>NC_053137.1:58157151-58784180 GCF_016808335.1 Panicum virgatum | reverse complement strand
ATGGAGCCCACCTAAACAGCACATGGGTCCCACGTGGGACCTCAATTCATGAGGGAGCTCCAATTCTTGGAGCTTTTAGATATAGTATAGATTCAGCCCAAATAGCTACAGGCTACAAAAGTCAGCCCAATGAACCACACACCCCAGCTTCCCTCACCGGGGGCTTATTGGGGCAGCGCGCGTGACTGCGAGCAGTCACGTCGCACAAGTCCCCTCCCACTCCAGATTTATTGTTTTGGGCCTAAATCAGTCCAATAAATAGATCCACATATGTAATCCAGTCAAATTTGTTGCAGAACAAAATTTTTTGTTTCAGAACAAATTTTTAATTGTTCTAGCAATATAAAAATTTTATTTGGAACAAAAAATTAGTTATTGGACCTTGTACGATGATTTGACTGTTAGTAGCCCGAGCGACTTATAATATTTGCCTCCCTCACCGCCTGTCGCCCTGCAGCACGCGACTTGGCCCTGTTCAGTTCCAAAAATTTTCTACAGAACTCGTCACATCAAATTTTTGGACACATACATAGAGTAGTTGAAAAAATAACTAATGACACAGTCTAACTAATTAGCACGAGATGAATTTTTTTAAGTCTAATTAATTCATAATTAAATATTAATTATCAAATAACAACAAAAGTGCTAGTGTCAAAACTTAAAAATTTTCGCGAACTAAACAGAGCCTTATAATATTTGCCTCCCTCACCGTCTGTTCTGGTCCTCTCCTGAAGTCCCGATCCATCCCGTCTCCCGTCCCAGGAAATCGCCAAACCCTAGCCTCTTCCTCGCGCCTCACCACCTCCCTTCTCCCTCCCTCCCTTCCCCCACCCCTACCCCCAAACCCCCACCACACAGCATGCCTATCCATCGTACCAAAAGCCGTCGCCGCCATCGTGGATCTGGTGAAGAACGCTCCCGCTCGTCGTATGTCCGTTTCCCCTTCGTCATCATTCGTTTTCTATTTTGGATTGGGTGGTTCCTTGGGAGGGAATGTTTCCTCCTTATTTAGATATAGATCGCTATGTGATTCAATCGGATTCCCCCTCCCCACAGGGGGAAATTTCGTATGAACGGCCTCTATCAGCCCCCCCCTCTTTTTTTTGGGAGTGTCTCCATGTCGATCGATTGATATATACATATCTGTCAATCACCGGCCTGGACCAGTGATTCTTCATCCACGTTGTACGTATCCTAGCAAGCTTTTGTGTTTCTTTTCTATTGGGCGCCCTCACTATTGGACCTGGTAATTTTTGTCCCTGTTGGAGTTCTGCTAAAAATGTTGCATTTGTTGTTACCGGTACCGGCCCAGTACAAGCATTAAGCCCAGTGACTACTATTTTGTATCTTTGTTTTTGTCAACTTGAGTACAAACAAAAGAATAGCAAAATAAACACAAAAAAATAAAAAATTACACCTAAAATTTTTGGGGCAAAATACGAACATACAAGGAGACTACATATATCAGCCACAATTGTTTTTTCTACAACTAAAATACATACAAAAATCCCCAAAATAGAACAAATAAAAAGTTGTCTGTGTATTTTTCTCATCTCGAGTACAAACAAAAAAATAGCAAAACAAAAACAATAAATAGAAAATTTACATTTAAAATTTTTGGGTGGCATATGCACATTCAATGTGACTACATAATAGGCAGCAAATTTACCAATTATATGGGTTTGTGTTATTATTTGTTGATACACCAACAACAAACATTCTGGGCATCTGGTGGCTGACAAGATGGCGTCCATAGATACACCTCCTAAACTGCAGCTGTCACAATCGAAACCCTATAGAAGATATTTAAGAAAAAATTAAGCTAAGATTTGCTACAACTACAACTAACATAATAGAGTTTCCGCAAATGAGATATTCTTCGAGTTAGATTATGAGTTATTCATTTGACCTACCTGAAAGGGGAGCAAGAAACCTTCACAATCTTTGTGTAGAGAGAAATTGACAAAGGCTCTCTACGATGATGTCCACAAATGCCTATCTATTTATGAGATAACACCAAACAATCAAACCATGATTTCTACGGTAACCAGACAATGTCCATAAGTCTGAAAACTAACCTTCAAGTAAATATGGCATAATTTGACTTACAACTAAGAGAAGTCTTGTCAATTAACAATAAAGTTTTGCTAGAGATTATAATACTGCTTATTGACTCCAAGCTGCTACTGCCTGGCCTCAAGTTACTGGCATGTGACCTCCTAGTCCTACCACATTCTGCATCATCTTATCCTTAATGAGAAGGTATAGACTATATCTTTTTAATTCAAAAAAACATTCATAGTAACAAACAGATGTCAATTAAGCAACATGTTGATGTGTTTGAATATATATAGTTTGGTAAGTCCTAAAATAAAAAAGCACATCTATAAATAAACATATTCAATCTCACAAAGCAACACACACACTAAACCTTTTGTGGTATATAATTCAATTCAGGTGAGATGATAAATTACTCGCGTTAAGAGTAATACCGTATACACTCAAGAAATGGCATGGCAGTTATATTATATTCCTAGAGCAAGACATGCCTTACTAAATAATAATATAATACATATAAAATAACAGCTTAGAACATCGAAAACTAAAACTATAAGGAATCTTAGCTGCCACTTGGGATTTGGATACATGCTTCCAAAGTTCAAAAGTATAAACTACTTGCATGGGTTAAATCATCCGCTACTTCCAAGTTGTAGCTGGACAATAAATAAAAATTTTAGAGAATGTGCTAGCCGTGCAAATCGCGCACGCACGCACGCACATGTTTTTTGAAGTGGTAGCTGAATAATAAATAAATAAATTACAGAATGTGTTATTTCATATACACAACTAGTGAGTTCTTTTTTTTTGAGCGGCAGCTAAGTTTCTAAAGAATGGTCTAATAAAGACACATGATACAAGTACTAAAAGAAAAGGCGAGCTCATACATGAAAAAAGAATTGATATTGTAAAAATCTTCCATGCAAATTTGTTAGAAGATAAAACAAGATTACACTCTATCTAAGCATAATAAGATGACTCTGGGTGAAAATAATGCAATATTTTGTTAAAACCAACAAATACAAAAAAAGAAAAAAGTTACTGAATTTACAGCATGATCACAAAAACAATCAGATTTTAAAATACGTGTAGTACAGTCAGCTCATTCATGCTATTTTTATTACTTAAGCACAAAGCAAGAGTTCAGAGATGGCTGCAGCGAGCAAGTAATCAAACAATCACTCACACAAGCATGGTTACTGAAGACTAGAGTAGAAACTTCATCCAAAGTCATGGACATGCATAGTTAATACTCATGCGCATTTTCCTTTGTGGCTTTGTCCTTCATCCTAAACATTTTTTTTCTTAATTCAGCAAATCAGATTTGAGTGAACAAGATTCTCCCATCACCTCGATCTCCTCCCAAACCATCAAATCCAGAAAATCACATTTCCTACCATAGGAACTCGCAACCTATGAAGCATCACACACACAGTTCATAGGAAGCAAAATTAACAAGGAAACAGAAGGAGAAGATTCAGTAAAGGGAGGAAATGGGGAGTAAAGTTTTAGGCACTTAACGCCATGGGGACGGAAGCCACGCTCGCCCGCCAGGGAGACACGCCGTCACCCCTTGCCGGGAAGCCGCACCACCACTGCAGTCTTCCTTTGCCGAGGCCACCGCGGATCATGCGCCGACATCCGCGGTCCGCGGATCCACCGCCGTGCGGGGATCGCGCCGTGCCTCACGGAACCCACGTCGTTGCCGCTGCAAAGCCGACGCGGCACTGCTTCCCCCACCTTCAACTCCTTTGCTCATCACGGGATCTAAGAAATGGGAAAATAGGAATGAATGGTGAGGAGATGGAGTAACGGACAGAGGAGGGAGGACCGAGGAAGAGAACGCACGAGGCGAGACAACAATATACAGACCCGAATATCCGATAAGGAAGTAAACGGATCGCGGAAGCGGACCCGACACACAAGTCGATCTGTTCCCTTCGTCGCCGATCCGACGCCTCTCCATGTTGATTGACAGAAAAGCAAAATCTCAATCAGTTGATAAGGAGCAAATCTCTTTTTTTTTGAAAGGAATATCAGCCCCTTTTCTCGCATCAACTTTCCATAAAACGATGATAATATGGATTGCTCATCTTTGCATGCTGATAATATAGGTTGTTCATCTTTACTCATCATCAATAAATAAATTCAGGTGCCACGAGGACGAGGAGCATGGTGGGCGAAGCCTGCATCTGCACAGACGGTGCAAGAGGCAACATTGTCTGCCTTCCAGTCAAAACCAGTAGCTTCGCCCTAGCAACCATCAGGACGCTGCCTTACCTTGTTTCTTGGGTCACGCGTTTGGGAGCGGCAGCGGCGTGATTGGGGACGTACATTCTGCATCAGGCTCGATCTTCAGGGATGTTTCCATACATACCCTGATGTGGGTGGGCCATTTCAGAACTTGCAGGAAGTTGACAAGGGCTATGTTTAGATCCTGCGAAATTCTGTAAAATTGGCATTGTAGCGAACTGTAGCATTTTTTCGTTTGTTTGTGGTAAATATTATCCTACCATAGAGTAACTAGGCTCAAAAGATTCGTCTCGAAATGTACATCTAAACTGTGAAATTAGTTATTTTGTTTATCTACATTTCATACTCCATGCATGCGTCTTTTGGTACATTTAATGATTCGATGTGATGGGAATTTTGGAAATTTTGGAGGAAGTTGGGGAACTAAACACAGCCAAGGCTACCAATCTCTATCTTGAAGGCTGTCGGGATCCAAAAATGTGAAGTGGAACACCTGCATAGCTTTTCATTGGTTATCTTCCGTTTTGTGTGCATGTTTGCAGTTGATTATATTCAAAAAGGTCCATATAACCTCAGTTTTAGAATTCCTCTTTTGGGTGTACCCAAAGTTGAGGAATTTTTTTTTTAAATTTATTTGCAAGAGCTGTTTAAATCTATCCTATAAAAAAACGAAAAGAATTGAAATTAGCATTCACCTGGACAAAACACTTTGTACCCTTCACAGTAGTCCCACCTGTCAAGCCCCAACCTTGGTCTGGAGGAGCAGACCGATCAATTTTGGTCGTTAGAAAATGTTTCCGCTCAATCGCTAATTATTTTGACACCGAGCGCTGTCTTTACCCGCCCGACGTACCCACCGTCGGAAATTCCATCGTTAATCACGGGAACGGGATTGCCCGCGTTGCTTTCCACCTGCACCGCCGCCGCATTTTCCTTCCTGAGCACGCAATTCCTTCGTGGGGCGATTTCCTTCCTGGGTGCGCAATTCCTTCCTGGGCACCTTCTTGCATCCCATCCTAGGATCCTAGCGAATCCCTAGCCCTAGCCGATGAGATGCCGTCGTAGCGCAGGAAGCAGGACTAGCCGCACCAGTCCCGCGCGTTCGCCTGGCCCCGGCGGCGTCCACCGTGAGAGACCTCTGGTGGCCGGGACGTCGCCACCCCACCAGCTGCTGCGCCGTCCCCGCCTTGCCGAGCGGAGGTGGCCGGCGGTAGGTGCGACGCGGAGGGCGTTGTCGGAGGACGGGAACATCCTGGCGATCCCCGTGGCACCTACCTTCGCCCGCCGTCTCTGCTCGTCGATCGCGCCCTCGCCCTCGCCCAGCGCACGCCGTTCGCAGCCATCCCACTGTGTCCGGCTCCGGTCTCCCCGACGGATCGCTGGCCTCCCAGGGAGGCTGCTGCAGCTGCAGGGAACGCCATCCGTAGCTGCAGGGGACCCCGCGAGAAGGACCGGACGCGCCCCCGCCACTGGAGCTCGAGAACAGGTCGTGAGGACATCGACAATGCTCATCCTCACGACATCCCAGGATCACAAGTGAGCACTTAATCATCTCCTCTATCCGTTTTTGCCTATTTGCATCTAAATCCACCGCGAGTTGCTTAGTTTTGAAAATCTGAACAGCCACCTTGTCTTGTGAATGCCATATGTTCGATGAAATGCACCAGTGAGATGTTAAATGATAGAAGCCAATTGCGGTAACAGTATATTGTATCCTGCCTTGCCCTGATTCCTCTCTTCCGCTGTCCCATTGATATTAATTGCAATTTGATCAATTAAATAGATTGGAGTAGAGAAAAAGAAGGATATACAGGAGTATTTTCAGACAGCAAGGAACCCACATCTGATTCAAAGGTACACTCTGCAGAAACCTCCGTTTAGATTTCAATGACCATTTGTAATTGTTTCATATATCCTCTAATTTTGTATGTGCCTCTGAATTAAAAGGTGGGAGATTTGGCTAAATTAGTGATGATTAGATTTGGCAGTTAAGAATCTTATGATGTTGTTCGATCCGAGGAAGTAACTATGAAACAGCGACAACCATTTTGTTAGTTCAAAAAATAAAACCAAATTCTAAGTGCCAAGCAACAGGTCCGCAACTCCGACCACTTGTTCACATACTCCCTGCATATTGGCAATGGCTCTCCGTGCCTAGGAAGCCAGTGGAGTTAGCTAGCCTGACATGGCCAGTGCAAAAGTAAAGTGATGCATCAAAGAGAGATTCCGCTCAATCCTCATGAGATTGAAGTTCCCCAGCAGAAACATCAAAAGAAGAATAGCCTTTTCCATATTGTTGCGAGGTACAAATGAACCACCCAACTGAGAATGGAGATTTGAAGATTTCTTTTGTATACAATGTTGATTGGGTGTTACTTGGTTTATTTTGTTGGGAATTAGTCTTTATTCTCTTGCTGTTTTCATCTAACTGTTGTTGGAATTAGGACTCTGCTTTAGAAAAAACACACCCAAACAGTTTTGACACTAGACTTTGAATATTTGGGAACGCTGGAAATAATTTTCTTCCAGTTATTATTTTTATAGGGAGCATGCCTTATCCCTTCTCATTTTTCGTACCACCTCTATTTTTCATATGTTTTGGTAGGAGTTGTTCCATTCCTTTGCAATGCTCCACGCCTGAAGCAGTTATCACACTGAATGAACCCAATGAAACTCGGGTTCCAACATCCGTATACCAAGTAAGTGTTCCTTTATCTCATCTTCTAGCTGCATGAGTAAATAAATTCAATCTGAATTATAATTGTTTTCAGTTGACTGAGAGAACTATAGTCTATGTTCTAACCTAATTATCTAAATCTTAAGCTTAATAGTTAATATAACACTTAGCGCCTGTTTGGATATAAAAGTATCCAACATGTTTGAATATTGTCTTTTTTAGGGGCTGTTTGGATGGAGCATGGCAGAGTCTTGATCAGACAATAAAACTACAAGGTCTTGATCAGACAATAAAACTAAACAACAGGTAAGCAACTCACCACTTCATGACCTCTGAATATTATTCTTCATCTTACTAGCTAAATTTTGTTGCAAAAAGCAAGTAGAGATTGTCAAACCAGATAAGAAAGCATGATAAGCTTAAAGCAAAGTACGTTATATATTTTCCCTTTATTAGGCCAAAAGAGAGGCTGACTGATGCTAAAGTGCAACTATAAAGATTTCATGATAATAACTTGGCTTAGGAAAGAGGTTGGATGCATAATGGACACCAGATCGTGTTCTTCTGTAAAGAGATATCATGCTATCTAAGACAGTTAGCATTAATATCATGCTATCTAATTATCTGTCTAATTATCTATCTAATTATCTGCACGTGCTCTGTACTATCTTATTCATACCATTTACCTACTTTATAATTATATACTTCTATATTTCGAATATTTGTCTATTTTCACTACAACTGAGATCTCGTTGCTTGTCTATATAGTTTCTTAAAAATGCTTGTTGCAACTAAAATTTAGTGTGGTCATTTTTTTTTGCAACATCGTTCTTTGTTGCTAGTAATGCATAAATCATACTACCACTTTGCCTAAAAATTGACAAAGGTGAATATAAATGCATATGGATGCTATGGTACCACACTATCACTTTGTTGTAATGTATATTTTTATGTGAATTGTGATTTGTAGAATTAAGCTTAGCCTTCAGTCAGCTAAAAAGGGGTCCCATATAACAATGTTTTCTCAGGTAAAAACAACAGTGGTGATAGCCAAACAATATGTTCCATGAACTGGTACAAATAGTGGTGAGAGCACACTTAGCTTTTTTTTTTTTTTTACCTTGGGACATTGAGAGCACACTTAGTTGGGCATCTGAAAATTGCAGAGGGATACCCTTTTTCTCCTTGGCCCTGTTTGGTTGTTGGAGTGGAAAAAATCCCGTGGTCTGAATATCATGTGTTTGGTTGTAACAGTAACCCAGGGGATGGGGCCATAGGGGGGACCCACGGACTACCGCGTTAGGTGTCCCCGTCGCCTGCCCCAGCGCAACGACACGCTCATGCACCCTCCTCCCCACCGCAAACCACATCCGCCTCCTTCCTCACGCGCCGCCGTTGCTCCTCCACGCGCCGCCGCAATCCGCCGCCGCCGCCGGCCGCCGCATTGCCGTCCGTTGCACGGATCCGGTGGCCGCCACCCCCCACACACCGGATCTGCAGGCGGCTTCCGTGCCTCCGCCGTACAAGGCGCACGAGCGACGCCTCAAGGTCGGGGCGGACCGGCGGGCGGCGGCCCGTGTTCGCCCCCCTCCGCCGCGGCAGCAAACGGATCCGCCGCCGACCGGCCCCCATTGCTTTTATCCCCGGCTGCTGCATCGTCCTCGCCCTTGCAACCCCTCTGCCGGCCAGGGTCATTGACCTCCTTTTGCGCCGCCGCCGCCGGGCCGGCTTCGGTGTGCCGGCCGGCCTCCTTCCTTGGCCCGGTGCCCGGCGCACGCCTTCCTTGTGAGGGATCCGGCATCCCGCCTCCAAACCCTGCCCCGCGGCCGTCTCTGTGCCATAGTTCGTCGTGGCATCGCCGGCCTTGGGGTCCTCGCCCTGCCACCCCGTTTCCTGCTCAACCTCCGGTCCGTGGCCACCCTAGTGCTCCCCGCAGCAAGCTTCCCCCACCCGGCCGTGAACCCCTTCCGTCCCACACCCTCCAGTGCTCCTTCCGTCCCCCTGCCCCCCACCCTTGCCAGCGCGGTGCCATGGCCGGCTAGGGGGATGACGGCCTAGGTAACTACTCACAGCCGGACCCCTGGTTCTCGACCGAGTACTACAACCCGTACTTCGGCTCGTCGTTGAGCCAAGCGCCGGCCGCTGGAGGCAGGCCACCGCCGCCGCATGGGTTCTCCGATTTCGACCTCAACAAGTACGGCCCCTCCTCGACGAGCGCAACGGCTTCGATGAATGCTAATTGTTGTCAATATTCCATGAACAGAAGGTAAAGGAGATTGAGCGCTTGAAGTGGGAAGTGCCAAGTTGGGCTTCAATGCTGCCTGACATTTTCGACGACATTGCCATCGAGTGGACCAACATGTTGGGAACAGGGGCCCAACGGAGCACACAAGGCAGGGATTCGGATGACACCCCGGTCACTGACAGCACATCTCCACCAACATCAGGTAGCCGCAAGAGGGGAAGCAGTGGCGCTACCAAATCGACTGCTGACAGCCCTTCCAAGAAAGCAGAACCACCAATGTCCCCATCAAGTAGCGGTCGGGCCAAAAAATCGAAATTGGTGTTAGCCAAACTTTTAAGTAAGATGAAAGCAGATGACGAGCAAACCTCAAAGGCTCTGTCACATCTTAATGCTGAGCAACATCAGCGGAGAGAAGTGGAACGGCAGGCTTATCGGCAGTGCTTGCAGCTGGCAATTGATTGTGGGATCGATGATGGCAGCGAGGAGTATTTCTTCCTTCATGAGCATTTCAAGGACGAGCTAGAACGAGACGCGTACCTGCTAATTGAAACGCGTGAGGCTAGAAGGAGTTGGATCCAGAGAGCATTCGAGAAGCACCGACGGGGATGAGTTGTTACCATTTCCATGGATGATGTAGTATGTCGTAGTGACCTAGTGATGTGCCGTTGTCATGTAATGTGTGCGTTGGTGGATTTGATGTACTGTGTTGTGTAGTTTTGTGCGTACTATGTGATTATGCAATTCCATGTGGCATGTCTGTACTCGTTCGTGCAATAATTAATGTCATGTTATGTCATAATTGCGTCGTAAATCATTTGCATACGATGTCTGTTTATGTTATTCTAACATACTGCTTATACTAACTAAGGTTTGCGATTGTTCATGCAGGCTTCAAGTCGAGGTGACAATGCAGAAATTATTGGAACGGGTCAAGCCGTGCCACAAGAGGAAGGCGATGATGACACATCCGGATCCGAATGGGAGGGCATCGGCTCGGAAGGAGACTTGAGTTCGTTGAGTGACGGTAACTCAAGTCATGAGGCCGATGACGAGCGGTACAAGGATCTAGAGGAGTTGTATGGCAAATCCAGTGTTCAAGGGCATAAAGATTGTCTTGGAGCATAAGAGGAGGCGGCGGAAACTTATTAAGAAGGCCATCCTCTTAGGTATGTACCATGACACTTGTGCAAACAACCATATAGGGTGCCTGTGGAGACAGGAATTCAGTGGGTCATGAGGACATTGAGAAATCCAACTGCTTGCTACAATATGTTTAGGATGCATCCCCATGTGTTTGAGATGCTGCATGAACAGTTGGTTACCAAATATGGGTTGCAGTCTACTAAGAGGATGTCATCTAGAGAGGCTTTAGGCTTGTTCTTGTACATGGTTGAACCCCCACAACCTATTAGGCAGGCGGAGAATAGGTTTGAGAGGTCCATGGAGACTGTTAGCCGCAAATTCAACCATGTCTTAACTTGTGTCACGAATCTAGCCAAAGACATAATTGCCTCCAAGGACCCCACTTTCAGTTTTGTGCACCCCAAGCTAGCGAATCATAAGTCTGCTCCTTCCTTCAACAATGCAATAGGGGCATTAGATGGAACCCATGTCAAAGTTCTCGTACCTTTTAGTAAGGTGGGCCAATATATCAATAGAAAAAGTGATAAAACTCAGAATGTCCTGGCCATATGTGACTTTGATCGTCGCTTCACATTTGTGGCTTTCGGGATTCCTGGATCAGCACATGATTGGACAGTTTTGCAAGAAGCCATTCGCAAATATGGGCCGAATTTCCCCCATCCGTCCCAGGTACATTCCACAGATCATTGTGTAGTGTCGTATCTTCCTATGGTTATGTAAACTAGGTTGGTTAATTGTTGAAATGTCATTGCAGGGAAGTTTTATCTGGTGGATGCGGGTTACCCAAACCGGCCGGGATATCTAGCACCATACAGGGGGGTCAAGTACCATCAATGGGCATGGAGATATGGACCACGATCTTCGGATAGACAAGAGGTATTTAACAAAGCGCATTCTTCACTTAGGTCAGTCATAGAGCAGTCATTCGGGATCTTGAAGATGAAGTGGAGAATGCTTCTGGAAATCCCTAGCTATTCTGAGCGTAAACAAGCACAAATCATTTTAGCATGTTGTGGCCTACATAATTTTATTTTGGAAAATGATGATGACGATGTGGACTTTAATGTGGCTGCGGCATTCGGAGTGTCAATGGTTGACGAAGATGAGGATGCGGAGAACACACGGGAGGCCGATGAAGTTGAAGATGATGTCAACATGAATGCTGTCCGTGATGAAATTGCAAATGTATGTTTTTTTTGGCTCAAAGGGGTAGTTGAGAAAACTGTGAATTATGCCATATGTGACATGTGTTGCGGCCGGAACAAGTTTGTATCGTTGTTAGTATTTGTTTGGGGACTTTATGTTTGATCTGTAAACTTTGAGACAATGTGTGCATTGTGGCAGCATAGTTGGTTGATGAAAATTTATGTTTGTGGACCATATTTATGTTGCAAAGGAGCAAAGTCTGTATATTGTGTTGGGCTGGTTTTGTACTTACTCCCTCCATCCCATAATAAGCGCACATCTCGCATTTCGAGAAGTCAACAAACATTAAATTTGACTATATTTATAAAAAAGTAATATTAACATTTATATCTCTAAACAAGTTTGTTATGAAAATACATGTCATGATTAATCTAATGATGTTTATTTAGTACCATATATATATATATATATGTATATATATGGTAAAACTTAAAAGTGTTTGACTCCTCGAAGTGCGAGATGAGTACTTATTTTGGGACGGAGGGAGTATGTGTTTGCACTTAGCAAATTTATGAGTTTGGGGACACAAAGCTGTGTGCACGTAGCAATTCTCTCAGTTTTCATGTGTTTGGCTGTACCAAATGCATGAGAAAGTTTTCATGTTTTTTTTTCTTCACTTAAACCAAACAGGGCCCTTAAAAGGAGGTTAATGCACTTGAGAACTTGTAGGCATGTACGCATGTGAACAATCTGGTGTCATTTTGCTGTCGACGCTGTTGTTATTTACTACCACTAGCAATGTTAGGGGTAGTCAACAACCTTATATGCACACTAGCGAACCTAGTGACTGGTATTTCTGTGTGTTCTTCACTTTTGAGAAAATACAATCTACTTAACATATAGAATGTTCTGGTCTAAATTAGGTGTGTGGAGGAGGAAGGTGCAGGGTTTTCAATAGAGAGGGCTGTACGGCAATCTCTTTACTGGCCTGATGGAACAATTAGGAAGCGTACAAAATCATATATAGCCAAGAAATCTCATAATCAAAGGTGCCTAATTGCTCAAGCTTTAGTGGACAAGTATAATGAGGATTACAATCTTTTGAAGGTTTGCTCTCTCTCCCTCCCTCCTGTGCCCACTCTGTATCTATCCTGTTTGCATTTTTGCACTGTGTCTTTATTACCTTGTTAATGTAACAATTGCTGATCTGATTCATGCTTCTTATTTTAGGATGATGCCTACAAACTCAAAGATGTTTTGAACTGCTCATCAATTTGTGAGAAACGGAGTTTGTACTATCATCTCAACTTCACTACAAGTAAAGTGGCTAGTCCAAAAAATTGTAGCATGGACAATCTTAACTTTGCGGAGGTCAAACATATGCCACAAGGACAACATGTAGAACTGCTGATCACCTGTTTCTGCACGGTTAATCCTAATGACAATGGTATATATTATTATATACTCTTTACCTTAAATAAGTATTGTTGAATTCTTTGATCTTAGTAACTTCCACTTATCTGCCTGTAATTGTAATCTGTTTCTGGTTGTAGTACATGATCTTTGCTATTTTGGCCTGTTTGTTTGCCCCCTTGTTCCATGTTTGGCATCATCATTATCCTGGAAATTTGAATTTACAGTATTTCAAACTGCTTCTGCACAACCATGACTGTATAAAGACTTCTTATTATCTTCAATATTTTTATGTGTTTGTGCTTGGTTGGCTACCCTAAGTTGACACCTTTTCTTTTGTTAATATTAGGTCAGCACTGCTATGGTTGCACCAATCGCGGACATGCTGATATGAAGCACCCTGACAGTTCTGTTGAATACATTGCTGGTCACTTGGATGTGGGCTTGCCATGTGACGGCTTCGCAAAGTGGAGTGACTCTGACAGTGATGATGTTAAATATGTATGATTATTTATTTCCTTGGGACTCGTTTCAGCCTCTTTTAATACTTGTTGCTTCGGTGTAGATTACATGTGTTCATCTCCCCCTTATTTTACAGGTGAAAGCTAGGGAAGCTGTGTTAAGGCGCCAGTACAAGGTAATGTCATATCTTGTGTTGTATGGTACCATTTCCACTGGAGATGTTCGATTCTGGATTGATTATAGTTGTGTATTTGTTGTCCTCGGGGCCTTGATCAGGAACAGTGGCGGAGTCAGAAAAATATTATAGGTGGGGCGGCTTTTAGCAAGACACTAAATCAAATGTAGAAACACACATATTCACACCACATTAGCGCATTCACACATTGCAATTTTACAAATTACAAGCTAAGTTTTAGAATGTTACCTTAAATTTGAAGAATAAATTTTTAGTTCTTACAACTATGCATACATTTGATATCCGCACGCAGAGGTAAATGAAATTACAAGGATCAAAACAACATGGGAAACAAAATTAACAACAATGAACTAAATAGCTTTCATATCCAAATTATATAGCCTGTTTAGCATCGAGATTTAGCCTAAATTGTTCAGATGATTTCCCAATATTGACAGCAAGATATGCCAAGTATAAGAGTTGATGTGCCTAAATTATTCGGATGATGCTCTTGCCGACGCCGGCGTCGGCGCCGTGCCATAGCCATGCCCAGCCCCAGCTAGGCCTTGCAATTGATCCTCCTCTCCCTCCATGAGGATTCAGCGTCTGAGTGGACAGCAGGCCAGCACCTGCGCTGCGACCTGCGGCGCCCACGCGGCCATGCTGTCCCTCATCGGCTCGCCGCACGCCCGCCGCCACCGCCGCTAGGGCTGCTCCACTCCTCCGCTGGCTGTGGATGCTGGTTGCTCCGCAAGGCACTAGCTGTGGGTGCTGGCTCCTAGTGCTTAGGTGAAAGGAGTATTGGGCTTTGGTCTTTGGCATGTGTGGATTCTAGCTAAAAATCAGGCCCAGTTGTGAGCCCTGCGACAGCTTTCTTCCTCCGAGTTTTAGCTCCAGCCTCCAGGGCAGCCATGGAGGGGCAGACGGGAGACGGAGAAAGGCAACTGGGTAGGGGTCACTGGAAAAATATCGGGGGTCTTTGGGTGAGCTCGCCGGGGAGTAGCTGGGGCAGCTGCCCCACCGTGCGGTATGGGCAGCTCCGCCTATGATCAGGAACGTGTTATTAAGAGACTAATGACGCTCCCTCCGGGTGTAACTATTGTTGATGGCTAAGAAGAGTGCTGGAGTGAAACATCAGACACTTTCTTGTGACTAAATATATATTTCGCCAACGGCAGACCTCCCTAATGAAGACCATAATGATCGCCCAACACAACGACGGCGACTCAACACTGGAAGAGATGACTAAGTACCTGGTAAGGATTTGAGCGATGGATTGCGCATAATTAGCTCAGATGAGGAGACTTTAGTCATGAAGCAAGTGTCAAATAGAGTGAAAAATTTTGTGCTGTATTATGATCATCACAACCATGTATCCAATAGTAACTGGAAAGATACAGTTGTGAACCCTGTTTCCTCATTGCCTAAGGTGTTAAACCCTAAAAAAGTAGAGCACATTCCCATGAGATTTGATGAGAGGCTACCTTCATTCTACAATAACATACAGAGCAGTAGTGGAGGTGATATAGGGGTAGGATCAGAGGCTGGTATTGAGGATGATGATACTGAAAATTCAGACTTTGTTGACTCAGAATATGAGGTACAAAATGATGATGATGACCTATTCTATGACAATGTGGATGAAACAGTTATCGATAATGGTGTTGGCAGGGGCAAGAATATCTCCAAGGGAAAGAAGAGTGGTATAATAAGGTACAATGTGATGGAGTCAGACACTACACAAAGAGATTGGGATCAGCTATCTACTGATGATGAAGAGCTAGAGTTGCCTGAATCAGATAGAGAAGCTGAGGTTGGCAAGAATTTGAAATCATTCAGACCTGAGGATGTCAACAACCCAATTTTCAAGATTGGGATGAAGTTTCCTTCAGTAGAGGTTCTGAGAAAGGCTATTAATGTACATCCAATGTAAACTTTTTGGCTTTTATGACGCTTTTTCAAGCACATAAATAAAACTATCAGAGTGTAATAGCCAAGAGAGGTGTCGCAACTCACAAGAACTGTACTAGCCTAGATTTACAAAACACGCAACAGAAGACATAGTATATTTCTTTTCTGCCCCCCTCCTTTACTTAGCCCAAGGCTTTAAAATGGAAAGGACAATGATGACAGCAATTATAATCAGAATGATAATTGCAATCATCATGCACTTTCTTGATTTCTTCTGCAGGCTCTTTGCAGTGCGTAGAGCTTCAGTACCAGTAACCACATGGTTCACAGCATTTTGAACCTGACAGTTAAGGCATCAGCTATCAAGCATGGCAGAATTTCCAAGAGCACTGATGACAATCTGAAGTTTTTTTCCTTGAAAAAAATCTGATTTTTTTTCTGTTATTAAGTTTAAGTTAAGATTAATCAGAGCAAGAGCATAAGTGACAAACCTGATTCTCTATATTGTCTAGAATCTCTCCTTGTGCATCAACGAGTGCTGCCATGTCTGCGAAAATCTGAAAAGAAACAGAACATACCATGGTTTTGTGATCAAGGCGAATTTGGGAGACAACGTATCAACTCTTAACATGTTATAAGTTAGTAGATTAGATGACAATACTAATTTTTATCGTAGTTTTATAAGTAAATCTCTTTGTTGAAGTTTTCAACAACACTGACAACACAAACATCAAAGATGCCATCTTGCCAAAACTACCTGTTGCAGTTCCATAAGCCTTTTCTCAATCTCCATGACTGCATCATGACGTTCCTGAATTTCTTCAACTGTTGCAAGAATCTATACCTCAAATGCAAATAATGAAATACAAAGCGAGAATAGTTTACACACTGAGAGGAACATTATCATTTTTAACAGAACCAAACAAGCTTTAGTGCTAACTGACCTGCCCTCGTCCCTGAATTGCTCTCTCGAAGATCTGCTCACTGCTGCCAGTCTCAATGAGACGGTCGATCACCTAGTCATTGTGCCAAAATTGTGATCAGAAAAAGGTTAGCATTCACTGTACCTAATTTAGTAGAACCAGCACCCTCACCTCTTCAGAAGGCTTTGTTCCGGTGACTGTTCAAGTTCAAGTTCAAGATTGAGGTTTGTAAATATATATGTTCACAAGATAACTCAGATCAAGATGATGGTCAAAGAGAACAATGGAAGGTTTTTCTGACCTGTGAAGATCCTCCTCTCTACAACTTCTCGGTACTCTTCTTGTATGGTTTGCCTTAGATTCTGTTAAGGATGCTTAATAATGTGATGTCAAAGCTTTCATTCTATTTTACATGGAAGATGGAGGAAGGAATAGCACCTGGAAATCGTTCATTCTTTCTTTCAGCTTCTTCTTCAATGCACTGAGACCAAAGTTCACTTTTTTGTCAGTTAAGAATTTTTTTATATATATTGAACAAGTAATATATGCCATACATGCAACTACTAATCTCTGTCCAAATTCAAGTTATCGCCGACTAACTCATAAACTGGCCAAAGATCTTGAAAAAGTGATAAACAGCAAACCAATTTGAATTTGTTTCTTTATTTCTCAGTGTTATGGTAAGCAACAACTAGCTAGTGCTTGGCAGTATTCAGTTGAGCCGGATCACTCTAGATGCTTTACATATGCACAACAAATCCATGAAGATCTTACATGGTCATTGACATCCTTGATCGATCTACGCTCGTGCCCTTCCCACACCCTGGCTTCTTTCTGTTCTCAAGATTCTGCAAATCGGAAAGGAGAATGAGCCGTGACGAGCATCATGCGAATCACATACTGAAGATCAGGTTGTCTGTACATTTCTGTCCATTTGTTCCAACTTCACTTTTACGTTGCGTGCGATCTTCCCTACTTCATCAATGTCCTTCTCCATGCGGCCTTTGATCGCTGGAAGGCGTGATATTTGGACAAATGTTTCAGACTTTCAGTTAGATCATTGTGCTAAGAAATGAAGATATTTGTCTTTCTCAACAAGTGAAGCTGCACCTTTCATTGCAGACGCCTTAGTGACTGACTTTGACTCCTCATTAGCTTCCTGCAGGTTTGCAGAAAGAATAAGCTGTCTGTATAATGGTTCAAAAATGAATGACGAGGCAAAATCTAGGAAAAGGTAGAGTCATGGTCTCATGGTCATGGATAACCAACATTTCTGAGTAAACTTTAGAAAAAAAATACAGAGTAATAGTTACCTGAAGCTTGTGAACTATATTGGACATCTTATCCAAAAGCATTTCAATATCTTTGACCTAGCGAAAGAAAAAAACTCTCCCCTTGTAAGAAAATACTAAAAATTGTTTCTGCATAACTAACTATACCACTAGTACCGAACCGCATACAGGAAGAGTTGATACAAAATTCAGATCTGCACTTGTGCTTTCATTATAAACCGAAGATCAAACCTCTTCAAAGAAGTCTTTGAGACCATAATCAGAGTTGTCCTTGGGATTTCGATTCCCCATCTCAACGTCCCTCTCCCTTTCTGGCTTCTCTTCGCTTTCAAAGGAATCCTGTCATAAAATTAACAGAACCCACAGCGGTTCCAAAAAGGCGTATCGATCAGTAGAACATCCACAGTTACGACAGACCCTGCTGCACTGAATTTGGTATCTCGGTCTTTACAGGTTATCCCGACAAGAAAGCCAGTTAGGCTTCAAAGTCGGATGTTCTGAGCATGACGAGATCAGTGTTTGCATACAGCCTAACTACTGATCATGAATGAAAAATAGAAATAAAAAAAGGGAGACAATCTTGGAGCGACGGAGTGAACGAACATACCGTGAGAAGATTGTTCATCTTGCCGCCCCTAGAGAAAGAGACGGAGCAGGCCTTCCTTGGGTTTCTCGTGCGAAGAACAGCAGGCCGATCGAGAAGGGAATGGTGTGCTCAGAGGACTTTGGAGACACCGTTCCGGGCTAGGATAATAAGCCGTATAATAAACTAGTAGTTAGCAAGGATGACAGTGGCGACGCCGGCCGGCACTAGAAACAAATAACTAGCAAACAGCCGGGTTTAGCAACTAACTAAAGAGACTCGATGCATATTCAATGTAATGAAGGCGCTGCCAACTTGGCAATGGCAAAGGGACGATGGGAGGTGGTCTTTTACCGGATAATATGTTCGAATAGCCCAGTCCATATAGGTATAGCCCGGGTTTAACGGGTTGGGCTGGTTGTGGTAGTGCATCCGGCCCAATTTCCATAGGCCGTTAAAGAGGCTGTTGGGCTCTCCTGGGCCTCATGGATCGCCGTACTCGCGTGTGGGCTCCATTTATTCGTCGCCCAGGTCAAGGTTGACCGGCGGCTCGGTCGTCGTGCTCGTGCTGCGATTACGAAGCAGAGCCGGCTCCGCTGACTTGGCACGCTCGCATCCTGCAAAAAACAGCGTACCAGTTTTTTTTTTTGCGAAATGGGGGTTATATTAAAAAGGAAGCACAGTACATCCATAGAAGTTTACTAGAAACACCCTAGAACTACTAAAATTTACTGCACCACACCCCATCGGAGAGGCGAGCCTCTGAGGTCCCGGTAGCCGGCGACGAACACCCCGACCAAGATCAATCCACCTTCCTCCTCCACGAACGACTCCAAAGCATGGTTACACCGCAAGAGCCAACGCCTGGACTCGCCAGCACGCATCGCCGCCGACACGCAGAGAAAGGAAGAGGCAGAGCAGTCCACCGCCGCCGACACCGTCGCCGGCACCGACACCGTCGCCGGCAAGCAGACCCGCAGTCCAGCGTCGGTGACCAAAGCAGCAACGCGGACAAAGAGCACATCCCCATGGATGCACAAGATCTCCCCCCTTTCGCAAGGACGAAGAAAACCAAACCTAGTACCGTCGCCGACGATGATGGAAAGGAAGAAGATGAAGCCGCCCACCACGCCGAGGATGGACCCGGATCCACCGTCTTCCCGACCGCCGGCGGAGACCCAGCATAGATATACAGAGCCCCCCGCCAGTCGCACAGGGACCAGCAGGAGCAAAAGACGCCGCCATGAAGCAATAGACGCCGCCGTCGCCGGGAACGAGGACACTGTCGCTTGCTTCACTGGCAACCTAGCTACCTAGCACTAACCTACCCTAATACTAGTAGCAGTAAGTACGCCAGCCTCCGATCCACCCGATTTCCCACCCCCGCACGGCCGCCGGAGAGGCCGCCGGCGAGGGGAATCGAGCGGATCGGCGGCGGCAGCGAAGCACCCCTGTTTCGCCTTCTCCGGTACTGTGCAGAAGGGGAAAGAAGCACCAGAGTAAACAGCGTACCAGCTATGGGGTGTCACACTCATGTCGCGCAAGAGACAAGGTCGCAATACTGTCTAGTGTCTACATACACGCAGGGGCGGAGCCACATGGGGGGCGGGCAGAGGCCTGGCCCCCCTAATGCTTCATTAATTCCACTTAGAATTTCTAATCAAATACAAAATTACACTTTATGATTCCTCTAATTAGCTTTTGGCCCCCTCCAAATGACTGCTTGGTCCCTCTCATTTGGAATTCCTGGCTCCGCCCCTGCATACACGCATCACAAAGGTTAAGTCTTCCTCGTCTACGCTACTCTGATGAGCACAAGCTTAAGGCCGGTTTTCCCTTATCTTTTTTTTTTTAAAAAAGCGTAGACTAACATAGACGCTCGCACCACTGGTTGCTCCTGCATTAAAACAGCCTTGCCTGACCACCATTTGCCTCCGATCCTCCATCAGCCAAGCATGGGTGGAGTCAAGAATCAGGCATTCGCCGAGGACGGCCCCAAGCATATGATCGAGGTTGACTGGTAACGGCACCATTCTCAATTTCTCATCATCACTCTCATTTTTATTGCTCAAATCCATTAATTCTGCCTATTACAAGATCACAACGTCCAATTTGCAAACGTATTCTAGCTATCTTAGCTAGTAATCTGGATCAACCTTGCTTCAGGGACAAGGAGGAGCACCGCCGGTGCGTCACCGCGTGCCTAGTCAAAGGCACCTACGTGATGGAGCACGACCGGAGCACGGGGCAGGAGAGCTCGCCCAGGCCGCTGGCGCCGGCGTGGTGGGAGAGCTTCCACTTCCGGCGCTGGCGCGACTACGAGCTCGAGTTCGCGTGCGAGTGCGCCATCTGCAACACCAGACGACGCGTCTTCCAAGACCGGGGCAGGTGGTTCATCTACGGAGCCGTCTTCGAGTACACGCCGCCGGCGCCGGGCGGGCGCCACCCGTCGGCTCCGAGATTCGTCATCGCCTTCCGCGGCACCATGCTACGGGGCCCCACGCTGTTCCATGACATGCGTAACAACCTCAGCATCCTGCTCAACAAGCAGCACCTGTGCGGCCGCTTCCGCCACGCACGCGACAAGGTCAGACAACTCCTGATGAGCACCATCCCCATTAATGGCGGCGGCGGCAGCTCCTCCGCGGCCGTCTGGCTCGCCGGCCACTCGCTTGGCGCGTCGATCGCGCTGGACGTGGGGCGAGATCTGATGAGCGGAAGGGGGCTCAACCTGCCGACCTTCCTGTTCAACCCGCCGCACGTGTCCCTGGCTCCGGCGATCGGGGAAGACGCGAGGAGGGACGTGTACACCATGGGCTACGTGGGCAAGTACCTGCTTGGGAAAGCTCTGCCGCGACACAAGAACCACATGGACGAGCTGTTCCGGAAGCTGAGCCCGTGGGTGCCCAACCTGTACGTGCACCCGGAGGACGCCATCTGCAAGGGCTTTATCGACTACTTCGAGCAGCGGGAGCGGATACAGCAGCGCCATCCCCGCCTGGCGTCGGCCGCGTCGCTGTCGTACCGCGACATGCTGCTCGGCAAGCAGCGTGAGCGGCCGCACCACATACCATCGGCGATGGTGTGGAAGAACCGGAGCCAGCACGGCGACGGGCACGGGCTCTCGCAGTGGCGGGAGCCCGAAGGCTCGGAGAAGCTGTTGCTGAGCCCCAAGCGATACACGTGGCCGTGAATGTAGACGATATGATTTCTTGCATTGTGCTTGCTGTTCGATCTGCAATCTATTTGCATTGATTCAGCGGGTGTACGTTTGTAACTTCAGTTTGGGTATGCTATACGAGTTTTGATTTGTGGTACAAGAGGGCGGCGTGTTGAACATTTTTAGATTAAGGAATATGAATATCCCAGCCTCCAGCCATTATTACAGATCACAGTTCATAAGTAAATGAAAAACAGATTACAACTATTACCAAACTGCCACACATTCCTTACGAAGATCTCCATTGCAGTTGACTCCATAACCAGGCAAGTAGTAGATATAGTACCCCTGTCCTCCTGTGACATCGATATTCTGGTTAGGTATGTCGTCCTGAAAAGGATCTGTAAACATGTTTGTTTTTGAGACTTATGGGTTCTGGGATTTGGTCCGAAGTGACCGAATTTCACCAAATTTCACCCATTTCGCTTAGGATCCAAATAAATGATAAATTTTTTTTGACCAAAGTAGAATTTTTCTACTAGAGTAAATTGCACCCCAGGTCCCCCAGTTTGTCCCGATGTTTTACCTAGATCCATAAACTCTCAAATCATCCACATGTGTCTCTAAACCGTGTTAAGTGGTTTATCCGAGATCACGTTTGGGATCTCGGATAGGGACACATCAGTATTGACACAGATAACTAAACCTGATCAGTGACCTTGAGTGGTCTACTTAACCATCATGTCCGTCACATGGCTACTTGGAATTTCCCTGTCTCGACTCTCGATGGGTGGTCCTACAAGGATGTATCCTACACCTTCTAAGAAGGTGACGATTTAAATTGATTCGTTTTTTATTTGAAATGGGTATATAAACATGTATATTAACTAAAAGACGATGTACTGCTCAATCTATGACAGCGTGGAGTCTCTCCTCGGCAGAGACATCAGACATCCGGCCGCTAAAAAAATCTATGACAATGTGGACGAGACCGAGAGTTGTTCTGACCGATCAGGGATCTGTTTGAATGGGTTAAAGTTAGATTCTACTCATTATTAGCACTCATATCTTTGATAATTTTTTAAATTTTAGTTAAGTTTAGCTCATCCACTCCTATTTGGGTGGACTGGTGTTAAACTTTAGTATTTTTGGTACGGTATTAACATTTGGATCCAAACACCATCTGGCCGTATGGCGAAGGGGTCGGTCAACTGGATTTGAGGTTCTGAGTAGGTCTCACACTCACTCACGATGTAGCGCGCGCACAGCCACACACACAAGTCCGTCAAGTTTGGCCGTTTCTTCTCCTCAATTTCGTGCCACATCTCGCATTCAAATTTTCGGCAGAGACACGGCACGGCGGGATAGAAATCAAATTATTTGCAGCTAGCGGACACACGGCCCGGCCTTTCCACGCGGCGCGCGAGGCGAAAGCACAAGCATGACTGCATGAGCAGGGACGCACGTACTAGTAGCCTAGCCTGCTAGGCACTTAGCAGCTTACTCTTTCTGCATCGCTGCCTTGCTAGCTCTGTTCATTTGCAGATTGTTTATTGCTGCTGAATGCTGCTGCTGGCTGATCGTCAGTCGTCACCGCCGGTGCCTCCGATCCTGCAGCTCGATCGCACTGAACTGAACCATGGGTAATTCAGACAAGGAATGCTTCGCCGAGTCCGGCCCCAAGCATCTTTCTGATGAAATCGACTGGTATACGCATTCTGCTTGTTTTTAGATCGATTAGAACAAGCAGAATAATGTACATTCTCCTCAATGATGGTTTATTTCAGGGGCAAGGAGGAGCACCGGCGCTGCGCCATGGCCTGCCTTGTGAAGGGCACCTCCATCCTGGAGAGCGACCGGGCCGAGGGGAGGCAGGGCACCCCCGACGCGCGCGCGTCGCCGTGGTGGACGAGCTTCCACCTGCGCCTCCGCAAAAGGCTCGTCCTGTGTGACTGCTCTTGCAGGTGCGTTCTCTGCGAACGCTTCGAGGCCAACCAGCCCTTCATCTACGGCGCCATCTTCGAGCACGTGCCGCCGCCAGAGGACCCGCGCTGGCGCTGGCGCAGGCGCAGCCATCGGCCGGCGGCTCCGGCCGCTTCCCCGCCTCCTCGGTTCATCGTCGCCTTCCGGGGCACCAAGCTATCGTTGCCCGCGGCGATCCACGACTTGAGAGACGATCTCAGCATCATCCTCAGCAGGCAGGACGTGTGCGAGCGCTTCCGCAGGGCGCGCGAGGAGGTCGCGGAGCTCCTGGAGAGCAACGGCGGGAGCAGCGGCGGCGTCTGGCTCGCCGGCCACTCGCTCGGCGCGTCGGTGGCGCTCCACGTGGGGCGTCACATGATGGTCCACAGGGAGCACAATCTGCCTACCTTCCTCTTCAACCCGCCGCGCGTGTCGCTGGCGGCCGCGGCGACGGCGTGGCGGCCGGAGTACTGGCGCCTCGTGGAGTCCATGGCGAAGGGGGCTGCCGCGCTCACGTTCACGAGGTCCCACGACATGATGATGGAGGCCCTGTTCCGGAGGCTGGGGCCATGGGTGCCGGAGCTGTTCGTGCACAAGGACGACGTGATCTGCCGAGGCTACATCGACGACTTGGAGGGGCGGGAGAAGATGATGGCGGAGTGCCCCCGAATCCTGCAGCCGCTAGCCCAGTTAGGGATGAAACACTCGTCGCGCGACATGGCCCGGTCCGTACGGCGACGATGGCGCAGCTTCCGGGGCCACAGCGCTGACGACGACAGCGGGGAGCAGAGAGTACAGCCGCACCTTCTGCCGTCGGCGAGGCTGTGGAAGAACTCAACACAGACCGGCGGCCTTGGTCACGCCCACAAGCTCAAGCACTGGTGGAAGCCGGACGAAGAGCTCAACTTGAGGCACAAACTATACAAATATGAAGCATAAGCTGCTATCATCTCCCGACGAGCTCTTGAAAATAGAAAATTTGCACAGTAAATTTCCTTTTATTTTGAAAATGAAATTTAGTGCTATATTGTTGTACTTTTAATTCAGGCAGTTTTGACCAAATTTTTTGTGCTAACGGGTAAACTCTTGGACCGCGTTAACACGCGACCAGTTGCGCATGAGGCAATCATGGCGCCCCCATCTCCAGAGCATCCAGAGCAAATTACATGCATACAACTCAGAATCCCAGAAAAAACAATCCCCTCGAGAGCAAATCTTGTGCATGCATCGGAATCCCAATAGGATATTTTGATCTATTTTTTTTATCGGTGATAACTTTATTACTAAGCGTCTATTTTCAAATTAGTTTGCACCGTTAGATTCTTTACAATTTTATCTAAGAAAAAAGACACACTTTCCATATCTTTACAATAATTTTATATTCTTCATCAATTTATATATAGCAGTATTTAGCAACTTTGATATTTTGTATCAATTTGTTAAATACTATATATCAACTATTATATTATAAGTTACCTTATGGCTACATAACAACTTATATTTACTTGCACAGTAAGATATTTATAGGAAAATAAATACATCAACTTATATAAAGAATTATATGACAAGTTGTGTTCGTACAGTATGATAACTTAGATATTGTACCTAGCGTCAACTTATGCAGAGTTAATGTGACAACTTATTTAGACATCATGTAGGTAGATAATATGAGGGTAAAATTTATTTTTTGTAGAAATTTATATTCATAATTTATTAATATTTTTACACATAAGCTGCTACATGCTTAATATATAAGTAGCTACTTCTATTCAACATAAGTTGCCAATATATAAAAGTATTTCAAAACATATACATCATGCTTATTATTTGATAGATCTAATCATAAAAATGTAGTGGTGTGAATAGAATTGATTAGAAAGTAATTGCAAAATTTTAGAAGGGAAATAAAGAAAAGTACGTGTGGGTCGCGGCAGCCCCCTCTCATCTCCTGGGCTGCAGCAGGCCTCCCATGGAATGCAGGGTTCCGTTCGGTGGTCTTTCGGCCATCCCGGGATTTAACGGGTTGGGCTGGTGGTACTAGTGCGTCCAGCCCAATTTGTATAGGCCGTTAAAGAGACTGTTGGGCTCTCTTTGGAGTTCGGCCTCGTTACAGCCAGCGCGGCCGCCTTCGTCATGGATCGCCGTCACGCCGGCGAGTTGCCGACGCTCCATTGCTCTGTCCTAGCGGAGACGTGTAGCGTTTGGTTTCTATCAATATAACGTGACTTGATTACAAACAAAAGCTAACAGATCCCATTACTCATTATTTGGTTCGGCTCCCTTGCAATCGAGTCCCGCTGTTAACCGTTACCAGCTTATACATACTGTCCGATTAAATCTAAATCGTAATGAGATCTCATCATCCTCTCTACCTCACTGTTCGGCGTTCGCTCGTCGCTGCGTCTACGCGCCTCTGCCTTCACCCACGCTGGCGCTTGGCCGAGGGAGCAACTCTGCTCGTCATCCAGCAACATTAATTTGCCTCCTCCATTAATCAATCAGAGCTCTATTTTCCCACTTGCCGAGAGCTGTGGTGCCATGCGCAGCAACAACAAGGTTCCTTGTTGGAAGCAGTGACTCCCCCTCATCTGCTACGTTTTGTTTTTCGTGATCTTGCTATGGATCTCCATGGATTGCAGAGATTGGGGTGTCTTTTAGGGAGCATATATTGTTTTTTTTTTCGTTTCATCATGGATGCACAGATTGGTCTTCTTCCCAAGTATATGTGAATTTGTCTTAGGGGCTGTGTGGGCTGCAAAGAAAACCGTTGAATACGCGAATTGCAACCGGTACCTCCTCTAAGTGCGAGTTTGACGATCACCACGAGCCACGAAACACGGAAACAGAGCCTGGCTCCGCTTACTCGCAGCCTGCTGCAAGAAACAGCGAAGCAGCTGTGTGATTGGATGGATGGGGTGTCACACTCATGTCGATCAAGTGTGGGGTGTATCGTTGAGTTTGACTTTTTTCTTTTCAAAAAATAGATCGCAAATTTGCTATTATAAAACAGTACAATAAAGTATTGTGTATATACTAATTCCAAATGACACACTTGTACCACTGTTGGTATATAAAATGGAAAACTCAATGTAAACATAAATGATGCGTGCCATGATGAAAACTAAGTACAAATGCATGCATGTATATATGCATGGAACTACTTGTGTCTTCCTATAAGCTACGGTAAAGGGTCCAATATGGATGGGGCCGGCCTAACTTTACATATTGTATACTATATAACTAGGCGTATAGCCCGCGTGGCTAGTACTTGTAGGGTCGAGATGGCGGACTAGAGGGGGGTGAATAGTCCTTTCTAAAACTAATTGCGCCGGCTAACCGAAACTTATGCGGAATTTTAACTATTCGCTTAGCCAAGACTTCACCCCTCTAACTATGACTCTAAGGCACCACCAAAAAGATCCTACACAAAGCAAATGGAGTGCCAAGCTAGTAAGAGCTCTCCTAACAATTCTAATGCCAAGTCATACAAGCCTAAGCACTAGTACTTCACAAACCGGGGGCGCTCCTATACAATTCTAATGAGCAAAAGCACAAAGCCAAACCTAAGCTCACTAGATGCTCAAGGATAAGGATACACAATCCAAATCCAAGAGCTCAACTTGCTTAGCTACACAATCAAAGCAAGAGCAACTAATTAAGCTACACAAGCTAACTAGTTACACTAGGATCTCTACTTCTAGCTACACAAGCAAGAAGATGATTACCAAGCTACACAAGCTAACTAATCACTAGAGAGCAACTACACAAGCACAAGATATAAAAGAATGTAAATACAATGCTTGTGATTTGGAGAATGCAAACCACCGAGAAGAGTAGACAAAATTGACATGGTGATTTTTATCCCGAGGTTCACTTGGTTGCCACCAAGCTAATCCCCGTTGAGACAAGCTCCAAGGTTGCCGCCGATCCTCTTGCTAGTGGTGACTCTCAAGTCACACTCTCCCACGTGGAGTGCTCACACCGAGCTCTAGCACATGATCCGATCGAACCACTTGTTGCTCTTCACGTCTCGCTCAACTATAGTTGCTCTTCGCGGCTCCCGCGGGGTGAGCACAATACCCCTCACAATCTCTTTTCCGGAGCACCGCACAATCTTCTTGCGGGCTTCAACGGAGCCTCTTGCCACCAGGTGGCAACCTCCAAGAGTAACAAGCACACCGGCTTGCAACACGATCACCTAGTGCCACTCGATGCAATCTCTCAAAGTAATCGCACTAGAATCGCTCTCTCACTCGATCGGATGATTACTATCAAGTTAGAGTGAGTAGAGGGCTCTCAAGCACTCTCACACATGGACACCAAGTCCCCAAGGTGCTCAGCACTCACAAATGGCTGGCCACACCCTCTATTTATAGAGGGAGGCCCCAAACTAGCCGTTACACTCAAATCCCGTGAAAACTGAGTTTTCGCGGACTGTCCGCCTCACAGTGACCGGACCGTCCGCCATTCAAAACCAACGGCTAGAACTGCAATGATTATGTGTCAGAGTCGACCGTTAGAGCCCCGGGCGGACTGTCCGCGCCCCTGGGGCGGACTGTCCGCGGTTCAAAACTTCGAACCAACCGATTTGCAAACGTCTCTGACTAAATCTGGAAGTTACCGGCGGACTGTCCGCTCCCCAGGGGCGGACTGTCCGCAGTTCAAAAGGTGAGCACACACAGAACCCGCAGTGTTTCTGTCCCAGAAATTTCAGTAGGAGGCGGACCGTCCGCCCCCAAGGACCGGACGGTCCGCAGTTCATTTTGGACACCCAAGACAGAACTACCAAGTTTCTGCGCCCGTTTCAGCTTTTAAAGGCGGACCGTCCGCCCCCATGGACCGGACGGTCCGCAGTTCAATTTGGACCACCAACAGAGCTAAAAACGGTTTTGTTCTAGCACATCCGAGATAACGGCGGACCGTCCGCCCCCCTTGAGCGGACCGTCCGCAGGTATATTTCCAGCAGAAATGTACCTCGGTAAAACGGCCATAACTCTTAACTTCGATGTCCAAATTAGGTGATCTTGGACTCTATGGAAAACTAATTCAGAGGGCTACACAACCCAACTAAATACTTGATCCAAAACACAATGGATCAAAGCAGTATTCCACTCCAAGAGACCACCTAATTTCCGGAGAAAACCGAAAAACCTTTCTTACTTCCCAAAGTTGATCAACATCAACTCCAACTCTTTCTCCTTTGCAAATGTGCCAACACCACCACGTGAACAACACCATGTGCATGTGTGTTAGCATTTCACAATCATTTTCAAAGGATTTTCACTTGATCTCACCACGCCACTCGATCCTAGCAACATCGCAATGTTAGATCGCTCAAGTGGCACTAGATGACCGATATGCAAACAAGTTTGCCCCTCTTGATAGTACGGCCATCTATCCTAAATCCGGTCATGCACTTCTCTACACAACCTTTGACCGGTGAAATAAAATGCCCTACAAGTCATACCTTTGCCTTGCGCATTCCATTTCATCTTTCCAAATATTGATGCCGCACAAGCACCAAACTCCATCAAGCCTTTTGATCATCATCATGAGTCAACACTTGGCTTGATCTTTCTTGAATGATATGATCCACTCCATATTATCACATGACCTCTTTGGTCCATCAATCTTGACCTTGCTCGCTCTTCACCGTTGCCTCGGTCCATCGGCGCCAAATCTTGCCCAAGCTTCACCGCCTCGCGGCCCCTCGCTTCAAAGCCTTGACTTGCCCTTTTCCATTGCAACCGGTCCATCAAGCCAAGCCTAGTCTTGATCTTCTCCACTTTGGTCACATGACTCCATGTCATGTCTCATATGCAATGAGCTCCTCGATCACACTATATGAGCATAGCATCAACCCTTAGCCATTTCTCCTCCATGGCACATGTTGCTCATACTAGTGTCTTTGTGTGGACTAATTTCCTGTGTATCTCAACATAAACACTTATTAGTCCACCTATGTTGTCACTCAATTACCAAAACCAAACAGGGGCCTTTCAATCTCCCCCTTTTTGGTAATTGATGACAACTCTACAAAGATATGGAAATTAAGCATATTCCAAGCTAGCACTTCACACATGTGTAAATAGCTAACTTGGTTTGGATTTTATGTTTCTTATCCACCATTAAGACCACTTGTAAAGGATTGGATAAGCACCATAAAAATCCGACTTGGTAGTGATAACTCCCCCTACATGTGTGCTCAAGAGATTTGATTTTAAACTCACACACATGCATAAATATGAAATTTGTGGGATTGTTATCACTACTAAGTGATGCTGAGGTATATTGAATAAACCTTTGAAGCGTGATACCAATCTGAGTTGCATCCTTGAAGTTCATTTCTTAGCATCAATGAGTAACTAGACATTCATCAAAAACTCAAGATACCTCATGAGATCAACAATATTAGCAAGGCTCTTGATTTACTTGTAAAAAAAAATTTCTAGCTACAATCTATGCATGCTAGTTATCAAATCATCAATCAAGTTCTATGTCTAGCATACATCACACACAAGCAATACATATATAAATTTTAAAACTTATGCAAACGCAAGCAAGCACATGAATATGCACATATCAAATGCAAACAACTAAGTTGAAGCGCCCCGACCCGAAAATCAAGGCTAAACCATGTATTAATTACCGAATAAGGTCTCCGGCATAATACATGTTACATCAAGTGGAGTCCAGAGTCATACAGAGCTTTATTTAACACGTACATGAGGAGTAAAGTGACAACACAAGGCTACACAGAACAACCATAGGATAACAACTAGCATAGCGACATGCAGGACTAGCTCTTCATCCATCACGGCTCCACTCGATCAGCTTGGGTGCGGACACGATCTACTCGTAGTCTTTTGGCACAAAGTCAGGATCCTCTGGAGAAAAATCAACAGGGGTGAGTACAAAAGTACTCAGCAAGCTCCACCTCACCCTACGGGAGGGGACTGACATGCACGACATATAATAAGCACATTCTACTAACAATGCAACTAATGGTATGCAACCCTTCCAGACACAACCCACAATAGGTAGCTCACTAGTTGTCAGGACCACACCGTAGCCTGCCCATACCGTGGGCACGGACCATTCGAATGGATTATACACTCTGCAGAGGTCGTACACTGTACCCACACGCTCGGCTGCCCTAACGGACAACCGACATAGCCGACACCCAGCCGTGGTCACGCCCCAGCCCGGCCGCACAACCCTCGGGCCCTGACCCCAATGGTCTATGCCCGTAAACCATCCCTGCGACCGTCAGGCTAACCAGTGGGATTAGGCTAAGTCCGGCCCATACCGGAACCTGCGGTCGTACTAAAGTAAGCTAGGTGAGATGTCAAAACAACTCGGTCCTTATGGTTCACCAGGGCAGCAACCATCCCTCAACATGTCAACTCGAGCCTACCACCACGGTAGCACTCACCTGCCAGTCTACCACCACGGTAGCGCCGGCTCCAGCATATCCAGCTGCCCTGGTCTCAGCCAGATCCCTTCGTATTCTAGTATCAGCTCTGGATATGCATGACTACTCAGATGCATGCATGAGCACACTCAATCACTCAAGTACTGGTATATGTAATCGATCCTAGACCCAGGCTACAGCTAAACGTCCTCACATGGATGCAACCGCTCACGTAGGGGTCGATGAAACTTGCCTTCGCTTTCGTACGCGTCGGCGGCGGCGGCTTCCTGCTCGCGGTACGGGTCTTCTGGCTCCTTGGCAGGCTCCTCCTCGGTCACTCCGTGATCTACGGGCGAGAACAGCACAACCGGCAAACCAACACAAGCAAGCAATAAAATAAGCTCAAATGGAGATGAAAATAGGAGGAAAAAGAGTTACGTGAAAAGGAGTTGATATGAAGGAGATATTGAGTTTACAGTATTGATTGGTAGAATGATTTGGATTAAGTGCTCACGGCCTGGGGGTGTTTTGGGCCTTTATTAGTGGAGTTAATGGTCGGGGGAGCTGCCTGCCATCTCACCTTGGCGCGGAACAGCTCGAGGAAGAGGGTCAACTGTTGGAGCTTCGTCTCGTGAGTGAGCTGGGCTCGGGAGGAGTGGTTCAGCTGGTGGAGCGAAGCGGCTCGGCGTACTTGGGCTGGTGACGGGGCTCGTCACGGCCTTGCTCCTTTTATAGGCGAGGAGAGTAGCAGCGGCGTCGCGCAAGGACGGGCGACGGCGTGGGCTACGGCAGCTCGTCGTCAACGCGAACAGTGGCAGCACTGAAGGCGCGAGTGCCGAGGCGGCAAAGCCAACGAGGGCGCTGCAGCGGCGTGGGTGAGGTGGGGACGCGGGAGTGGGCGGCACGGCCTGATGCCGGTGGCAGTGCGCGGTCCCGTCGTGGGGCCGGCGTGTCGCGCGTGCGCGAGCGAGAGCGAGCGGGTGAGGCGGTTTGGCGGAAAATATCTCGGCCGACACTGTGCGTGGCGACCCTGATTTATGGCGAGGTGGGTGCTGCCATGATGAGTCTTTTCAAGGTCAATGGCATGGGTACTCTGTGGCTTCCAGGGAATGATGAAGTTATGGCAAAGGAGGTAGGCGCTGTCATGATTGTCTGGGGATTATGGCATGGTACGGTGACTTGAGAGACTTTTATGGAAACGAGATGATTTTTGTCGTAGGTGTAAGCATGCGTATGCTGGTTACTGGAGGGAACGAATGTACTAATGCAAGGCAAGAGTATAAAATAGTTTACCTAATAGTTATGTAATGCCTCGTATAACGTTATTATTATTTTACGTTGCTAGTTTAACATAAGTTTTAGTGATTGTTGGAAATCGAGGTTGTCCTACTAAATTGAGAATCTACACCAACTCACTTCAGAGTCGGTCAGCTTCTAGTTACTTAGTGTACCGGGTCCTTTTGACGGCAGAGCCGCCTTTTGCTTCCGGGAGGCAGAGCCTACCAACAGATGAAGCTGGCTTCCGGGTGGCAGAGCCAACCTTCGATGAAGCCCAGGCCCTTTTGTGATCCCGGGTGGCAGAGCCAACATTCGATGGATCACAACTTATACACTAAGTACTTAAATTTAACCGGGAGACTAACACTTATAAAGATGCTTACCTTATAGAAGCAGCAAAGGAACACACCTAGCACACTCTACCTATGCTCACTTCTACCATGCCCTTGGATGTGTGGGATGGGGTGGAGTAGTATGGCATGGCAAGGGGTGGCACCCTCCTTATATAGGCACCCATACCCCCTTGGATGAGTGACACATGTCACAATCTAGGAGGTTCCCTACAAATATCTAAGTTCCCTACAAATATCTAATTCTAAAAAATTCTAAATTTTACCATGACAAGAAAATATCCAAGTTTCTTGTCTTCTTATGATTCTTGTGGAACATTCTAGAACCTTGTCATGGTGAACAAAATTACGCCATGGTTTATTCATATTTTTATAGAACCTTCTAGAAGTTTGCATTATAAATTTCAACACTCCCCCTTAATCGTGATGAAAACTAGGATGTTACATAAGTTCATGAGCTTGCTCCCCCTACTTGTGTGCTCCTCTTGTCCAAGAATATTGATCCTCCTCAATATTGCTCCTCTTGATCCATGTCCATGATCGCACTCTCATATCATCTCCCCCTTTGTCATACAAGGATAATTCATATCTTTGTTCATTTCTCTCCCCCTTTGTCATCAATGACCATAAAAGGGCCGAAACCACATGAAATTTGCCATGTGAAGATCAAAGACTACCACTTGAAGTTGTACCTCTTGTACTTGTAGGGTTACCACTTGAATACCCCTTGTAGGCAATTATATGAAGCACTTGTGGTTTGATACAAAGAGTTGAACTTGGGTAGATGGTTGAGTCTTGAATCTTCATTTTTGATGGACACTTTCAAGTTGATTGGAATTGACACCACTTGAATACCAACATGTGGAAGCATGGAGACCACCTTGAAATGCCACATGTAGGATACTAGTAGGATTCTTGATCTTGATACTTTGTAGTGGGGCTCCTCCCCCTATGTCAAAGTGTTTGTCAATTTACTTGAATCTTGAGCTCTTTTTGATAAGGGTAGCTTTCTTGATTTGAATTGATCACTTAAAGTTGAGGATCACTTGTGGAACCACCATTGTTGCAATAGATCTACTTGAATGAATACCACTTGTATGACCATGTATATCACTTGTAGAGATGTAGTGATATACCATTTGTTGAATCTAGTATCACTTGTAAAATCATGATAGACCACTTTGTTGAATTTGACATTGATAATCAATTCTTGAACTAGATTGTTTCGATGAGCTTCTTTCTCTTTGACTTGATCTAGACTACTTGCCCAAATAATTCAACTCGGTTTGAACCAATGACAAGCTTCTTCACACCTCATTCTAAGGGTTATCTTGACAATGTTGAGTTAAACACTTGAAAGCTCATTTTCTAGATCAACTACTTGGTTTTACTAGCTCATGAATCATGTCATATGTTACCACTAGATCATATCAAGCATAGAAGCAATAGTGGCATCATAAAACATTTAAAATTATTTTATTTTTCATGAATGATCACTATATATGACTATATGCACTAATCTTGTCCTTAGCATAGTATGAATGCATATGTCAATCAATTTCACCTTGCTATGTTGGAGTAGAAGATAGTCATTAGATTCAAATTTAGTTCTCCAACTAGCATCATGAAGTCCAATTATAATACCTTGGCGAAGACAATGAATACCAATATGAAAACCATTCTTCACCCATATGAAATGAATACCACTTATCATCAAATGCACTATCTTGTTGTGGTTGGCTTGCTTCATCTCTATGATTCTTGCTTGCATAAGAGAATACCATTTGAATATCACTTGAATTTTCAAGAATATCTCTACTTTGGGTGTTACTTGCTTTTCTTGATCAACCCATTTGATATCTTCAACTAAGCATCTCCAATAATTCTAGATCACCACTTACATATTGGCCTTCCAAGCACCTTGCTTGCCAAACCCACTCTTGGGCGGCTCGCCCCTCTCCAGAGAGAAGTGATCTCTCCAAGAACCATTTTTGACACTCACTTGAAATGAATTTAGTTGATTGATCAAACAATGGACTTATCATGATGAGTAATTTTGGAGTCTGCTCTAAGTCTTTTTCTTTCTACTTGAGGTTGGTCTTGATTCTCAACTTGAGTACCAAAAGTGTGCCAAAAATACTTCTCAATCAAATGGCCTTGTACCCAATACTCGTCATGCTTCTATATCATTTCAAAACCAAACCTAGGCTCATCAACCACTTGTAAAGATGATCAACTTGAGGACCTTTCAATTTAAGTGACTCAAGATCAATCCGATATTTGTCACTTTTCTGGGCAGATTCAACTTATCTCAGGCGGACCGTCCGCGGTATACTTGGCGGACCGTCCGCGCTTGCATAGTGGACGTATCATCGGTGTAACCGAAGCTTACCGGTGCATCTGGCGGACCGTCCGCGATCCATGGGCGGACTATCCGCGCTGCAATTTTCTGCTGATCAGAGCCTCTGGTAAATAAGTCTCATTAATGGCGGACCGTCCGCCTCTTACCTGCGGACTGTCCGCACTACCAAATTTCAGACAGCCCAGAATTTTTCCAATTTTCACAATTTCAACTTTGAATTGGGATCATTGCTCAAATAAAATTCCAAAAATCTCAAAACTAGCATGAACACCATCCAAAGACTCATAAGAGTGAGTAAGAATGAGAAATCAAAAATAAATAAAGTAAAATCAAGGAAACTCATAAATAGCCCATAAAAGCTTTGAAAAATAAAAAATTTGAAGCAAAGAGTGCACATAAGAACCAAATGTCATATGTACTAGTTTTCAAGCCACATTTGAGAAGTAAAAGATATTTAGCTCATTTTTCGATTTGCAAAAAGATTTTTCATCCAAAAGCAAGATTTAACACAAATAAGTTTGCAAGCCATTAAATATTTCCAAAGAATCACCCACAACATGATAATGGCACTTGTATGTTGAAAGCACTTTGAACTTCATAAGCTTGTCATGGCATCGGGTTGTATATATGCAAAAAGCTTCAATTCCTTGATTCAATCATAAGATCAAAAATATGAATTTTATTTGAATCAAGCCTCCAATGCCTTTGGTACCTACACTCATTCATCCACGTTTTGATGGTACCCAAACTAGGTTGGGTCCTCTCAAGTTAGGAGCAACATACTTTGGCAACAAACTTGTACGAATAGCGGGATGTTTTGCAATAGTAACAAATGAGGTACCATTATCATCCTTTCTAAACATAATATTTGCATCAATTGAAATAGGCTTAGAATTGTGACCTAAGGGACATGAATAAGCCATGTGTCCCCTTTCCCGGCATAAGTAGCATCTTCTCTTTTGTTGAGCCTTTTCTTCCTTACTCATTTGATGTTTCTCATTGCTTTGCTTCTCATAGTTTGCTTGAGCCTTCTTCTCAAGCTTATTTGGACAACCCGAAGCTAGGTGACCCAATATTCCACAACTATGGCACTTGATGTGAGCATGTCGATTCTTCTCTTGAATCTTGTTTTTGCTCAACATCTTGGCATCTTGAATGTGAGTTTGATGCCTTGCTTTTGCCTTGCCACCCCTTCTTGTTCTCTTTTTCATCATCTTCAAGTCATCAACTTGATCATCATGGTTGATCTTGACTTGAGGTTGGGGTACCTTCTCTTGCTCAACTTGTGGCTTTGGTTGAGGTTCTTGTTATTTTACCAATTGCTTGGTTGGGCACATTGAGGTGAGGTGACCCCAAGTGCGGCACTTGAAGCATTTGACATGTTTAAGCTTCTCTTCTTCCTTCTTCAACTTGAGCTTTTCTTTGTTGGGGCAACCATTTGCAAAGTGTCCCATTTCATGGCATTGAAAGCACATAAAATGAGATAGCTTCATTTCTTTTTGCTTCTTCATCTTCCTATTATATTTATTCTTGCCCCATTTCTTGCCTTTGGCTTTGCTCTTGTTGGAACCAATGCCACTCATGTCACCGAAACTTCTTTGATTTTTGATTATGCTTTCAAGGGTGACTTTTGATTTTGTCCATCTCTCTATCTTGTTGCTCAAATACTTCACTTGACTTTGGAGCTCTTTGTTTTCTTCTACAAGGTTAGTCTCATATTGCATAGTAGAAGAAGAACAAGCATCTATATTTGAAGTACATGGCATAGACAATAATTCATCACATGAGGTGGGTATATGTTTCTTGCCTACATCACAAGGGTTAGCAACATTTTGCAATTGATCCTTTGACCCATGTGATGAGCTCTCACTAGTTTTAATTGTTTTATTAGAAAGCTTGTTAGTGAGTAAAGCATGGTCTAGTACCAAGTTCTCATGAGCAACACTAAGCTCCTCATGAGTCAATTTTAACTCCTCATGTGAACAACTCATGACATAAAGTAGATGCTTTTGTTGTTCACATGTGTCTTTGAGAAAAGAGTTTTCTTTTTCAAATTTGATTGTTTTGGCTAACACTTCCTCAAATAATTTGGTCATGCTAGCATATCTATTCAAGAGCTCATCATATGAATTAGGATCAATCACATTGCAATTTGATACCTTCGTGTCAACTTGTGACATGAAGCAATATGATGATGGAGATGAGCTTGAAGTATAAATATCATCCATGCATGAACTAATTTTATCAACAAGTGTGCTTGGAGTAGGATTATCATTTGTAACACTTGAATCATCACCATCAATTATGTCAAGTGAGCTTGTTGTAGATTGATCATCATTATTATCATCATCATCACTTGACCATGAGGTGGAGCAATCTTCCACAACTACCATGTCGTGAATGAGCTCACCATCCTCATGCACTTCCTCCTTGGCCTTAAAATCATCATCATCATCGGAGGCCGCCCCATATTTCTTATTGAGATAACTCCAAATCTCGTGGGCGGTTTTCATATCCATGATCTCACCAAGTATACAATTATGCAAAGATCTAAACAAAATGTTAGTACCTTGGATGTCTAGATCTAGGCATTTCTCTTGTGTTGGAGTTAGATTTCCTTCATCTAACACATGAGAAAAACCTACATCCACCATCCACCACATTTGAGGGCAAATAAATTTGAAATTACATATCATCCAAGTTTTCCACCGTGTAAAGTGTGTGCCATCAAAAATGTGTGGACACTCAACATCTAACCCATAAGTCGCCATCCTCTCGGGTCGGTAAGGACCACAAATGAGAGACCTCGGCTCTGATACCACTTGTAGGGTCGAGATGGCGGACTAGAGGGGGGGTGAATAGTCCTTTCTAAAACTAATTGCGCCGGCTAACCGAAACTTATGCGGAATTTTAACTATTCGCTTAGCCAAGACTTCACCCCTCTAACTATGACTCTAAGGCACCTCCAAAAAGATCCTACACAAAGCAAATGGAGTGCCAAGCTAGTAAGAGCTCTCCTAACAATTCTAATGCCAAGTCATACAAGCCTAAGCACTAGTACTTCACAAACCGGGAGAGCTCCTACACAATTCTAATGAGCAAAAGCACAAAGCCAAACCTAAGCTCACTAGATGCTCAAGGACAAGGATACACAATCCAAATCCAAGAGCTCAACTTGCTTAGCTACACAATCAAAGCAAGAGCAACTAATTAAGCTACACAAGCTAACTAGTTACACTAGGATCTCTACTTCTAGCTACACAAGCAAGAAGATGATTACCAAGCTACACAAGCTAACTAATCACTAGAGAGCAACTACACAAGCACAAGATATAAAAGAATGTAAATACAATGCTTGTGATTTGGAGAATGCAAACCACCGAGAAGAGTAGACAAAATTGACACGGTGATTTTTATCCCGAGGTTCACTTGGTTGCCACCAAGCTAATCCCCGTTGAGACAAGCTCCAAGGTTGCCGCCGATCCTCTTGCTAGTGGTGACTCTCAAGTCACACTCTCCCACGTGGAGTGCTCACACCGAGCTCTAGCACATGATCCGGTCGAACCACTTGTTGCTCTTCACGTCTCGCTCAACTATAGTTGCTCTTCGCGGCTCCCGCGGGGTGAGCACAATACCCCTCACAATCTCTTCTCCGGAGCACCGCACAATCTTCTTGCGGGCTTCAACGGAGCCTCTTGCCACCAAGCCGTCTAGGAGGTGGCAACCTCCAAGAGTAACAAGCACACCGGTTTGCAACATGATCACCTAGTGCCACTCGATGCAATCTCTCAAAGTAATCGCACTAGAATCGCTCTCTCACTCGATCGGATGATTACTATCAAGTTAGAGTGAGTAGAGGGCTCTCAAGCACTCTCACACATGGACACCAAGTCCCCAAGGTGCTCAGCACTCACAAATGGCCGGCCACACCCTCTATTTATAGAGGGAGGCCCCAAACTAGCCGTTACACTCAAATCCCGTGAAAACTGAGTTTTCGCGGACTGTCCGCCTCACAGAGACCGGACTGTCCGCCATTCAAAACCAACGGCTAGAACTGCAATGATTATGTGTCAGAGTCGACCGTTAGAGCCCCGGACGGACTGTCCGCGCCCCTGGGGCGGACTGTCCGCGGTTCAAAACTTCGAACCAACCGATTTGCAAACGTCTCTGACTAAATCTGGAAGTTACCGGCGGACTGTCCGCAGTTCAAAAGGTGAGCACACACAGAACCCGCAGTGTTTCTGTCCCAGAAATTTCAGTAGGAGGCGGACCGTCCGCCCCCAAGGACCGGACGGTCCGCAGTTCATTTTGGACACCCAAGACAGAACTACCAAGTTTCTGCGCCCGTTTCAGCTTTTAAAGGCGGACCGTCCGCCCCCATGGACCGGACGGTCCGCAGTTCATTTTGGACCACCAACAGAGCTAAAAACGGTTCTGTTCCAGCACATCCGAGATAACGGCGGACCGTCCGCCCCCCTTGAGCGGACCGTCCGCAGGTATATTTTCAGTAGAAATGTACCTCGGTAAAACGGCCATAACTCTTAACTCTGATGTCCAAATTAGGTGATCTTGGACTCTATGGAAAGCTAATTCAGAGGGCTACACAACCCAACTAAATACTTGATCCAAAACACAATGGATCAAAACAGTATTCCACTCCAAGAGACCACCTAATTTCCGGAGAAAACCGAAAAACCTTTCTTACTTCCCAAAGTTGATCAACATCAACTCCAACTCTTTCTCCTTTGCAAATGTGCCAACACCACCACGTGAACAACACCATGTGCATGTGTGTTAGCATTTCACAATCATTTTCAAAGGATTTTCACTTGATCTCACCACGCCACTCGATCCTAGCAACATCGCAATGTTAGATCGCTCAAGTGGCACTAGATGACCAATATGCAAACAAGTTTGCCCCTCTTGATAGTACGGCCATCTATCCTAAATCCGGTCATGCACTTCTCTACACAACCTTTGACCGGTGAAATGAAATGCCCTACAAGTCATACCTTTGCCTTGCGCATTCCATTTCATCTTTCCAAATATTGATGCCGCACAAGCACCAAACTCCATCAAGCCTTTTGATCATCATCATGAGTCAACACTTGGCTTGATCTTTCTTGAATGATATGATCCACTCCATATTATCACATGACCTCTTTGGTCCATCAATCTTGACCTTGCTCGCTCTTCACCGTTGCCTCGGTCCATCAGCGCCAAATCTTGCCCAAGCTTCACCGCCTCGCGGTCCCTCGGTTCAAAGCCTTGACTTGCCCTTCTCCATTGCAACCGGTCCATCAAGCCAAGCCTAGTCTTGATCTTCTCCACTTTGATCACATGACTCCATGTCATGTCTCATATGCAATGAGCTCCTCGATCACACTATATAAGCATAGCATCAACCCTTAGCCATTTCTCCTCCATGTCACATGTTGCTCATACTAATGTCTTTGTGTTGACTAATTTCCTGTGTATCTCAACATAAACACTTATTAGTCCACCTAAGTTGTCACTCAATTACCAAAACCAAACAGGGGCCTTTCAGTATTGAAAATTCAAAAATTTGCATGTCGTTATATCCTTACTTAAAGGTTATACTATTTTTTTACCATATATGCATCATCATGTTCATTATCGTAAATTATGTTTTATTATTGATTAAAACAATTCAACTATAATCTACCTATAATAACAATTTGATTTGTTGAGCTTAATAATATTATGCAGATAATTATTTTTATTTTCTTTTTATTTTGATTGATTGTTGTTAGCTTTAGTTTTTATTAATAGTATATATTTGTAACTAATACATAGCTAAATGATATTTTATATTTAATTTTTCATAATGGCATTGGTGGATGATTTTTAATTAGGTATAGAGGTATTTTAGGCTAATTTTTATTTAATATTTAATTTTTCGTAATGGCATTGGTGGGTGATTTTTAATTAGGCACATGGGTATTTTAGGCTAATTTTTATCGTAATGGCAGTGGTGGGTAATTTTTATTTTTCTATTTTTCTCCGATTAACGTGGGAATTTCTACGCCTTGAGAGCGAATGAGAAGGCTCCGTTTGTTGACCAAATAATAAGATAATAGATTGTAAATGGCACACTTGTACCACTATTAATATGCTAAGACAGACTCAAAGTAAACATAAATGATGAGCGCCATTATGAAAACTAAGGAATGTATGCATGTATCTACATAGATATAGCTACTGTAATGTACTCACGGAACTACTCGTGTCTTGTTTGGAATGAAACTACAAGCATGACTGTAAACTACAAGCCTGAAGCCACTGCCCTGTTTCAGTTGTGAGATGTGAACTCATACCTGGTTTCAGTTTCAATTCATCATGTGAATGCAACTAATAGTTTCAGTTTCAATTCATCAACATCAAGTGTGAATGCAACAACTAGTTATGCTCAATTTATATTTGACGATGTTATTGCCAGCAAAATGACCGGGGAGGGTGGAGAGCTGCCACAGGGAGCACGGAGTGGACGGAGCTCGCGGCGACGGCGAGCGTCCAGTGGCAGGGGTGTGGATGGATAGCTGCCAGGGAGCACGGAGTGGACCGAGCTCGTGGCGACGACGAGCGGCCGCGCCAGGTTGATCGAGCGAGCGGCGGCGGCGAGGAGCAGGCAGGGAGGCGTCCAGACTCCAGAGCGAGCAGGGCGGCAAGCGTGCAAGGCCGGGTGGGCAGGACGGCGAGCTTGCAAGTTGCGAGTGGGCGGCGGGTGGCGCAAGCCGTGGCGTGGCGGTGAGCAGACAGGCAGAGTGAGCAGCGAGCTGCAACATGTGGTCACCATGTGGACAACATCACAGGATTTCATGGGCATATTCGTCATATCCTATGCCTGTTAAATGAAAAATGAACTAAAAATTAGCTAAATAGGTAAAATGGCAAATAAATTAAATTGTAGATGAGGTAACTAAAATGGCAGTTTTGTGAAACCAACGTTTTGCAATTTCAATTATGCGAAGCCCAACATTTGGGATGGCAAAAACTAACCTAAATTTCTCGAATTTTAGTGAGATGAACGTATTTCTCATTATTAAGCTCATATATATTCATTGCCCAAACCAAATAAAAATGCGAGCGAAAAGGCAACAATTACTCTATTCGTCCAACTGAACACCCGGTATTTTTTTTAACGAAACACCCGGTAATTTATTAGGTCGTGCATTATTTGACGGGGTCTCGATCTGTATTTCTCTTTGTTTCGACATATAGCTCGCTTCTGATTCGAACCAAACACTTGGTGCATTTGACGGAGTCTCCATCTATATTTATCTTTCGTCCGTCAGCTAGCTTCTGATAACGAGTACAGAAGCTTCGTCTTCAAGTTGATGCACTTACATTATCTCTGCTTAACCACAGCTACTCGATGGATTATTTTTTAAACAGCGCGACCCTAAAACTCATTGCAACTTGTACCAGAGCATGAGAATAGTCGTTGCCTGCATCTGCTGATCTGCTCCCACGCCCCAGCCGGTGTATGCGTACAAGTATAAAGAGCACAAGGCTCCACATTTCACAAATCACAACAAAGCAAAGGAACAGGCAGAGAGACCAGCATTAGCCCACTGCATTCTGTCTTGGACCGGCCTATCTTTGCCGCGTGCCTTCGATTCCCCAGCTCAGGGGGGTCCAGGTTCTCAATGGAGAAGGGGATCACCTTCCCCTTCTTCTTTCTGCATTCTCTCTTTTTCCTCCTCCATTTTTTCTTTCTCCTCTACATCTATGGTCGAAATATATTAGAGCGCGTCATGGACTGGATGGGCGTAGCAAAGGCTCCAACCCCCCCCCCCCCCCCCCCCCCCCTACTCCCACGCCGGATCGTCCGCCCCTACCCAAGCGTGATTCAGATGAGGATTTCCACATCACTGGCCCGAGGCATATGATGACAACTTCTCTGACAGAAACGACTGAAATAGATTGGTATGGATGTACATCATGCTTTAATTTCCTGCTCTCTTCTATCTAGGTAGAGAGTGCATTTCATGACCTCGAATGCTTTTCTCATCAAATAAACAGACTATCTTTCTTGTATCCCCACGTGTTGGAATAGTGTCCAAAATCGTAGCTATTATATGTTCCTCCAAAAGTAGCCTGCCTACATAAAGAAAGTGAATGATTTCTTCTAAAAAATCAAAACATTTCCTCTCTTCCTTATGCTCCTTAGCCAATCCCAAGCATATGAGATATAGCAGTGGCGAAGCTAGAGTAAATTGGAAGAGGGTGAATTGAGTCATGAGGGGTGCAAATATAGTGAAAAATTGGACATGATCACTGTTTTTCTATTTTTTGGGGTGCATTCGCCCGTGAGATATAGTTAAGGGCGGTAAATGGCCTACAAATTCAGCATAGAAATTTTAAAAGTAGGCTAAAAAGGCTAGACTTATACTCTATATATTTTAAGCTAAGAATGATTAAGAGCTGAGTTGGATGGTGAAGAGGATATTAGGGTCAACCCATTGCCACCCTAGTTATAGAGCTAGACGAGGTTAACCTACTGACACTTTTGATTCTCTGAGTTCCTTTTAATTAGTTAAATTATCATTTGTTAAAATTACATATTGCTGGAGGTACCAAATCAATGATTTTTTTCATATTAAGAGGATTCTTCAGCTAGCTTACATAGTTCCATATAGAACTATTCTTTCCGTTCCAAAATACAATTCGCTTTGACTTAATTAGATACATAATTTTTGCAATATATCCAGACATCGTGCACATCTAGATGTAGAGCAAAATATATGTGTCTAGAAAAATCAAAACGAACTATAATTTGGGATGGAGGCAGTAGTAATAATGATGAACGGTGAACTTTGATTTGTCACATACTCATACATCAACCGTTGACCATACTGATGAATAATAGACTATCACCGTGCACATTTCATGATTTCAGGGACAATGAGGAGCACCGCCGCTGCATCACCGGCTGTCTTGTTAGAGGCACTTACGTTCTGGAGAGCGAGCGAACCAAGTTGTGCGAGGCCAACGACGACGATACACGCGTGCCGCTCGCGCTGGCGTGGTGGGAGAGCTTCCACTTCCGCAAGCTTTGCATGCTGGAGTGTGAGTGCGAATGCGTCTTCTGCCAGATCGGCGGGCACATCGTCGACGTTGACTTGGGAAGACAACGCTTCATCTACGGAGCCATCTTCAAGTACGTGCCACCGGGCGGTTCGCCGCGCCACCGGTCGGCTCTGAGCTACGTCGTCGCCTTCCGGGGCACCATGCAACGGGATGCCACAACTGTGGGCGATTGTAACACCCAGGTGTTAATCACCTATAATCAAGATTAATCACGGGCTTAACTAGTTAATTAGAGACTTAATCCTTCGGGTACAAATCGAGTCACCAAAATCGACTCAAGTTCAGTCTAATTTTCTGGAGCCTGGGAAAACCCGGATACTCCGGGTTTGCTTCCGGATAGTCCGGACCTGGAGTTTTCTATATCACGTGTTTTAGCACTTGCACTGTTTCCAAATGTTAAAACATCAGCTCTTCTCTATTCCTCACTCCCTCACGCTCACCCTCACTCTCTCACGTCACTCTCTCCCTCTCTCACGTCCACTCCCTCCCTCACTCTCTCCCTCAAGTGCTCTCCCTCTCCCTAGAGCCCTAAACCCCAAATCCTCCACCCCAACTTGAGCTCAAGGCCAAGAAGGCTTCAAGATGGCGAGGAGCACCTTCTTCTCCACATGTTCCTCCCCGGGAAGCCTTGGGTTTCGAGTTCTTCACGCGGGGAAAAGCTTGTTCAAGGTACTCCAACTTGTGCCGGCCCGATCTATCTTTCTAGGAGGTTTTAAGTGATTTCCTTTGATCAATCATCTCCTTATGCATCCTTGAACTAGGATTCAAGAGGGTTTCAATTTTGGTGGGCTAGTTTTTCCACCATGAGAATTTCTGTTCTTGGTAGATAAAAATGCTGTCGGGCCCGGAGACTCCGGGTATAAGCCCGGATACTCTGGACTTGGAACACTCCGGGAGAAACTCCGGGTATAAGCCCGGATACTCCGGACTTGGAACACTTCGGGGGAAACTCCGGGTATAGGCCCGAAAACTCCGGATTTGGGAGTCCGGATACTCCGAGAAGGTGCCCGGATACTCTGGAAATGTTGTCCCGGATACTCCGGATATATGTCCGGATACTCCGGATTTTTGGTCTCGAATCTGAACGGTGGTGAATGTAAAACTAGGTTTATTAGCTTTATATTTCCATGCTCGGTAGGATAGAACTATAAAGTGTGTTGTTTGACAATTTTTACATGTAATTTTTAATGGTGCTAGATAAAATGCTTTTATAGTTTATAAATGCATAGTTGGAGTTAGGAGAATTCTAAAAATACAAACCAGTTGGGTTAACTTTGTGTAGACTCATGTAAGGTTTAATTAACCTCCACCGGTGTAGTTGTTTATAGTTAGGCAATATCGACCTTGTGCTTGTATTGCTCCACTTTTTATTGCATTATTCATGCATTCATACATATGCATCGTTGCACCTCATTTAGGTACTCTAGATGTACGACGTGTGGACGTGAAGCACGCGGTATGGAGTCGAACCACAAGACGGTGTTTGGTGGACATCTCCACTTCTCCAGAAGGTGGTAGGACCGCTGAAACAACCGAAGACCCGGCCCAAGGTCGGAAGGGCCCAAGGCCGAAAATAATATTAACACTAACTTAGTGTTACCCGAAGGCAAGCCCCGGTGCACATCCTACTATTTTAAATTATGTCACCTATATATGTCTCTATAATTGTGCATTAGGTTTAGGAATTGTTTGAAACTTTAGCTGCATGATCCCTAGGTTTTCCTGGGCCTTATACTAGTATAAATAGGTCGTTAGCACTGATATGCTTAATAGGGCTCGATAGAAGTCGAGTGATAATACTGTCACTCGCGAGATATAGGGTGTTTTTATATTTCAGTATATGAATTATTATATTCAAGATAGAAGGTATGGGATGGGAGACTGGATGGGGAAAGGTGTAGCCCCATCTGTGTCGATTAAGGACCATTTCGTTGTCGGCTGTGCTGATCGGGGATTGAATTGTACTAGCCGCATGCCGGGAGTAGGAGGTAGTCGAAACTGGTAAGCCGAGTACTGCTTTGCTTCGAAAGTACAGGAACCCGCACCCAACTCCTGGGGCGAGTCGAGTAGTCGCGGAGAATTGGGATGCATATGTTTACTTTTGGTGGTCTCACGTTGAGCTCGGCTGACCATATGTCGTTGGGCTGGTTCCTGTAGTTCGAGGCGGGGAGGGGAAAGGTTGGTGCGTGGGGTCCGACAGGGCTTTTGCTTGCCGTGTTAGTTAGGTCCACCATGCAAGGTTAAATCGGATCGATTCGCCGTGTCTCGCGGTCATGAGAGCCTTGATCTCTTGGTCACATCGTAGCAAAGAAATGAATTAAAAGAGATGAGATGCGGGCTGATATTATCTAATTATTGATTTGTTCACCTTGATTGCTGATATTACTTTATATTGAAGCTAAAACATAGAAAAATAAGGACTCACTTGTAATTGTTTCTTTTCCGCAAAACCAACCACTACCCAAAAAGCGCATGTCTAGAACATGTGGAAGAGATCCAGGGGCAGCAAGTTTCGGGTTCAGAAAGAGTGCAACTCAAATTCAGAAAATGCAGACTGAATCTGACATGCCCTTGTATACAAGGTTTGACCACGGGTGTACAGAAGCATCATCTTTTAATAATGCTGACAGCTTCTTACATTATTTAAGATTTTTGCTTGAACTTTAATAACTACAAAGTTATTTTCCCATTAGCAGACCCGCAGGTCGAGAAATTGTCCCAAACACATGCCCTAATGGAGCAAACCCGTCGGGTTTCGGGTACCCATTGTCATCTCTAAAAGCTATCTAGATGTGCAACTATGGTTCTTCTAGTGTGAAAGCCTTATCCCGAAAGAGTTTTGTAACCTATAGCCAATCCTAAAAAGAACTACAGTAAGAAAGTAAAGGCACACAAGTTGCAATATGAAATACGGAAACGTAAGTATGAGATGAGATGACATGGCCAAACAAGTTTGAGGACCAAGATACCCCAGATGAATAAGTTTGAGGACCTAAACGGTCGATTTGTAAGTTTGGGACTGAGATGACACAGCCGAACAAGTTTAGAGACCTGTGATGGACTTTACTCTTTTCCATGTTACTAACTATAATATATGGTGTGTGTGTGTGTGTGTGTGGATATACTAGCTGTCAAAGTATATAAAGTTCAGAACTAACTATATGTTGTTAAATTAGGTTTATCGAATGGTAACCAATCCACGATCCAGGGATGGAGTCTCTAACTTTGAGCAAATACAATAGTGCAGACATCTGCTGTCTTTTTGTCACAAACAGACAGCTGAACAGACAGATTGTACAATGAGCTCTTTGTTTGGCTGTCTGCAGGGTGATTAATTCATCCTTTGACACACAAACTCATGAATTTGAGGATGCGCCTGAAAGTAAAAATGTAGCCAAATAACAGGCCTATAACTTTCATTTGGGCGTTTTTTTATGTTTACATGTGGAAGAGATCCAGGGGCTGCAAGTTTCGGGTTCAGAAAGAGTGCAACTCAAATTCAGAAAATGCAGACTGAATCTGGCATGCCCTTGTAGACAAGGTTTGACCACGGGTGTACAGAAGCATCATCTTTTAATAATGCTGATAGCTTCTTACATTATTTAAGATTTTTGCTTGAACTTTAATAACTACAAAGTTATTTTCCTATTCTGATCCCTCTTTGAATTCTCAATCAAAGCATGTTCCCGTTGTATGTGCATATAATACTCTGCGCGGAGTAATGTACGTATCTGCCGGCGGCCGATGAGTCGAGCGAAACGGAAACGACGCGCCGCGCGTGCACGCACATGGTCACGTCCCGCGGGGGTCGTTAGTTCTTGGTTCGCGGAAGCCTCGATCGATCGATCCGATCCAACGGCAGATGCAGCAGGCTACTCCGATCCGTCACCGGTTTTCGCCGCCTCCCCTACGGTCTACGGTCTACCCCGTCCACTACCCGTGTGCCCGCGCCGTGGTCTGCGCTCCCCTGTAATCCCCCGGCGCGAACACGAGGCCAACCGCGGCGCCCGTCAGCTCCAGCTCAGCCAACATGCACGGGCCCAACCCTTTCTTCCTTCCTCGAAGCCAGTAACCCACCGGTCTTGATTCGGTGGCACCGTGCACTGCATGGCGATGCGCACACCGCGAGCTGCCGCCTACAGTACAGGCCAAGAGAGGCTAACAGCAGGCCTACAGGCCAAGTTGGAGGATCTCTATAATTGGCATTATAAAAATCGGCAGAGGAGGATCGGCGGGTGGCCGGAGGATCATGTTGGCATGGCACCGTGCACTGTGCACTGCATGGCTACCCGGGCGTGGTGCATCGCCCACCGTATCCCAAATCCGTATGATTGGGCAATGGCCAGGACTCGAACCCGAGGAAACAATCGCCGGCCGGCGGTGATCCGGATGCACGGGTCTCCGAGGAGGGGCGGACACATACCCCCTGCCGACCGCGTCGCGTCCCGCCTATGCAGCTACCTGGAGACGGGGGTGAATTGCGGGAATCGTCGTCGGGTTCTAACCGGCGGCCGGCCGCTTTCCGCGAGCTCGTTTGTGCGGTTGCTCCACTCGCGCGGCGGGGTCCCTCCTGACTCAGCGTCGAGGCCATATATCGCCCGCAATGCAAACTTGCAATCCGTTGTCTAAAGATTTCCACATATCTTTTTTGAGCTGTCCGTTTGCTGGGAAATATTTTTTCTGATTAGACAGCATATACATGCATACGCTTTTTTCATTGGACCGCATGTGCATGCAGCAGAAGCTCCTATATTTCTTTTATTTTCTCTCTTCATATTCTGACACGTGCGCTTTTGTGCTTCTTATTTTTACTCTCTCTCCATGCATGGTCTGACACCATACCCACTTGCATGCAAGTTTGGAGTTTGTTTTCTTTTCTCTCTCGGTGCATCATATGACATCACATATGTCCACTTGCATTCATGTTTGCGGCTTGTTTTATTTTCTCTCTTCATGCATGGTCCACATCACACATGCCCACTTGCATGCATGTTTGCATCTTATTTTCTTTTTCCTCTATGTGAATGCACGCTTCTTTTTCTCAGTACATACATGCCGGCACCTGCAGTTACTCCTCTCTTTTCTTCTTCTTTCTTTTGGCCGGAACATGGCACCGGTTGGCCGCCGCCTCTGCCGCACCATCGCAGACTGCCCCTGCAAGGTCCGCGCCATGGCGCCGCGCGCGCCAACCCCGCCGGGTTGCCTTGGCCGCGGGCCAGCCCCACGTGCCCCTCTTGTCCCGGCCGCCGCCAAAGTCCTCCGCCCGCCGCCGCCGGGAGTTGCGTGCCGAGAGCTGCAGCCGAGGTCCACTGGGGTGGGCATGGGCCCGCCCGCTTGCCGCACGACCGCGAGAGATAGGAGGAGGAGAGTGGGCCGCTGGCGGGGAGGAGCCGGGCTCCGCCATGCCGCACTGCCGGGAGCCGCATGCAGGGGGCTCAAAGAGAGAGGAGGAGGAGGAGGAGGAGGGAGAGAAGAGAGGAGAGCATTCAAAGCAGCCCAAGATCCTCCTCCATCCTTCACCAGATGTGCCAAGCATTGGTACAGCCTCAAGATCCAGTGCTTGGACACACCAGAACACATTATTGACGATGAACGAGCATCGGCCGCTGACCAGTGAAAAAAGAGAGAGGAAAACCAATCCGCCGCCACCGACCAAGAAGCTGATGACCGGAAAAGAGGATCTTGAAGCTAGCATCGCCAGCTCCGCATCCAAGTGAAGCGTCCCCTCATAAGAGAAGACTTGAAAGTGATACAATATCAGTCCCAGGAGGCTGATAACACTTTTATTACATCAGATGGTACATCACCGTACAACTCTACGCGGAAGTGGGCAGTGAAGCACCACTATCGCGAGGACAACAACTAACACCCACACAACGATATTAACTACGAAGAGGGGGTCATCAGAGTCTTGCGCCATACGGAACTTCCTGCGGGTGACCCTATCCACAGGCAAGGTTGGGTGCAGGACGGACTCCTACCCAACGTCTTCGGGAACAAAGTCGGGATCTTCCTCTGTAAAAATTAAGAATGGGGTGAGTACAAACGTACTCAGCAAGTCCAACCACACCCACGGAGGGGGTATAAACAGAATATAAGGCACAGGATAAATCAAGGATAAGGCTAGGGTTTAATTTGCGGAAAGCTGATTTTTATGCAAGGGTTCATTTGAAAGAAAGGATTTTCAAAGCAAGTTTTTCGAGTAACACAGGATCCAAGTTTTAAGTTGCTACCGGACTCCTTATCCGCCGTAGCAGACGGCACAACTGTCGGACACTTTTCCAAAACAACTCACGCCAACCCATCCAATCCCAGAAGAAACACTAGTTATGTGACCACACCGTAACTCGCCTAGTACCGTGGGCACGGCTATTCGAATAGATTTTAACTCTGCATAGGTGTGCAACTTTACCCACAAGCGGGGTACCGCAACATCGATCACCTTAGTGTCGGCGCAGATCCCAACAAAGCCATTACCCACCTTAGCTAGACCTGACTAGCCATCACGGGATCCACCAAGGGGTCATTGACCTATCACAGAGGTTTTAACCGGGGCATAAGTCACACAGAGCTAATCCCTTCTCCTTGATCACCCGTTGCTCTCAGCTCTCCTGATGGCTATCAGACTAACTAGTGGGGTTTATGCTAAGCCGTTGCCCATACAACGGTCGAGTGGTTTGCACGATAGTGGAGTTAGGTGAGATGACACACCAACTCGGTCCTTAATTGTGACAAGATGGATATCTCCCTTCCTTGCTCAACCACACAGGCACGAGCACACCATTTGGCAAATCACACAGAAGTGCCATCCATCCCGTCTAAACTTATCTTTCGAAAATTTCACATTTTTTCTTTCCCACACACTCACACATTTTTCTTTTATAAAACAAGATGTATTGTGTTTAAGGTCCTAAGCGTTCTAGCAGCGATTTACGTCCAAACAAATCATATTCAGACATTAATCTAGGTGGTCAAGGAATGGTTATAACAAATCAAGGGGTGGCTATCCAACCATGTTTTCAGCAGGCAAAACATATGCAATTTTATAAAATATGCCAATAGGTTGTGTTTATAAAAACTAGGACAAAATATGCATTAAAGGGCGGGATTGAACTTGCCGTCTTCAAAGCCTTCCAGGAAGTCCTGCTCGAGGTACTGTCCTTCAGGTTCGGGGTCGCGGAACTAGTCCTCATTCACTTACTCGCAGTATTGCTCGTCGACGGGCTTTCCCTCGTTCACACCGTGGTCTACGACGCATACAAACAAACACACAATCAAGAAAAAAGAAATAAAAGCTTTATCGTTGAGCTCGAATCAGAAACAATTAAGATATGGAGATAGGAGTAATGTTTTTGGGAGATTTCCTAACGGCATGGCCAGAACTATGTTAGGAATGGCGTGGTAAAGTTTCGGGTCGATCGGAGATCGTTTGGCGCATGAAATGATAGGTTGGAGAGGGATTTAGGGTTAAATAAGGATTCAGGGGCTCATTTGTAAATTGTCTGGAATAGAAAGGACTCAGTTGTAATTTCTAGAAATATCTGGGGCATACTAAAAGTTGTGGGGGTTTATTTAGAATTATGTTTATATGGTGGAATTAGTATGCCCACAACTTTTAGTATGCCCCAGATATTTCTAGAAATTACAACTGAGTCCTTTCTATTCCAGACAATTTACAAATGAGCCCCTGAATCCTTATTTAACCCTAAATCCCTCTCCAACCTATCATTTCATGCGCCAAACGATCTCCGATCGACCCGAAACTTTACCACGCCATTCCTAACATAGTTCTGGCCATGCCGTTAGGAAATCTCCCAAAAACATTACTCCTATCTCCATATCTTAATTGTTTCTGATTCGAGCTCAACGATAAAGCTTTTATTTCTTTTTTCTTGATTGTGTGTTTGTTTGTATGCGTCGTAGACCACGGTGTGAACGAGGGAAAGCCCGTCGACGAGCAATACTGCGAGTAAGTGAATGAGGACTAGTTCCGCGACCCCGAACCTGAAGGACAGTACCTCGAGCAGGACTTCCTGGAAGGCTTTGAAGACGGCAAGTTCAATCCCGCCCTTTAATGCATATTTTGTCCTAGTTTTTATAAACACAACCTATTGGCATATTTTATAAAATTGCATATGTTTTGCCTGCTGAAAACATGGTTGGATAGCCACCCCTTGATTTGTTATAACCATTCCTTGACCACCTAGATTAATGTCTGAATATGATTTGTTTGGACGTAAATCGCTGCTAGAACGCTTAGGACCTTAAACACAATACATCTTGTTTTATAAAAGAAAAATGTGTGAGTGTGTGGGAAAGAAAAAATGTGAAATTTTCGAAAGATAAGTTTAGACGGGATGGATGGCACTTCTGTGTGATTTGCCAAATGGTGTGCTCGTGCCTGTGTGGTTGAGCAAGGAAGGGAGATATCCATCTTGTCACAATTAAGGACCGAGTTGGTGTGTCATCTCACCTAACTCCACTATCGTGCAAACCACTCGACCGTTGTATGGGCAACGGCTTAGCATAAACCCCACTAGTTAGTCTGATAGCCATCAGGAGAGCTGAGAGCAACGGGTGATCAAGGAGAAGGGATTAGCTCTGTGTGACTTATGCCCCGGTTAAAACCTCTGTGATAGGTCAATGACCCCTTGGTGGATCCCGTGATGGCTAGTCAGGTCTAGCTAAGGTGGGTAATGGCTTTGTTGGGATCTGCGCCGACACTAAGGTGATCGATGTTGCGGTACCCCGCTTGTGGGTAAAGTTGCACACCTATGCAGAGTTAAAATCTATTCGAATAGCCGTGCCCACGGTACTAGGCGAGTTACGGTGTGGTCACATAACTAGTGTTTCTTCTGGGATTGGATGGGTTGGCGTGAGTTGTTTTGGAAAAGTGTCCGACAGTTGTGCCGTCTGCTACGGCGGATAAGGAGTCCGGTAGCAACTTAAAACTTGGATCCTGTGTTACTCGAAAAACTTGCTTTGAAAATCCTTTCTTTCAAATGAACCCTTGCATAAAAATCAGCTTTCCGCAAATTAAACCCTAGCCTTATCCTTGATTTATCCTATGCCTTATATTCTGTTTATACCCCCTCCGTGGGTGTGGTTGGACTTGCTGAGTACGTTTGTACTCACCCCATTCTTAATTTTTACAGAGGAAGATCCCGACTTTGTTCCCGAAGACGTTGGGTAGGAGTCCGTCCTGCACCCAACCTTGCCTGTGGATAGGGTCACCCGCAGGAAGTTCCGTATGGCGCAAGACTCTGATGACCCCCTCTTCGTAGTTAATATCGTTGTGTGGGTGTTAGTTGTTGTCCTCGCGATAGTGGTGCTTCACTGCCCACTTCCGCGTAGAGTTGTACGGTGATGTACCATCTGATGTAATAAAAGTGTTATCAGCCTCCTGGGACTGATATTGTATCACTTTCAAGTCTTCTCTTATGAGGGGACGCTTCACTTGGATGCGGAGCTGGCGATGCTAGCTTCAAGATCCTCTTTTCCGGTCATCAGCTTCTTGGTCGGTGGCGGCGGATTGGTTTTCCTCTCTCTTTTTTCACTGGTCAGCGGCCGATGCTCGTTCATCGTCAATAATGTGTTCTGGTGTGTCCAAGCACTGGATCTTGAGGCTGTACCAATGCTTGGCACATCTGGTGAAGGATGGAGGAGGATCTTGGGCTGCTTTGAATGCTCTCCTCTCTTCTCTCCCTCCTCCTCCTCCTCCTCTCTCTCTTTGAGCCCCCTGCATGCGGCTCCCGGCAGTGCGGCATGGCGGAGCCCGGCTCCTCCCCGCCAGCGGCCCACTCTCCTCCTCCTATCTCTCGCGGTCGTGCGGCAAGCGGGCGGGCCCATGCCCACCCCAGTGGACCTCGGCTGCAGCTCTCGGCACGCAACTCCCGGCGGCGGCGGGCGGAGGACTTTGGCGGCGGCCGGGACAAGAGGGGCACGTGGGGCTGGCCCGCGGCCAAGGCAACCCGGCGGGGTTGGCGCGCGCGGCGCCATGGCGCGGACCTTGCAGGGGCAGTCTGCGATGGTGCGGCAGAGGCGGCGGCCAACCGGTGCCATGTTCCGGCCAAAAGAAAGAAGAAGAAAAGAGAGGAGTAACTGCAGGTGCCGGCATGTATGTACTGAGAAAAAAAGCGTGCATTCACATAGAGGAAAAAGAAAATAAGATGCAAACATGCATGCAAGTGGGCATGTGTGATGTGGACCATGCATGAAGAGAGAAAATAAACAAGCCGCAAACATGAATGCAAGTGGACATATGTGATGTCATATGATGCACCGAGAGAGAAAAGAAAACAAACTCCAAACTTGCATGCAAGTGGGTATGGTGTCAGACCATGCATGGAGAGAGAGTAAAAATAAGAAGCACAAAAGCGCACGTGTCAGAATATGAAGAGAGAAAATAAAAGAAATATAGGAGCTTCTGCTGCATGCACATGCGGTCCAATGAAAAAAGCGTATGCATGTATATGCTGTCTAATCAGAAAAAATATTTCCCAGCAAACGGACAGCTCAAAAAAGATATGTGGAAATCTTTAGACAACGGATTGCAAGTTTGCATTGCGGGCGATATATGGCCTCGACGCTGAGTCAGGAGGGACCCCGCCGCGCGAGTGGAGCAACCGCACAAACGAGCTCGCGGAAAGCGGCCGGCCGCCGGTTAGAACCCGACGACGATTCCCGCAATTCACCCCCGTCTCCAGGTAGCTGCATAGGCGGGACGCGACGCGGTCGGCAGGGGGTATGTGTCCGCCCCTCCTCGGAGACCCGTGCATCCGGATCACCGCCGGCCGGCGATTGTTTCCTCGGGTTCGAGTCCTGGCCATTGCCCAATCATACGGATTTGGGATACGGTGGGCGATGCACCACGCCCGGGTAGCCATGCAGTGCACAGTGCACGGTGCCATGCCAACATGATCCTCCGGCCACCCGCCGATCCTCCTCTGCCGATTTTTATAATGCCAATTATAGAGATCCTCCAACTTGGCCTGTAGGCCTGCTGTTAGCCTCTCTTGGCCTGTACTGTAGGCGGCAGCTCGCGGTGTGCGCATCGCCATGCAGTGCACGGTGCCACCGAATCAAGACCGGTGGGTTACTGGCTTCGAGGAAGGAAGAAAGGGTTGGGCCCGTGCATGTTGGCTGAGCTGGAGCTGACGGGCGCCGCGGTTGGCCTCGTGTTCGCGCCGGGGGATTACAGGGGAGCGCAGACCACGGCGCGGGCACACGGGTAGTGGACGGGGTAGACCGTAGACCGTAGGGGAGGCGGCGAAAACCGGTGACGGATCGGAGTAGCCTGCTGCATCTGCCGTTGGATCGGATCGATCGATCGAGGCTTCCGCGAACCAAGAACTAACGACCCCCGCGGGACGTGACCATGTGCGTGCACGCGCGGCGCGTCGTTTCCGTTTCGCTCGACTCATCGGCCGCCGGCAGATACGTACATTACTCCGCGCAGAGTATTATATGCACATACAACGGGAACATGCTTTGATTGAGAATTCAAAGAGGGATCAGAATAGGAAAATAACTTTGTAGTTATTAAAGTTCAAGCAAAAATCTTAAATAATGTAAGAAGCTATCAGCATTATTAAAAGATGATGCTTCTGTACACCCGTGGTCAAACCTTGTCTACAAGGGCATGCCAGATTCAGTCTGCATTTTCTGAATTTGAGTTGCACTCTTTCTGAACCCGAAACTTGCAGCCCCTGGATCTCTTCCACATGTAAACATAAAAAAACGCCCAAATGAAAGTTATAGGCCTGTTATTTGGCTACATTTTTACTTTAGGCACATCCTCAAATTCATGAGTTTGTGTGTCAAAGGATGAATTAATCACCCTGCAGACAGCCAAACAAAGAGCTCATTGTACAATCTGTCTGTTCAGCTGTCTGTTTGTGACAAAAAGACAGCAGACGTCTGCACTATTGTATTTGCTCAAAGTTGGAGACTCCATCCCTGGATCGTGGATTGGTTACCATTCGATAAACCTAATTTAACAACATATAGTTAGTTCTGAACTTTATATACTTTGACAGCTAGTATATCCACACACACACACCATATATTACAGTTAGTAACATGGAAAAGAGTAAAGTCCATCACAGGTCTCTAAACTTGTTCGGATGTGTCATCTCATCCCAAACTTACAAATCGACCGTTTAGGTCCTCAAACTTATTATTAATTTTTACAGAGGAAGATCCCGACTTTCTTCCCGAAGACGTTGAGTAGGAGTCCGTCCTGCACCCAACCTTGCCTGTGGATAGGGTCACCCGCAGGAAGTTCCGTATGGCGCAAGACTCTGATGACCCTCTCTTCGTAGTTAATATCGTTGTGTGGGTGTTAGTTGTTATCCTCGCGATAGTGGCGTTTCACTGCCCACTTCCGCGTAGAGTTGTATGGTGATGTACCATCTGATGTAATAAAAGTGTTATCAGCCTCCTGGGACTGATATTGTATCACTTTCAAGTCTTCTCTTATAAGGGGACGCTTCAGGTGGTATCAGAGCCGTAGGTTGGCCGTAGGACGTGACCCTTAGGATCGAAACCCTTTTCAGGCCTTTTCACATTAGGATTTTTCCTTACTTAATCCTTTTTTCACACAAACACTCACCGCTGATTCTTGCCCTGTTCCAGATGGCTGACAATGGATGGAGTGGCGGAATCTGCCACGCAGAGCCCGGCCTTCCTAAGTTATTGATACTCAGCCTGGAATGCATCGGAGTGGTGGACCCACCAGAGTATGTCTACCGGGAATACGACTCCAGGGGCACTCTTCGGTGCGACGTGATGATTTTCGTGGGAAGAAGCACCTGCTATCTTGACGTAGACCCCTGGTTCATCTCCACCACTGGCTTTCGCTTCCCTGACACCTACCGAAAAGCTGCCCGAAAAGCCCTGCGACGTCTGCATGTGATCTACAAGCATCATCTTCAGCAGACTTCTATGGGATTTTTCCCGCCTACTGAAGGAAGAGGATGCTCATGGATTGCCCGGATGAGAGGACTTGGAAGAGAAGAAGAAGACCTAGAAGATACGGTCTCCCACCTATCCATCTACCTCACCGGCCTGGATGAACTTTACCGCGAACAGGCGGCACAATTGAAACACCAAATCCACAGGGCAGAAAAGGCAACCCAAGAACTGGAGGAACAACGGGCAAGAGCCGCACGCGCCGAGTATTCCCTAGCCGCTCTCCAAGCCCAATGGCAAGAATACGAGGCTTGCAGAGGAATAGGTGGATGGATAAATGTCTGACCCAACGAGTTTACGGGTTTAGGTCTAGGAACATAAAACCCGAACATGTAAATCCATCGGTTTTTCTAACCCGGCCCAATAGTTATCTCAGATCAAATAAAACAAGCATCCTGGCCCAATTAAGCTCATATAAAACCTGACGCCGCCTCCAAAAGCCTAACCTAATTCATTTCCACCACCCCACCCCACCCCTTGGCGGCAGTGCATCCGAGGGACCGAGGCTGAGCCTCCGCGCCCAGCCTCCGGTTGTCTCCTCCTTCGCTGGCGCCACCCACCTCTACCCCTGCACCATGCGGCCATGCCGCGCCTCCGACGCTCCGACCCAGCGGCCGGGCCCGTCATCTCCTCCTCCACCGGAGACGCCCTCCTCCGCGGCTTAGCCCCTATACCACATCGCCGCGCCACGCCACAACTTTTCACCGCACCCACTCGCCCCTGCAGCAGCACCGCTACACCAGGTGACGCGCGACGCCCACCTCCATGGCTCCACGCCTCCGCCCCTACACCACGCCACACGCCCACCTCTCGCCGTGCCTCTGCCCTGCACCACACCACGCCACCATCCCTCGTAGGCGTATGCTAGTTACCGGGTGCGAGCGAAGCGAGGCCCGAGCGGGCACGGGTCTGGGCTTAAAAACGAACCCATGACGGGCATGGGTTTTCTAACCGATCTCATTCTAGCGTCGTGGGCACGGGTTTGGGTAGGCAAAACCTGACGGGTCTGTGCCCGTTGCCAGCCCTAGATAGTTTGTTTTAGTTTAAATTTACGTGCAAACTAGTTGAAGTCTTGGATTAAAGTTTTAAGTTGTTTACTTGACCCTTTCCCCGGCCCCTCTTAGGCTACGAGTGCTCGATTCCTTTCAAACCAAAATGTGTAGCCGGCCAGAGAAGTCCACCCACCAATAAGAGGGTGTTTGGCGTAATCACAGCCGCTGCCAGCTACTTGGTGAATTTAAAGCAAGTATTATAGTGGACTAAAAAAGACTGAATTCTAAGTGGAGGAGAGAGAAGAAAAAGAGAAAAAGGAGAAAAAAGAGAAAAAAGAGACAAAAGTGAGCGTTTCTCTTGCTACCGGCCAAAGCAGACATCCTACTGTCTACTTGTGGACCCGGATGAGCTGAACCACCAGCATGCAGCCGGCAGCAGGCGCATGGCCTCGCATGCAGCCCGCTCGCCGGCTGCGTTATTGCCATGCTCTTACGGAGAAGAGACGAGAATATATATATATATATATATATATATATATATATATATATATATATTGGCAACTAGTTGCATTGCATCATCTAGATACCCCCACGCCCCAGCCGGTGTATGTATATGTGTATAAATATAAAGAGCACAAGGCTAGCTCTTTGAGAACGAAGCAAACGATCGAATAGGCGGCAGAGATCGACCAGCATCCAGCAATAGCCCACTACTGCATTCGATCGGCCAATCTTTTTCCGCGTGCCTTCGATTCCCCAGCTAGCTAGCTAGCTAGTAGGCTGCAGCATTCAGCCATGGATTCAGGCGAGGAATTCTCCATCATCGGCCCGAGGCATTTGATGGCAGTAACTTCTCCGACAAAGACAATTGAGATAGACTGGTATGGACGTACAACATGCTGATCGATCTCTTCTTCTTTTTTTAGATTATGCTGATCTCTTCTTGGTATAGCTTGCATTTCATGATGACCTCCAATGCAATGCTTTTCAGGGACAACGAGGAGCATCGCCGCTGCATCACCGCCTCTCTTGTTAAAGGCACTTACGTTCTGGAGAGCGAGCGAACCAAGTTGCGCGAGGCCGCCGACGACGACGACACATGCGTGCCGCTCGCGCCGGCGTGGTGGGAGAGCTTCCACTTCCGCCAGCTTCGCGTGCTTAAGTGTGAGTGCGAATGCGTCTTTTGCATGATCGGCCGGCGCATCGAGATCGAATTAGGAAGGCAGCGCTTCATCTACGGCGCCATCTTCGAGTACGCGCCACCGGGCGGCTCGCCCCGCCACCCGTCGGCCCCGAGCTACGTCGTCGCCTTCCGGGGCACCATGCGACGGGATGCCACAACTTTGTGCGACATGCGCCTCGACCTCAGAATCCTGCTCAACGCGCACCGCGGCTGCGGCCGCTTCAGCCATGCGCGCGAGGAGGTCGGGAAATTATTCCCCGACTCCATGACCAGCGGCGGCGGCGCCACCGTCGTCGTCAATGGCGCCGGCGGCAGCTGCTCGGTGTGGCTGGCGGGGCACTCGCTTGGCGCGTCCATAGCGCTGGACGTGGGGCGCGATATGATGGCCAAAAGGGAGCTGAACATCCCGACCTTCCTATTCAACCCACCACAGGTATCGCTGCCTGCGGCGATGAACGACAACCTGCCCATGGCGAAGGTGGCGAAGAGCGTTGTGATCTCCTCGAGCTACATCCTCAAGCACGGACTGGGGATAATCCTCGAGCCCCACAAGAGGAACATGGAGGAACAGTTCGAGCAGCTGTCGCCGTGGGTGCCCAACTTGTACGTGCACCAGCGGGACATCATCTGCAAGGGCTTCATCGACTACTTCGAGCAGCGGGAGCGGATGCAGAAGCTGTTGCCCTGCGTGGCCGTGTCGGGCTCCACGCTGTCCTACCGGGACATGTGCCGCGCTGTGCTCGGCATGCAGAACGAACGGCCGCACCTCCTGCCATCCGCGATGCTGTGCAAGAACCAGAGCTCAGTGGGTGACCCGCACGAGCTCCGGCAGTGGTGGCAGCCACAAGGCCCGGAACTAGTGTTGACCCACAAGGCATACAAATGGCCTGCTTAATTAGCTTCAATGCACATGGCCCGGCCCCCGGATTCAGTGGATGCTTATAATTTTAATTTTATGTTTTACCAATTTGCGTGTGTGGTATTCAAGGATGGTGTTAAGAGCTTTTATTAGCCGTTCATCTAAGAAAGTCATCTTCGTTCTGCTGGTTGGCAAAGTTGGCTCACCGTCAGGGGCGGAGCCATGGCTGTTTGTGGATGTAAGCTGACAGCGATAATTTTTTCCAAAATCAGTGGCAAATTACTGTTACATCTTGTTCATCAAATGACCTGACAGCGGTTCTTAATGGAGCTGACACCGATGATTCTTTTGGCTGCCTCCGCCCCTCACCGTGGCTTCCCGTCGATCCGCCCCACGGCTACTCGTTGATCCACCGCCGCCTTCCCGTCGACCTGCTGGCTCTCCTGCTCGTTTGAATCAGAAACATGCAGTAGTCCGCCGCCGTGTCGCAAGCTTCTTCCGATGGCTCTGCTTCTCGTTCCTACCCCTGCAGTCAGAGTGCTAGGAGCCGTGAATCATCCGCCTGCTCAACCATTCGGTAGACAGTCAGCTAGGCTCCCAGTTGCAGCGCGGCCGAAATCCGGCACGAAGCAACTCCTTTTACAATGCTGGCTCTTCCTCCTCTTCTAATTGCACAAACGATAGCTGGCAGGCGGTAAGTGTGGCCATCGAGCGAGGGACACTCGGCGGTGGCTGCATGCGTTGCCCGTGGAAGCAGTTCCCTACTACAGAGGGACTCGCTCTATGGGCCACTACCACTAGGACTATAGATGGCCAATGGGCCGGGCCGGCCCAGTGGTGGTCGTGCCTCTCAGGCTGTGCCACCGCGTGCTCCGTGTCTGGCCTTCAGCCCAGGCACAGCCCTATGGGCCATTTTCGTGCCGTGTCGGCCCGTGAAGCCCATCCCATCACACGGCGCATCCTGTGTGGCCACCTCCCCGCGGACGATCGCCGCCTGGAACCGCTCCACGGTCGTGCCCACCGCCGGCGCGGCCACGCTCGCCTCCACGACTGTGAGGTGCCCCAGCAGCACCTCGAAGTCATCCTCGTCCATGGGCATCGGGAGCAGCTCCCACCCGACGCCACTTTGGAAGATGTCGTCAAGCTCGGCATCGCCGTCACTGAAGTCGAATGGTGGCTCATGGGAGAAGATTGAGCCGTTGTCCCCGCTGTCGATCCCCTCCATCGTGCCCAGCAACTCCCGCTCGTCAACATCAACATCGGCTCCTAGTCCCCGCCTTCCGCCTCCGGCCCTCCACCACCAGCAGCAACATCTCCACCCTTGCCGCCGACATCGGGGGAAGCATCACTGATCTCCCTGTCGAGGGAGGCGGCAGTGGGAGAGGGGAGGAGGGGAGGGGAATGGATAGGGGATAGGAGATGGTGATGCCGCAGTAGCCGTGAGAGTGGGCCATGCCCGTACCGAGCCACGTGCCTAGGGTACGGTCCAGATACGGCCTACTCCCCAGAGCTGTGCCAGTCCGGTCCCATAGATCACCATGCCGAACCGTACTTGGGCGGGGCCAAAAAATCAAGCTTTGGGCCAGGCAACGGGCTCGGGCTGCATGGCAATATATTACTAGAACCTTCATATCAATGGGACAAGTTCCTCTTTTACTGTACAGAGGAGACTCATCCGGGCACGGTGCCCGTAGGTGCTTGTCGCCTCAGTGCTGCTGACCTCGCATTGACTTCGATTCGGCACCGACGGAGCTCGATTCGGCAGGATCGGAGGTCGATCAGGAATTCTGGCACCGACGGAGCTCGATTCGGCGGGCCCGCAGCTCGATGCGGCGTTGGCAGACATCGATTTGCTGAGGGCGGAGCAGCGACGGTGGAGTTCAGATGGAGAGCTGCGAGCGTGCTTGGAAAGGCCACTCGCCGGAGTATAATATTGTGGATGACCAATATACCCCCTTTCAAATTAAAAAAATCATTAATGTGGATACTGGCCTCACTATTTTTTAGTACTTGTCCCACATATTTGGCTACTTTCTAGTACCATTGTCTAGGTACTTTCTACTTTTCCACCGCTTGATTCTTCTTGGTGGACTGTTCTTATTTTTTTCCAACTATTGTAAAATTTCTCTTGTGTACTTGCATATGGGTAATATGCTTGCCTTTGTACTATCGGTTTTCATCTCCGAGCAAGGTATGTATTATATAAAAATAATAATGTTCACACAGTCTTGATTATTGATTTCTAAATTTAGTAATAATTTGACGCTAAAAATGAAGCCAAAATTTACTTTCAAGTCGTTTAAAAATGAAGCCAAAATCACTTCTTTTGTTGTGGCTTACTTTTTAATATAAATTTTTCAAGAATAATTTAAATTTGACTATATTTGTATAAATTTTTTTGAATAAGATGAGTGGTCAACCCTAGGGTCAAACGAATTATAATTTGAAATGGAAGGAGTAGAAGGTTTCAATACATATATGTAATTTTTCCTTTGGTGTTTGCCATATTATTGTAGGGGCCTTAATGTCTATCTAGTGACTATTGTTCAAGCTAGCTTTTAGTTTAATAATATGAAATCATATTTATTGTCCCTGTTTGGTAGAATATGTTCCACGCATCAGGAGTGGCCGGTTCATGCTCTCTTTTCTTAGGGAAGAAAAGGAAAATCACTAGTGGAATGGATTAATATAGTGTAGTGTGCTCAGAGGTGGAGCAGCGAAGACTTGCAAGTCTTCGAGGCCATCTAATGCATCACTTTTATCCATTTTACTATTACTAATTGAAAGTTTTTTTTCGAAGCCTCCACGTGAAGCAGTCTAGAATCTCGGTTGGATATTCTAAAAATTTAAAGAAATTCTCACAAAACTCAGAACCATCCGGTCATCAATCCGACAACTCTAATAATAAAAGTCATTTGATCTAATATCTTTTCCAATAAATTACCCACTTTTGCCATTATAAAAAATATCTGAAGTAACAACTAATTTTCGTATAAATTACCCACCTATCCGACAACTCTAATAATAAAAGTCATTTGATCTAATATCTTTTCCAATAAATTACCCACTTTTGCCATTATAAAAAATATCTGAAGTAACAACTAATTTTCGTATAAATTACCCACCTATGCTATTATAAAAATAATGCAAATAACTCACCTAAATTTTAAGGTAAATTATCTAATTCTATCATTATTAAAAGTAAAAGTAACCCCTATATTTGAATCTAAATTATATGATTAAAACAAAATATTAAAGTGCACAAACATAAAATTCTAAAATATTATTTCTATTATTATTATACTATTTATGTTATTATTTATATAAAAATAGTGCCCCCCAATATGTATCACCATGTATTCACGTACGATGTAAGAGATACGAATTCCAAGTTACAAATTGAAGCGTCCCCTCATAAGAGAAGACTTAAATGTGTTACAAACATCAGTCCCAGGAGGTTGATGACACATTTATTACATCAGATGGTTCATTACCGTACAACTCTACGCGGTAGTGAGCAGAGAAACGCCACTATCGCGAGGATTACAATCCACACACACGCAACGATATTAAAAACAAAGAGAAAATCTTCAGAGTCTTGCGCCATGCGGTATCTCCTGCGGGTGACCCTAATCCATAGGCAAGGCTGGGTGCAGGACGGTACCCCTACTCAACGTCGTCGGGTACAAAGTCGGGATCTTCTTCTGTAGAAATAAAGAATGGGGTGAGTACAAGCGTACTCAGCAAGTCCAACCACACCCACGGAGGGGGTTTAAACAGAATATCATGCACATGGTAAATCAATGATAAGGCCAGGGATTTGATTTGCGGAAAGCAATATTTTATGCAGGGTTCAATTGAAAGAAAGCATTTTCCAAAACCAGTTTTCTTTCACCGAGTAACACCAAAGGTTGATCCTCACAGGATCCAAATTTTAAGACTGCTACCAGACTCCTCATCTGTCGTAGCACACGGCACAACTGCCGGACACATTTCCAAAACAACTCACGCCAACCCATCCCAAGGTAAACACTAGTTGTGAGACCACACCGTAACTCGCCCAGTACCGTGGGCACGGACTATTCGAATAGGTTTCAACTCAGCAGAGGTGTGCAACTTTACCCACAAGCGGGGTACCGCAACTCGATTACCTTAGTGTCGGTGCAGATCCCAACAAAGCCATTACCCACCTTAGCTAGACCTGACTAGCCATCACGGGATGCACCAAGGGGTCATCGACCTTTCACCTAGGTTTAACCGGGCATAAGACACTCGGGGCTTATCCCTTTTCCTTAGTCACCCGTTGCTCTCAGCTCTCCTGATGGCTATCAGACTAACTAGTGGGATTTATGCTAAGCCGTTGCCCATACAACGGTCGAGTGGTTTGCACGATAGTGGAGTTAGGTGAGATGTAACACCAACTCGGTCCTTAGGGGTGACAAGATGGATATCTCCCTTCCTTGCTCTGCCACACAGGCACAAGCACACCAAACGGCAAATCACACAGAAATGCCATCGATCCCGTCTAAACTCATCTTTCGAAAATCCACTTTTATCCCTTCCCACACGCACACCTTTTCTTTATAAAACAAGTTGTATAAAGTAGCATGTCCTAAGCGTTCTAGTATCGATTAACGTCCAAGCAAAATCAGTCATTAATCTAGGTGGTCAAGGAATGGTTCTCACAAATCAAGGGGTGGCTATCCAACCGTGTTTTCAAGCAAGAAAAACATATGCAATTTTGTAAAACAGGCCAATGGGTTGTGTTTATAAAAACTAGGACAAAACATGCATCAAAGGATGGGATTGAACTTGCCGTCTTCGAAGCCTTCGGGGAGATCCTGGTCGAAGCACTGTCCTTCGGGCTCGGGGTCGCGAAGCTGGTCCTCGTTCACGGGCTCGCAGTACTGCTCATCAACGGGCTCTCCTTCGTTCACACCGTAGTCTACGACACGTACAAACAAACACACAATCAAGAAAAAGAAATAAATGTTTTATCGTTGAGCTCGAATCGGGAATGATTAAGATACGGAGTTTAGAGTAATGTTTTCATGTGGTTTCCTAATAGCATGGCCGAAACTAGGTTAAAAAAGGCATGGTAAAGTTTCGGGCCGATCAGAGTTCGTTTGGTGCATGAAATAATAGATTTTACAAGGGTTCAGGGGCTAGATCAGGAATCAGGGACCTAGTTGTAATCATTCTCGAGAAGGTAGGGGTCTATTTGTAATTTCTGGAAAGGTTTGGGTCATTCAGGAAAAGAGTAGGGTCCTATTTATAATTAAGTTTATGTAGTGGAGTTTTTGTTTGTAATTACCATAAAGGACAGGGTTTTATTTGAAAGAAAACCAAGGGTGGAAGGGCTCTTAATTAATTAGGAGAGAGGGGAGGGGGTTCTGGGCATATTTGCCCTTCTTCTTCCCCCTCCTCGCGACCAGAACAGGGGAGGCGGCCGGAGGCGTCGGCGGCGGCCGATTCGGCCGTTCTGGGCCACAGCGGCGGCCAGGAGCGAGGGGGAAAGGGGCAGGGAGGTGCACGGGTGTGATTCCCGGCCTCACCTTGGGCTAGGGCGGCGCGCAGAGGCGGGGCGACGGGAGCGGGCGGCAGCGGCTCTGGTGGTGCGTGGCGGCGACGCTGGCGCTAGGGAGGCGAAGCTATGGCTGGGGGGTAGAGCTGTGGGGATGGCGAGCTACGCCGGGTGCCTCTTCATAGGCGCAATAGGTCGGTGGGGGATGGGTCGCGATAGGGGAGGTCGGCCGGCGAGCGATGCGGGCGGGAGTAATGGCGGGCGGCCGTGTCGAGTTGTCGCGGAGCGGCGTGCAGCGCTCCGGGCACGTGGGTGCTGCTGTGGCCGACGTCGGCCTCGGCTCACGCCCCCCGCGTCGAGGCGGCACAGGCGACAGTGCACAACTCACTCGGCGGGCGGCGCGGCGGGGCTGGCGTCGTGCAGCGACGGGCGGCGGGGCGGCGTTCCGGGCATGTGCTTTGCGTGCGCGTGGACCGGCACGGCGGGTCGTGCGCGTGCGTGGGGCTGGCGAGCAGAGCGGCTGCGACGAGCGGCGCGCGGTGCGCACGTGGGCACGGCGAGGCGCACGTTTACGTGCACGAGGTGGGGCAGGGAGCAGCGGCGTGTGCGCGGGCACCGCGGTGTGAGCAGCGTGCGCGTGTGCCGGGTCGGTGCGCGCAATGCGGGCGGCGGTGGCGTGCGCGGGGCCGGGGGAGCGCCAGTGGCGGCCTTGGTGCGGCGGGTGCGCGCGGCCAGGCGACGCAGCTCTGGTGTGCGTGCGGGCCGGGCAGTGTGGGTGCATGCGGCCGGGAGGGGAGGCGCTCGGGGCAGGCGGCACGGGAGAGGTGGAGGGGCGGCGTGGCCGGGCGTGCGCGACAGGGGAGGGAGGGGCCGGGCAGGCCGAGCCGAGCCGTGCTCGTGGCAGAGAGAGGGAAGGGAGGAAGGGAAAAAGAAAAAGAAAAATAAGAATGGAGAAAAGAAAAGAAAATGGGAAAAAGGGGGAAAGAGAAAGAAAAAGGGGAGAGGGAAAAGAGAAAAGGGGGAGACGCGTCGGCGGCGACCACGGCGATCGGTCGCGCGTGGCCGATCGGCGTTCGGGCGGCGTGGGATGAGACAGCGGTGAGGAAAAAGAGAGAAGTACGGTCAGCGGAAAAAGTGTGGAACGATAAATGAAGTCGGGTGCCGGGACGGCGGAAAGCTCTGGGATGTTCGGCGTTTGAGCTCAACGATGAAAAGAAAATTTAAGTTTGAGCTCAACGATGAAAAAAATGATTTTTGAAAATATTTAGCGTATGATTTAATTTAGTAAATTTTGGGATGTTACAAAACCTACCCCACTTAAATTGAATCTCGTCCTCGAGATTTGGCTGGTTCCTAAAGAGATGGGGGAACTCCTTCTTCAGAGCATCTTCTCGTTCCCACGTAGCTTCCTCAACTCCGTGTCTGCTCCACTGGACTCTGCAAATTCGTACTTCAGAATTTCTTGTCCTTCTTGTGACAGTGTCCAGAATCTTGACCGGTATTTCCTGATATCGCAAGTCTGGCTGCAGATCTATTGCTTCTATTGGCACGTGTTCTGTCTCGGGTACCTTTAAACACCTTCTCAACTGCAAGACATGAAATACTGGGTGTATGTCTAATATTTCTTCTGGTAGCTCTAGACGGTACGCTACTGCTCCAACTTTCTTCAGAACTCGGTACGGTGCAATGTAATGAGGGGCCAACTTTCCTTGCACTTGAAATCTCCGAGTTCCCCGGATGGGTGAAACCTTGAGATAGACGAAGTCTCCTGGGTTGAAACTTATTTCCCGTCTTTTCTTGTCCGCGTAGCTCTTCTGTCGAGACTGGGCGGCCTTCAACTACTCGCGGATTTCTGCTACTCTTTCCTCGGCTTCCTTTATGAGTGCAGGTCCGACTAGGGCCCGTTCTCCAACTTCTGACCACATTAGGGGAGTTCTGCACTTCCTCCCGTAAAGAGCTTCGAACGGTGACATGCCTAAACTCGCTTGATAACCGTTGTTGTATGAAAATTCTGCATAAGGTAAACTCTGTTCCCAATCCTTGCCATAGGTGAGAACACATGCTCTCAACATATCCTCCATAATCTGATTCACTCTTTCTGTCTGGCCGTCTGTCTGTGGGTGATAAGCGGAGCTGAAATCTAACTTGGTGCCCATGGCTTTATGCAGACTCTTCCAAAACCTAGAGGTGAACTGGGTCCCTCTATCTGAAACAATGCGGCTGGGCACACCATGCAACTTCACAATGTTCTCCACATAGAGCTTGGCTAGCTTTTCTCCACCGTAGTTGGTCCGTACGGGTATGAAGTGAGCCGTTTTAGTGAGTCGGTCCACTATTACCCATATGGAGTCATGTCCTTTCTGGGTTCTGGGTAAACCCACTACAAAATCCATTCCTATCTCGTCCCACTTCCAAACCGGGATGGGTAGGGGTTGCAACAGCCCTGCTGGCTTCTGATGTTCGGCCTTGATTCTTTGATAAGTATCACAACGGGCGACAAACCGTGCAATATCTGCTTTCATCCCGTTCCACCAGTATTTTTGTTTTAAGTCCATATACATTTTGGTGGATCCTGGGTGAATGGAATATGCCGAGTTGTGAGCTTCATCCATGATTATTTGCCTGAAGTCTCCTTTCTGGGGCACACAAATTCTATCTTTATACCATAAGGTTCCCCTAGTATCCACCCTAAAATCTGGTGCCTTATTTTCTCCAGTCTGCCTCCGGATTTCCATCAGCCCCTGGTCCAAACTTTGTGCCTTTCTGATTCTGTCTTCTAGTGTGGATTGAACGTTCAGCACTTGGCTGGAACCTTGAGGGACAATGTGCATGTTTAATCGTGCCATTTCCTCTCGTAAATGGTCATCCTTGGACCCATAGGATTTCCGACTTAGGGCATCGGCTACTACGTTTGCTTTCCCCGGGTGGTAATGGATTTCCAAGTTATAATCCTTAACCAATTCCAGCCATCTTCTCTGTCTTAGATTCAGATCCGGCTGGGTGAAGATGTACTTCAGGCTCTTATGGTCGGTATAGATTTCGCACTTATTTCCAATCAAGTAATGCCTCCAAATTTTAAGAGCGTGCACTACGGCTGCAAGTTCTAAATCATGGGTCGGATAGTTCTGCTCATGAGGACCTGAGCTGGCGGGAAGCATATGCAACGACTTTCCCGTCTTGCATCAGTACACAACCCAACCCTTGTCGGGATGCATCACAATAGATGACAAAATCCCGATGAATATCTGGTAGGGTCAGTACTGGAGCGGTAGTCAATCTATTGCTTCAATATCTTAAAACCTCCTCTCACATGACTCTGTCCAGGTGAATTTCTTCTCCTTCTTGAGCAGCTCTGTCATGGGCCGGGCTATCTTGGAAAATCCTTCAATGAATCTCCGATAATACCCAGCTAATCCGAGAAAACTTCTGATCTCACTGATGTTGGTCGGTTGCTGCCAGTTGGAGACTGCTTCGACATTCTCTGGGTCCACTGCTACTCCTTCTGCGGTCAGAATATGACCAAGGAAAGCTACTTTCTCCAGCCAGAACTCACACTTGCTGAATTTGGCGTATAGCCTATGCACTCTCAGCTTTTCCAAAACTACTCTCAAGTGCTGCTCGTGCTCCTGAATGCTCTTCGAGTAAATAAGTATGTCATCGATGAAGACTACGACAAACTTATCTAACTCGTCCATAAACACCTTGTTCATGAGGTTCATGAAATAAGCAAGTGCATTTGTCAGTCCAAAAGACATCACTGTGAACTCAAACTGCCCGTATCGGGTGACAAAGGCCGTCTTCGGGATATCGCTTTCCCTAATCTTGAGTTGAAAATATCCGGACCTCAGATCGATCTTGGAGAAGTACTTGGCCCCTTTCAACTAATCAAAAAGGTCATCGATCCTGGGGAGGGGGTACTTGTTCTTGATAGTGACTTCATTTAGTGCCCGGTAATCCACACACAGCCTCATACTTCCATCCTTGTTCCTGACAAATAAAACTGGGACTCCCCAAGGAGACGAACTTGGCCTGATGAAGCCAATTCGTTGTAGTTCCTCTAGTTGTTTCTTTAATTCTGCCAACTCGGAGGCTGCCATCCTATAGGGTCTCTTGGCTATAGGGGCGGTTCCAGGGACAAGGTCAATAACAAACTCTACATCCCTATCCGGTGGCATACCGGGAAGTTCTTCAGGAAAGACATCTGGGTATTCATTCACTACTGGGACTTCTTCCAAGGACTTGGCTTCCATGCTAAACACCATCGGGTTCGATCCACTCTCGCGGGTATGACAGGTCACTCGGACTCCTTCCGGGTTCGTGAGGTGTACCACCTTGTCAGTACATCCTATGAGGCCATTGTGTCGACTTAACCAGTCCATTCCAAGGATCACGTCTATTCCCTTGGACTTTAGTACTACTAAGTCTGCTAAAAATTCTACCCCACTTAAATTGATTCTTACCCGTAGACAACCTAGTTGGCACTTGATGTCACCTCCAGGCGTCTGGGTTATTAGGGGTGTTTTTAGTAGTACTATAGGTATTTTGTGCTTTTCCACAAAACTCGAGGATATGAATGAGTGTGATGCTCCAGAAACAAATAATACTGTTGCAAGGGCTGAGCTGACCAGGTACTCACCGAGTACTACGCCCTGAGCTCCTTGAGCCTCCTATGCGTTGATGTGGTTGACGCGGGCTCGTCCGAATGACTGCTGGGGCTGCCTCATCTGCTGACTGTTGTTGTTGGCGTTGCTGTTGTTGCGGATGGACACTTTGTTGGCACCTAACAGGACTAGCCTTGGTCCATTCACTGTATTGGAGAAGGCTGACGTAGCAGGCTTGTTCTTGGCATAGGGGCAGTTGGCGATGAAATGTCCCGTCTCACGGCAGTTGAAGCAGGCCCTCACATTGCTGTTGTTGGTGGTGACCTGGCTTGCATTACTTTGCGGGGCCCTCATGGTGTTCTGGCTTCTGGGCTGGGTGTTAGGGGCCCGTGGTCCTGTCACTTGAGACTGAGTTCTGTACTGCATTGGGGCTTGGGACCTTGGTGCGTTGTAGCTGAAGCTTCTGGGCCTCTGGAAACATTCTTGCTGGCGGGACTTACTCTCCAGGAACTTGCGCTTGTTATCCTTTCTTTCATCAATCTTGGCCTTCTTTGTGAGGATCGCCTTGTTCATCAAAGTGTTGAAATCAGGATAGATCTGAGGGGTGAGCAGGGTCCTGAGTTCTGGGTTTAGTCCTTTCTTGAACATATCCTGCTTCTTCTCGTCGTCATTTATTTCTTCTGGTGCATAGCGAGCTAGCTCCATAAATTGGTGTGTATACTCTTCCACCGTCATACTTCCTTGCTGTAGTGCGCGGAATTCATCCGCCTTGCGCTTCATGGTGGCCGAGGGGATATGGTAGCGGCGGAACTCCTTCACGAATTCATTCCAAGTGATGGTGGAGGCATCTTTGGCAGCAGTGCAGTAATTCTCCCACCTGGCTAAGGCAGACCCGGTGAGTTGATGTGCTGCCAGCAGAACTTTATCTCTATCCTGGCACTCGAATGGCTCAAGCTTCCTCTGGATCACACGCAGCCAGTCATCTGCATCCAAAGGGTTGCTGGATCCAGCAAAGGTGCGCGGCTTGGTCCTCAGGAAGGCTGTCAGCTTATCATTCATGGTTTGTCCTCGTGGCTGCCTATTGACAAGGGCATTGGCCAGTGTTTCTAGGATGAGGGTCTGATTGTGGATTATTTGTGCCAGCTCCCCGAGGGGTGGTGGTGGTGGCAGTGGCACTTCTTGATTTTCTCCTCGGTTCTGGCTCACTTCTTGTTCATACTGAGGAGGGTTCTGTCCATTCGGCTGCACTCCTACATCAGCGACTGGAGGGTTTCGAATGCGGGAGGCCCTCATAACGCTTCGGGAAGCCATCTGTAAATTGAGTAGAGTTTTTTGTGAGATTTAGGATTAAGTTATGTTTAAGTTATTTAAATCGTTTTTTTAAAAGGCAGAATCTAACTTCTGCCGATAAGCACACAACTAATAAGCACACAAACATGGCAAACAACAAGCACAACACTTCATAACTGCAAGGGAGGGTACAACACGAGGACAAAACTAAAATGCGTACTACACGACCGGGTACAGGTTCACACTAAGGGTACAACTCAAGCCAGGGGAGCTGGGAGGGTACAACACTAGGATGGCGTCGGTCAATCTACTCGCAGGGCGAGCCTTCTTCTGGGGCGGAAGGTGCTTCCAGGGGAACAGACGACTCGCCGTCTTCTAAGTTTCCGTTCTCCAGGGGTTTGCAGCAGCTTCTCTTGCGGCGGTGGTGGTAGATCCTCCAGGGTTCTCGGGTGGGGCTTGTGGGGTTATCACGAGTGGTCCCCATCCTATGACGGGTGTCCCGAGTAGAACTTGGTCTTCCCCAATTGCCGGGACCGAGATTCCGCTTCTAGTCCATTCTTGCATATGCCGGTCTCGGGCTTGCCTAAGGCTCTCCTGAGCGACTGCTTCACTGCTAACCGCGGCTGCGGCTCTTGCCTCGGCTTGGGCAGCTCGTACCTGTTGCAGTCTCACCGCGAGCTCTGCTTGCTTGGCTCGATGGGTCTGCCCCCTCAGAATGTTGGCTTGTTCGTCAAAGAGCTGATCCAAGGCGGCTAGGTAGGTAGCCACTTGGTACAGAGGGTCCACTTCATGGTGGCGCCGTTCCAGACTTCTCATGCGTGCTTCCCAAACTGGGGTTCTGATGGCCGGTGGAAAGAACCTCATTGGCGTGGGAGCTAGGTGTTCTTCAAAAATCTGGCACAGGTAACAGAGTGCCTTCCTGATGGCCAAGGGATAAGTGTCCTGGTGCCTAAATCCCGTAGCGGTCACTCGCCATGACTGGATGTCGGGGTAGCGATCACTTCTGGCGATGACTATGATCACCCTGCAACGGAGAGTGCCATGATGCTCGTACTCTCTGTTGTAGTACCTTGGGCGTTCCGTAACGCCAAGGCTCTCCAGGGCATTGATCAACAGGCTGGGGAAGCCAGTTGCAGCTTGGCAGTCGCCCTGGGTCCATCCTTCCTCAGCCATCTGAAAACAAAGATAAGGTGAAAAACTTGCACAATTATTTGGGGTACACACAGGGAGTAGGTGATATTTATTATTACAACATGGTGGGGTACAAACTTCATGGTTACACGATTATTAGGGCAAAGGTTCTAGCTTGGGATGCTACTCCTATCATGGGGACTCTTCCTCGATCCTAAGAGGGCGCTTCTTCATTGGAAGATACTGATCCATCGTGTCATCTTCGGTCTAAGTACCTTTATCCCAGTGGGTTTCTTCGGGTTCTTCTTCTTCTGTCTGAGTACCTACATCCCAATGGGTTTCCATGGGTTCTTCTTCTTCTTCCTCTATCCATCCACCTATTCCTCTGCGAGCCTCGTACTCTCGCATTTGGGCTTGGAGGGCTGCTAGGGATTCCTCGGCGCGTGTGGCTCTTGCCTGTTGTTCTTCCAGTTCTGCCTCTTTTTCTTGCATTTGGACTTGGAGAGCGGCTAGGGAATATTCGGCGTGTACGGCTCTTGTCCGTTGTTCATCCAGCTCTTGGGTTGCCTTCTCTGCTCTGTGGACTTGTTGCTTCAGTTGTGCCGCTTGTTCGCGGTAGAGCTCATCCAGGCCGGTGAGATAGATGGATAGGTGAGAGACCGTGTCTTCTAGGTCTTCTTCTTCTCTTCCAAATCCTCTCATCCGGGCAATCCATGGGCGTCCTCTTCCTTCAGTCGGCGGGAAAAATCCCATAGGAGTCCGCTGAAGGTGATGTCTGTAGATCACGCGTAGGCATCGTAGGGCTTTTCGGGCGGCTTTTCGATAGGTGTCCGAGAAGCGGAAACCAGTGGTGGAGATGAACCAAGGGTCCACATCTGGGTAGTGGGTGCTCCTTGCCACGAAGATCATCAGGTCGCACCGAAGAGTGCCCTTGGAGTCGTACTCCCGGTAGAGAAACTCTGGTGGGTCCACAACTCCGATGCGTTCCAGGCTGAGTATCAACAACTTAGGAAGGCCGGGCTCTGCGTGACAGATTCCGCCGATCCATCCATTGTCAGCCATCTGGAACAGGGCAAGAACCAGTGGTGAGTGTTTGTGTGAAAGAAGGATCAAGGAAGGAAAAGTCCTAGTGAAAAAGGGCCAGAAAAAGGGTTTCGCTCCTAGGGTCACGTCCTACGGCCAACCTACGGCTCTGATACCACCTGAAGCGTCCCCTCATAAGAGAAGACTTAAATGTGTTATAAACATCAATCCTAGGAGGCTGATGACACATTTATTACATCAGATGGCTCATTACCGTACAACTCTACGCGATAGTGAGCAGAGAAACGCCACTATCGCGAGGATTACAATCCACACACACGCAACGATATTAAAAACAAAGAGAAAATCTTCAGAGTCTTGCGCCATGCGGTATCTCCTGCGGGTGACCCTAATCCACAGGCAAGGCTGGGTGCAGGACGGAACCCCTACTCAACGTCGTCGAGTACAAAGTCGGGATCTTCTTCTGTAGAAATAAAGAATGGGGTGAGTACAAGCGTACTCAGCAAGTCCAACCACACCCACGGAGGGGGTTTAAATAGAATATCATGCACATGGTAAATCAAGGATAAGGCCAGGGTTTGATTTGCGGAAAGCAATATTTTATGCAGGGTTCAATTGAAAGAAAGCATTTTCCAAAACCAGTTTTCTTTCACCGAGTAACACCAAAGGATGATCCTCACAGGATCCAATTTTTAAGACTGCTACCAAACTCCTCATCCGCCGTAGCACACGGCACAACTGCCGGACACATTTCCAAAACAACTCACGCCAACCCATCCCAAGGTAAACACTAGTTGTGAGACCACACCATAACTCGCCCGGTACCGTGAGCACGGACTATTCGAATAGGTTTCAACTCTACAGAGGTGTGCAACTTTACCCACAAGCAGGGTACCGCAACTCGATCACCTTAGTGTCGGTGCAGATCCCAACAAAGCCATTACCCACCTTAGCTAGACCTGACCAGCCATCACGGGATGCACCAAGGGGTCATCGACCTTTCACCTAGGTTTAACCGGGCATAAGACACTCGGGGCTTATCCCTTTTCCTTAGTCACCTGTTGCTCTCAGATCTCCTGATGGCTATCAGACTAACTAGTGGGATTTATGCTAAGCCGTTGCACATACAATGGTCGAGTGGTTTGCACGATAGTGCAGTTTGGTGAGATGTAACACCAACTCGGTCCTTAGGGGTGACAAGATGGATATCTCCCTTCCTTGCTCTGCCACACAGGCACAAGCACACCAAACGGCAAATCACACAGAAATGCCATCGATCCCGTCTAAACTCATCTTTCGAAAATCCACTTTTATCCCTTCCCACACGCACACCTTTTCTTTATAAAACAAGTTGTATAAAGTAGCATGTCCTAAGCGTTCTAGTATCGATTAACGTCCAAGCAAAATCAGACATTAATCTAGGTGGTCAAGAAATGGTTATCACAAATCAAGGGGTGGCTATCCAACCATGTTTTCATGCAAGCAAAACATATGCAATTTTGTAAAACAGGCCAATGGGTTGTGTTTATAAAAACTAGGACAAAACATGCATCAAAGGATGGGATTGAACTTGCCGTCTTCGAAGCCTTCGGGGAGATCCTGGTCGAAGCACTGTCCTTCGGGCTCGGGGTCGTGAAGCTGGTCCTCGTTCACGGGCTCGCAGTACTGCTCGTCAACGGGCTCTCCTTCGTTCACACCGTGGTCTACGACACGTACAAACAAACACACAATCAAGAAAAAGAAATAAAAGTTTTATCGTTGAGCTCGAATCGGGAATGATTAAGATACGGAGTTTGGAGTAATGTTTTCATGTGGTTTCCTAATAGCATGGCCGAAACTAGGTTAAGAAAGGCGTGGTAAAGTTTCGGGCCGGTCAGAGTTCGTTTGGTGCATGAAATAATAGATTTTACAGGGGTTCAGGGGCTAGATCAGGAATCAGGGACCTAGTTGTAATCATTCTCGAGAAGGCGGGGGTCTGTTTGTAATTTCTGGAAAGGTTTGGGTCATTCGGGAAAAGAGTAGGGTCCTATTTATAATTAAGTTTATGTAGTGGAGTTTTTGTTTGTAATTACCATAAAGGACAGGGTTTTATTTGAAAGAAAACCAAGGGTGGAAGGGCTCTTAATTAATTAGGAGAGAGGGGAGGGGGTTCTGGGCATATTTGCCCTCCTTCTTCCCCCTCCTCGCGACCAGAACAGGGGAGGCGGCCAGAGGCGTCGGCGGCGGCCGATTCGGCCGTTCTGGGCCACAGCGGCGGCCAGGAGCGAGGGGGAAAGGGGCAGGGAGGTGCACGGGTGTGATTCCCGGCCTCACCTTGGGCTAGGGCGGCGCGCAGAGGCGGGGCGACGGGAGCGGGCGGCAGCGGCTCTGGTGGTGCGTGGCGGCGACGCTGGCGCTAGGGAGGCGAAGCTATGGCTGGGGGGTAGGGCTGTGGGGATGGCGAGCTACGCCGGGTGCCTCTTCATAGGCGCAATAGGTCGGTGGGGGATGGGTCGCGATGGGGAGGTCGGCCGGCGAGCGATGCGGGCGGGAGTAATGGCGGGTGGCCGTGTCAAGTTGTCGCGGAGCGGCGTGCAGCGCTCCGGGCACGTGGGTGCTGCTGTGGCCGACGTCGGCCTCGGCTCACGCCCCCCGCGTCGAGGCGGCATAGGCGACGGCGCACAACTCACTCGGCGGGCGGCGCGGCGGGGCTGGCGTCGTGCAGCGACGGGCAGCGGGGCGGCGTTCCGGGAACGTGCTTTGCGTGCGCGTGGACCGGCACGGCGGGTCGTGCGCGTGCGTGGGGCGGGCGAGTAGAGCGGCAGCGACGAGCGGCGTGTGGCGCGCACGTAGGCATAGCGAGGCGCGCGTTCGCGTGCACGCGGTGGGGCAGGGAGCAGCGGCGTGTGCGCGGGCACCGCAGCGTGAGCAGCGTGCGCGTGCGCGTGTGCCGGGTCAGTGCGCGCGGCGCGGGCGGCGGTGGCGTGCGCGGGGCCGGGGCAGTGCCAGTGGCGGCCTTGGTGCGGCGGGTGCGCGCGGCCAGGCGACGCAGCGCTGGTGCGCGTGCGGGCCGGGCAGTGTGGGTGCACGCGGCCGGGAGGGGAGGCGCTCGGGGCTGGCGGCACGGGAGAGGAGGAGGGGCGGCGTGGCCGGGCGTGCGCGATAGGGGAGGGAGGGGTCGGGCAGGCCGAGCCGAGTCGTGCTCGGGGCAGAGAGAGGGAAGGGAGGAAGGGAAAAGGAAAAAGAAAAAGAAGAATGGAGAAAAGAAATGAAAATGGGAAAAAGGGGGAAAGCGAAAGAAAAAGGGGAGAGGGAAAAGAGAAAAGGGGGAGACGCGTCGGCGCCGACCGCGGCGATCGGTCGCGCGTGGCCGACGGCGTTCGGGCGGCGCGGGATGGGACAGCGGCGAGGAAAAAGAGAGAAGTACAGTCAGCGGAAAAAGGGTGGAACGATAAATGAAGTCGGGTGCCGGGACGGCGGAAAGCTCTGGGGTCGGGTGCCGGGACGGCAGAAAGCTCTGGGGAGGAACTAGGGTTTGAGCTTAACGATGAAAAAAAATGATTTTTGAAAATATTTAGCGTATGATTTAATTTAGTAAATTTTGGGATGTTACACAAATAAATGGTTCAATCAAATATATGTCACACAGGGAGGTGTGATCCAAAATAAAATGGAAACAACAAATGAGAGGGAGATCTAACGAAAACAATACACCTATGGCAATATACGAGGCCCTCCCGTGCTTTGGCAGATATTCCACGCAAGGTCCACTGTACCCTTTGTGAACTGGCATGTGAACTCACGGTATGTTATTTGGATTAAAAAAAACTGAGAAGTGTTAGGCAAGATGCCAAAATCCAATGAATTGATATTATTGGAATTATGGGCTTGGCCCATTTATTCTAATCAATACAATAAAAGAATTTAAAGCCAAAATCCAATTCAATTGCTTAATTCCGTACCGGGATTTTAGGAGGATCTCAACCGACTAAAAGGGTGGATTTCATGTACACCACTTGTGAAGCCGGTAAGAGGAGGTCGGTGAACCACACGCGCGCGCTCGCTCGCCTCACCGAGCCGAGGCCGAGGCCGTGGCGAGGCGCGGCCGGACGTGACGTGACGTGCGGTGCGGTGCAACGTGATGTGTTGAGAAGAACGTTTTGCTGTTAAGAGCATTAAAACAGAGAATAAACGTTGACAGTAATGACTGGAGAATCACACCAGTAACTGCCCTCATCAAAGCTCTTTACGACGTACAGGTTCGTTAAACCTGAGGCACCTCCACACCTATATAAACCACCCCTTCATCCTCTCATCAACACACACTTCAACACTTGATCCAGGTACTCCTGCTTAGAAGACCTCTCCCTTCTCCCTCTGCTGCTTTCTGTCGTTCCCATCGCTAGTGCTGCGCGCACAGCTCTAGCGAGAGCATGCCTCCGAAACCTCTGCTCGCTGAAGGTCCTACACGGGACGCGGGCAATCAGGTTTTTGGGAAGCGTCTTGACGCGACTGCTCGCTCCCTGATCGACTACTTCGTCTACTTCCCGGCGTGAACGAACGACTACTTCGTCTACTTCCCGGCGTGAACGAACGACTACTTCGTCCGCTTCCTGGTGACCGTTCGTGAGACTGCACTGCAAACCTCTTCCTGCATCGACATCGTTCGGCTACTTCAGGCAAGGCCAGTCGAATAGCATGTCTATTCCAGCTGGTAACGGCGCAACCGGTGCCTCCGGCACTGGTCCCGCCTTGGGGTACACTCTAAACCTATTCTGGTTTAACTTTTTGTTCATGCTTATTAGTAAGAATAACATGAACACATGCACATATCTTATTCACACATTATCACTCATTTATGCCATGAAATTGCTAGTAATATTTGGAATTAAAATATACCAAAAATTGCCTAGTTATCTAACAATACAAAAACCTGATTTTGTTAATAGGCTTTCGGTATCTAGCTTTGCTGCATTAATCAAACCACCACCTTTTGATGGTTCAAATTATAAACGTTGGCAAGAGCGGTTTATACTATGGTTAACAATATCGAGAGTGATTCATGTAAAAGAGGGTAAGCCTGAATAGTTCACTCCAGAGGAAGGGAGTGCGTTCGATGAGGCTGATACCCTCTTTCGAGGCTTGGTCATTAGTGTTCTCGGTGAAAACCTGGTGGATTCCTATGTCCGGCTGCCAACTGGCAAAGCGTTGTGGGATACTCTTGAGGCTCAATATGGAGTGTCTGACGCCGGCAGTGAGTTGTATACGATGGAGCAGTTCCTTGAATATAGGATGGTCGAAGACCATTCTGTGGTGGAACAGGCTCATGAAATACTGGCAAAAGATCTCAAAAATTGTAGCAAAAATTCCCCATGTGTGTTACCCAATAAGTTTGTGGCCGGATGTATTATCTCTAAGCTGCCACCTTCTTGGAGGGACTTTGCTACTTCTCTAAAACACAAAAGACATGAGTTCACCATAGATGGACTCATAGGAACTCTTGATGTTGAGGAGAAGCCGAGAGCAAAGGACATATGTGGGAAAGGAATTGTTGGTGCTTCTAACGCCAATCTTGTTCAGAAGAACAACTCCCACAAGAACAAGAAAAAGCCACCGCAGAACCAACCAAAGACTAAGCAGACAACCACCTTCAAGAAGAAGAAGAAGAAGAAGGGAGCTTGCTATGTGTGCGCTAGTACGGAACACTTTGCTGCAAAGTGTCCGAACCGCAAAGGCAACGACTCTGCCAACATGGTCATTAGCGAGCCTGGAGGAACATCGGGGTACGGTAATTTATTACCTATAGTTCTTTCAATTTTTTGTTCACCCAAATGGTAGGTTGGCACTGGTGCTAATATTCATGTTTGTGCTGATGCTTCTTTGTTTTCTTCTTACCAGGAAGGCGGGACTTCGTCCTTGCTGATGGGGAACGGATCGCATGCGCGTGTTCTTGGTGTTGGTACGGTAAATCTGAAGTTTACTTCGGGGAAGACCGTGCAACTGAAGAATGTGCAGCATGTCCCCACCATCAAGAAGAATCTAGTCAGCGGCTCTCTACTGTGTAGAGATGGTTTTAAATTAGTCTTTGAGTCCAATAAATGTATCTTGTCTAAATTTGGTACTTTTGTTGGAAAAAGTTATGAAAGCGGAGGCTTGTTCTGTCTTTCTTTGTCAGATGTTTGTAATAAAGTTGCATACAATGTTATTAACGTTGATGAAACAAATGTTTGGCATTCGAGGCTTTGTCACGTTAATTTTGGTTGTATGATGCGCTTAGCTAATTTGAGTTTAATTCGAAAGTTTACTTTTGTCAAAAATTCTAAGTGTCATGTATGTGTTGAATCAAAAGAAACTCGCAAGCCTCATAAGGCTGCAGAGGCGAGGAGCTTGGCACCCTTAGAATTAATTCATTCCGATTTGTGCGAAATGAATGGAGTGTTGACAAAAGGTGGTAAATGATATTTCATGACTTTGATTGATGACAGTACTAGATTTTGTTACAATTATTTGTTGAAGTCAAAAGATGAAGCTTTACACTACTTTAAAATCTATAAAGATGAAGTAGGAAACCAACTTGAGAGAAAGATCAAAAGAGTTAGGTCAGATCGTGGTGGCGAGTACTTCTCAAATTTATTTACTTTATTTTGCGAGGAACATGGTATTATTCATGAGAGGACGCCTCCCTATTCACCTCAGTTAAATGGGGTTGCCGAAAGAAAGAACCGCACTCTAACGGATTTGGTTAACGCCATGTTAGATACAGCGGGACTTTCCAAGGAATGGTGGGGTGAGGCTATATTGACTGCATGTCATGTCCTAAACCGTGTTCCTACAAAGAATAAAGAGATAACACCATTCGAAGAATGGGAGAAGAAAATGTCAACACTTTTATACTTACGTACATGGGGTTGTTTGGCAAAAATGAGTGTGCCAATAACTAAGAAACGTAAGTTTGGACCTAAAACTGTGGATTGTTTCTTTCTAGGTTATGCTATTCACAGCGTTGGGTATAGATTTTTAATAGTGAAATATGGAGTACCTGACATGCATGTTGGTACTATAATGGAGTCCAGAGATGCTACATTTTTTGAAAACATTTTTCCCATGAGAGATGAAACAAGTTCATCTAGACAAGAGTTCATCGAGGATAATAACTCTGCTGAGCCGATAGAACACAATAAACATACACTTGTGGAAAATCCTGAGGAGGATAACAATGATGCTCCGAGAAAGAGCAAGAGACAAAGGACTGTAAAGTCTTTTGGTGATGATTTCATTGTATACCTCATAGATGATACACCTAGAACCATTGAAGAGGCATATTCATCTCCTGATGCTGACTATTGGAAGGAAGCAGTGAGGAGTGAGATGGATTCTATTATGTCTAATGGAACCTGGGAGGTCGTTGAATGTCCTTATGGATGTAAACCGGTTGGATGCAAGTGGGTGTTCAAGAAAAAGTTTAGGCCAGATGATACTATTGAAAAGTACAAGGCTAGGCTTGTGGCCAAGGGTTATACCTAAAAAGAAGGAGAAAATTTCTTTGACACTTATTCACCAGTTGCCCGATTGATCACAATTCGAGTGTTACTTTCCCTGGTAGCCTCTTATGGTCTTCTCGTTTATCAGATGGACGTTAAGACGGCTTTCCTCAATGGAGAATTAGAAGAGGAGATCTATATGGATCAACCGGATGAGTTTGTATCAAAGGGTCAAGAAGGAATGGTTTGTAAGTTGTTGAAATCTTTATATGGTCTTAAGCAAGCGCCTAAGCAGTGGCATGAAAAGTTTGACAGAACTTTGACATCTGCTGGCTTTGTTGTGAACGAAGCTGACAAATGTGTGTACTATCGTTATGGTGGGGCTGAAGGAGTGATTTTGTGCTTGTATGTGGATGACATACTGATCTTTGGCACTAGGCTTAATGTGATTAAGGAAGTCAAATAGTTTTTATCTCAAAGTTTTGAGATGAAGGATCTGGGAGAAGCTGATGTTATCCTTAATATAAAGCTGGTAAAAGAGAGCAATGGTGGGGTGTTTCTTACATAGTCTCACTATGTGGAGAAGGTGTTAAGTCGCTTTGGTTATAGCGACTATAAACCTGTCTCAACACCATATAATGACAGTTTAATTCTTAGGAAGAACAAAAGGATAATGCGAGATCAGCTGAGATATTCTAAGATCATTGGTTCATTGATGTATTTAGCTAGTGCTACAAGACCTGACATCTCGTTTGCTGTAAGCAAACTGAGCTGATTTTTTCAAACCCGAAAGATGATCATTGGAAGGCTCTTGAAAGAGGAATGCGCTATCTAAAGGGGACAATGAACTATGGAATTCACTACACCGGGTACCCAAGGGTACTAGAAGGGTATAGTGATTCAAACTGAATTTCTGATGCTGATGAGATAAAGGCCACAAGTGGATATGTGTTTACACTTGGTGGTGGAGCTGTTTCCTGGAAGTCTTGCAAGCATACCATCTTAACGAGGTCAACTATGGAAGCAGAACTCACAGCATTAGATACCGCCACAGTTGAGGCTGAGTGGCTTCGTGAGCTCCTTATGGACTTGCCGATAGTTGAAAACCCGATACCGGCAATTCTAATGAACTGTGACAATCAAACGGTGATTGTCAAGGTGAACAGTTCAAATGATAACATGAAGTCATCTAGACATGTGAAAAGGCGGTTGAAATCTGTCCGAAAATTGAGAAACTCCGGAGTTATAGCCTTGGACTATGTTCAGACGGCTAAAAATCTGGTATATCAGTTTACAAATGGTCTTTCACAAAATGTGATAGACAATGCATCTATGGAATTGGGCTTGAGACCCACGTGAGTCATTCTATAGTGGAAACCTGTCCTATGTGATCGGAGATCCCGTGAATTAGGATGGTGAAACAAACTAAAGTCTGACTGAGAGAAGAGAACCTTTGTGAAAAGGGCTCATTCCGTGTATAAGGTGCATTTCTCTTCTAATCTGTATGGCAGGTTGGTCTATGCCTTAATGTGTTCCAGGTGGTTTCTTTAAAACAAATTAGTTGTTTTCTTAAAACAAATATATTGTCCTACAGAACATCTGAAAGGTACACACCTATATGAGTCTGACTACTAGTCATGGTCTATGAGAACTGGGTATTCTCTAGAAACTCATGAAGGGCCTGGAGTATGACTTATAAGCTCCAAACCACGGGGATGCTTTTGCAGCCTAATACCAGTGTAGGGCTCTGGTCAAACTTGTTTGCACAAGAATGGCAATTCAAGGCATAGTCTATTGTACAGTTGTGAATAAGTGTAGCTTTTGTCCTAGATGGATGTTCAACTTAACAGTCTCTGTCAAATACTGGTATATCATTGAGGGAATGAGGGCATTTCTAGTGTGGCTTGAATTTCTTGGTGGGGATTGTTGGAATTATGGGCTTGGCCCATTTATTCTAATCAATACAATAAAAGAATTTAAAATCCACTATTAAATGCTAGGGAATCAATTGCTTAATTTTGTACCGGGATTTGAGGAGGATCTCAACCGACTTAAAGGGTGGACTTCATGTACACTACTTGTGAAGCCGGTAAGAGGATGTCGGTGAACCGCGCGCGCGCTCGCTCGCCTCGCCGAGCCGTGCCGAGGCCGAGGCCGTGGGCGTGGGCGTGGGCGAGGCGAACCGCGGCGCGGCCGGACGGGCGGTGCAGTGCGCGTGCGCGGCCGGACATGACGTGCAGGTGCGGTGCGACGTGATGTGCTGAGATGAGAAGAACGTTTTGCTGTTAAGAGCATTAAAACAGAGAATAAACGTTGACAGTAATGACTGGAGAATCACACCAGTAACTGCCGCTCATCAAAGCTCTTTACGACGTCCAGGTTCGTTGAACCTAAGGCACCTCCACACCTATATAAACCACCCCTTCATCCTCTCATCAACACACACTTCAGCACTTGATCCAGGTACTCCTGCTTAGGAGACCTCTCCCTTCTCCCTCTGTTGCTTTCTGCCGTTCCCATCGCTAGTGCTGCGCGCACAGCTCTAGCGAGAGCAGGCCTCCGGAACCTCTGCTCGCTGAAGGTCTTGCACGGGACGCGGGCAATCTGATTTTTGGAAAGCGTCTTGACGCGACTGCTCGCTCCCTGATCGACTACTTCGTCTACTTCCCGGCGTGAACGAACGACTACTTCGTCTACTTCATGGCGTGAACGAACGACTACTTCGTCTTCTTACTGGTGACCGTTCGTGGGACTGCACTGCGAATCTCTTCCTGCATCGACATCATTCGGTTACTTCAGGCAAGGCCAGTCGAATAGTATGTCTATTCTAGCTGGTAACGGCGCAACCGGTGCCTCCGGCACTGGTCCCGCCTTGGGGTACACTCTAAATCTATTCTGGTTTAACTTTTTGTTCATGCTTATTAGAGCCAAAGGTACGGCCCTTGAAGCTAAGAACATTCGTATCTAATCTTATATAGATGCCGAGGGTTGAAAATCTTTGGTGTTGTTATATTAATAAATCCGTAGGGGTACGGTCTTGATGTTTATCCAGTAAACGATGCTCAAACAGTCAAACTAGCTTGCAAGCATACAAACACATATCTATTTGTTCATGTTTGGTAGAACTTTGTTCCATACTTCTGTGAGTGGCCAAAAGCTCGCTTTTAGGAGCAAAAAGGGCCGGGGTAATCACTAGCAGAACTGAATCAAAGATTGTATTAGTCTGCTTAAAGGTGGAGCAGGGGAAGACTTGCAAGTCTTCGGGACAATATGGTACATCCCTTTACATTGTTTGTGTAGCTTACATTATTCATGCATCTTGCTTGGTCTTAATTGTGTGTTTACCATTGAATTGCTCTGCTTCTCTCTTTAAAACTCGTTAGACTTACACACACTGATGTTTTTTGTGTGCTACTTCTTTAGTTAGCTAGATGTTCGTCTACTTAATACATTTACCTATTAATTTCCCAATGTGCCATGCACCGGGTCCGTCCTAGCATCTGCCGAACGGATACATCTTCACCGACTTGGTCTTGCGCGCCATGGGCCATGGCGACCGCGGAGGCCATTGCTGATAGGTGTAGAAGTTGATTTAATTTAGGGTAAATTTTTTACTAGTGAGTAATTTAATTTGGGACAGAAATCACCCAGCTTCAAGGGAGGTTACCAGATGGAAAGATGGTATCACACTCGGTAATTAATGTTTTAATTTCTTCGAACAAAATAAAGTGGGCTTACACATGGACTGCCCTGCCCCTGCTTGGACATTCTTACTTGGCTAGTATTTTCTACTCGATGATTCTCTCAGAGTCTTAAAATCTTACTATTACTAATTGGAGGCTCTTTTGAATCCTCCAGGTGATGCCACCTAAGATCTTAGGTGGACAGTCTAAAAAAATAGAGAAATCCTACAAATACTCACAAAAATCAGAAACATCTAGCCATCAATTCGGCAACTCTAATCGTAATAGCCATTGGATCTGTTATCTTTTTCTAACAAATTACCCACCTTTGCCATTATGAAAATAAACTAAAGTAACCCCCTAAACATGTATCTAAATTATCCACCTCTGCCATTATAAAAAATAATCTAAAGTAACCCCCTAATCTTCATGTAAATTACCCACTTATGCCATTATAAAATAATATCAAGTAACCCCTAAATTTTCATATATATTATCCAATGATAAGATAATAAAAGTTAAAATCAATTCCAAATCTGAAAAAAATTATGTTATTATAATTAAATCTTAAAGCGCATCAATATAAAATTCTAAATTACTATTTCTATCATTATTAATACATTATTTATGTTATTATTTATATAAACATATATACTAATCATAAGGTGTTAGTCACCATATATTCATGTACAAGAGAAGAGATAAGAATACCAATTTTCATGTTGTTCACATAGCTCAAACAAAGTGTTCAATTAAACACATATCAAACATATATGGAGGAGTGATGTAAAGTGAGAAAATTATTAGTAACTAAACCTATCACATTTATTATAATTATATAATAATAAATATATATCTTTGCAGTACTGGATTAGAATATTTAATTGGTTAAAGAGAGCGTGAGATATCTCTAACTAGCCCGTGCGGGAGTACGGGTTGATAGACTAGTAAACGAAAAAAAGGTAGGCCGCTCTTCTCAGTAAAACGTGGTCATGGATATATCGTCTGATACTCTCTTGAGAAATAAACTTGAGCGCTGCCGTGTAGCCTTTCTGGCCCTGGCGCACTGCGCATTTGCTAATAAGCAAGAGTTATTTGAATACCAAAACGTATGCCGACATAGGGCCATAGGGGGGATACTTTTGAGGAACAAAGACCGGAAAAATTCAATCTAATGATGATGTGCGTTTGACAGTGTGTCAGCGTCAGCTCTTTGCGCGCACTTCTCTATATCTATCCCTTCTTTCCATAGCTTCAGCTTCTAATAGAAGCTCCGATCTGGATCCCAGCTCATCCCCTGTTTCGTTGCCTTTTCTTGGATGTATGTATGTAACCTATCAGCTTCCCTTCCCTTGTGGACTTGTTTTTAACCAAATCTACTTTATTTTAACTCTACATTGCAACTTGAACAAACAGGGGGCATTATTGAGTCCACTCCTCCTAGTCGGCCACTTTGTATAAATACGCATCACTCCGCCACTGGCTCTTTCACGTACGTAATAAGTGCCTTGCTTGATCTTCTGCTAATAGGCAGTGGCTGTTCATCGCCGCCGGTGCCTCCGATCCTGAGCTCCACTGCATGATGGGTTCGGACGATGAGGTATTCGCCATCTCAGGACCCAAGCATATGATGGCGAGAAGTGGTACCCGTTCTACTCCGACGATGACGACGGTAAAGGTTAACTGGTATGCGTGCACTGTTATGTTAGCTGACGGTGATGCATCAGCTTATTGTTGTTGATTAGTTGATATATTACTACTTTCTCCGTTGTAAATTGTAGGTCGTTTGGTAAATCTATATATACAGTTTTTGCTATGTATCTAGATATAGCACATACACGCACCTACAATTATGCATCTAGTTAGATTTGCTAAAAAGATCTACAATTTGGAACGAATGGAGCACTTGATAGAGACTACTAGACATGGCAATGCACACTATCTTACTGCTTGTCTTAACATATGGCGTGACACTTTAATCAGTATAGACGTCATGGTTCTAAATAGCAGGTTAAGGGGTTTAGCGGCTAGACTCTAAAAACAACTAATAGCAGGCTATAGCGACTAAATTACACATAAGTTCAAATCAGTACTATACCTCAAATAGCTATAGCGGGCTAGAGCGGAAGCTATAACGGAAGATTTAAAACCTCGCGTACTAGCTACTATGTGGCATCACTGGTTTTCATAAAAGCTTTGTTTTTCTAAAGAAGAGAACTGCAAAAAAAAAAAAGGATTGAAAGCATGGCGGTTAGATACAGCTGTGGATCGGAATTTTATAAAAATTCTACCATCGATTTTCATATGGGCCCGAAATGCACTCGTAAACATTTTTTAATAATCGAAAAACCAGCCGTTTGGGTCTTTTGTATCATGGATGCATATACAGTTAGTGACAAGATCCAGGAATTGACAATTGAGCAAAGACGCTGCTATGTAATCACAGGCTAAAAATCTCATTAGCTTTAAAGTTCAAACTAAATAATGATATTTATATATAGACTTGACAAGTGGCACAACAAACAATATAGAAGTTAAAAATGCACGAGTGGCATGCCAAAAAAAAAGAAAAACGGTGTCATGCATATCTTTGTCTGAACAACTTCGTTTTGAGACATCTTTCTTGTCATTGTCAACATAAAACTTTTTAGGGGCCGTTTAGTTCCCAAAAATTTTCACTCAAAAATTTTCACCCCCCCTTTAAACACATGTATGAAGCACTAAATGTAATTAAATAACAAAACTAATTACACAGTTTGGATGTACATGACGAGACGAATCTTTTAAGCCTAATTAGTGCATGATTAGCCATAAGTGCTACAGTAACCCACATGTGCTAATGACGCGGTCAAATGCCTCAAAAGATTCGTCTCGTGGTTTCCAAGTGAGTTCTGAAATTAGTTTTTTAATTAGTGCCCGAAAAGCCCTCCCGACATCTGGTCAAACAATCGATGTGACCTTTGATCCAAAAATTTTCACTAACTAAACACCCCCTTAATCCCAGCATCCTTCTCCCTTGTTGCATCATTATTTCTGCCATATGGTGTTCAGCATCTCAAGAGCAGCACACATACCAATCACTAAACCTCCGCTCATATTGGTAAAGAGTAGCTAATACTAATAGCCTGATGAGCCGTCGTCTTTTCTGATTTCAGGGACAGCAGCGAGCACCGCCGGTGCATCGCCGCCTGCCTGGTCAAAGGGACTTACGTTATGGAGAGCGACCGGACCAAGGGCAGGCTGGGCACCTGCAGGGCGCTCGCGTCGGCGTGGTGGGAGAGTTTCCACTTCCGCCTGCACGACGTGCTCCACTGCGAGTGCGACTGCGTCTTCTGCCGCAACCCGTTCAAGTTGGGAGCCCAGCGCTGGTCCATCTACGGAGCCATCCTCGAGCACGTGCCCACCGCCGCCGGCGGAGAGCTCCGCCGCAACCCGTCGGCTCCGCGCTACATCGTCGCCTTCCGGGGCACCATGCCGCCGTCCCACCGCGGCGACACGCACGCCAACGTCGAGCTGCTGCTCAACCGGCAGCACGGCTGCCGCCGATACCTCGACGCGCGCCCCAAGGTCGGCGAGCTCCTGGACACGATCGCCTACTACGACTACACCAACTACGGCGTGTAACACTCATATGTTAATCCACTAGTTAATTAAGTTAATCACGGTCATTAGTTTCAAACCACGCGACAAATCACCAAACCAAAGATTTTTCCTGTCAGCCTGGGCCGGACCGGTCTGACCGGTCGGTGAAACCGGTCTGACCGGTCGAACCTGAGCCAACCGTTTTTAAGGGCCCCATTTCATTTAAATCACTCTCTCTCTCCCTCACCGACTCCTTTCCTCCCCACCGTGTTGAGCCCGAGCTAGAGCTCTCTCCCTCTCCTTTCCTCACCCAAACCCTAGAATCCCCAAACTCTCACTTTCCATTTAATTCCAAGGTCAAGGAAGGGTCAAACCGGCGTGGGGAGTCATCTTCTCCGCGATCTCCTCCCTGGGAAGCTTGGGATTCAAGTCCTTCGCGCGGATAGGAGCTCATTCAAGGTATTTTGCTTGTGATGGTCGATCTCTAGTTCTAGGTGGTTTCAGGTGATTCCCTCCGGTTAGAAACGTCCAAAGGTATCCCTGAATTAGTTCCTAGAAGGGTCTTAGGATTGGTGGACGGATTTCACCACGACAAGGGTCTTAGGTTCTAGTCTGGTCAGGACCGATCTGACTGACCGGTGTCACGGTAGGTAGAGTAGGACCGGTCTGACCGGTCGGGTGGACCGGTCTGACCGGTATAGCAGGGTTGAGAAGGATTCGATTAGGGTTAGTTGATGCAAAAAGATAGAATTGTATTTGGCTATGGGTTAGTTGTATTTTTTTTATAAAATCATGCATGTATTCTCATGACATACGCATAAGCATACGTGTAGTAGCCGCGGCGGAGGAGGTCGTATACGAGGTGGTTGCGGAGCCACAGGAGCCGCAGGGGCAAGCCCCGCAGGAGGAGGTTCGCGAGGAGTCGGCCGAAGGCCCGGCTAAGCCCAGTGTGGTGTAGCAGACGCAAAGCAAGCACCGGTGCATGTCCTATTATTTTAAATTATGATTCACTATGTATATGTTTTATCTATTACGTGTGCATTACATATTAGGGATTGATTGGAACCCTAGCTGCATGATACCTATGTTTCCTTGAGTTTTTACTAGTATGTCTAGATCGATAGCGGTGTCAGGCTAAATAAGTCCGGTAGAAGTCGGGTGACTTCGTGTCACTCGCGAGACACAGGAAACTTTAGAAGCCGAGTAATTGCCGGTTACTCGCGAGATACATTATTATCTTTATACTTCAGTATTCGAGAAATGGATTGAAATGGATAGGGAGATGTGAGACCGGGCGGGATGATGGTATTAGGTTTGGCAGCAGGACAGGGTTCCTGGGTGTCTTAGCCCCGTCCGTGTCGGTTAAGGGCCGGTCGTTGTGGCAGTGCTGATCGGGGATTGAATTGTACTAACCGCATGCCGGGAGTAGGAGGTAGTCGAAACCGGTAAGCCGAGTACTGCTTTGCTTCGAAAGTATAGGAACCCGCGCCCAACTCCTGGGGCGAGTCGAGTAGTCGCGGGGAATTGGGATGCATATGTTACTTTTGGTGGTCTCACATTGAGCTCAGCTGACCATATGTCGTTGGGCTGGTACCTGTAGTTCGAGGTGGGGAGGGGAAAGATTAGTGCGTGGGGTCCGACGGGGTTTTTGCGTGCCTTATTGGTTAGGTCCACTTTGCAAGGTTAAATCGGATCGATTCGCCGTGTCACGCGGATATGAGGGTCTTGATCTCTTTGTCACCTCGTAGCAAATGAGTTAGGATATTAGAGATATAAAAATGGATACAAATTCTAAATATTAATTGGATGCTCCACATGCGTGTGTAGATAGGCAAACATTAGTGAGAGTCTATCTATATAAAATATGCGGCTAAAACATTGAAAGTAAGGATACACCTTTAGTTGCTATTTCTGCAAAACAAACCACCAGCTAAATGCCGTGCAGGTCTAGATATGTGGGCTAAGGTATACCCACTGGTCGGATAATCCTTGCTGAGTATTAGAATACTCAGGGTTTGTTGCCACATTTATTATTACAGGACACCCGGACATCGACTTCTGCCCATGTTATCTCAAGTTCATCCGCCGGGATGCAGAGGGGTGGCAGATCGAGGAGCGAAACTCTTAGGTCAGGGCGTTGTCGAGTTGTACACTTGTGGGCTGAGTGTGCAGCCCTTCTGTTTTGCGTAGACCGGTCTGACCGGTCTGTGGGACCAGTCTGACCGGTGGAGTCGGCAGCATGGAGCCGACCGGTCCGACCGGTTGGGTGAACCGGTCCGACCGGTCGAGAAGGATCAGAACTGGTGATAGTTGGAATAGATGTAGGATCTTTTGATTTCGAACTTCAGACCATCTATTGTAAAGTTTTGTAAATTAATTGCATATATTTGAACTCGGTTTGTAAAACTTATTGTTTCGTTTTCATTGAGTTTATATTTTCAAGTAATATGCCGTGCTTGTACCATCTGCGCCCATCTTCGCGTGAGACTACCGGTGATGTTTCGATCGGGCCGTGGGTAGAGAAAGGATCGCCAAATTAAGCCGTTAAGCTAATGCGCCCGATGTGTTCAAATGACGGCCATTACGTTTAATTAGAGTTTTAATTTGGCGGTTCCGTGACACGACGCCCGCTCCGCCGCCGGGAGTGTGTCGCCGCCGTTTGGCTCGCCGGGCACTCGCTCGGCGCGTCGATCGCGCTGGACGTGGGCCGGCACATGATGACCGACGACCGGCGGCGCAACCTCCCGGCCTTCCTCTTCAACCCGCCGCAGGTGTCGGTGGCGCCGCTGCTCAACGCGCTGCGCGTCCCCGACGTGGCGAGGAGGTTCCTGTTCCGTGTCAGCTACGCGGTGAAGGCGAAGCTAGGGGCGACGACGGAGCTGAGGCCGCTCGAGAGGAAGATGGAGGAGCTGTTCGAGCGGCTGGCGCCATGGGCACCGGAGCTGTACGTGCACGAGAGGGACATCATCTGCTGGGGCTTCATCGACTACTTCGAGCAGCGGCAGAACATGCTGGTGGATGGGTCCTCGCAGGTCGCCTTTTTTTTTTTTTTGAAGCAAATGGCAGTAGCTCTGCCTCTCGATTAAGAAGAAATAGAAGTTTTAAGTACAAGAGAGGTTAGCCAAACCACACTGAATGACTAATCCACCCAAGTGCCGCAGCACAGCACAACACACCACTGCATCGAGTCATCATTGCCGAGCTGGATAAGCTAGCAGCTCCGACTTCCCAAAGTAAAACACTAGACGACCACCACCGGACAAACTAGCAAAAGACCGAGGTCACATAGGCAGTGGCGGAGCCCTGTAGGGGCCATACTGGGCTCCGGCCCCCCTTGCCTCCCAAAAAATTCTAAACACATCATGTTTTGCAGCCCAGCTTATTCAGCCCAGTACCACGTTAGCCCATGAGCCATGACCTATTGACCTGTAGCCTCAACCAGAAGCCAACTCAACTCAACGTCGACTCCTCGTATCCTCAATCAGACCTCAACCATCGTACCGTCAAACTACCGTCAACGGCGGCGGCCGGTGATCGGGCAATGCCTCTAGTCCTCCGCATCCATTACGGTTGATTCGTCGTCTCCACTCGCCACTTTGCGAGGAGCAGGGCCAGCGCTCAAGCTCACCGCCTCGACGGCCGCGAGCTCTCAATCTTATCGATCAGGCCATCACACTGGGTCTGCGTACATGTATTCTTTTGTTCCTCTATTTTTCTCCCAATTTCATAGATCCGTAGTCAATGCAGCCTAGAAGTGGCTAATTGAGTGATAATTTATTGTCAATCGAGATCTGTTGTCATTTGTTTTAGATAATTTGAGATGTATAGCTAGTTTATTTACCCTAATCTCCTAACTGCACAGTTCTTACGATTTGCTACTTCTACATCACTCTTGTACATGCTGGCTCAAATCTTGGAAAATGCCCCCCCCCCCCCCCCCACACACACACTTTGCTGCACGCTCCGCCACTGCACGTAGGTCATCGTTGCCGAACTCAAACACGGCGCGAAGAGCAGCTCCGACTTCCCACTGCAAACCAAGGCCCCGCCCCCGGTGACTACCCAAACACACCCGCAACAACTCCAGGGTCGAAGGACAGCCCGCCCCGTGTTATTGTTGCCAAGCTACATCCCCTGATGCAGCAGCTCCGACTTCACGTCACAAGATTTGGCCCCGCCCGCCAGGCGGCTGCCAGAGGTGAAGGGCGACCACCTAAGACAACAAACGTTGAGGCCATAACGACTTTCAGATGCGACGCCTTCAAGAAGCGCATGACGTCGAAAGCGTCACCGTCGCACGTCCAAGAAAGACAGGGTTTTCACCCCTGGAGGAAAGATGCTAGAGGGCAGGGACGGATCTAGCGTGGGGGCTGAGGGTGCGCCAGCCCCCCCTACGTGCTTGCACATCAAGGAAAAATAGGGGAGGAATGAGGGGAAGAAGAAGAGAAGAAAGAAGGAGAGGGGGGCTGGAGGAGGAAGAAGGATGTCCCCCCTGTCCATGAATCCTGGATCCGCCACTGCTAGAGGGGGAGGAAGCACGACGCCCCCAACAGAAAAAACGGCGCCCACAGGCATCGCCATCGTCAAAGGTTTTCGCCCAAAGTACCTCCCCCTCCGCACAAAGCGCTAGGCCCCGAAGACCCCAAAGCCAACCACCACCATCGTCGAAGACGTGCCGCTCCACGACTGCATGTCCAGAGGGTGTCGACGCGCTAGCTGCGCATGGCAGCTGCACAGCTGTGTCGGCAGCCACCCCCTCTGAACGAGCAGCACGCTGCACCAAAGACGCTGCTCCATCACAGCCAACCACTCCCCGGACGTCACCTAGGCCACGCAGCCCGCCGACGCCAGCCTCAAGGTGCAGCGAGCAGGTAAGACCTGCCTATCGAAGGCCTGGCGAAGCCAGCCGCGCCGCCAAGGCGCCGCCAGCCGCCGCGCCTAGTCATCACCAGCTAGCACCTCCACGGCGCAGCCAGCTAGACCAAGCTGGCCACCGCCGGCCGCGTCGCCACGGCGCCGCCGGCACACCCGCCGCGCCAGCCCCTACACTCCGTCGCAGCGGAGGAGGAAGGAGCCCCGGCCGCACCTCACCCAGAGTTAGCTGACGCCGTCGCCGACCGTGCCTCCCTATGGATCCAGTACTGTGGCCACCGGATCCGGTCATGGAGGCCCCGGATCCGGTCTCGCCGGAGCCGCCCGCACCGCCTCCGCCTGTCCGGCGGCGAGCCCCCCACGGCACCTCTTGCGGCCGCGCCCGCCGGGTGAAGGGGAGGAGAAGGGCTGCCCCGTTACTGCCCTCCTCGCGGGCCGCGCGGACTTCCGGCGGCCGGCTCTGGCGGCAGCGCGGCGAGGGAGGGATGGGGGAGGGGCCGGCGGCGGCGGGTGGCCAAGGCGTCCGCCCGAGTCGCCCAACGCGGGGGCGACGCGGGGGCTATCCTGTCTGTTACTAGGAAACAACTCCATATAGCGTAATCCAACCCTTCATGGGACAAAACTGTCCCTCCGTGACATGCTCCTGTTCCTGCACGCCGAGAACAAGGAGGGGAAGCAAGTGCAGCCACACCTCCTGCCGTCGGCGAGGCTGTGGAAGACTTCGGTCCAGGGCCATAGACACGGTCCACACGGGCTCTTGCAGTGGTTGGAACCGGACTGGATGCTGAACTTGAGCCCCAGGATTTACAGGTATCCGGGAGCATAAACTGCCACTGGGGTAGTGGGGTTAGGTCGTCAGAGTCTCGGTGTCTCAGTCTTTGTAGATGGATTCCCTGGGTAGTATGGAACGCCATCTTATGTTGACCATGGAGTCCCACAGTTTTGTGGCGGACAATTAAAATGGGAGCTCAAATAAAGGGGAAGTTTGCGTTTTAGAAGTGCGGTAATAGTTGTACTCCTACACCAGCCAGCTTCAAAAAAGTGCGAGGTTGCAGTCAACTTAGTGTTTAGATCCAAAATTCTTAGAGCTGAACCCAATCATGGTGCAAGAAGCCGAATACACTAGTATAATATTGGCTTCTACATTCTAATCCATTCATTCAAGTATTGAGACATGGGCATCAGCTCTAGACTACTGTTAGACAGAAGGTCATTTTTTCCTCTGTCGATCAGAAGTTAGAATCAGTGAGTTCAGGGAAAAGGCGAACATTTTGTGCAACTTGAACAAGTTTTTTATATACAAAACATGCAACTCTTTGAAAGAAATGGATGTTACACCAAGGCACACTATTGTAGTTCTCATCATAGCAATGCCAGCAGAAAGATGAAACTGTAAGTAAATACCATACCAAGCATCCTACGAAAGAATAGACAAGCAAAATTGGAGCCAACACCTATTGTAAGACGGCTCCTTGTTTCCTGTGGCAAGTGGGTCTTGAAAGCTCCTCTCCAGCCTAGTCGCTGCTTTATCGGCATAAACAAGAACCATAGCTGCCAACTAGACGGGTTGCGGAGCAATAGGGTCATGAAAGTAGACATGCAGACCACAATGGCTATCCGCTGGCTGACAGGGCTTAAAACAACATATGCGCCCAATGCGAATCCTATAACCATACTCCTCGTTGCCTGCTCCATCGAAATTACAGAGAGGAACATGTAGATTGCACGAAGCAGCGGATGAACGTGTTCTGACCCAGCGTATGTGAGCCAAATGGTGGACAGCGTGGAGCCAACAAATGCAAGAGTGTTTGCCATCACGAACGCCTTGAAGGTATATCTTTGTGACAAAATTGGTGCGCCAGCATGTGGATGTCCATCTGATATGTAGCCACCAGGCAGAGTGAAAACTGCTGCAAATGTGACTGTCGAGACAAGCACGGAACCAACAATCAAATTCTGTGCAATGTTGGTAAATTTCTTTAGCTCGTTTCCAGAAGTTTTCCCAATGCCAAACTCATCAATGAAATGATCAAGGCGACGAGGACTGAGAACAGCTCCAGTCCATGCCAAACAGCGGAGAATGATGACCTGTGGATTCTACCAGAAGAAAATCAACCTTTCAGGAAGGCAAATTATACAAGTTAAATTGAAACAAATTTTAATATAATGCAGTCTTGGGTGATTAGGTGAAGCTTACCAGTGTATAACTTATGCCTTTGTCGGTTGTCAGTACTGCAAGATCTAAGGCAGTGAGGCCCTGGTTGTTCACTATATTTGGCAGTACACCTTTTGTTGCCATTAGAAGGCTCACTATCATCTGGTCTGCATTCTTGACAGCAAGATGCAGGGGTGTGTTGCCTTCAGAATCCATGACATTTGCCATTCTTACAAGCTCTGCAGTTCCAGAGAAACGCCAAACAACTTTCCATTTCTTATGCTCAATAGCAATATGTAGGAAATTTCTTCCTCTACTGTCAAGCAATTCATCACAATCTGGGCAGAATCTACAGAGTTCGTAGATGAGTTGACCATACCCCATTTTAGCAGCAATATGTACAGGAAATAAACCATTTGAATCCGAGCTATATGCTGGAGAAGTGTCATGGCGCAATAAGAGCTTCATTGCGGAAATATTTCCAACAGATGCAACGTAGTGAAGAGGAGTACTGCCTGACTCGTCAACTTCTTTCACAAGAGCTGGGTTCCACTGCAGCAATTCCTGTGTCATTTCTGTTATGAAAGAACTTCAGTGAATATGGAAAGTGCATAAAGTTTACATAATACAATTCACTCCCCGTGGTCTTGAAAAGGAAGGCACTTGCTCTGGAGTCCTTCTAAACAGCTTTTAGGACCTCATTTATCATTTGAGGGCAAAATTTTATCTAACATATCTTATCAAAAAGAAGCACAGAAGAATGTTTGAGAGTGAACTCGACCGGTAGATGTGCTAGGATGTCAAGTCCAACAAATTCCACCAAAGCACAGTGAGGGCATATTTTCTAGCTCTCTAGATGCATATCTGACAAAATTCTATCTCCAATGTCATTTCTCACTCGGCACCATTGATAACATTGAATTTTAACCTAATTAACATTTCATGAGAACAGTTGATGCAGCAATCGATAGACCAGATAAGATGCTGCGCCCTATGCCAAAAATTATCACAATTAGAAGGTATGTATTATTGCTACGGTTTATTCAATGTTGTAAATGATGGTCCTATTCCTAGTCCATATTTGATCTGGCCAAATTTGCAAATACTCACAGGCAACAGAAGCATTTAGGGCAGTGTGCAAATTGCCCATCAACTAACTATATGGGGCCAAATATCATGTGACAGGAGGGCAAGGGCACTGTACAAATTCAAGAAGCTGCCTTGCTTGTAGAGAGGTTTTAATAATATTGGATAGGCAATTATTAAAAAAATAATATTGGATAGACCTCTGTAAAATGGAAGTATGAAATAACTATTCAATGTCGTATATAATATTGGATAGGCAATTATTATTTTTCCTTTTTCTCAAACAGAAAATAAATACAACTATACACATGCCTCATATTCGAATATAGATAGTAACTAGAGGAACTTCGAGATTGACGCAATGACTTCTTTTGGGACTTTGAATCCGAATCGCATAATGACATCATAACACCTAAATTTGACCCACTGCGAGTAATTTTGACACAACCGGTAGGTAAAAGTTCTATTGCTTTTGAGTTTTGTCAGCCTGTCAACTCCTCAGTCCTTGAGCAAATAACTAGCATTAAAAAAATCAATAAAACTGCCCACAATATACCACTTAGGCATATGTCCTTCCATGCTTACATATCCTTTTCAACAAGATTTCTTAACATGTGTCCCTTCTTTATCTTCTACCTCATGATTCACATGCAGGACAAATATACAAATATGCCACCCTGGCCATTTGATGACTGCCCAGTGCCCACCCAAAATTCAATATTAACCAGAAGCATTCGGGCCAAAAATCTGTTGGATACCCTGTGCTGGTGTGCTGCCAAGACAACCCTAACCAAAATCCCTATCACTAGCTTGATAAAGTGAACGTGAATCATCACATCAAACAGAGAATCAATCATTCCACTCATACTCCATCCACTAGCTTTAGGAAAAGGTGCATCCTTTCTTTGAAACAAAGAAGAAACATCCGAACTGCTAAATTCAACTCAATCCATAAATCCAACCACAGATAGTTCCGTCAGGCAAGGTTCCAACAGTACCTCAATCCCCAATTAACAAACTAGCATAGCTAAATTTAACCACCTAGATCTTAAATGCACTCCAAATTGCTCATTAACTCGTCACAAACAGACCAACATAAACTAGTAGGAGTACTAGTAATCAGGAGGAACTCACCGATGCTCGTTAGCACGGCGGCGTGCATCACCGTTCGGCCTCCCGGACCGGTGGTGGAACATAGTGCGGGCACCTCCTCTTCCTCCTCAGCGCTCCTATATGTCCTCAAGAGCACGCGCACCATCGCCAGGGACCCGGCCGCCGCCGCCATGTAGAACGGCGACTCCCCGGCGCCGGCGCACAGCCCCACGAGCCCCGGGTCCGCGGCGGCGAGCGCGCGCGCCGCGGCCTCGTGGCCGCCCCGCACGGCGTCGTGCAGCGCCGTCTCCCCGCGCCTGTTCGCGGCCCGGGTGAGGGCGCGCAGGGAGGACGCCGGGGAGGGCGAGGTGGAGGAGGCGACGAGGAGCGCGACGACCTTGTGCGCCCCGGCGCGGGCCGCGAGGTGGAGCGGGGTGTCGAGCGCGGCGTTGCGCGCGGCGAGGAGGCGCGGGGCGCGGCGGAGGAGGAGCGACGCGAGGTCCGCGTGCCCGCCCGCGGCCGCCACGTGGAGGAGCGTGTTCCCCCCGGCCGTGGCGGCGGACTCGAGGTCGGGGGCGGCCGCGTCCGCCAGGAGCGCCTTGACGAGCCGCCGCTCGTCGCCGGTGCGCGCCGCGCGGAGCAGCGCGGGGCCCATGGTCGGCGGCGCGGTAGCAGCCAGCGGGCGCGGGGTCGGGCAGGGGGACGCCGTGGTGGTGGGCGTGGACGGCGGCGATGCCTCCGGCGAGGCCATCGAGGGAGCGGGAGTCGGTTGTGGAGCAGGGGAAGGAGAGGAGAGTGGGTGTGCGCTCTATTTTCGAACTTGGTGTGAACTGTGAAGTGTACTAGTACAACGCATGGGTTTATTTCTTGTTAGACCCTCGATTATGTTTATAATCATGCTGAGGGTCCAATTTCTACGTCTTATTTTTGTCGAAAACATAGATGCAAACACACGTACGTTCGCGCACCCGCTCCTACCTTAGGTAATTGTAGTATTGTACACACTTTCTATCTCTATAAATAAATACAGTCGAGATACTAGAACTGCATATCCCAATATTGATGAAATTACCATCACGTGCCATAGAAAAATCTATTAATCACTAAATTAGATCAAGAAAAAAATACGAACATCTATACCAACCCTAACCGTGAACTAATTTCCATTACAAGAAACTTTGTATGTTCCTTTTAACTTTTTTATTTTTTTTAATTTGGAACAGAGCAGAGTAGCTGATGGCGATAGGTCGCCAGTTCCGGGGCCATGATCCCCGACATCCTTTGTGGCTTTGGACTGAAAGACTACCTCATCATTCTTGACAAGCGAATGCGGAGTTAGTTTAATATTTAGTGCCAAAGCAAGATACGTAGTCGCTCTCTTCTAAATTTCAATCCATTTTAACTTTTTAGGTACATAGTTTTTACTATATATCTATATGGCGTACATAGTAAAAATATATGTATCTCAAAAGACAAAGTAAATTATAAATTAGTATAGCGGTAGCGTGTATTTGATAGCAGTGGGATTAGATTACGTTCTCTAGTAGTACAGAGGGTCCCGGAGGAGAGCATGTCTTTTCCGAATAATGAAAGGATATAAAGCCGGAGAATGTGTTTTTGGGAAGTGGAGATCGATGCGATGCGCCTAGCAGGACGCTAGACATACGATTCCAACAGTGTTGGACACGCGTCCTGCTCCTCGCAATACTAGTAACTAAATACAGTCATCATGATAGCACAAACAGAGAGAGCCCATGCACAGATACAGAACACTCGTACTCTTTTTTGTTTTTCTTTCGGATGAAAAGCGATACCTGAAAGCTGAGGCCCCTGTGAATTCGGATTTTTTTTTTGGACCTGAAAGCTGAGGCCCCTGGCATTTTCGGGTCGTGCGCGATGCGATCCGATGCGATGACCGCTGTTGACAAGAATACGGCCGGCCGCCGGAGGCCGGAGGCCGGATCGCGGACGACGGACAGCGACGCAAGGTCGGGAACAGCGGGAAGCCACGTGGTTTTGTTCTCCGCACGCGCACAAGGCTGTCGTGCGTGCCTTTCGGCTCCTCGATGGCCGCCCGGCCGCGGCTGGTGCGCGCTGCCGCCCGGATCGGCAGGGGAAAGAGAAAGACGGCACGCAAGTGCACGAGCTCGACCCTGATCTGCGCGCCCGATCAGCGCCGGAGCACGCAGGGAGGGGGGTGTCGCCGTGTTGGTCTCCTCTCCGCTTTGTTGCAGCACAGGACCCCCCGCACGTTTCCAGCGTGTTCCGGCCGACGCAGCTCCGCCGCCTCCTCCCGTGTCGTGGAACAGCAGTTGGCCAGTAGCCTTCCCTGCCGCTATGACCAAGCGCCGTGCCGGCATTGCCAGCCGCCCGCCCATCATCGGACTCAGGTGCGACGGCCCAACCGCTGGCGACGCGAAGTTTTCAACCTGGTCCTCCATGCCTCCTCCCGACTTGTGACGCTCGTGTGACTCGTGCCCCGTCTGCAAGATAATCGTCAGGTGCTCTGCAAAAACGTGGCACGATCACGACGGACGATGCTTGTCTGCTACTACTCTGCTTCCGCTTAGCAACAGAGTTTCGGGCTTCAATCGGAACCACCCGTTGCCCATAAGTGTTGGGCTAGGAAGGCCCTTAGTGTAGCCCACCAATAAAATTCTGCCGGATGGGCTCGGCCCATCATAGCACACAAAGTCTGAACTCTGAAAGTCGCGTACAAAACCCAACCTGCCCGTCATAACGGGTTGGCGTTCCCGCGCCAATCCCGGTGTCCAAATGCGGCCGGCCGTGTGACTCGGGCTCCCGTCTTCCGCAAGCAGACAACGCAACCCAGCCGCAGGCGCAGGCGGTGGCAACCATCAACGGGAGCAGGAGGGCGCGCGCGCGCTCGAGAATCTCTCCGCTCAAATTTAGCAAGCTCGCACAAACACCTGCATGCCTAATTATACCTTGCTGCGCCTCCTCCCCCGTTGGAACGCATTTGCTTCCCGGCCACCACGCCTGGCCCTGGCCTCCCCCGTCGATCAAGCCACCGAGGGAGCCGCCTAGCTAATTCTTGCCTCCGACGATCCGATCCACCATCGTTTGTAGCCGATCCCTGGACCGGCGATCGTCGGGCTGAGCGGGCCATGGCGGCGGCGCCGAAGCCGCTCCGGCGGCGGTGGGCGCTCCTGGTGCTGGTGACGCTGCTCGCCGCCGCCGCGGCGCAGGACTACAGCGACGGCGACGAGGAGGACGAGAAGAAGAAGCCGCAGTACAAGGCGCAGGAGTCGTGCAACGGCGCGTTCCTGTCCTACACCTTCATGGAGCGCACCAAGGAGTACCCGCACCTCAAGAACGCGACGGCGCAGCCGTACGCGTTCAAGGCGACGGCCACGGTGCTCAACACCATGACCGAGGACCTCAAGGCGTGGCAGCTCTTCGTGGGCTTCCAGCACAGGGAGATCCTCGTGTCCGTCGGCGGCGCCGTGCTCCTCGACGGCTCCGACCTCCCCGCCAACGCATCCGGCGGCGTCACCTTCGCGGGGTACCCGATGGCCGACCTCCTCAACTCCATCGAGACCGCCGGCGAGACGTCGCTGATCGAGAGCAAGATCGAGATCACGGGCACCCAGTTCGGCGTCAAGGACCCCGGCACGCCCATGCCCAAGACCATCAAGCTCACCAACCCGGCCGGGTTCCGGTGCCCGGCGCCCACCCGCAAGGGCAGCGTCATGTACGCGTGCTGCGTCAGGGACCCCAAGTTCAAGGCGAAGAAGGCCAACAGCACGCGGTACCAGGCCCGGCAGAAGGCGGACCTGACCTTCGCCTACGACGTGCTGCAGGCCACCACCAACAACTACCAGGTGCAGGTGACCATCGACAACTGGAGCCCCATCAGCCGGCTGGACAACTGGAACCTCACCTGGGAGTGGAAGCGCGGCGAGTTCATCTACAGCATGAAGGGCGCCTACACGCTGCTCAAGGAGGGCCCCGCCTGCATCTACAGCCCCGCCGCCGGCTACTACAAGGACCTCGACTTCACCCCTGTCTACAACTGCGAGAAGCGCCCCGTGATCGTGGACCTGCCGCCGGAGCGGGAGAAGGACACCGCCGTCGGGAACGTGCCCTACTGCTGCAAGAACGGCACCCTGCTGCCGCCGACCATGGATCCGTCCAAGTCGCGGGCCATGTTCCAGATGCAGGTGTTCAAGATGCCGCCGGACCTGAACCGCACGGCGCTGTACCCGCCGCAGAGCTGGAAGATCTCCGGCAAGCTCAACCCGCAGTACACGTGCGGGCAGCCCATCCGGGTGAGCCCCCAGGAGTTCCCGGACGCGACGGGGCTCCTGTCCTCCACCCCGGCCGTGGCGTCGTGGCAGGTGGCCTGCAACATCACCCGCCCCAAGCGGCGCGCCTCCAAGTGCTGCGTCTCCTTCTCCGCCTTCTACAACGACTCGGTGGTGCCCTGCGGCACCTGCGCCTGCGGCTGCGGCAACGACACGGCGACGTGCGACCCGGACGCGCGCGCCCTGCTGCTGCCGCCCGAGGCGCTGCTCGTGCCGTTCGAGAACCGGACGGCCAAGGCCCGGGCCTGGGCCAGGATCAAGCACTGGCGCGTGCCCAACCCCATGCCCTGCGCCGACAGCTGCGGCCTCAGCATCAACTGGCACGTCATCAACAACTACAAGTCCGGGTGGTCGGCGCGCATGACCATCTTCAACTGGCAGGACTACACGTTCAAGGACTGGTTCGCCGCCGTCACCATGGGCGACCACTACAGCGGCTACGAGAACGTCTACTCCTTCAACGGCACCAGGATGGACGCCCCCTTCAACAACACCATCTTCATGCAGGGCATCCCGGGGCTCACCTACCTGGAGCCCATCACCGACGGCAGGTCGCCGGCGGACCCCAGGGTGCCCGGGAAGCAGCAGTCCGTCATCTCCTTCAAGAGGAAGGACGCGCCCAACATCAACATCGCCAAGGGGGAGGGCTTCCCCAAGAGGGTCTACTTCGACGGCGAGGAGTGCGCGCTCCCCGACAGGATACCCAAAGTGGCCGGCGCGCACCGCCGGGCTGGGGCGCCGCCGAGCCTCGGGCAGGTGGCCATGGCGGCGGCGCTAGTCATGGCCGTGGCGCTTCTGGATTCCGTACGCCTATGATGACCTGGACTGGGGATTTGTTTGTAGAGAAATTGGCGTCCTACTCTTACAGTGCTGCACTGCTGCATTTGCTGAACATTCCAATTGCATTGGAGGGCCGGCCGGGTTTGTTTTCACTTCGTCAGTTGAGAGATCCATCACAGTAGTGATCCCTCCCCCAAATGAATGAAGGAGCTGCTGCATTTTACACAAGCATACTAGCACATGTTAAACACAGGTGAAGGGTGGTGGGAGGCTGGAGAAGATGAACATGCAGGTTTGGATCGCTGCAAGAAATTGTTGCATCATTATCAGGGTCATACATATGGAATGCTGATGTGTAAGGGGAGGAGGGCATGTAATGTAACATTTCAAGGCTGTGGTATTCATTGAATGTTTATGTCCAATTGGGTTTCCATTTTCATTTAAGTTTTCCTTTGGTGTACACAAGCTTATAAGTTCTTTAAGTATAATTGTGCAAAATTAGTTCACATTATGGCATTATGCAACAAACATAACCATCAAACCATACTTGAACATTCTGCTTTTCCTTTTCCTCCTAAGGCCCTTAACTTCCGAACTCGATAAAGCATGACCAGCGCGTGGCGCGGCACGTCAGCGACGCGAACGCGACGTCCTCATCCGAAGGGTTGATCCAGGGGTCATCGTTGCCCGCCCTGCCCGGCCCCGCGTCACCAGCGCCTGCGAAGCGCGGCCCACGCGTCGTCGTAGGCCGCTCTGGCACGAGACGGTACTCCACGGACATTGGCGCGCGGGGCGAGGGAGGTGGCGCAACGGTGGTCGAGACTCTCTATATGTATCCTTATTATTAGAAATGGAGATTTTGATATAAAAATAACCTCCAACAGCTCCTCTAAGGGGCTATCTAAATGTAGCCATCCTGATGACTGAGCGTAGCTCAGATGGCTCGCTTGCCAGGTGTGCGAGCGGCCGGGCGTGGGTTCGATCCTTGGGATTGCCACCCGCATGCCTCATGGGGGGTTTTCCCTCAGTTTTCAGGTGGCCATCATCCGACCGTGCTTCGGCACATGAGCAAGCAACAATGGAGAATAGGTTGTACTAGGTCTTAGCTTACTTGTAGGGAGTGTTGTGTGAGGTGTGAGTGGGTGCGTGTGGTGTGTGCTACTTGTGAGTTCAGATACTACAACTTATACTCTAGCATAGGGCCCCTCAAAAAAAATGTAGCCATCCTCCATTCCACATTTCTTGCTAGCCAAAAATAGATAACAAACATAGCTTTCTAGAGAGCACACAAGATATAGAAAAATTGTTGGAGAGTGAAAGCAGCAGATTTTACGCATAAGGCTCTTCAAATGATAATTTAGAGAGTGAAATTTAGAAAGACTCTTGGAGATTCTCTAAGATGCAGTTATATTTCAGAGGCAAGCTAACATAATGGTAATAGGCTGACAGCAGATATCAATGCTCGTGCACATCTGGTTTACCTGAAAAATTGTTATTAGATCGCACCCTGAAAATGTTCAAAAATTGGAATGAAATGATTGTGCCAGAGGCCAGAGCAGTTCTAAAGCTGACGAAGGCTGAACAAGGATAACATGGTCTTCTCGTAGGTGCATCTTTGGTTATCTTACAAAATTATCGGTGATCCCTTTGCATAACAAGGAGATTAGTACATAGGGCGGGACATCATTTTTTATTTAGCAAATCAGGCGATAGACAAAGGCCTTAAGAAATAAAATTAACAGAGGAAATTGTTCTCCAATAGATAGATTACACGAAATTTACTGTGGTCATATGGCGTAAGCGCTGCCACTGCAGAGGATTCTCAACCGTGGCACATCTGCAATCTTTTTTGTTTTTTTTTGGCGTCAGTGCGTGTTGTAAACCATTTTCCTTAATATGATACACAACTTTCATGTGTATTTCGAGGGAAAGAAAGAACATTCAAGATGAACTCTTATAATATGGGCAGAACTTTCTTGAAACAGAGTTCAGCAGAAAGGTGTTGCTCATTTCAACTTGTATTGAAATAATTATGTAGGCAAGGCATGCTACCTTCTGTCTGTACAGCCAACAAAATTCTGGAGTACAAAGAACGTTACATACATACAGCCGGGTGCACTCATCCTGTACTCAACCCGCTAGCCCGGTATACGAGGACATGTTCAGATGATTATCACCTGTGTCCTGTGAACCTTCACTCAAAATTGTGTGTGGAAAACGGTCGTGTATTTTCAAATGGTAAGAATAACCCATTGGGGAGGTATGTTCTATGGCGCCTTCAAGGTTTCTTTGCTTGTACCTGTCAAATGAACAAGAATAACGTACTCAGTCAGTTATGCTAGAAAATTATTGGACAACGTATGTTATCACTTTGTTACAGCCTTCTTGTTCTGAAATAGACATGCTTTGGAAAAATAAGTTTAGCCAACTTCTAAACTAACTGACTTGACTGCTAACATGACAGCCGCTTACCTTTTTCAAGTATTTCTTGTGAAGTTTCAATGCTCCGGCGCAAGCCTTCTTAGCATCTAAGTTCCCATTTACATCATTCAATATCTGAGAGGAAACAAAAGCAAGAGTTACATTGTGGATGCAAAACATAGGAATAGATTGAAGTTGTCATTTGCCAACTCCAGATGTAAAGAATGATGAAACTTGGGAAGGAAAGGAATAGGTAGATTGCTCCTCTTACCCTGATAAGATCATCCAGTCCTCTAGCTTCTTGTAACAGCTTTTCCCTCTTTTCTTTAAGAACACTTGCAACCATGAAAACTGAAATTGGTACCGGACCATCTTCACCATCCTCGGATTCATTCTTTGCATTTTCCTTATCCTTATCCCACTTGCCAAAATGGCGCAGCCCTCTAAGTTTGGATTTAGAAACTTTATTTTTGTGTACTGCACCTTGTTCTTCACATGCTGCGAAGAATATGTCAGGGTCGTATTCCAGAGCCCACATCATCTGTTGTCAGGTTTCAGAGAGAGAACATGAGTTAAAAATAACAGACTCATTTGTATGCTTATAATATACAGCTGTCTGTGGTACTGCATGCTTATCTTTTAAAAAAAGAATATTAACTATCGGAAACAAACAGGAGATGTGCTTACAACCCATGAGATACCATAACAATGTTATGTTCATGCAACTATGCAAGCATACACAAAACACACAACCATGCAAACAAATGAAGGCATGACATTGCGTTCATTGGTCTGATGACTATGTATGATATGTAGAAGGCATTTGCTACGGTACACCAAAATGACTGTGGACCGTTGATTTTATAGACTATTACCTCTTAGGAGGTAATAGTTTTAATATTTATTCTATGTATTTTAAATCTGAAAATTAAGGATTAGATCTAATTTGCATGCATGATTAGTTGAGATCTGTCATCCATGCACTGGTCACATAGTAAATGTGTCAAGGTTAGTTGAGATCTGTACCACCTAATGTGCCATGACGTGACATTTGGCAGATGCATTTTTTGGCCGCTCCATGCCATGCACGTCACATATAGGTAGAAAATTGGGTGTAACTTTTTTTTTGCCATGGCTTGACATTTGCCAACCAAATTTTTTTGTACCAAACGTTCTTGCCGGCCATTAAATTGAGACAGAAACATTTTTTGTCCCCTCTAAGCGTTAGATGTGACATCAAATTATCTCTTAGAAGCATTTGAAACAGCATATATTTTTTTAATTCATTATTATAGACATGATTCATACATCAAAATTTATCTTGTGAGTCCAAGAAAATAGCACAGAGATGGTACAGAATACAAGGTAAATCCAAATTTTGAGACATGTTATGAATTCTCTAAAACAAATTAAAACATGTGTTGCAATAGGAGGTAGGACTACAATTTGATGACATGTTAATATTTATCAAATCTATCTAAAAAAAGGTGAAATAATTGAAACTCTTTTTCACCAAGATTAGGCCCATCTTACCCTAAACTAGTATCATGACACATAAAAGGTTGAAATAATTGAAACTCTTTTTCACCAAGATTGGCACATATGTATCATGACACAATCTAGTGTTACGTTAGGACTTGGTCTAACGTGACATGCCTGTAACAAATGACTTGAAGAGAGAGAGATGTATATATGTAGCGTTAGATCCAAGTGTTTATTTTCTATAGTGTGACAAGTGACATAAAGATCGTGCACATGTTATTGCTATTTTTGCGTGAGAGGCGTGCTATATTTTTTTTCCATGCAGGTACATGCATGATTTAGGTAAATCGCTTGCATGGATGATTAGAAAATGAGATTTAGCACATTTCCATGATTTTCGGATCTGCATGCATGCAAGATAATTAAGTACATATATTTTTTATGTTTAAGATGGATTTAATCCTTGAAAATTCAATGGCTCAGATTCATTTGAACTCTTACCTCTTAAGAGGTAAATGGAGTACCGTAGCAGTGCCCTATGTAGAAAAAGGTATATGCATGTAAAGAAGAATGGAATGCTTATTCGAAGTATTTTCCACAAAGGGACATGACTTATAACCATGTGGATCAAACATCGTTGGGAAGAACCAGAAGACATAATCAATGATCTGATGCGGCATATATTCATAATATTGTATTGCTATGGTAGCTTCATACCTCCCACAGGTATAAGGAGTCCCCAAATGATACTTCACGCCGAAATAGCACCATAAACATACGGAACGCAAAAAGGTAGTCACCTCCACCGAGAGTTTCTGAGTTCAGGACTCAAAACTGTTAAAAACTGTTGGCAAAACTGGATAAAAGAAGATGGACTTTTGAAAAATTCATTGCTACCCAATTTTCTTTTACCTAGATGGTCATGTAGCTTCGGATCAAGAACCTGAATAATAGACGCAAGGTGTTGAAGTTGGTTGGCTACTCCCACAGATTGATCCGTGCATTTGAAATTTCCGCGCTTTAAATTTCAAACATAAGAGTAATTAGAATGATGTTAAAGATGAAAGAAAGTTTCACAAGAATATTTACAAGAAGAAAGACGTACCAATCTACGCATCAATTTCTCAAAGCACCAAAATGCATCTGCTTCATCATTGAGTAGCACTATCATTGGTGAGCATAAATCACTCATTCCTGTTTGAGGTATAAACATTAGTACACCTGTAACCTTATTTGGAGTCTAAATGAGTTTCCTCTGCATGTCAGATGTAGCTAACCTTGACAGTAACCGACATCCTTGTCAATCCATGCATACACAGCTAGAATATCCCATAATTTGGAAAGGTTCTCTTTGTTCTCATAGAATACCATGGTGCGATCAGTGCGTAACACATCAAGCCCTATATTGATTTTCAAAGGTCAACAAAAATAGGGAGAAAGAAGTCCAAGGAAGTAAAGAAAAAGAAAGAAAGGTTAAAGCATACCGATTTGATGTAATGTCAACTTCCACTCAATAATTTGCTTATCTGTAATGCGTTCTGCAGTTTCATCTATTTCAATTCCATTATTTCTGCTGGTAGCTGGAGCACCTTCTGAATCGTTCTTGTCGGCAGTAGCCTCAAGTAAAACCAGAGGATCCTTAATAGGTCTGCCATCCTCAGTGATAAGTGGTGCTGTGATAATTTTACCACTACCAACATGAGAATCCATCTCTCGACAGTCTTCCTTCCACCTGGCATACTGTAACCTGTGTGATTTGTAAAGGAAAATTTCAGGCTGAGTGAACATCATGTTTTATTGATGGTTCTCTATTCCTAAAAATAAAAATTGTAAGAAAAACTATTTTAGAGATATTGAGGAAAGGGTCTGCATTTCTGCAATGCTAGGACAATAGAAGGGAACTGTTGAAGAACAATTATTACTAAGTAAAAACTGAAGCTTACCATCCCAAAAGGGGTAAGAAAACCTGAAATACTACTAATGACACCAAAATTATTTCTTTGCATATACCATAGGGATCACATTAACTTTACTTGGGAAGGAATAATAAAAATGATGGTCAAATATGGAATAAATAGTTGGAAAAGGCAACTGTTTAATAGGTGATTGACAGGCATTACTGTCACTCTTTAACTCTAATGTGGCAAGTACTTACAAATTTCTTAAGGAGAACAAAAGAAAAAAAGGCCTATCAAACAAGAAATGGCCCACATATTCTTCTAAGGAAGTAAATACCTGCGTATTTGCCTGATCTCTTCCCTCTCATCAAAGGTACTTCTGGGATCGAAACAGCCAAGTAAGAATTCCCAAACCTCCCCCCTGACTGTTGGATGCACACCCTAAAAGAAGATAGATCATATTGATTGGTGTAAACATTACTGAAAGAATGTAATTCGACATCTGTAGGACAAGGAGCATATATGAAACTGAGAAACAAGAACTCCAAAAAATAAGAAATCTTACTCCTCTTTGTATCCGGCTTAGGACTGAGGCAATATCCAGACAGCCATCGGGACTAAATGCAGCATGCCATTTCCGAGCACTTAATGTTTTGCCAGCCTGAAATGAAGCAAAAAAAATCAAGAGCCTGCCATCGAATTGCTCGGAGCAAGAAAGGATTGTGCTTTGTGGACAAAAATCAAAAGTGACATTAAGCATCAACAGTTCTGCTGGCATTCTAAAAGGCCACATTTTCTCCAAGTAAAAAATGCTACGAATATTTCAAGCAGCTATGGTATGGGAATAGGAGCAAGTAAGCTTGCACCAAGTCTCCACCTTTGATTTTACCTAGCTAACTATTTCATAAACTGAGCAACTTGACTTCCGCAACAAAAAAATTGGCTACAAAAGAAATATGGCAGAACTGAATGTATTGAATGAGCTCATTTGTTAGGTGCTAACGAAGCTTTGAAAGGAAATGAGATTGCATTAAGACAAAGATGAAGCTTGATGGTGGTAACATTGCAAAAAACAATAAACAAGCTTCATATTGTTTATCTCCTAATTCTAATGTTGCGTGGTCACGCAGCAATAATTTAAATTAGCAGATAGAGAACAAAAGAAAAGACGGATGAAGGGGGATAAAAACCAGACCTTGATTTTGAACTTGCTCTTGGGCACATCGTCCGTGCAATCCGACCGGACCTCGTAGTAGGAATCCGCGGGCGTGCCGCTGCTGAGCCCCCATTTCATCATCTTCGAGCTCAATCAACGGCAGCAGACCACAAGGCGAAGAGGTCAAATCCAACGAAGACGCTTGGAACGGCAGTGCCACCTTTGCGGTTCAGGAAGGACCCCCCAACAAATGATTGGCCTTCCAATGTTGACCCCCAAGAAACGGCCGAAGCAACCAGAACCCAGCGGAATGGCGCGCGACGGAGCAGAGCCGGAGCCGATCCCCCCTCGAACCAGCCTTCCTTCCTGCCCACCTCCTGGGAGTAGGGACCGCAGGAGGAGGAGGGGAGGTTAAGGGGGGACGGGTTCGGCGGGAGCCGGGGAGGCCGGGTGGGGTTAAATTAGGAGGAGGTGAAGATCGAGAGCGACGGGGAGGGAGGGGTGGGAGGAGGTGGAGGACCGGTTCCAAGCTGCCGCCAGGGGCCAGCTCGCCGGCTTCCCCGGGCATTCTTTGCCCCCCTTCTTGGATGGTCGGGAATGGACAGCAACACGCCATGACCACAACGCCAGATTTCGTCGGTAGGTATGGCAGTTAGGGGCGTTAAGTACTTTAACTAACAGGTCAGGCTTTGCTTTTCAGCTTGAATGACCGGTGGTGCTTTGCTGGATTTGTGAACTGAGATGGAGTTGACGGCTGGATTCAAAGGTTGGGAATTGGTCCAGGCTAAATTGCATTCAAGAACGTTTGAACGGGTCGCGTTTTAGAGGACTTTGGATAGCGATGCAGTCTGCTCATATCATGGAATCTGCAGTGCTCCTGCATTACTCCCTCTGTTTCAATGATAATAACTAATACTAGTTACGTAGTTTGTTGATGTGAAGGTGAGAGATGGAAAAAAAGACTATTTTATATTATTAGACTCACACACTCTTCTCATATGTTTTTGGACTACGTAAAATAGACTAGTTATTTACTCGTCGCTAGTGACTATTATCTTTTCTATTTTTTTATTATCATATCAGATCTAACTAGTTAGATAGCTGGCCATTGCGAACCCCTGTCCTATTTAGTCCGAGAGCGGAGACCAACAGGAAAATTAACTCAGCCAATACTACTCTATCTCTCAGTGCATGGCTGCATGCAAGTCAGTCCCGAGTTCCGCACTTGCATCAGACTTAATTGTTTAGAAGAAAACGATGCATCGGACCAAAATAGAACATCTATTTGCGACTTTCTCTCAAAACAAAATACGACACTAAAAAAAATGGAGAGAGTATTTCAAAAGGAAAAAAAATCATAGAATCATGGATACAAGCATGATGTGCACCCTGAAGACAGACGCCCATACAGATCTTCACTGACCAAAGATACATGTTTATTAATAAAGATCTTCGTTGGGCGTAGATTTATGTTTCTTAATAGGCTTGATTAAGTTTTGCTCTTTGCTTTAGATGTGCTATTTTTTGCTTGCAACTTGAGAACAGCCTATATATGGCTGATAATTGAAAAGTGGAGCCTGCACACATGCCCAAAATAAATATTTTTTGTTTGAAAATCTATTATTTCTAAAGCAATGAATGTTTTCTTAGTCCGTCAATTTGAATTCTAATCGGAGTCCACACAAATCAATCGGAATTATAATCGGAACTTGAATAATCAATGTCTCGCACAATCATAACATGTACATAAAGTGAATAAACACAAAGTTAATGGTATTATTTAGATCTGTTATATCACCCATAGCAACACACGAGTACTATGCTAGTAAAACCAATTTAAGTAATTGAGTACCGTTGATATCATACTCTGGTTAATTCAAAGAACAAACCATGTTATTAGAGTTTGTCTGTCTTTTTTATTAGAGTTTCTCTGTCTTGTTTTTTTTTGTTACTAGCACAGTATCCGTGCGTTGCTACGGGCAATATAAATTTTATCCAGATCAACATGAGACCACCAATTTTCTATTTTTTGCTCTTTCACTCCATATACAACTCATGTTGTGATCGCGCGAGGTATTGATTGTCCTAGTTCCGATTGAGATTTAGATTAATTTGTTCAAGTTTAACATCATTTAAATTAAAGAATGAACTTTAACAAGATTTTATTTATCCTGTTCATTGCATCACCACGATGAACGACGACGAGCTCACGATCTTTGCGAGAAAATCCCGCTAAAAGGCCATGAGAACCGGTGCCTCTCGCCGCCGCGCACATTGCCACTGGCCACATCGCCAGCGCGCCCACCGCTGCCGGCCGGCTCCTCCGTGGGCAGCTGGTGCCTGCACACAGGGCATGAACTGTGCATGTGCGTCTCCAGCCACGGCACTATGCACGGGTCGTAGAACTGGTGCATGCACGGCATCTTTCGCGCCTTGCCCGTCGCTACGATGAGTTCGGCCCACGAAATAAATGCAGCCCAAGTCCAAAACGTATCAAGGAAATAATTTTTATTTTATAAATAGATAAAGATAAAGATAAAAATAAATATTAGAGTTTGTCTGTCTTGTTCAATAAAGAAAATGATATAGTCTTAGACTTGGCCGGCCCATTTTGTGGGGCAACGGCCCTTCGTGTGGCCACAGCAGGCCGGGGCGCGGGGTGACAGGCCGGCCTAGTGGGTCTGCAGCAGGCCGAAATCAGCTACCTGGGCTGGTTTGGGGGCAGGCCGAAAATGGACTTAGGTTTTAGGGTTTAGCTGGGCTTCGGTTAAGGTTAGAGCCGGGTGAGGACTAGGCCCCAGGGCTCACTCAAGATGGTTAGCATTTAAATTTAAATTGAAGGGCATATTTTAATTTAAATTCCACACAATTTTCAATTAAAAAATTAAATTCAACTTGAGTTTGCATAAATAATTTAGATGAAACTAAATCCAAATAACTCCAAATATTCCAACACTATCATTTAATCTCCTTAATTCAAGTCATAAATTTTAATTACTAGAAATTTAGAAAGGCAGAATTTTACTTAAGTGGTTGAAAATACAGCACTGCCATAATTATTTTTGAAATTCACATTTTTCGACTTTCTAACATTCTGAAAAAAAATCGAGATGTTACACCAAGCCCCACAAAACTAACTCGATGGCACAACGGGCGGCGGCGGAAGCTCTGGTGGGCTGCTGATGGGCCTTGTGTGATTGGACCGCTCGCGGTAGCGCGCGTGACCCTTAACATTTCCGCTGCTTACCCAGCTGACTCACGAGCCGACCTGGGCTGTACCGACGGGTTATTTCGGCTGCTCTTGCACCCAACAATAATGGCCTTCCCTAAAAGAAAACAGAACCTAATAATAATGTCCAATTTTTATTTACTTTAACAACGGCAAGAATCATCCTCGGCCAATCTGATCGATGCGTGTCGCTGTACTATAAAATCTCTCTGATCGTGAAACGCGAACAGGCAGGGGCACCACCTTTTCTGAGGCACGCACGATCCTACCCTGCATCCACCAGCGGAAACGAAAAGGCGAAAACATAGGAATAATTAAGCTGATGACATACCATCAGTCCATCACATATGTGAGGTCCTCGGATGGAATATTCCGCACATTGTTCCTTGATCCTGGAACCTAGCTAGTACTACTGCTACTACTCACCAGCTCGGTCTAGCGTATTATTGGATCAAATAAAGCTTAACATGATGTTAATGTGTGTATTGTCCATGGCTTTGATGCTAGTCTTTGCTTATCGAGTACTATAACCATCTCTAGTCACCTCGTCAACTATATAGAACGAAATTATTAGGCAAAGTAAAAGGAAGCATGCACACTACTCAGCCATAACTGTTGGACTAATTGGGCTTGGCCCACTATTAGTCTAATTTAATCAAAAGAACTCCAAAGGCTCACAATAATTGCTAAGAGGAAAAAGGATTAGTACCACATGGTGTTTTCACCATTTATGTAGTAGTGTAACATACCTTTTGTTTTGAAATAATTATACCTTTTTTTTCATGCATGACAACCCAATACTCCTAATACTCAAGCTATCTCTGTTCATTTCTACTAGGATGATATGCATGGAGCGCTGATGATCTCAACGGCAGTGGTAAAAAAAATGTTGATCCGATAGTCTAGATTGAAGTTTGCACGGAGAGATTGGTTTGCACATGATATGTTGTCATAATTCATACAATCATACTATACATCACAGGTGGCCATAATTTTGGAGTCGATATAATTTTGTTTTGATGCCACATTAGGCTCATTTATTTTTTTCCCATAAAGAGAGTAGATGATCAATATCCGCCACTTCCTTCAGGGTTGTTGTGCATTCATCAAAATAGTTACTTGAAATGTCATCGCTAAAGGCTTCTTTTATAGTGTGATGTAGTCAGTGACATAAGTGCTCACGGTGGTAAGCAGGCAAATACCCACCTACCATGCACTACCTTCCGTCACTATCTTTCCTAATTAAACTGTGAAAGATCAGAATAAGCCTCTTAATGGCTCATGTAGCCTAGTGGCTACAAGTGTCTCAGAAATATCTGAGGTCCTGGGTTCAACTCCTTTGGGAGCGAATATTCTGGGATTTAACGGCATTGTGCATTCAGTGGTAGGCGACGTTCCCGTCGACAGCGATGCGCGTGTGGTGACTTCGTCAATCTCGAGTATTTGCCGGCCTAGTCTTCGAAGATGCTCATAAGGGTAGGGTTTGCGTACGTGTGTTCATAGGGGTATGAGTGTGCGTGCGTTGTGAGTGTCTGAGTTGTACTGTGTAATTTCAAAAAAAAAAGCTCTTCCTTTCCCTTGTTTAATTTCATCATGGGCGTGGCATGGTGTTCTTTAAGAGAGAAGAATTGCTGCATAGACTGCACATGGTTTTGCTCGGATCGCGCTCTGGTCATGAAAGAAAATAAACGAGATGTTGGCACACGACACATAACACCATACTATCTTTCACGTGTTGATGGTTTAACGTGTGAAAGGCAGCACATCCTTTTTATTTATATCAACCGCATGATACTCGTCAGTTCAGGTAGTGTTGCAGCATTTGTTCTTAGCTATAGGGCTTTGCTACTGTACTCCAAATTAATTGTGGACGGTTCATTTATTAGTTAGATCTGGATGTCTAGAATCACTTGTTACCTCTTAGGAGGTAGTAGGAGAAATCTATGTTTATATTTTTCATATAGAAAACATGATAAAAATAGAAAATATCTTTCAACTAGATCTGTTGTCTTTACATGTAAAGAGTCACCTGTCATGTTAGTTACAAGTTAAAGTGTGGATATGGTGCACATCACAAGATAAATTTTCATATGCCACTTTATTGTAACGTGTTTTTTTAACCTGAATGTAGCATGATATCCTTCTGCTCTGGTATTTAATCGAAGGTCTGGTGCCTCTACTGCATGTCTGCATCATAATATATATAGGTAGAGAAGTAAAGATTTACTGCGATCGATTTGGTCGTTTATGTGATCTATTTGGTTTGTAGGCCGTTAGATCGCTATGTTTAGCCAGTTGCAGCTTTCTCACAAGTAAGATGCTTCTAATCTTGGCACTCAAAACTCTTTTGGAATATGCAACTGTCAGAGTTGCAAGCAGTATCACGAACAGATCGTCCCAAGTTTTTGGCAACTAGACCAGAGAAAAACAGCCCCATTGCCTTCGATATCACGGAACCACCTCAAATTACGTCCTGCAGAAGCCCAAAAAAGGAACACCCTTCTTCCACTAACACTTGCCTGGCCAGGCGAGATGCATATCCTCAGTAAAGTTCAGGAGTTCTAATTATATAATCTAGGTGCAGTCCCAACCAAATTTTATTGCCTTCCTGATCACATCTAACCTACTACTCTCTTAATAGCTTTAGTTTGTTGGGAACTAGAGACGGACGCGTACACCACCACCACCACCATCACCATCTGCATAAATATGCTATCCAGAAAGACCTGGTGCAGTGTTGGCGAGAGAACATTCAGATCGAACCAGCACAGCATGTGCACTACCATTTCTGCTGTGGATCTCCACATGCTTTCAACATGCCAGATGGCTTGCTTGTCCCATCGGTCACTTCCTCCATCCCCTTGTCCTCCTCTTAGCTAGTCACCTGTCATCACCCAATGCAAGAACAAGGACAATATATGCAAAGTAAACATGTATATAAATACTAATGTTGACATGAAACAGTAAGCATATGCTTAGCTCTTGATCATACGCATCTGCGCGAAGCTTTGCACGCAAAGTAGTTAAGTAGTGCCCTTGGGGCTCCAAATGGTAACAGCTGAGCCACTAATGCTCCTACGCTGAATAATAAGTTGGGGTCGACTCGGATCGCTTGCTTGTCGTCCTTTATTTCTTTTTCTCCTCTGGCTAATCCCCATCAGTGGATGCTCCGATCAGCCGTCACTAAGCTGCCTGCAATCCCCGTGCTCCTCGCATGAGTCACCCCCAGTGCTCAGCATTTCCCATCGGCCTTCGTCCTCCTCCCGCATTGGCGCACCACTGATTAGCCGGCGACGGCGTACGTGGCGCACTAGCGGGCTCGACCGATCGCCGGATTATCCATGTCCTACTACCTGCCTGCACACCTGAACAAGGCATATGCTCTTACGAGGTTCCCGTGCCGGCTCCGGCGCCTTTTGCGACGCAGTATATATAGGGTTCCACACGTCTGAGCAGAGCCTCCACAAGCTAGTAGACTGCTTGTGGCTATCTAGCAATAATGCTTGCCAAGATGGGTGGCAGCGCCAAGGCCTACGCTGCCGTCGTTCTCATCAGGCTCATGTACTCCGGCATGCATGTCGTGAGCAAGGTGGCCTTGGATCAGGGCATGAACCCCCTGGTGTTCGTCTTCTACCGGCACACCACTGCCGCGCTCGTGCTGATCCCTATCACCTTTGTTCTGGAGAGGTCAGATTATTGCTATCTGTGCTGATGCCTTGGTGTCTACTTTTGCCTGATTGTTTCATGCTTGACTGGTGTTCAGTTCTGAGATGTGATCTTGTTGTCCTCAGGCGAAAAGCTAAGCCGGTGACGTTCAAGATTGGGTGGAAGATGTTCGTGCACGCCCTATATGGGTAGGTTGAGTTCTATATATTCTACTTAGCTCATGCAGGATTCCCTTGCCTGAGCAATAGTATTCTTCTAAGCTCTGTCTTTCCTTGTTGTATTTTTTATAAGTAATTAACAATCTTCTGTTTTTCATGTCTTGCACTATGTCTTTCACAATTCTTCCTTTGATTTGGTTCTGGTCATACTATCATGATTGCTTCAGCAGCAGAGCACGCTGTCACACTCCATGCAAACAGTGCAACTGGCCTTTAGATTACTTTGTATATGGTATTGACTCTGTTAAGTTACTCAATATCTGAAGTTCTGAATAAAGCTTGCAACGTTTGGACTGTAGTTCAATTTCTTATGTAAGGATTCAGCTACTTTTGTCTTTAAACTGAAATTTCTGATTTTTCTTTTTTGGTCAGAGTGACAGCATGTGGTGTCTTATTTAATCTTGGCCTCAACTACGCTTCTGCTACGTCGTCATCAGCATTGTACAATGTTCAGCCGGTGGTCACATTCATCCTAGCCGTTATATTCGGGTAATGAAAATACTATTTGATCCCAAGACTATATCATGTAGAAACTAGAATCAAAGAGACTGAAAAACAATCGATCAAAATAACTATCTGCACATCACAGAATTAAGGATCGTGTACTTCATCAGTTCATGAACTGAAGAAGAACACCCTACTACTTGTGACAGGATGGAGACTCTGAAACTGACGAGGTTCCATGGCAAAGTAAAATTCGCGGGTATCCTCTTCTGCATCGCCGGCGTCACCGCGCTGGCCTTCTACGAGGGGCCAATGTTCAGATCCTTCAACCATCACCATCTCTTCCAGAACGGCGGTAGCAGCAGTCCCGCTGGAGCAGCAGAGACGCCGCACTCCAAGAAGCAATGGGTGCTGGGAATTTTTCTCATGACACTATCCAACATTCTAGCAGGCCTGTGGACAGTCCTTCAGGTACGCAATGCTTTTGGATTTCAGACATGATCCGACCTCATTGTTCATGAGTAGCAGCAGCAACTTCGGTTGATGTGTTCTGTTTCTCAGGGGCCACTGATAGAGGACACCTCCAAGCTGATGAACACCACGCTCCAGATCTCGTGCGCGTCGGTCCAAGCCTTCCTCGTGGCCGTTGCAGCCGAGAGGGACTTCTCCAAGTGGAAGCTGGGCTGGAACGTTGGCCTCGCCGCGATAGTCTACAGCGTAATGCTTCAGCTAGCTGTTCAAGCTGATCCAAAGAAAACAAGACGCCCAACTAACTGATGCACAAGTCATTTCTCTGAAACTTAACATTTTCAGGGCGTGATCGTGACGGCGCTCTCGTACTACATGCAAATGTGGACGATCGCCAAGAGGGGCCCGGTGTTCCTGGCCATGTCGATGCCGCTCACCTTCGTGTTCACCATCGTCATATCCTCCTCCATCATCGGGGACGCCGTCAGCCTAGGAAGGTTGGTAGTACGTGTGCACGTCCTGACCAGTCACAGATGAACCCGTCGTGCTATTCAGCAATTTTCCTTGCCTTAATTCCTCCATCTGACATTCTGACGGTGATGAATCTGCGGCAGCATCTTTGCCGGAGTACTCCTGGTGGGGGGCCTGTACAACGTGTTCTGGGGGAAGAGCATCGAGGAGCGAGACGACCTGACCAAGATCAGCGCCGCCGCCGCCGGCAAGCCCGGGCTGGAGCTGCCGCCGGCGCAGAACAGCAAGGCGGACGTGCAGGCGCCCCAAGTGCCGGATGACGACGACGGCGCAGAAGCAAAGGTCTGATTCAGCTTTCGGCCCGACGACGTGACAGGAAAGATCGTGTGCAAAGCTATTGGGGCAGGCCACTAGGTTTCAGGGTGCTGGGAACACAATCGGCAGCCAGCAGCTGCGTCCAAATTGATTCGATCCAGCCAGATGACTGTTCTCTGTGCCATTGTATGTACACGCCCCGGCACGGTGTTCCTCGTCCACAGCACCATAGTTCACTTCACCCAACCGCATGAATGAATAAAAAAAAGAAAGGAAGCCTCGGTCGCTTTCAGCGAGCTCCTGTGCGGCTTCGCCTGTTCGCCATGGATGCATCATCAGGTCACGGTGTCGCTGTGATACGCCCCGGTTCGTGCGTGCGCTCCACGACGCCAGCCATGGCGGCCAAAGCGGCCGCAGCCGAGTGCGGTAGTGGAGTTCACGGCTCGACGCACGCGCATTATTGGCGCCATTAGGCCTGCCGCCGCATGCTTTGTACTACGAAAACCATTTGATCACCAATCAATCAGTACCTAATAATAAAATCTTTTAAAGAAAAAGATGGTGAGGAATTGCGCTGTCATTATCGGTACTGTACGGACGCCGGCGATCGTAGCAAGACAGATGTTGCAAGGATTTGTAGGATTGCAACAGAACTTTCGATAATGGGGTTGAAAAGTGAGGGGACAGGGACTTTGCCCGGAAGAGACAAACCGGCGACTTGCGTGGACGCACTCGGGTGCCGGATTCGATCGCCACCCATCGAATCGATCACCGGGCCGACGCCAACAGAGATGCCATGCCGGTGGCGGCGTGCCGTCTCTGCCCTGTTCGTGCGGCCGCCGCTCCAGAAAAAGTCGGCAACAGCAGCGCCGCTGGCGGATGCGCACGGCAGCCGCGCCGCTGCGCTGCTGCCGGCGGCTTGCCGGCCTGGGTCGGGCGAGCGGGAGGTAGCGGTATGATCCGGTGAGGCGGGCAGGTGTGGTGCGCGGAGCCCGCACGCGCGCGCGCGGTTGCGCCAGATGGGGCGCCACACGCGGGCACGCCACGACCAGGCGACCAGGCCGCGTCGCCGCTGCTCCCCCTCGCCTGTCTGCGCCGTGCCGCCACGGCACGTTGCCGGCTCGGCGCACACGTACGGGTCCGGCCAGGCGACACTGATCGGCGTCGTGTGTTGTTGGTTCTACTTCTTGCCCCCTTGTGAACGGACACGAGACGGGCGGGTGTCGACTTCGTGTGTTGTTGGATTTTCTGTCTTCGCTTTCTTTTAGCGTACACAAATACAGTACGCTAGCTTGTGTGGGCCACCGTCAGGCCTTTTCGCAGAGCAAGGGGTACCGTAGCTCGGCCCAACTGCCCTGGGCTCCATCCAGTAAAGGCTGCTGCCGGCTGTCTCTTCCTGGGCCAGAATAACGCGGAAACATATGTCGTCCTTATAGCGTCAGAATTGTGTGAGAGCCACGCACGCCGCAAGACCTAGGAAACTAGGGTCTGCCGACTCCGACGGCGATTCATCGCCAGTAGAGGATCTTGACACCTTGTTCGTCTCTGAGTGCTATTCCCTTTCTGCCACCTGTTCGGGCTGATAAAGGGACTGATCTGATTGGTTTCCCGGCCTTGGCAGGGTGACAGTTAGGGTTGCGCTTCCGAGGATGGGTGGAACCATGGCGGCGGAATAGTCGAAATCGCTGGGAAAGAAGGAAGTCTCGCTAAGGGACAGGAAGAAGCAGGAGAAGCAAGTTGACGATGACAAGAAAAAGAAACTGGCGGACTCCGCGGAGGAGGACCGCCGGGTGCAATGAGTTGCATCACGTGGAACTGTCGTGGCTTGGGCAACGCGGCGACAGTGAAGGAGCTTCGCGAAATTGCGAAGAAGTTTGCCCTTACCGTGCTATGTGTCGTTGAAACCCAAGTACATAAGGCACGGGTGAAAGGTTTGAAAGGTACTTTAGGGTATGATAATGCTTTTGTTGTTAGCAGCTCAGGTCGCAGTGGAGGGCTTGGCTTGTTCTGGAACAAGAATACTAAGGTAGAAATTTTACCGTTTTCTCAGTATCACATTGATTCAATTATTTCTGAGAACGGGGGTGAGCCGTGGAGATTTACATGTGTTTATGGCGAAGCTCAAATTGCTGAACGCCACAAAACATGGGATATGTTGAAGTTTATTAAAGCTTCATCGCCACTACCATGGGTCTGCATGGGTGACTTTAATGAAGTGTTGCATAGATCTGAACATGATGGAGTTCAAGAGAGGAGTCACGCTCAGATTGCTGGTTTTAGAGAGATTGTGGATGTCTGTGGTCTCTATGACCTAGGCTTTGAAGGACGCAACTGGACTTTTGAGAAGAAAGTTGCGGGAGGTTCCTACTGTCGGGTTCGGCTTGATCGTGCCCTGGCGACAGCTGACTGGTGTACGGGATTTTTGATGGCGAGAGTAACCCATCTTACTGCTGCAGCGTCCGACTATGATCCTATCATGCTAAGATGGCAGCAGGTTTCAGATCGTAAGGGGAGAAAGAAGAAGAAAATGTTCAGGTACGAGATGATGTGGGAAGCCCATGATCAACTCTTTCCCATGCTTGCGAGGACTTGGCTCGATGCGGGGGAAGCCCGTACTGTGAAGGAGCTGCAGGAAAAACTGGCATCGGTATCTGGCAGTCTCAGTGAGTGGAGCGTCAATTATTTTGGCAATGTTAGACGGGAACTGAAGAACCTGTACACAGAACTAGAGCAGCTACGTGCGGACCCCATGCGTGTTGGCCCATCGCATGCAGAAATCAAGGTACAGGAGAGGATAGTTGAATTAAATCATCGGAAGGAAATTATGTGGAAACAACATTCCCGAATTATGTGGCTGGCTGAGGGTGACAAGAACACACGGTTTTTCCATCTCCGTGCAAGCCAGAGGAGGAGGAGAAATCAAATTACGAAACTCAGGAGGCCCGATGGTGAGATCACAGAAAATGAAGTGGAGGTGGGCGCTCTAGCATCGGCTTTCTATAAGGATCTCTATACGTCTGAAGGGACAGGGGACATGGAAAGTGTGCTGTTAACAGTGCCGGCCAAGGTCACAGCTACCATGAACGAGCAGCTGATGAAGCCTTTTGAGAAGAAGGAAGTAAAGACAGCTCTTTTCCAGTTGTCTCCTACCAAGGCGCCGGGTCCGGATGGCCTACCGGCACACTTCTTCCAACGCAATTGGGAGCTGTGCGGTGGTGAGATTTCAGAAATTGTACTTCGGGTTCTAAGGGGAGACGATGACCTAGAAATAATTAACAACACATGCATCGTTTTGATCCCGAAGGTTGACAGTCCAGAGGAGCTTGGCCAGTTTAGGCCTATAAGCCTGTGTAATGTGATTTACAAAATTGCGTCGAAGGTGATGGCCAACAGACTTAAACTCATCTTGCCGGAGATTATATCTGAGGAACAGTCTGCCTTTGTGCCAGGACGTCTGATTACAGACAACATAATTACAGCTTATGAGTGTATGCACTTTATGAAACAAAAGAGAGCTCGAGACAATCATTTTTGTGCTCTTAAGCTGGATATGAGGAAGGCGTATGATCATGTGGAGTGGAGTTACTTGAAAGCTATTATGCTCAAGCTGGGTTTTCATCAGCTTTGGGTGGGCAGGATCATATGTTTGGTTTCTACAGTCTCATTTTCAATCTTGTTCAATGGTGACCGGCAAGAGAGTTTTATGCCTTCAAGAGGGATCCGGCAAGGTGACCCAATCTCACCCTATATGTTCTTGTTAGCGGCAGAGGGCCTTTCGTGCCTTTTAAATTCAAGGATTCAGTCATCAGTTCTCAGTGGAATTAAAGTGGCCTCGTCAGCTCCGGTTGTAAGCCACTTACTCTTCGCAGATGACAACCTGCTATTCTTCAAGGCAAATAGAAAGAGTGCTGAGGCGATAAAGGAGGCGTTGAACAATTACTGTCGTGCCTCTGGCCAGCAGGTAAATATGGACAAATCATCAATTCACTTTGCTAAAGGTGTTGGTGGCAGCATACGGGAGGAGATCAAGGTTCTGTTGGATGTCCATAACGAGGCTCTTAGTGAAAAGTATCTCGGCATGCCAACTGATGTTGGCACATCTTCGAATGGAGCATTCAAATATCTCAAAGACCGGGTCTGGAAACGGGTGCAAGGTTGGCTAGAACAAGCACTTTCAGTCGGGGGGTAAGGAGGTCTTTATCAAGGATGTGGCTCAGGCGATCCCAACGTATTCGATGTCATGCTTTCGACTGCCCAAGGGATTGTGTAAATATATTGATGGGCTCCTCTGAAGTTTCTGGTGGGGTAGCAAGGAAGGAAAGAGAAGAACCTGCTAGGTAGCTTGGGAGGACATGACGAAACCGAAGTACATGGGCGGGCTTGGTTTTCGTGACATTGAGCTGTTTAACTTGGCTTTACTCGCGAGGCAAGCCTGGAGAATATTACAAGAGCCGTCATCATTGAGTGCACGGGTCCTTAAAGCTGTGTACTTCCCTGAAGGCGACTTCTTGGAAGCTCAGATTGGTACATCGCCATCTAGAATTTGGAGGGCGATCATTGATGGCAAAGATGTGTTGTGCCAAAGATAAATTCGTCGCATTGGGACTGGTGAAGCAACTGACATTTGGGTGATGAACTGGATCCCAAGAGATGGGCTTATGAGACCTATTTCCAGGTTACAAGGAAACAACATGAGAATGGTGAGTGATCTTATTGATAACACGACTGGATGCTGGAATATGCAGAGGCTGAAACCAGGGGCGGAGACAGGGGGGCGGGAAGGGGCCAGGCCCCCCCCTAACGTTGCTACAACTCCACATAAAACCCCCTAATCTCATTGCTAATGTTGCTCATTAACAAGATGTGCCCCCCTTGATCTAAATTGCCCCCCCTATGTTTCAATCCTGGCTCCGCCCCTGGCTGAAACAATCTTTTTTGCCAATGGATTGGGAAGCAATTGCTAGTATTCCACTGAGTACCAGAAGACAAGTGGACTTTTGGGCATGGCACTACGAGAAGACGGGTGTTTTCACCGTAAGATCAGCCTATCAGATGCTTGTGAGCAACCGGGAGAAGCAAACGGACTGGATCGAGCACAATCCAGGTAGATCAGACTGTTCAGTCGTGCGCAAGGAGTGGACAGATATTTGGCAAGTTCAAGTTCCGTCCAAGGTGCGCCAATTCCTGTGGCGCCTCGCTCGGCAATCGATCCCAACAGGAGACGTTCGACGTCAACGACACATTGCCCCAGACAGCATGTGTGTTGTGTGTGGAGGACTGGACTCGTGGAAGCACTCCTTAATTGAGTGCCATCAGGCGAGGTGTGTATGGGCGCTGCAGAGTGAAGAGACAGTTGATTTCATTAGCTCTACACAGCAGCAAGATGCTCGAGGATGGCTTCATGAAGCGATGAATTCACTGAGCCATGATGTGCTAGTGAAGATGGTGGTCACAATGTGAGCGATCTAGTATGCTAAGCGGAAGATCATACATGAGAATAATTACCAGAGCCCATTATTGACACATTGTTTTGTGGAAAGATTCTTGGCTGATCTGGCCGAGAGCAAACTGGTGCAGAAAGAGTGGAAACCGGCCCAAGCCAAACAACCTGGTTGGATTCCACCACCACTCGGATTCGGGAAGATCAATGTTGATGCAGCTCTCGCGAAGAACACAACCAAATTCACGATGGCGGCTGTGGCTCGTGACGAGGCTGGCAATTTCCTAGGAGCCTCGGCACTGGTGATGGAAGGTATAACTGACCCGGAGATGGCAGAGGCGATGGCATGCCGTGAAGGGATGGCGCTGACTAGTGATCTGGTGCTCCAGAAATTCAAGCTGGCGTCGGATTGCCTGAACGTGGTTAGAAATTTGCAAGGAACCGCAATGGGAGCTTATGGACATATTATTCGCGAAATCAAAGCAAGAGCGGAGGACTTCACAGAGGTCAGATTTACTCATGAAGGTAGGGAATCTAATGGAGATGCTCATAGACTAGCTAAAGGGTCGGTGCATGAGAGTTTTGGTAGACATGTGTGGTTTATCACTTCACCAAATGGAGTTTGTACTGCTATAAACACTCTTTAATATAAGCAGTACGCTTTTCTCTCAAAAAAAATATGTCGTCCTTACCAACATTGTACCTTTTTTTAAGGAAAAAAGTCCATATGACTATGACCACATGGAGTATATGTAATGGTTTATCTAATAAAACGCTCATGGCATTGCAAAATCAAATCGATAACCCTATATATATGGGGGGTTTATATGTGGCTGTCACATGGTGTTGGGAAAAATATATAGTTGAAGCAGTGGAATGCTTGTTTTACATTTTTACCTAGCATTTTATTTCCTTGTCCAAGATGATGTTACCAAATAAGGATAGTTAGGTTTGCCTAAATTATACGTGTGACATGTCACAAAAGTCCAGGGGCATGTTTAAAATTCAAATTCATTTTTCCTCTTAAAGCGTCCATTTGTGAAACTTATTAGCCATTTATGTTGCTTGGAATTAATGCAACAAAATGAGATACAATGTGAATACTATTTTTGTTTTGCCTAATGCTGAAGTATTTTTTATGTTTTGTTGGAATGTTTTCTCGTGGAGCTATAATATATAATTTCTTTATTTGAAAGCTGTCCCCTCCCCCACCCCCCTCCCCCCTCCCCAATGCTGATTTTTCGGGCGCCCGTCCATTTGCGAACTCCCGGTCGATGACAGACCCACGTGGTGGACCCCCCACACCCACATGAATCTGAGTCCCCTCTCAGCTCCTCTCTCCACTCCTTTTCCCTTCTCTCTCTTCTCTCTCCTTTTCTTTTCCTCGTGGATCTCAGCTCCAAGGAGCTCCGCCCGAGCGGCGCGGAAGGCCGGCGGCGGGGAGTCGCGGCGCGGTGATGGCTCCGCCCCTTAGGAGCGCGACGCGGCGGCGGGGAGCGACGCGGCTGGGCGGGATGGGGCTGGAGGCGGCGTGGCTGGGTGGAGGCGGGGAGGCTCAGCGGCGGTGCAGAGGTGCGGCGATGGGCAGGCGCAGCGGCGGTGCGGAGGCTCCGCGGCGTACTAGCAGCGGGGAGGCGGGCGGCGGACGAGCAGCAGGGAGGCGCGTCGGGCCGGCGGCGGGGGAGCTCCTGGGTATTTTTTTCCTCTTTTTTTCTTTTTAATTTTTGATGCAAAATTTTCTACAAACTTTTTTGCCTGAATTTTTTTGGTTTTAGATGCAAAAGTTTTCTTCAAATATTTTTCTGAAAGCATTATCTTTCAAATTTTTCTCATCAAAATTTTATTCTATTTTTCTCTTAGAAAAAGTTATCTAGAAATTTTTTTGTGAGGAAACAACAAAAAAGTTATAGGAAAAGAAAAAAATGGTCGGACCTGTCTGCGGCGGACTGTCGGAGAATCGACCGTACGTTTCTCTCCTCACGGGCGACCGTAAACTATTCAACCCCCCACCCCCGAAGCTGCAACTATTTTAATTTGTTGTGAAGCTGGACCGTCCATAGGCATGTCAAATATAAATAAGGCCAGTTTTATGGAGGGTTTCATGGCATTAAATATCACCAATTTTGCGGATATGACAAGGATAGAGAATGATGAAGTTTCATGGAATGCGAGGAGAGTTTTATCACCATAAAACTCATCTGGCACAGTTACCTAGTTCTCAGTCTAGGTACTTGACCATGGAACTCTTACTAAGACTGGCCTAATAGTATTGTTAATTTCTTGAATAAATTCAGAAAGCTTTGAACACCGGTGCTGAACTTTCGACTCAAACCAGGTCGTTAGATCCCACCAAACGAAAGCTACCCATCTGATGTATGCATCTTGTGGCCTTTTTGCATGATAGAGCCACCATGTGTGAACAAGTCTACCTCTTTTGTTCCTAATAAAGCACTAGACTTCACTGCTTGACTCCAATTTTCCATAACATCAAAAGTCCTATGCGTTCTCACCATAACATACGATGCATGCATGAATATGCACGTCGGCATGCCTTAGCACGCACTACAAGAGTACAACTGCTAATTTATTTGGAAGGATCTATGGCCCTATTTAGTTCCCAAAAAATTTCCTACAGTATCTGTCACATCGAATTTTTGGACACATGTATGAAGCATTAATGCAGTTAAAAAAATAACTAATTACACAGGATAACTGTTTTATACGAGATGAATTTTTAAGTCTAATTAATTCATGATTGAACATAATTATCAAATAACAATGACATGTGCTACAGCCCAAAATCCAAACTTTTTCGTGAACTAGCCTATATTTGACGAATTCACGATGTGGTACATGCGCCCTTTTTTCCGAGGGAAATGCGTAGTGACACGGTTCCTGGTCCACAGCCAACGGACATGTCCATATTATTGCCAGCCTAATAGAGGTAAGGTGGTTTCCGTGTTTTTACTTCCTTTTAGCCCTAAAACCTTTTTTGTCTCCCTGCTGTTTGTCCCTTCCAGCTTTTGTTGGTTCATAATTCGATGCATGAGCATGACATTCCATAGCACACGCAACAACCGAGCAACTACATAGGATGGTGTCATGGTGATGAATCATGACCTACTACTCTCTGGGGTTTTTTTAGGGAAATATAAGCACACATTTCTTGACGTTTTGGTTACTACATATAGTAATTACTGCCGAGGTGTCCATTACCAACCCCAAGTTCTTAGATTACACAGTACAACTCAGACACTCACAATCAAAACGCACGTACACTTATCCCTATAACGCAAAGTACACAAACCCTACCACGAGTATCTCGGAAGAATGAGCGGTAAATTCTCAAGATTGACGAAACCACCACAGGCACCTCGCTGTCGACGAGAAAGTCGCCTACCACAAAATTCAAAACACTGTTAAATCCTAGAATATTTGCTCCTACGGGAAATTGAATCTAGGACGTAATAAGGTGCTACCGAGACTCTTGATTGTAACCATTATTAGGCTACATACCTTAAGGCGGTTATTCCCATGTTTACTCCTTAATTCTTCTTTTCTCTTGCTCCTGATTTGCGTTGTACTTTTATAGTGGCATTCTACTTGATTGATTTAGGAGAAGAAATGAACTGAATGGCATGCCACAGAGAACTTTGCGTCCTTAATCAAGAAAGTTACTACTAGTAAATATGTTATTGTTGTATTCAAGCTATATATATGGATTTAAAAAACGTGATACAAAAAATGAACTGGAAGCTTCATGTGGTACAATACATTATTTGCAGTAGTTTTTGTTGCATATATGGATCACTTGGTTGCGAGACAGCGAGAGGGACCTCTCTGATTTCTCTCTCTCTCTCTCTCTCTCTCTCTCTCTCTCTCTCTCTCTCTCTCTCTCTCTCTCTCTCTCTCTCACACACACACACACACACATCATTGAACCCCTCGTTGCAATTCTGTTAAACAACAAACACCCCACATTTCAACTCGACCTTATTAGAAAAGTTTGTGGGAGTCTACATGACACTATCGTCCTAACTTTTTATATCTATGGGATCGACTGTCAAAAAAAGTATTGGCTACAACAAAGAAATTAAACAAAAAGGCTGTGTCCTACAAAAAAGAAACAAAGTGTCCCACTGCAAAGATTTTTTTTTTGTTTTCTTGCCCTACAGAAAACTATTTCACGAAAAAAACAGTGTCCAGTACCTAGTAGTTAGTAGAAAATTTGAGAAATTTACTACACACACTATGGTTTTCATTGTTGAACAGTTCACAAACCTTTTCTGAATGATTCAATCAATCTAATGTGGTCGATTGATGGAGCATCCAAAAGCGTCCTGTAGGGGATATTCTCTCTCCGTGCACGATAGCTTGCCATCTCAAGGAACCAAAAGAAGCTTTTTTCATACCCCCATTCTCATCCCTGATCTCTTTTTTTTTTCCCTTCCAAAGCCGTTCTCCTTTTATCGTTTCCCTTTGTATGGACGCGGCCCGCTAGCTTTGCCAAGGAAGACTTGACTGCGCACACAGCGACGACATGCATGTCTGGTCTGTCGACAGCGTAATCCAACTTAACAATCCACACTAGCTAGATTCAGCATGCAGGGCATCATGCAATCTACTAGAAAAGAACTCTGAACTTTACTTTCAGCAAGAGTAGTGCCTTGTTACCTTGGCCGCCTACGCACGCCGCTTACGTCCTGGATTCTCAACCATTCTTGCATCATCGCATGCGTCTAGTTTTCACCTTCTAGGCTAGCTATATCCACCACTGACCATTCGTACGTGTCCGGCCGCCGGGCAAAAATATTCTGCGTCTACGGCTATTAACAACTCATTCCAGCATCAGTTCATCGACCAGGAGAAGATGCTTTCTTTTGATCTGGGGTGTGTGTGAATTACGTGCGTCGAGTAGAAAAAAAAAGGACGTCCAGCTTTGGGCGCGGCAAAGGCGCCGAGGTGGTCGCGCATCTTTCCGCAAAGGGAAAGGGAAGTTCACTGTTCACAAAAGCGACGAGCATTCGCATCCGTGAACAGGATACGTCTGGATAATGGCACGAAAGCTACCGATCGGTTAGAAATGGAGATACCCATGACCAGATGCCCAAGTGAGCTTTTTATCACCAAGAAATGGTTGCAGTGAGCGCTACTCCCTAAGTCCCTATAGATTTCCAAATGGGCCGGGCATGATGGGTGGCCCGAGGCCCGGCCCTAGGCCTGATCCATAGTGCCTCGAGCCAGGCCGGCCCGATAGGGGGTGAGTGCTTGGGCCGCCACCCCATCCCATAATGTTGGCCCGAAGCACGGCACGATAATGGGCCGGCTCGATAGCGGCCCGACCTGCAGCGCCCGACCCAGCCTCCCCCCCTTCGCCCCTTCGCCCCTACCCCCCGACCCTCTCTCTGTCTCACTCCCTCTCCCTCCACTGCTCGGTGCTCGCCGCCCCGCCTCTAGCGCGCCGCCGCCGGTCCCCTCTCCTCCCTCCTCCCTCACCGGGCGGTACCGCCTCCTCCTCCTCCCTCGCCGGGCCGACGGCAGCGAATCTGGCGCCCTCGACGCAGGTGCGGGCCGGATCCCGGCGGTGGGCTAGATCCATGGCCGCGGTGCCATGGCCGAGCTCCTGCCGCGTCGAGCTCGACAGCCTCGAGCTCCGCTGCACCGAGCTCGACTGGATCTGCGGCGACGGCTCCTCCGCCCCTCCACCCTCCCTCCTTGCACGGCGGCGGCGGCGGGGCGGAACTTCTCGGCGGCGGGGCACACCCTGCTCCCTCCGCAACCCCAAGCCGGGCCGGCCAAGCACAATGGGCCGGCCACATCATGATGGACTGGCCGTGCCATCGGGCCGGCCCGGCACGAAAAAGATGCCTTAGTGCCGGGCCTGGCCCGTCAGTTGGGCACGACACCCGACACGGCCCGGCACGAAGAATTTATTGGGCCTGATAGTGCCGGGCCGCTTCGGGTCGGGCCACATCGGGCTAGGGCCGGGCTAGGGTCGGGCCGCCCATTTGGAAATCTATACTACTCCCATTATATACCAAACTGTTCGGTACGTAATCATTGCGCATACGACCGTATAATAAGATACTAGACGATCGATTACATACGGGATTTAATTAATTTAAGGGTTAAGCGATACTTTCTCTGTTTTAAATTGTAGGTTGTTTTAGAAAAATCTAGATATAGATAGCTTTTACTGCACGATTAGATATACGGTATATCTAGACACATAGCACAAACTATGTATCTAAATTATTTGTCAAATTAACAACCGACAATTTAAATTAGTTCGGTTCAGCTTCCAACAAAAGAGACTGTGCACCTGCACTCAAACCTGGACGCTTGTAAAATAGGCACCTCAAGAAAAAAATGGCTAGCATGTCTCCTAGCCAACTGAATCTTCGCAGGGGCAAAAAGAGGAGCTCAGAGCGCGACCAAACATCCATAACACATCTCTGTTTCAGAGGACCTACTGCTGATGCTAATTTGCATGGCTTAAAAGAGTAACACATAACCCCCTTTATGAATGTTCATAATGAGTTGTTAAGCTCAGCCCAATGTTTCGGGCTTTGGTTGAGTCCAGCATACAGTTGCTTGTTCCCGACTGATACTTCCATAGTTTTATTACACCTCTGTACGCTACATCCATAGTTTTATAACTCAGAATGTCTAAGCGAAAGATTGCTTGTGATCCGCTCGGGATTGTTCCCGACTGATACATCCATATGTTTTATTACACCTCTACGCTACCTCCCCTTTTTATCAAAATGTCAAAGTGAAAGATTGCTTGTGATCCGCTCGGGACTAGTCCGGCTTGGATTGATGCGGGTCGTGCTTTCTTCTCCTCTTAATGAAATATATGTTCAATCACATTCATGAAAAACAAATGTCTTGCTTGCATTCCTTATCAATTAGTCATTTAAGTGTAGTCTTATCTTACTATTACTAATTGGGGGCTCATTTAAAGCCTCTACGTGAAGCCACTTAAGATCCTAGATGGACACTCTAAAAAAAATAGAGCAATCATAAATATTCTTACAAAGATAAAAAACATCCAGCCTTCAATCCGACAACTTTAATCATAATATCGTTGGATCTATTATCTTTTCTAATAATTTTGAGGGACCGAAACTGGTGACCAGAGGGGGGGTGAATGGGAGCCGATCAAAATTTATTCGAAATTTGAAACGTCGGCCTATGTCCCAAAATCACCGCAAACCCTCGAACCTAGGTCAGCGAGAATAGCTATGGACAAGCTATCTTGAAGCAGAAGACCCAGGTCGCAGCGCGAAAGCAAAGGCAAGAGAAACTCTTCTAACCGCAGCGCAGCACGCACAGACCGGTCTGACCGGTGCACTGGACCGGTCTGACCGGTCGGGCAGTTCAAACCCAGACTGACCGGTCTGACCGGTCTCGCGCACCGGTCTGACCGATGTTGTCCAGAAAACCCGCAAACAAACCTTCAAACCACGAATCTCGAGCAAACGAAGTCCAAATTCAACCAAACTTGGAGGAAAGCTTCGTAACTACCCCGTGAACATATCCCCAAAAGATCTCACCCAAAAGATTCACGGATCGAGAGAAATCGAGGAAAGATCAAAGAGGATTGGGGTTTTCACAAGAACACAAAATTGCCAATTCGTGAGAACTCTCGATTCCAGTAGGTTTAGCACTTGGCTAGAAGGATTAGAATCGTCACAAATAGTCCATCAAACCACGAATTCAAGGGTTGGTCTCCTCCAAACAAGAAACACACCAAAAGAGGAGAATTGAACCCAAAACGCAAGAGAGAAGGGGAGGACGAGATGCTCAGCACACACAACTGAATCGCAAACAAATTTCATCCATTAATTTTCAGAGGAATTCACCTATACAACAGCTAGAGCCATCCGCCCATCATCCACCCACTAGATTGGAGAGAATAGCTATAATCTAAACTCTCTTTGCGTTGGAGTCCTTAGCCCTAACCTAGAGCAGGGGCAGGGAGAAGGAAAAACGAAGAGAAAACAAAAGACTCAAGAGACTCAACCAGCCACGGGCTGATGGGGGTATTTATACCCAGCTGCTGCGGCCAGACCGGTCAGACCGGTCGGGTCTGCAGCAGCCCGCTGTACAGCCTTGATCGACGGCGGAGCTTCTTTCTTCGACTCAAAGTCTTTGCTGCGATGCCGCCATGTCGACGAAGTTCCGGTCCGCGGTTTTGGAGGGTCCGCGAAACCCGGGTAGGTGGCCGGTTTTGAGAAAACCGCCAAAACTTCACGCGCGGGAAGATTCCCGCCTCCACGCCGTGGCCCTAGACGCCGTTCCCGCCTCGGCCTCCTGACGGCCCTAGACGCCGCTCGACGCCCGTCACCTCCTCGCCCACAGCGAGGCCCTAGACGCCGTTGACGCCCGTCGCCTCCGTCAGTCCCAAGACCGACGCCCGTGCCTCCACGACTTGGCGTCTTCAACCGCCGTCCGCCTCCTTGGTTTTGTGGCGCAAACCAAGAAACCCGCCTTCCGTCGCCGCTTGCGCCTTCGATCCAGGAGTGGGCGCCACAGCTGCCGCCCGGCTCGAGCTCCTCCACGGCAACTCTCCGTCGACACTCGACGCCCGTGTACCTGCAATCCAAAGACCAAGCGCACGATCACACCGCACGGTTGACAATTCACTCATCACAGGCAGGATAGAGTACCCTCGTTCCTCAATCTCCCCCTTGATGAGTGCATTGTCAACACACCACCTGAAACCAGAGAAGTGATAAAATAGAAGCAAAAAGTGAAGAACTCAAGCAAGTGACAAAAAGCTCAGAAAGGCAAGACCAGTCACTTACTCAAGCACAGATCGATCCCCTAAGACAAGGGCAACGGCTCGACGCAATCGATCAAAAACAAAAAACATGACTCCCCAAAGACAGAGGTAACGCTCGACGCAGTCATGCTGGAAGTAGAGGAAAACCGAGAAAAACTCAAGAGCCAGAAACTCCCCAAGTAAAGCTTTTCCCTCTAACAAGTGCAACTCTCCCAAAATGATGCACTCTCAAAGCCCTGTGCCCAACAAGTTTTTCAAAAATCAAACAAGTCTTCCCCTTTTTCGATCACTTCTCCCAAAATTCTCCCCCTTGTTGGCACATGCACACATCAAGTCTAAAAAAGACCTAAAGCTCCCCCTGAAGCTGAAACACCCCCTGAACAGATGCTATGCAATGAATGCAATGCAGGAGGTGTAAGTGAAAGCATTCAGGGATACAATGATATGAGCAACATCTAGTCACAAGCACGTGTGCATCCATAAATAAGACCTGCATCTAGCTCAACAGAGTATATCAAATCAGTCTAGAGCTAGGCAAGTTCAGTTTAGGAGAAATAAAAGCATCACCCATGATCTAGCACTAACAAGTAGGGAATGGAAAGCAGTGCTAATCAAACTCATACAGGTGAGCCAAACTCAGCCCAAAACATGTTGCAAGCATTCATTTTTCAATCAAATTTTACTCAAGCAAATCTTAATGCCAGGGGTCGACAACTTGTCATGCTTCACTTAGCAATGAGGCCAAGCCTATGCCAAGAGATAATCAGAAGCTTAAAGCACTCGTTTCAGTCATGCACAGCCTTGCCCGGGTCTCACAAGTGCAAAGTGAGCCGTCCCGAAAGCTCGATCAGTGCGACAAGCAATCCCGCCTAAATCTTTTCAATCCATTTCAAGTTCAGTTCAAGCAATTTTATCAAATTTAGATTATTTCAAGTATGAATTGCTGGAAAAAAAGCTACACTAGCATGAATAAGATAGCAAAGCATATCAACACGCCCTAACATGCTAGTAGCCAAGACAGGGTGATCATGTTTTCAGATTTTCAAATCAAAATAGCTTAACTCAGATGATGTCATATACACAGTGGAGCAAGCTGTACATGATTAGATTTATCAACTCACACTAGCAGGCACTAGAAGATTATAGCAATGTATACAAGAATGCTAGTGCAAGTGAGACACTGCAAAATGCAAACATGTACAATGTATATGCACAATGCAACTACCAAACCTAGAAAACAAAGAGAAGAGCAAACAAGACCTACAAAACTAACCAAAGAAAAGTCAGCGATCAAAAGAGGTAACAAACCCCAAGCTCCCCTCGCAAGCGAGCAAAGGTGTTCTGCTCAAGCGGTTTGGTTAGGATATATGCGGTTTGCCTCTCAGATGGGACATGGATCAAATCTATGTGGCCTCTCTCATGATTGTCTCGCAGGAAATGAAACCGGATATCTATGTGTTTGGTTCTGGAGTGTAGGACAGGGTTCTTTGCAATGCTAATGGCTGACATGTTGTCTATGAAAATGGGAACCCTATCATAACTCAGTCCATAATCCTGCAAGGTTTGTCTCATCCATAGGATCTGAGAGCAGCAGCTAGCAGCGGCAACATACTCAGCTTCTGTGGAAGAAAGCGCTACGCTAGCCTGCTTGCGAGAGGACCAAGACACCAAAGATGTACCGAGAAATTGACAAGTGCCGGATGTCGACTTGCGATCCAACCGACACCCACCGAAATCGACATCAGAAAAGCCCACCAAAACCAGAGAAGAATCCGCAGAGTACCAAAGACCAAATTCAGGGGTGAATTTCATATACTTGAAGATGCGTTTCACCACCTGCCTGTGGGAGGTGCGCGGAGAAGCCTGGTAGCGCACACAAAGGCAGACGCCGAACTGGATGTCCGGTCGCGTCGCCGTCAGGTACAGGAGCGAGCTGATCATGCTCCTGTACTCCTTCTGGTCCACCGCCTCGCCGTCCAAGTCCTCATCAAGCGCCGTCGAAGAGCTGATCGGAGTCGGTTGAGGAGACAAGTCGATCATGTCGAACTTCCGCAGCAAGTCTCTAGTGTACTTGGCTTGATGGACAAAAGTGCCCTGAGGAGTTTGCTTGATCTGCAGCCCGAGGAAGAACTGCAGCTCACCCATCATGCTCATCTCGAACTCCCTGGACATCTGCTCAGAAAACTTGGAGACAAGAGCGTGAGAAGAGCCACCAAAGATAATATCATCCACGTATATCTGAACTAATAGAAAGTCATTGCCAGACCGCATGAGGAACAAAGTTTTATCCACACATCCCATTTTAAAGCCATGAGCCAGCAAAAAGGTTTTTAGTCTATCATACCAAGCTCTAGGCGCCTGTTTCAAACCGTAAAGAGCTTTTTGAAGTTTATAAACACGGTTTGGAAACTTGGGATTTTCAAAACCAGGGGGTTGCTTCACATAAACCTCTTCTTCGATAAAAACCATTCAAGAAGGCAGATTTGACATCTATTTGGAAAACTTTAAAACCCTTGGAAGCAGCAAATGCAAGAAAAATCCGAATCGCTTCCAAACGAGCAACTGGGGCAAAAGTCTCCTCAAAATCAATACCCTCTTTTTGGCAAAACCCCTGGGCAACAAGACGAGCCTTGTTTCTAACAACCAAACCATCCTCACCCTGCTTGTTTTTGAAGACCCACTTCATTTCGATGGGATTACAAGCAGGTGGAGGCTCGACTAAAACCCAAACTTGGTTTCTTTCAAAATTTTCAAGTTCCTCATGCATGGCATTGACCCAATTAGAATCAGAAAGAGCGTGTCCAATATCTTTGGGCTCAAAAGAGGCAACAAATGCTGAATGAGCAAAGCCAGTGATACTTATTACCTTGGACCTGGTGACTCGCTCATTGAGATCACCTAGCATCTGTTGAGGTGGATGACGACGCTGTCGCGGTGCTTCCCTTGTCGAAGTCGCCTCCTACTCAACCAAATCTGGTGTCTCCTCAAGTGCAGCTGGTGAAGCCTGAGTCACCTCCTCTATCGGCCCCCGTGAAGTAGACGTAGTCGGAACGGGGCCGTCATCATCGTCCGAGCTCGTGGCGGAGGCAACTGGGTCCACAGCACGCGTGGTAGCCTCAGCCTCGCCCTCCGCAGCTTCTTCCTCCTCATCTTCAAAGATGGAGGTGCCGAGCTCATCATCTCCTGCAACTTCAAAGACAGAAGAATTGCACGGTGCAGTCTCGTCGAAAGTGACTTCACAAGTCTCTCTGACGATGTTAGTATCAATAATCAGCACACGGTACGCTCTAGAGTGAGAAGCATAACCGAGAAAAATGCCGTCAGACGAGCGAGACTCAAACTTATCAAGATTTCCATCTTTCAGCACAAAGCACCGGCAACCGAAAACTCTGAGATGGTCAACACGGGGCTGGCGTCCAAACCGCAACTCATAAGAAGTCCTATGCATGAAAGCATGCAAGAAAATGCGATTGGACACGTAACAAGCTGTGTTAACCGCCTCAGCCCAGTATTTGCGAGGAGTCCTATGCTCATCGAGCATCATCCTCGCCATCTCAACCAGCGTCCGATTCTTTCACTCTACAACTCCATTCTGCTGTGGAGTGTAGGTAGAAGAATACTGGTGTTCAAGCCCTTGATCACTGCAAAAGGCGTCAAAACGAGCGTTTTTGAATTCTGTGCCATTATCACTGCGAATCGCTCGCATGGCCTGGGATAGCTCATTTTTCAACCTCAAGATCAAGTCTCAAACAAACTCGAAAGCCTCATCCTTGGTTCTCATGAAAAAGACCCAAGAATAGCGAGAAAAGTCGTCCACAATCACAAGAACATACCACTTCCTACCAACTGACATCACCCTAGAAGGACCAACTATGTCCATGTGTAGCAATTCTCCAGGGTGAGCGGTCATCACCTGATTAACATGCGGATGAGAAGTAGCAATCATCTTCCCGTGGTGACACGGATGGCAAACAAGGTCCTTTTCAAACTTCAATTTGGGCAATCCTCGGATCAGGCCAAGTGAGCTAAGTCTCGACAACAAATCGAAGCTCAAATGTCCAAGTCTCCTATGCCACTTCCACAAATCAGAAGAATGACCAGCCATCAAGCAACGAGAAGGGCCAAAAGGAGTTCCAGAGAAGTCAACCAAGAAAACCCGATCGCGAGGTGTAATCCGGTAAAGCAAATCTCCTCTGGAATCGAGAACACGCGAACAACCCTCCTTGAAGCGAACCTCAAACCCCTCATCAAGAAGTTGCGAAATAGAGAGCAAATTGAACCCAAGGTTCGAAACCAAAGTAACCTCTCTCAGGGTAAAGCGATCAGAAACTCGAACAGCGCCAAGTCTACGTACCTTTCCTCTTCCATTATCCCCGAACACAATGTACTCCTTTGAGCGCATCGGGGTGAGGCTGGAGAACCATTTGTCATTCTCGGTCATATGGCGCGAACAATCGGAGTCCATGATCCACCTGTTCTCCAAGCCTCCGACCTGCACATCAGTAGTGAGACAAAGGGTGAGCAAATATCTCAACACTGGGGTTAGCAAAGTGAGAAGCAAACCAGTGTCGAGCCATTTGCTCTACAGAAGGGTTAGCAAAACCAGGCAAAGCGTATCCCCCGTCCCGTCTACCGCGTGACTGACAAACACCACCGCGAGGAAAGCGTGGAGCATCGAAACCTCCTCCAAAGCCTCGGTCCCGTGGTCCATAGCCGTACTGAAAACGACCAGGAGCACGACCGGCAAAGCGACCACCCGCTGGAGCACGGTAACCACCACCGTCTCCCTAACCTCCACCTACACGGCGTGCCCTAGCATCTTGCCTACCACCACGCCGAGGAGGACCATGCAGCTGAGCAGAGTACATGTCAGCATTCCGTCTCTCCTGCTCACGCCTCACAGCCCGCTTCCTTCTGAAGCAAAACTCCTCCAGGTGATCTTCCCTGTCACAGTACTCGCAGTGGTACCTCACCTCACGCTTGGGAGGTGGAGGCCTAGCCTGCGAACGGGGAGGAGCAGCCCTCTTCTTCTGGGCAACCTGGGCTGTGGCAGCAGGGAGCGTATCGAGGGGATTCCTCAGCTCATTGGGCTTTGGAACCCAAACCTGCTTCTACGGAGGTGCTTTCGGTGGTTCTTTAAGCACACCATCTGCGGGGTCAACAAGCAAAGTCTGTGTGCTCGTGCTAGCAGTGTTTCCAGCAGCCTTGCCAATCTTACCATACAACCTGTCAAAGTCTGACTTCGTGTATGTGTAACCGACCCCAAACCCATCACCACGCTTGAACTGTTTAATCATCATGCCCAACTGCGGCTCACTGCTAGAAACCCAACTTAGAATCGCCCTAAGGTAGGTATTCTCATTCTCCAAGTTGGCTTTCTCTACCGCAAGACTATCCAAATCAGCAATCAAACCAGGGCAAATAGAGCAGTCAATAGGTGGGCTAGACTCTACAACCTTAGTCTTCCCAAAAGACTTGATCAAAGCGTTCTTCTCATCTAGCTCCGACCTAAGCGTGGGACAAAACTTACAATCACCAAGCAAAACTGGCCTAGACTGCAACGAAGCAAGATCGGACTTAGATAGGACACTCATCACATTCAAGCACATCGCTAACAACAGGAGCGTCCTTAACCAATTCTAGTTCATGCTTGGCCTTAGCAAGCTCATGAGACACGTCAGCAAGTGAAGTCTTAGCAACATATAAATTCACGACGTTCTCATCATGCTTGGCACGGAGAGCAACAAGATCATTCATGTGAGATATGCAGCCAGCGCACGCATCCTCACTACATTTCTCCCTAGCACAAGCCAGCTCAGCCCTAAGCTTTCTACGCTCTCTAGCTGCTTCCTTAAGCAACCTTTTCTGGTTGTTGAGAGCGGCGTACAACTCCCTAACCTCTGTATCTAGCAAGTCGATCGTGTAGTTTACCTCTGAATCACTCTCGGATCCAGGAGAAGAGTCGGCATGCGTCGGTGTAGCATGTCCACCCGAAGACGCACGAGCACCATCGGCTTCACCCGCCATGGTGCAGAAGCTCTTGCGCCGACCGGCCGCCAAGCAAAGGCCGATGAAACCGGTGGCTTCCTTGTCCCGCTTCTTCTTCTTCTTGTCGTCGTCGTCGGAGGTCGGTGAAGAAGAGCGGTCGGTGTCGGAGCTCTTGTCGAGGTCGCTGAGCTGAGCCAGGAAGGCCTTCTCCCACTTCTTGGCCTTGTACTGGAAGCGCTTCTTGAGCGACTCCTTGTCGAAGCGTCCTCCCCGGTCACGACTGCGGTGCTTGTGGCGCCGACGCTCCTTGTTGGAGCCTCCCTCGTCGCTGTCGCGGTGGCGGTAGTAGTCGAAGTGGTTGTTCTGGCCACCGTCGGACTTCTTGGGGCAATCAGCGATGAAGTGGTTCAAATCGCCACAGTTGTAGCACCCGGGATTCTTGTTCCTCTGCCTGTTGTGGTAGACGCGCTGGAACTTGCTGATGAGGAGGCACAAGTCGTCGTCGCCCAGGATCTCCAGCTGCTCATCTGTAACAGAAGGCAAAGAGGCAAGAGAAAAGCCAAGAGCAGAGTTAGCGTTAGAGCTCGATCCACCTGGGCCAGTCACAAGAGCGATGCTCTTGGAAGGAGAGGCACCATTGAGCTTGGCTCGTGTCTGGTTATCCACCTCCGTGGCCTTGAGCTTGCTGAAAAGCTCGTTCACCGTCAGAGTCTCATAGCCAGCAGACTCAATGATGGTGTTCACCTTAAGATCCCACACAGAGCGGTCAAGTGCGTAGAGCAACTTGAGGGCCTTCTCGTGCTCTGTGTACTCAAGGGCAGCAGCAAATCTGTTCGCATTGACTCTGTTCACAATTGACTGAAAATGACTGAACGTCAAGTCAATGCTCTCACCCGGCTCCTATGTGAAGTTCTCATATTCACGCTGGTGAGTCTCGAACAGTCTGGCCTTCACCTGTGGTATGCCCTCGTGGTAGTTCTCAAGGCACGTCCAAATCTTGTGGGCTTCCTGAAAACCCTGGACGCGTGAGAACTCCGCACGAGAAATGCCAGCGAACAAGGCATTGACAGCCTTGGCGTTAGCCTCGTGCTCGGTCACTTGAAGAGGAGTGACCCGAGCGGCAAGCACCACGTAAGCCTGGTTCTTGGTAATATCCAGACCTCGGCTCCCATGTTCTGCAAGAAGGCTCTCATGCGAACCTTCCAGTAGGCATAGTCCTTGCCGGAAAACACCGGGATCTTCCCAAGACTCGTCATGGCCGCCAAGTAGTTTTCAAACTGGTTAAGGTACTGAAAACCTCAACCAAGCTCTGATACCAATTGAGGGACCGAAACTGGCGACCAGACGGGGGGTGAATGGGAGCCGATCAAAATTTCTTCGAAATTTGAAACGTCAGCCTATGTCCCAAAATCACCGCAAACCCTCGAACCTAGGTCAGCGAGAATAGCTATGGACAAGCTATCTCGAAGCAGAAGACCCAGGTCGCATCGTGGAAGCAAAGGCGAGAGAAACTCTTCTAACCGCAGCGCAGCACGCACAGATCGGTCTGACCGGTGCACTGGACCGGTCTGACCGGTCGGGCAGTTCAAACCCAGACTGACCGATCTGACCGGTCTCGCCCACCGGTCTGACCGCTGTTGTCCAGAAAACCCGCAAACAAACCTTCAAACCACGAATCTCGAGCAAACGAAGTCCAAATTCAACCAAACTTGGAGGAAAGCTTCGTAACTACCCCGTGAACATATCCCCAAAAGATCTCACCCAAAAGATTCACGGATCGAGAGAAATCGAGGAAATATCAAAGAGGATTGGGGTTTTCTCAAGAACACAAAATTGCCAATTCGTGAGAACTCTTGATTCCAGTAGGTTTAGCACTTGGCTAGAAGGATTAGAATCGTCACAAAGAATCCATCAAACCACGAATTCAAGGGTTGGTCTCCTCCAAACAAGAAACACACCAAAAGAGGAGAATTGAACCCAAAACGCAAGAGAGAAGGGGAGGACGAGATGCTCAGCACACACAAGTGAATCGCAAACAAATTTCATCCATTAATTTTCAGAGGAATTCACCTATACAACAGCTAGAGCCATCCGCCCATCATCCACCCACTAGATTGGAGAGAATAGCTATAATCTAAACTCTCTTTGTGTTGGAGTCCTTGGCCCTAACCTAGAGCAGGGGCAGGGAGAAGGAAAAACGAAGAGAAAACAAAAGACTCAAGAGACTCAACCAGCCACGGGCTGGTGTGGGTATTTATACCCAGCTGTTGCGGCCAGACCGGTCAGACCGGTCCATGGGACCGGCCAGACCGGTCGGGTCTGCAGCAGCCCGCTGTACAACCTCGATCAACGGTGGAGCTTCTTTCTTCGACTCGAAGTCTTTGCTGCGATGCTGCCACATCGACGAAGTTCCGGTCCGCGGTTTTGGAGGGTCCGCGAAACCCGGGTAGGTGGCCGGTTTTGAGAAAACCGCAAAAACTTCACGCGCGGGAAGATTCCCGCCTCCACGCCGTGGCCCTAGACGTCGTTCCCGCCTCGGCCTCCTGACGGCCCTAGACGCCGCTCGACGCCCGTCACCTCCTCGCCTGCAGCGAGGCCCTAGACGCCGTCGACGCCCGTCGCCTCCGTTAGTCCCAAGACCGACGCCCGTGCCTCCACGACTTGGCGTCTTCAACCGCCGTCCGCCTCCTTGGTTTTGTGGCGCAAACCAAGAAACCCGCCTTCCGTCGCCACTTGCGCCTTCGATCCAGGAGTGGATGCTACAGCTGCCGCACGACTCGAGCTCCTCCACGGCAACTCTCTGTCGACACTCAACGCCCGTGTACCTACAATCCAAAGACCAAGCGCACGATCACACCGCACGGTTGACAATTCACTCATCACAGGCAGGATAGAGTACTCTCGTTCCTCAAATTTACCCACATATGTCATTATTAAAATAGATTAAAGTAACCCTCTAAACATGTATTTAAATTACCCACCTCTGTCATTATAAAGAAAATCTAAAGTAACCTCATAATCTTCGTGTAAATTACCCACCTATGACATTATAAAAACAATACAAATAACTCCTAAACTTGCATATAGATTATTTAATGGGAAAATTCGATTCATGCCACCACAACTCCGTGAAATTGGGTGTCATGTTGAAAATCATGCCACTCAATGGCATGATTTTCAACATGAGATCCAATTTCAAGAAATTGGAGTGGCATGGATCCAACTGACCCTTATTTAATTATGTCATTATAAAAGTTAAACTAACCCTTAAATCTATATAATTATAAAAAATATTAAAATGCACCAACATAAAATTCTAAGATACTATTTCCATCATTATTAATGTATTATTTATGTAAAAATATTATCCACGATACATGTCACCATATATTCATGTGTGATTTTTCGAGGTGGGCAACAGAAATGCCTCGAAGCTAAGGTCACCGTAAATGGAGTATTTTCCAAGGCGGTTTAGCGCCCGCCTCGGTTAATCAAATACAAAGTAACAAAAAGGAAAATCCGCAGATGAGCCCACCGAGCCCATCCACGGGCCGCCGCCACCACTCGCTAGTGGAGGGCGCCGCCGCCTGGCCCGCACGGCGCACAAATCCGAGCACTTCTCACCTGCGCCACAACGTCGAAGGTGGAAGAGGAGGCGGTCGCGTCGCCCCACACGGATGCGGCCACCGCACCGCCGGAGGGAGAGAGGAGCGCCACCAGAGGGAGGGAGGGAGGTGCACCGCCACGGCCGCCCCGGAGGGAGAGAGGGGCTCCGCCGCTGTAGGGGATGGAGGGGATGGAGGGGAGGAAGGGGCGTGATGGAATAGAGTGGAGGCGCGATGTGCGGCGGAGGGAGAGGGATTGGGAGCGCCCCAAACCCTAACTTCCTATTTATATCGGGCCACTCCCATGGTTCTTGGGCCTCGGCCTTTTTTCTAAGGCGGGCCTTTTAGGAGGCCCGCCTCCTAAAATGGAGGCATTTCTGGAGGCGGGTCTCTTATAATCTTCACCTCGGTTAATAGATTTTAGGAGGCGGTTAATTTTTAACGGCCTCCGTAAATTGATTTTTCAAGGCGGTTTTTTTACCACCTCGGTTAATAGAAAATGATCGCCTTGGTTAATGCCTGGCATTAATCAAGGCGGTTGAAATTTCTGCCAACCTCGAAGGTGTTTAAAAAAGATCGTGGTAAATCATTTTTTGTAGTAGTGCAAGTATACAAAAGTTCATCAGATATTTAGTGAATCGTGAAATTAAAGTCTTTTCAGTCATGACCAGAAATGTTGTTTGCTCGAAATTTCCGTTTGTTTATCAAAAGATACACTTTTTAGTCCAAATTTCATGAAAGTAGGTGTCTTCACTGTGAACTGGAAAAAAAAGAATCAGGAAACAAAATCTCAGTCCCTAGTACACTGGATTTTTGACAAGTCTAGGTCAATAGAAGGTGGTGAAGATTTACCCTAAAAAAGACTTTGAACTCAAGGGCACTTGTAGACACATGCCAGTACGCCCTCGAAAAATCTTAACCAATTTCATGGCGGCGCACGTGGCGCTTTTTTTAATAAAAAATATGTAATGATCAAGAGTTCAAGGAAGCTTCTCCCATGAACAGCTTTCAGTATTCAAGGTCACCTTACACAGGCCTTTATCCAACAAACTTCCGTGCTGCTTATTCAAGTGGCAGGTTATTCATCTGCGGCCAGCGCACTACTACTTTTTTTTTCTATTAAACATGGCCACTTGGCCAATTAAGATTCAGCCTTTTTTGCTTAATAATTATTCTTGTCGATTGTCTAAAAAGCAGATCTACCTTGCAATGCTAACCTGAACTTTGCACCCAAAAGAACCTTCATCGTTTCAAAGAAAATTGCCCATAAACTCGATCACTGTGCTACTCGAAATTGCTTTTTTTTTAAGGACACTACTCGAAGTTGTTGTTATCCGAATTGCATGCATGAACATGCAGGGAACTTTCAGCAATTCAGCTTCATTTCTTTCATGTCGATCGCTTTAGCCTTTTCATTAGTGCAGTCTTGGCGGTTCACACAAACTGTCTAGGTGGCTGCCCGTCGCGCTACTAGAACTCCCTTGTTTCCCTAGATAAAAACAGCAGTGAAATAGTTTCCGTACAGATATTTCCTAGCGACCAAATTAATGGGAGAGGATGGCATGCCTAATGGCACCACAGGAATATCTCCTCGGTTTCTCCTGAGGAACCACCAGCTTCCTATTGGCTGTTACGTTTCCCTACGTGATTTTACTGATTTTTTCTAGGGAATGAAATCATCCCTAGAGTATCTAAATCTTCTGTAGGGAAAGAAAAAAAACAGCAGGAAACTGAGGAACTCTAGTAGTGATCGCGTATATATAGGGATGGGGAGCTCAGCCAAGAGACAGGCACAACAGTGCTAGCTGAAACCCCATCCATCATCTCTTCTAGGCAGGCTGCCACTGCACCATGGGCAGCAGCAAGGTGTACGCCACGGTGTTGCTCATCCGGCTGATCTATGCCGGCATGCACATCCTCACCAAGGCCTCCTTCAACGAGGGCACGAGCACCACGGTCTTCGTCTTCTACCGGCACGCCGTCGCCGCCATTTTCCTGTTGCCTTTCGCCTCCCTGGAAATCAGGTGCCAATTCGATGGACCGAGCCTGCTTCAGTCATGCATGCGTGTGTGCTTGCTGCAAGTTACCAGCTTACCATGAATGATCGAGTAGCTCATCTGGTGTTCTACGTTTGCAGGAAGGGACAGGCGCCACCGCTGAACTTGAAGCTCGCTCTCAAGATCTTTGCTCACGCTTTCTACGGGTATGTTAATTCGTGCAGTAATATGAGCTTTAACTGAAGCATACGGCCGCTAATTTTCTGTTCTTGTCCCTGAAACACCACGCCGTTTGCTCTCTGTTGCTCAGGATGGCTGGAACGATCAACTTGTACTGCATTGGTCTGAAATACGCTTCAGCGACCTCTTCATCGGCCATCTTCAACATCGTGCCGGTGGTCGCCTTCATCTTGGCCGTCATGTTCAGGTCACAGAACTCGATCCGAACCAAAGAGCCCGTGATTGCTTTCTTCAGACACTCGTGCGGTTTCAGTACCCACCGACAATCAGAATTAGGCAACTGCACTGAACATTCTTCCTTTTGCACCACAGGATGGAGACCCTGAAGCTTAGGAGCGTCCATGGCATCGCCAAGGCCTCCGGGATACTCCTCTGCGTCGGCGGCGTCATCGTGCTGGCGCTGTACCAGGGCCCCGAGCTCAAGTCCATGAACCACCACCAGCTCCTCGAGCACCACGCCAGCGCCGCCGCCGCGCACGCGCATTACTCCAGCAAGGAGTGGGCGCTGGGGATCTTCCTGATGACAACGTCCGTCGTGATATGGTCTTTCTGGACGGTCAAGCAGGTACGGATCAATCGAGATCTGTCCTCCTGTTTATTATAATGTTCATCAGGTGAGGTGCCTGAATCTTCGCAGCCGTAGTAGTAATGCTCCGTGCCTCAGGGACCCTTGCTGCTGGAGTACCCTTCCAAGCTCCTGAACACGGCGCTGCAGTGCGCGTTCGCGAGCGTCCAGTCGTTCGCCGTCGCGCTCGTCCTCGAGAGGGACTTCTCGCGGTGGAAGCTCGCCGGCGCCGTCAGCCTCGCCGGGGTGCTCTTCACGGTAAACACCACATATATGCACATCACCGGGCCGTCAGATTGGTACACCGATCGACGACGCGGCTTCGTCTTCCTCGGCCGGCTATGCCGTCGATGCTTATGTTACTACGCTGCGCGTGTTCGTCGCAGGGCATCGTGGTGGCGGCGATCTCGTACTACCTGCAGATCTGGGTGATTGAGAAGAAGGGCCCGGTGTTCCTGTCCATGTCGATGCCGCTGAGCCTCGTCTTCACCATGGCCATCGCCTCCTTCCTGCTGGGCGAGGACGTCAGCCTGGGAAGGTAACGCCACGTCACGTCGCATCGATTGCCAACCACGTCACCGGCGATGGAAACCCATCCGCTCGTGACTCCCTCCCCTTTTGACTTGTGCACACGGCGCCCGCAAGTGGCGCCGTGTCGAGGTCACTGCCCATGGCGGGCACCGCGCCGCTCGATCGGGGGTCCCGCCGGCCGGCCGGCGGCCCAATAGATCGAGCTGATCAATCCCCTCAGTCACGTCACTGTCTTCTGAAGCTTTAGCTTCCACGCCAAGCTAAACGGCTCAGCTCATTTAATCCCCATCTACACTGTGCTGTGGGTGCAGCATTATCGGTAGCGTCCTCCTCGTCGCCGGCCTCTACAACGTGCTGTGGGGCAAGAGCAGGGAGGAGAAGCAGGGACGTGGAGAAGAATGCGGCGGCGGCGACGACGGGGACGTGGAGAAGAATGCGGCGGCCGTGCAGCCGGCGGACGGGGAGACGACGGAGGAGGAGGGGGGCGCCGCCAAAGTCTGAGGACACGCGTCCGTGCGGATCATGGGTGAATGCGATCGGCTGATCACGGCGCCCGGCCGGCGTGGCGGGCCGACGACCGGTGCTTGTGCGATCACTGCAGAAAGGACGATGCAGGCAGGAAAGATCGGACGCTGATCGATGTGCGTCCTGCTATGTGAAAGCGATTCTTCGGCTGCTCAGCGCCCTACGTGTAACTGTGTGTGCACAACCAGTGACTGTTTGTGTAAATTGTGCACCGAGATGTATGTACATCACATCAAGTTACTAATTTCCAAGTGATGGTTGATCCTATAATGGTGCAGAAAAGTGAGCATCTTTATTCATAAAGTTATTTTTCTTGCAATCAAAGAATCTACTTTAATTTTCTTTAGAGGAAGAATCAATTTTTTTACTTGCAAAATAAATTGTGGTTGGCCAGGGTTCGATCAGGTGGTTCCGACATGAAAAAAAAAAAGAGTGTCCATAAGGGGGCCGGGGCACCTTTTTTATACATAAAAAAAAGAAATGGATTGCGCAGGCTGCATAATCTACTAGGGTACATCTTTATTTCTATCAAATAACAAAAGGCTACTCCAAGCAAGGTTTTCAGGATGATCACATGGTCCCGTGAAACCTGAATGATACCGATCAATCCATATGGATGTTGATTTCATATAGGACCATAATCCTACACGTTTTTGCGAAGCACACTCGTGCAATAATCCTTTTCTAAAAAAAAAGGAAGCAGGAGCACACTGCTATGGCATATAAGACAGAAGCAAGCAACAGAGTCTTACAAAGAGTTGTTTAATACATAAAAACCAAACACACTCAAACTGAAGCATGCGACCCTGATGATCTGACAAAAAAAATGTGTCCGATCCGTCTAATATTAGGCAATGTATATGAGCCATCATTAGCTTAGCCTGATTTTCATTTACTATTTACATGCTATTATATGTTAGGTGTAGTTATTAATGTCACATCTAACCTTTCTGAATATAGATACAAATCCTTTGTATGTTTTAAAATACTAGTGGAGATGCACGTGCCACAGGCACGTGTTTAAAAAATAATTATATTTAAAAATATCATGTATTTAAAAATAATTATATTATACTTAAAAATAATATGGGATTCAAAATTAATATAACAAAGCAAAGTTAGATTACATCGAACCGCTACTAAAGTAATTAAATTATGCTAAAACAACTAAATTATTTTTTATTAAAAATATAGCAATCCACTCAATTCAAAATCTAATCTATTCCACCCTCTGCTGCATGACAACTGGTTCAAAAAATGTTAGAACGATTAGTGAAATAAATAAATTAATACCATGTATAAGATCTTGCTTTAATAATACCATGAATCATCAAACTCATAAGTGCTTCTCCCGTTAAACTCAGAAATCGGCTACGGAGCAACGTCATTAGACATATTTGCTTTATTAATAACAGAGGCAACATCTACATATTGTTAATACATTTTGAGTTAGTAGACACACACTAATCGGTCAGGTTTAAAAAAATTATACCAAGGTGTGTGCCGACGAAGGAGGATGTGCCGAACTACTGATTGCTAGGTGGAGTAGATGGCAAGGAAAGGTTGTAGGCGCAGGGAAAGAATACAAGCGTGATTTGGAAAGTAACTTGCGCACGTTAATTAACGTACAAAAGGAAAGATAATCACATGGTAATAAATCTTACTAAAAATAATGGTTGTCTGGTATATAAGCAACCCGTGCGTATAAGAGGTGGGTAGATAAATGTTTGGTGTAAAAATAATTAGGATTTTGGTGGAAACATTTTCCTTCTATTAATTTTGTGGGTCTACAGCCTCTTTCGTCAAACCTTTGGTCTGACAAGTGGGATTTTATAGATAGATGATAGGGATTACGCGATTCGATCATTTCAAGTGAGAAATCAGGCTAAGAAATTAAGATCCTGATCATGACAACCTTTGACTACCGTCACATGCATGTTTACCACAGCTGATGTCATTTTCCCTTTTTCTTGGCATGGGCTGGAATGACCGCCAGGCCCAGCAAGTTGTCCAAGAGCCAATCAGAAACACGGCCCAACCAAATCGTCATCTTGAGACGCATTGGCAGTTTGAAACACCCACGTCATGTCATGCCACACATGAGTGGTGAAGGATTTTTTTCATTTTTGTATTTAAAAAAAATTAAAATTTCAAAAATATATGGCGGTTTCAAAAAATTTCAAAACTATACCCCTGTCTCCCCTTGCCTGGGCGACAGGGGGCCTGTCGCCCTCTGGCTGGGCGACAGGACCTAAATGTAAAAAAAATTACATTTAGGTCCTGACACCCGGGACGCATTAAACAACGAACTTGTAAAATAGATATAAATCGTAGAAAAATCGTAAAAATACAAACTCAACTGTTCTGGATTCTATGAAACAAGATCTACAACTTTTGTTATATAAAGTTTTCATTTGATCAATGTATCTTGCTCTATTTTAAATACTAGTTTAATGCACTTTTATTTAAATCTCAAGATCCATCCATTGATGCATGTCATCTTTGGCCAGAGTGTTGCATATAGTAAGCATAGGCTTGTACAAAATTGGTAGGCCCAGAAAACATTTCAAGAATAAGTTTTTAAATTAAATCTTGCAATATGTCTAGTTTAAATGGGTTATTTATCCATGCTGCTATATTGAGTTTTAGAAGCCATAACTTTTACAGTACCATTATTTTATTTCCTAAGAGCTATAAAAAAAGTTTGGTAAATTTTAGATAAGCACAACTAGACCAAATGAATTATGACTAAGGTAAATGCACTAAATCAAGAAAAATAGTTCTTGTACCTAGAAAAATTTGAAATAATTCATTTGGTCTAGTTGTGCTTATCTAAAATTTACCAAACTTTTTTATAGCTCTTAGGAAATAAAATAATGGTACTGTAAAAGTTATGGCTTCTAAAACTCAGTATAGCAGCATGGATAAATAACCCATTTAAACTAGACATATTGCAAGATTTAATTTAAAAACTTATTCTAGAAATGTTTTCTGGATCTACCAATTTTGTGCAAGCCTATGCTCACCATATGCAACACTCTAGCCAAAGGTGACCTGCATCCAAAGGATGGATCTTGAGATTTAAATAAAAGTGCATTAAACTAGTATTTAAAATAGAGCAAGATACATTGATCAAATGAAAAACTTTATATAACAAAAGTTGTAGATCTTGTTTCATAGAATCCATAACAGTTGAGTTTGTATTTTTCCGATTTTATATCGATTTTACAAGTTCGCTGTTTAATGCGTCCCGGGTGTCAGGACCTAAATGTAAAATTTTTTTTACATTTAGGTCCTGTCGCCCAGCCAGGGGGCGACAGGGGTATAGTTTTGAAATTTTTCGAAACCGCCATATATTTTTGAAATTTTAATTTTTTTTAAATATAAAAATGAAAAAAATCCAGTGGTGAACTGCTGGTGGTGGGCGTCGGCGCCAACCAACGGTTATTTGTTTCGGTGGCGGCCCTTTTCATTTTTTTGGGGCGTGAACGTGATGGTAGCAGGAAAAACCTTTCCAAGCACGGCCGATAGAGCAAGTCGCGTAAGTAGTGGCCGTCTTTTCCAGTAGTATGCTTAATTACCTGATGACAGTAAATCACCAGTGGCCTATTGGGCATGGGGTCAGGCCTGCGTTCTGAACACGATATGAAATGAAAAGGGATCCTAAAATGAAGATGATCGAATAAGAGTATGAGACGTGAAAATTCATTTTAGTTCATCTTTAGTTCTGAATACTGTTTTCTAGATTAATTTATTTCATATATTTCTTCTCTTAAATTAATGACGTGAAAATTCATCTTAGTTCATTTTTTTACAACTTGTGGGTCGATCTGAATATCTGATGACCCAGAGCAAGTGCCAAGTGGAGCTTGTATCCCTAGGCCATTATTGGTAAACCAACCAATGGGCTAAACCCCAACCTAGTGCGATTACTCTAAAATATAAACCTACCTACTAAGATTACATCAACAATCAGAAGGGGGGAAAAAGAAACCAAAATCCTCCACTTCACTTCAGTTTTAGGCACATCACAGACAAACAAAGGCAACGAACCACTCTATCTGTACGTACCGTGCTTAACGGTTCATGCGCATAATTTAGCCTCAGCAGATGGATAAAAGCAAGCGTCGTGTTCACCAGCAACCAGTTCTGAATTCCGAAATGCGTGCACACGGACACGGATTTCCTAACCACCAAGCCAAAACCCGATGAACAAGCAAGCGCCCGACCCATCGCTAACCAGCAGCTAGCAGAGGCATTCTTGCATTGAGGGTACCAAACAAGTCGCCCGTCAGAGATATATAACTAGCCATCAGCAGATCGATCACATTGCATGCACAGATCGGCCGATCGATCCAGCGAGAGGCGGAGAAGATGGCGGAGGAAGCCACCAAGACGAAGGGGAAGAAGGGGTTCCTCGCGAGGAGGAAGGCGCACTGCACGGCGTGCTGCGTGGCGCTGGCCGTGCTGCTCATCCTGGGCGCGCTGGCCCTCGCCTTCTACTTCCGCTACCGCCCGCGGCCGCCGCGCGTGGTGGCGACGCCCGTCGACGTGAGCATCGACGAGTTCGCGCTCCTCCCGCACCCGACCCTGCGGGTCTCCGTCGGCGTCCACGTCGTGGTGGCCAACCCGAGCAACTCGCCGTTCCGGTACGGCGCGTCGGTGGGCGCGGTCACCTACCACAGCGCGCCCGTCGGGGAGACGCTGGTGCCCGCCGGCGAGGTCGGCGGCCGCTCGACGGCGCGGGTGGAGCCGGCCACCGTGGTGGACGGCGTCAAGGTGGCCGAGAACCCGCACTTCGCGTCCGACGCCGTGGCGGGGATGCTGCCGTTCGTGGCGGTGGTGCGGGTGGTGGGCAAGGCCCTGGTGCTGCGCGCCTTCGAGGTGCCCGTCGCCGTCGAGGTCGTGTGCCTCGTCCGCATGTACGTGTTCCACGGCGAGAGCAGCTCGCGGTGCACCTCCACCGTGCGCGCCGGGCCCCGGGCGGCGGCCGCCGGCGAAAGGTCGTTCCCGGCGGCAGGCCAGTATGCGCACGAGCACGAGCATGAGTAGCCTGGTTCGATTTGCTTGTGGCGCGCGGTCGCTTGGTTTACGAGGAGTACTCTCTGCAGTAAAATTTCAGCAATCTAGTAGCAGTAGTTTTTACGGGATATTTGTGAGCTCTGTTTTTTCACTGTAAAATTGGAGTGTTACACATATGCTTCTACCGATTTGTAGCTGTTTTTTGAGTGTTATAAGATCAGTTGTTTGGTTCGTTTGATCGAACGGAAAACGGCAAGTAATGGGCCGGGCCTAGGATTCCTCGTTGCAAGGGCTTCTGAGAGCCCACCCAGAAGCGAGAGAAGCCGCAGGGGCAGAAGCATGGCCGGCCCAGCTTTACTTTTGGTCTTTGAAGGTCAGCGGATCTGTCCAAACAAAGCTCTTTGCCACCAGAACCTAATATAATCTCTCAGTTTTTGTTTTTGTTTTTTTGAAAGTTGCAATTTTTAATAATTTTCGAAAATGCAGGAGATTTGGCAGGCTTCGTATGAGCCAAGACACGAACGAGGAACGCAGGCATAGTCTGGTGCTGGATCTTCTAGATGGAAAGCTACGGGACCTCCTCAATCTCCTCGAAATAAAAAAGCGCAGGGGGGCAAGGACGACAATGTTGCCGTCGAATTTTCCCTGTGCTCTCTGCTCTGCCGCGCATCGGCATCGGCATCGGCCATCCAAATTCTGCAAGTGTTGTAACGAAATCAGACGAGTCCAAAACGCTCGAATACTTCTCCGTCGTCTCGCCGGACAAGCACAAGCTAGGGACAAGAACGAGTGGGTAAACAAGGGGAGTGAAAGCATAACCAGCGGTGAGAGTGACAACAGACAGGTACAGCGAAACAGTTAATACGCACTCCTTCCGTTTTAAAATATAGGTTGTTTTGATTTTTTCAGATTCATAAATTTTGCTATACATTTAGATGTATATTATAATATTATATCTAGATCCATAACACATACTATAAATTAAAAAAAAACTAAAATAGTTCGTCGAAAAAAAGCTAACATAACCAACCTTTGGCAATGGAGGGAGTAGTTGCGTAAGTGTGATACATACAGTGAGTTCATTTCCTTCCTCTAGAAGATCAGCCATCCATCGCATCTAATTTATTTGTTGACCAAGTACCTAGGTACTTATTTCGTATTAAAAGATTTATTTTTGCGAAATTGAATGAAGGATCCACGAACGAGATGCTTGGGCCCCACTCGGAAAATGCGAATCTTCATATTCCTACCAACTTCAAATACTCCAAGGACTGAGTTTACCGTGTTCCAAATGGATCTTTCAAAAAAAACTGAGCGATTTCGCACAAAGTTCGCAAATAATAGTTCAACTCATACAAAACAAGCACATGAGCTTCATTTCCAATCTACGCAATTCTTCTTCATGTATTGGTAGCCAAAACTAACGAAGTTTGTTTGTTTGACTGACCTACAATAATCAAAGCTAATTGAATTACATCAATTTTACATCAGAATATGGAGTGGAATTAAATTTCCCAAACCCCCACTCAATCTGTCAATAATGCAAGTATGTAACCATAGCAAAAACAAATGTCCATGGCATTCTTTTACCAATCTCCTGAGCTGGGAGAGACGACGACTTGATCCCCGGGCGGCTCACATCCTACAGGCTATAACAATAATCAAAAGAACACCAGTGAGCAAAGCGCCAGTCCCTAAAGAAACAAGAGCAACTGAAATTCCGATGAAACTTTGGGTGTTACATATGGCCGCTCTCTCCTCCACCTCCAGCCGGCCCCATCGACCCCAAAACCAAGAACCAAGAACCAAGAACCCATCACGAGTCGATTCATCTCCGTTCCTCCTCTTCGGTTGCGGGCGAATCATCAGTCGATCAACACATCGACGGCGGCGCGGCCGAGATGAAGAGGAAGTCCGCCCTGATTTGCTGCGGCGTGGTGGCGGCCGTGATCCTCGTCCTCGCCGTCGTCTTCGTGGCGCTCTACTTCACCGTGTTCCGGCCGCGGTCGCCCAAGGTGGCGGCGACGGTGCTGGCCACGGAGATCAAGGCGATCAACGTCCTCCCGCCGGTCCTCAACATCACCGTGCGCGTGGACGTCACCGTGCACAACCCGAACTACGCGGCGTTCCGGTACGGCGACGTGGTGACGGCGGTGCGGTACCACGGCGACGGCGTGGGGCAGGCGGTGGTGCCCGCGGGGGAGATCGGCGCGCGCGCGACGGAGACCATCGGCGCCACCGTGGAGGTGGACACCGTCAGGGTGGCGGCCACCCCCTACTTCCTGCCCGAGGCCATCCTCGGGGTGCTGCCGTTCCAGACCACGACGGAGGTGGCCGGCAAGGCCGTGGTGCTGGGCACCTTCAAGATCAGGGCGAGCTCGGAGGTGGCGTGCGACGTCGCCGTGTACTGGACCAAGGGCAACGCCACGTCGGACTGCACCTCCACGGTTCATGTAGGCGGCCGGTAGTAGGAATCCTGTGGCTCTGCTCATCTCCGACTCCGAGTCCGAGCAGACACTGTGCCTGCGTGGACATCAAAATGTCCTCTGATCTGAGATTGTCAGCGGCCGGGGTATTAGGGACAGCAAAACACGTATCGAGTGCTCTACGATTATTTTAATTTGCTATGTGTTTGATTTTAATTCAACCGCTCTTTTAAAAGGTAGTGAACGTACAATTTCCGACCTCTACACGAATCTGTCTCTCGTCAGATGATAAAAAAGAACAAAAATCACAACTTAGTAAATACACTTGGAAAAACATCGCATTGCTGTCAAGAGAGAACTTTCGCCTTATTAACACACAAAAACATAAGAAGACAGTTAGACAGGTGTGATGCCGCATAGCTACGAAGTTTCATGCTAAACCAGTAAACCGAAAACGACCAAGTCCATTAATTACTTACTTGCTTAAGAGTGTACAGCATGACGAGCAACAACTTGGTTTGTGGCTTTGTGCAAAAACTTGGTCAACGAACGCAACATTCTAGTTCTTTGTCGTCGGATCCTATTTGTTAGCTTCGCCATGACGAGCAGCAATGCCAAGATGTTTTATTTATGTTGGTATTAACAAGGGAGCTGTAGCGAGTTAAACTGGGTAATCTTGGAAACTTCCTGAATAGACAAGTTTTTTCCCCCTTGTTCTCCGTCGCAAAAACAAATTGACCATTTATTTGTCGAGGAATACCCTTTCGTTCTTCATTAGAAATATATTAGCAAAAAAAAAGAAATACGTTGCGGAAACGCCAATGTCTTTCCTACTTCCTGCGCTTTCTAACAAGCTAGCAAGAATCATGGCAAAGATCAACAAGGCCGCAGCAATAAATACGCCATTACCCTCACCGCGCTCTACTTCGCCTTGCTCCACTCCAAGGGCCGGCGGCCGCAGGCTTGGCGATGGCGGCGGCGCTGCTCAACGGCTTCCTCGAGCTGGCCGTGGAGCTGACGTTGTGACGGCGAGGTCGACGCTTGAGCATACTTGGAACTGGAGCGTGACGTTTCAAATCTGGACGAGATCGCAGAAAAGGATTTATACATCTTTGGGCAGGTGCCGAACTTGAAAAAAAAAAGGTTGGCTCCCTCCGGCTCCTAGAGCTGAATTGGGGCACAACAGAAGAGCAATAGTGTAGTGGCAACGGGGGCCACAGGAACAAGAACAGCAGATTACCTTGCTCAATTAGCACAGGGTTCACCCACAAGGATCCACTTTCTTATTTGTAAGTGATGTAGCAAAACACCGATGTCCCTAGTATCAACTATCAAGTCCACGACCCCTAGTTCCAACTCTGCCTACCCCACGTTTCCCCTCTTTTAAGTTTAACAAAATAATGGCTACCTAGCACATCCGCTGAAGCTTGTAGCGGCACCGGAATTTAAATGTTCTTTCCTAGCTCAACCTTCTTCACCATCCTTAGCGTATTGTGGAAGATGGAATCCAGTATTCCAGCAACCTGGAATTGTCATGTCAGTTTTCATCAGACATTTTTATTTGGACTCACAGATGTCAGGATAAATATAAGAATGTGTTCGCACGCACCGTGAAGACGCCACCGATAATAGCACATACATTTGTGATGAAATGAGAGAAGGATCTCGGAACTTCAGTTACCAAGACCTGAAGGTTAATGAGAATCATTTTAGATGTATCATTCACATGTTGATAAAACAGAATAATATAGTGAGGATGACAACCTGCATGGGAGAAGGCTCAAAATGAAATTTCACAACAGGAACGTAGAAGCTGTGCACCAAGCTGCTGTGTGCTGTGTATTCGTATTCCTCGAGCACTTTCAGTTCCTTTGAGGACCTCAGTGTTACAAGCTCAGTCTTCACAACTTGTAGGTAATGCTCAATCTAAGAATAGCATAAATGAATCATGTAAATCCAAAGAAACAAGAAATATTGCCGCTGAAAAGAAACTGACCAAATAGGAAACATTACGAAAAGTTAAGAGACTTACAGTAACATTGGCGTTAACCTCACCCTGCTTAACAATGTAAGACTGGCCAGCTAATCTATCATGGTATCCACGAAGATAGGGAGTTAGTCTTAAGAATTCATGAAACATCCTTGGCGAAAGTTTTTTGCCAAATGAGAACTGATTCACATAGTGTGAAACATTTATCTGGGATGGATCAAATGAGTGTGATCCAGATCGAGCTGATATAACGACACTCCCTGGAACCTGGTAAATAGACAGGTTATTATTAAAGACAGCAAACACCCTTCCCCATATTACCAACCATATGCACAATTATCTCTATGCAATGATTTACCCTTTTGACTCGCACAAAACCTTCTATTCTGCATCCACTGGTCATTGGAGCAGGGCGCTTGGCAGGATCAACAGTCTTATTGGATTTGTCTTCCAAAGCAAGCACGTGAGCCTCTTTCGGAATGTTTGCAACGTAAGTTTCCATTGCCTGAGGTTTAAAATATTACATCAACAGTTAGTTCAGAGCTAACAACAGATAATGTAGATCAAAAAGTAAAGAATATTTGGCCTTTTGGATGCCATTTCAGTTCCTCCTGCATGGTGTTTAGGATATAGAATCATAGCAAATATAAACATTGCTAAAACAGTACAAAGAATCGATAACCAGGTAATGCATAACATACCGCGACTAAACTCTCTGTATCACGCTCCCCATAGTACGATTCATGATCATGATGACCCTGATTTTCCCTGTGTACAGAAAAATTAGGGGTTTTCATAGAACTAGGGAAAATATCAAAACAGACGCAGAACAAAAAAAAATTGCAGCCCAAAGTAGCATTATCCCTGGAGATTAGCCAAGCAAACTCCAGAAGGTATCTAAATAGAATGTAAATGAACTGTGCTTACTTGATATCAGACCCTTTACGGAAAACACGAATGGATGGGTATCCTTGTATGTGGTGCCTGCATTTGATAAACTAAAGTGATGAAAAGTATATTCCAGATATTTATTGATTAAGAAACATCAGCAAAATCGCAAACCAAAGAAGTTATAAAGGAACACCAGGTTTCATGATATGAGTGAAAAGGAACAAAAACAATCTCAGGATTTCTCTTGTGGTCAATACTGAGTTATCAATATGTGTAGCTTGAAATATGCATATATGTCTTCATAAAAAAAAGATCAGATCATCAGATGCACAAGAGCATTCCATTATAGAGATGGTAAATATATATAATTCTGCCACCCCTTCTTATCTGTCTGTTTGTGAATATGGCAACTTGTTAATGAAGATGGACAACAAAGCAGGTGGTGGGGAAGTTAAACAGCATCCCCATAATCAGCCCACCAGCATTTCCCACTTTTATCCAACAATATGGAACATAGAAAAACTTCTTCCTGGCATCCCCACTTTTCCTTTTTTTTTTTTGGAAAACTAGAAGAGGGGATGCAGGAGTCTAAATGAACTAACAGGCTCCAAACCTGATGCCATAAGCCCATAACGGCCAACAAGGCCAGAATTCAGAACAGCCTCCAAATAAAATCTCAAAATAGTAAAGTATCAAACAAATAGAAGAATGAGGCATGAGCTTTCAATGGAACTGTTACTTGCGCAGTTCCATATCAGTCTTAATAGATCTTTTAGGTTGAAGTATCAGAAGGAATAGTTCTCTATGTAAATAGATCCATAAATAGATCCAGAAGGAATAAGTACTACAGAATCCAGATGGAAGTGGCATTGTGATTTTATGAAACACAATGCATCATGATCTCATTATTTTAGCCCCACATCATAAAACTACTTATTTAGACACTCCTTAACTAGTTGATAAAGTCTTTCATGATACATAACCAATAATGAATCGTGATTCCATATTGCATCATAGACATTTGGATCATGTTGGTTTTAAATGTAAGTATCAATAGGTACAGACCTCCTACACAAGTCAATTTCCTCAGTGCAGTCAACCTTGCCCAGAAGGATTCTACCATCCATTTCAGGGTCATATCTGCACATGATCGAAGACAAGGTTATTAATCAGTAGTGTAAGACACTGATCCCTAAGCTTTGTTAGGAGCATATAAAGAACAATAGTATTTACCTCTCCCTTATTATTTGCGCAGTCTTCTCCCACGAAGGTTTCTGAAAGAAAAAAAAAGGAGTGATAAGCAGTCCAACATATTACATTTACTTCACCAGAACAAAGCCGCAAATTTCAACTGAAATAAAAATATCAGCAGATTTAAGCATCTATAATCAAATTAACCAAACTATGACAAGGATTTTCACTGTATTGTGGTGCAACTGTTGTTCTGTGGTTTATATTATGTCCAGATGACTTCCACATTATCAATACAATAATTGATGTCCTCAGAAATATAGTAGCTGAAGTAATGAACATAAATAAATGAAAAGTAACACAAGGAAATAAATACTAACCAGTCGATTGCTCCAGTAACACCATGGGGCATAAAAGTTGACAACCAAAACAGGATATCTAAAAAGGAACAACAGCAGGATAACTATCAGCAATATTAGGGATCCCATAAAAGAAATACAAGAGGGGTGCAAAAATGCATGGCCGAAAGAATTGGAGCTATTGAGATACAATTATTATGAATGTGCAAAAATACATGGCCGAAAGATGGTGATGAAAAGAATAGCATGAACAATTATCTGGTTATTGATACAATACGATCTTAAAATAAAGAATGACTTCTATGTATGATCAAGCAGGACTTTAAGTCAGTAGATAGCTGAATACTTACTGGTGTGAATAGCTATCAAAATTGCGAGATGACAAGGAAACTGAACCATCGACATGATCCTCTTCTATATCATCTCCATGCTTACTGACAGTGGGAATAGGCCCAGGGTGGAATTCTGATCCAGTTGGTACTAAATTCCGATCAATCGAATATTTGCGAACAGTTTTCGTTATGTTCAATCTGTTCTGCATATGGATTTAACAGATAATTAAAGTTAAGCAAGAAAACAAAATGCTGTGGTCTGCAGATGTATACATAGCTTAAAAAAGCTAGTCAAAAATGATTTTAACATTCATGATAGTTTACATGAGTACTTAAACATGTCTTTGTTTTCTGAAAAAACACATTATATCTCTCATGTTCCCCTTTTTTCTAGTATCATCAAAGGATAAAAAAGAACTCGTCCTGCAAGGGGGAAGAAACCCCCGAGCATTAAATAAGAGAACTCTCACGCAGGCCAAGAAAACCTCCGAACCCCTGCCCCACCCTTACATAGGGGCGCCGTTACTCAAGTGAGTGTGGGCTGGGACCTTCCTTTATGCTTTGGCGTGGTGACAGGCGAGGGATTCTTTTAACCCAAGGCTGAAATTCACTGCCGAGGGGAGTCAAACTCAGGACCTGGGGAGTGCTACTAAGGCCATCTAACCAAGTCAGCTAGAGACCCATTCGCTATCATCAAAGGATAGCAACTAATAATTTTGCCACATTCTAGAAGATAGAACCCCAAAAAAAGGCATATGAGGCAAAGAAATATCTTACTGTTCCCAGCACATCGCTGACATCAACTGATGCAAATTCACATGAAAGTGCAGGAAAGCTGTAAAAGACAATAGCAATCAGTGAACATTGAGGGAACAATAATTAAGGTTTGTAGCCAAGAGTTTCTGAAATCATCCCTAATTCCAAACAAACACCAAAGCCTGTCATTCCATGTAATTTAGTGTATGCTACAGATGAAACCCAATGGGAGCCACATGAACTAAGGAGAAAGAAAAAAATAAAGAAAATGTTAACAACAGAATAAAATAGTAATATAGTAATAAATGGCACACGATCTGGCATCTTCAAGAAAAACAAACAGCGCTAGATTCCCTAAAACCATTCCAGAGCTCAAATGACCAGCAAGACAAATTAAACCATACAATGTTGCAAACGAACAAGAACCCTCCCTACTAGTTGCAGTTGCCCAAAGTGCTAGTTTGTCCAATAGATATCATATTATAAAATAATTAGTATCAGCATAGTTGGCATAAGTCAGGAAATCACAGATTCTATAAATTGTAAATCCTGACCGAAAGAGAAAAGGCAGCAGTGTACTGTGTACATATGCAGATACGCATCCATACGGGCACATATCAATATTGATATATCTAAACACCAAACTGAACAACACTTGAGACAGGCAATAGGGCTTACCTTATATTGAAATCTATCCGTAAAAACTCCCCATCTGAACTCCTATCAACGATCACAGATGTTGTAGTATTAACTGCTAGGTAACTGCTCAATTCCTGCAATGTCAAATAATCAACTTCTTAGTTGAAAACTTGAAGTTCACCTTTGCAAAATATAAAGCTCATAAAAATGAGAAATCAGTCAACTTTAAATGGCAGGCAAGTAATTGCAATATTTAATCAGTGGCAACCCTCAACGCATGGGACTCAGAGCAACTAGAATATTTGGGAAACAGCATGTAACTAAACTAGTACTTTCAATGTTTAGTGTACCATAGTAACTGGAATGTTTCGGGTTCATAATGTAACTAAACTACTACTTTCAATGTTTATTACATCACAATTGACAAATCTAAACCAAAATTCAGCCGCAGTAGCTTGAAGTTTGCCTTCAGAATCTAGCCCATCTTGTTGATGTTCTAATTTCAATAGTCAACTGAAAGAAAAACACTTAACTCGATTGAATCGATTAATAGAACAAATGTGAGAAATAGAAAGTGGTTACTTAAGTCAGCTATGCTACAGAAAACCAAATGATAGAACGGTATTCTACACAAACAAAATGAGTATCATTGATTATTTTTCCAATTTCTTTCCTTACACTTAGTTTATGACTGCCTATTGGAACATGAAGGAAATTCTATTGATTACAGGGGAAACTTGGGTGGGGCAATACCATTCCAAACAAAAACATCATAGTTAGTGCTGCTACAATGGATAATCCAGCACCAGATAATGATGCCTCGGTCAAATCCCTAGGGATTTTCCTGCAACATGAAAAATAATCAAACATTACAAATATGGACACGAGCAACAATAAGCTTCTCACTGAATAGCATGGTTGATACATCAAGGAACTAAACAGTGTGAGCCACTCAGCTCTCAAATCCCAACGAGATGGATCAAACCCTTATGCAGTAGTTCATCATGATTTATGGCGAGGGTGTATTCCGTCTAAAAAAACATCATTTTTTAAGAAAATGGAAACATGTGGCTTCTCCTATCTAATCCAGAACTGTCGGACTAGCTTCTACTTTAGAATGGCATACGGCATCAGAGTGCAACACTGTCCAAACTCGAAAGGGAACTCCAAACGAAGAACCACTACAAAATGAAATCTAACGACGGGATGAGTGTGCTACCACTCAAAATGCAATTACAGAATGGTCACGCCCACAAACCAAAAAGAAAAACAAGATTTTGAGCACAACATCTACCAATTGATCGGGCAAGTCCCCGTCTCTACCGAGCTACAAACGAACAAAGGAACATCGCTGACGCAGAGTAACCCGCGCTAACTGCAATAGGGCCTATTAACGAAGAAGTGTTCAAAATCATTGTAGCGATTTAGCTGCTCCTATCCCCTCGATACATAAGTGCTCTCATTCCTAGAACCCACCCGGGCACTCGCCTCAAAGAAACGCCGCTGTCATCCAGGATTCGAAGAAATCCGCCCAGCGCAACCGGACAACACCACTCTCCGTTCTCGGTATTCATCATCTAATAATTCCCCCAGAAAGCTGCACCAGGGCGAAGCCAGACCGGAAGAGCATCGGGGTCTTATGTGTAAAACGATGGGGTCATAATAGACCATTAACAACAAGCTACAGCAATTTAGCACTGATTTTTGCAAAATCCGTCGGGGTCGGCGGACCCCAATGCCAAGGCACAGCTCCGCCTCCCAGCCTATCCCGGGAAAGGTATCGAGGAGTGGAGGGGCGCTCGAGATCGAGGGAGGGCAGATCGGGGGCGCACCTGTAGAAGTCGACGGACTTGAGCTTGCTGGAGATCATGGCTGCCGATGACCCTCAGATCTGCGGCGTCCGCCGGGGTGTGGGGGGAGAGATCTGGGAAGCAAGGAGTAGGAGAAAGGTGAGATTTTGGTGGGGTTCCGTTCGTCGTCGGCGTCGTCTTGGGGGATCTCACCGGGGACGGCGCGCTGTATGGCACGCACGAACGCACCGACCTCGTGTCCTGGTCCTGGCTCGCCTTCCCCGAGAGTTACCTCTCGCCTGCCTGCCTCGCACCTCCCGTGCCTAGCAGTCTTAAAAAAAGATTAAAAGGTGTCTGATTTTATTTTATTTCTCTCTCGCTTGGTTTCGTTTTCGGTAATTATTCCGTAACCGTAATACTCTGTATCTTTTAGCAAAATTTGTACCACATGATATACTACGACAAAACACAAAAGGTGTATTATGGAGAACATTGAAAGATGAATATTTTGTCAGTAGACGTACAAAATTGTGCATATTACTACAGGACAGAATTTATTGTCTACAAGAAACGTGTTTACTGGAGGACACTGAATCATGCATAACTGCAACCATATACAAATTTTGTAGTACTCTCACCGTTCAAAATGTAAGTTGTTTTGTCTTTTTTAAATTCATAGTGTTTGCTACGCACTTAAATATAATATATGTCTAGATATATAGCAAAATATATGAATCTAGAAAAGTCAAAACGGCTTATATTTTGAAATAGAGGGAGTATCATGTAGCAAAGATAGTTTTTTCTTCTAGTTTATTATAAAGTCTAGTTCTAACACATGCAGCTTCGATGGGTATATCGCTGCTTCTTTTGCTTAGAATATCCTGTTACTTGAAGGTATCCACGAGGCCATGGCCACGATGCAGTCCTTGTATACTTCATCCGAATTGTAATTGCAGCAGTCTACATCACGCTAAATGGTAAAACTTCTAATCAAGCCAAGGTACGGTGGAGGCCGAATGAAAGTTCTGTTAGAAAAAAACGAAAATAGGTGAGTTGCAACTTGCAAGCTTTAGACCGTAACTTTGGAGTTACATATGGCTTCCAAAAACCTCAGAAGTTGCATGATTTCTTTATGTTCCAATTGCCCCAGTGGTATTTTTTTTTATTAAGCATACCTATATTAGATTAGTAGGAAAACAAACAGCACAAGTACACGTGCACACACAGGCGTGCTCTGGAAGGATACATAAGGACAGGTGTCCACCAACTTTGCACAAAAGCCCCTATGACATAAGAGAAATACAAATAAGACTGAGAGGAGCTCTGTGCCTGCCACCAACAGCTTCCGCCATGGATCCTCGCTGCTACAGCTAGCACCAGGAACCAGAGACGGCGACAACCACCAGAAACCAGGAGGGCGCGCCAAATCGCCGAAGCTTTCGCAGGAGCCGCAAAAGAAGCCGGCCCAAAGGACGAGCAAAAACCCGATGTAGCGCAACGGCCGGGGAAGCACCCCACGCGCACCTGGTCCAGGGCCATGGCAAGCCGCCAAGATGCGCCGTGAAGAACCATGGACACACACCACCACGCCAACAAACCCAGCACCAGGCCTTCTCTTCCAACAACAAAGGGCTCGGCCGCCGCCACAAGAAGCAGGAGCGGCACGCACCTATGGGCTCCAGAGTAGACCCTCCCACAGTAGTCGTAGAAGACAGAACTGGAGAGGTTGAGCCACCCGTACCTCAAGATGGCGCCGGAGCCAACGCCATCATGACGAGAAGGATGGAGGCACTTATTCCTCTGCAGCGACGTCGATCTCGCCTCGACGTCGTCGCCTGGAAGACAAAGCTCCCTCCCATGTCGGATCGCCGTCATGGGAGGAGCAAGAACTAGCGTACCTAGTACAAGCCTATTAACTAATATACACTCCGCGCGACGAACTCGAGGTTCCCCATCCCCTCCGGGGCCGACGAGGCCGCCGCAGGAGAGGGGGAGCCGCCGAAATCGCCGCCGGAAGCGAGCTCGCCCTGGATTCGCCCTTTTGTACTGTAGCAAGGGGAAAACGAGTCGAGAGAAATCAGCGCTCGGCTGTTGATCCCTTTACTTGTGCCACCTGCCCCAGTGGTAATTGGGACTCTTGCAAGTTGCAAATGGTCAAGCCAAAAGACTTTCAAAGGAAAAAAAATAAATAGTTATGTGTCTAATACATCCAGTAGACTTTACATACTGCTTAGTATAAGACAAGCCATAACTGTTTACAAGCTAGTACCACATAATACATCCAGGATAATACAATTTTGTTACAATGGTTGGGGGAAGAAATGGACAGCTCATAAGACTCGATCCGACGGTTTAAAATTGATAAACATCAAAATACACACAAAAAAGAGGCACCTATAGACATTGAATGCATATTTAATTGTGGGCCCATAGTCACCACATGTCTATTAAATTGATGGACCTAATTAAAAACTAATTATGGTAATTCTATTTTCAAAATTATTTTATTTAATCAATGATAAGATAGTAAATCTATAATGATCCTTACCATCAAAATATAACCCCATTTTTTGCTTTTTAGCATTCACGTTAACTGAGCGTTGACTAACGATGTCCGCAGCTCCACGCTCGACGACTTCACCGCCGTGTCCGCGGCTCCACGCTCGGCTTGCTGCTCGACGACTCCGCCGCCCGCTGCCGTGTCCGCAGCTCCGCGCTCAGCCCGCTGGCTGCTACAGTGCTCGACGACGACTCCGCCCCCGCCGCCGTGTCCGCGCGCGGCTCCGCGCTCGGCTTGCTCCTCGTCTCCTCCACCGCCATCTCCATGCTCGGCTTGCTCCCGAAGCCTCGTTCCGTACTTCTATGGAACCTCGTTAGCGCAAACGACGGCGGCGGACTTGTTTGGTTTGAGGATTTTTTTTCATAAGTTTCTATCACATCAAAAAGGAATCTTACTATTTTATAGTATTAAATAAAATTTGTTTATAAATATTTTTTACCAGCTCAGTGCTAATTCGCAAGACGAATCTAATGAGCCTAATTAATTCATAATTTACTACAGTAATGCTACAGTAACAATATTCTAATCATAAATTAATATATCTTATTAGATTCATCTTGCAATTTAGCTCCAAAATTCTACAGTTAGTTTTATAATTAATCTTTATTTAATACTTCTAAATACTAAAAAGTTCCAAAGACTTAAGAAAAAATACCTGAAACCAAACAAGCCCTTACAGCGTCTGAATTTCAAGTCCGTGTGGCGCTTGATGAAATAGCCGGAAAAAAAAAAGAATTTCCTTGATTGGCCCGGTAACCCGGTTATGTTGGTCCAAAGATATCTCCTCCTCTATCTTTGGGCCAGGCATACGAATTGGACGGGCCCTTCCATTTTAGGCCTTCTCCGTCTTTCTATGTGCTTGCCCACTTCTTTCTCATTTTATTTCCAGGTTTACACACAAGGACACAGCTATAGTAAACATTAGCATTGGAATTTGAAACACCTCCGTCCAAATTTTTTTTTTTGGAAATGTGTTATTTTGAATGTACTCGCAACGTGCTGGTCTTCAGAGCTCAAATGGTCTATATCCCTATCCACAAGGTGACAAGGCCTAAACTATTTTCTGCTCCTGTATTAGAGCATCTCCAAGAGCTCTTGTATTTTGTTTTCTAAATATGGAGTTTGTAGACCTTTAGTAAAAATAAAAAGCACCTAATTCTATGGGGTAGTCCAAGAGACTAGGTAAAGTGGGATAGCTATATTCAAAATTGGGTCCACGTCATCCAATTCCGTTGGCCCTTCCGATACCACTGCGATCGATCTGTTCGCGATGCACTGGACAAGAGCGCCGCCGCCCCAAAACTCGTGCCGTCGCCCTTGGACGACGTAGCGCCACCGCCGCCCCTAGACGTGAATCCAACCCCTGGACGTGAGCAGTGGCGGACCTAAGATTGGAACTTAGGGTATGTCATGTCAAAATTTTAACCTACAATGTTCGGTACAATCTAAAAAAAATTCGGTGGACAATAAAAAAATTCCACGAGCAATTCGGTATACAAGTAATTAGGTTCAATATTTGCATAGATCACAATATAAATAGTAGAAGCAAATTAAAGATTTGTTTGGTTGTGCTGTGGCTTTTAGAAAAGCTGTTTGTGAGTTGTGGAAAAATAGCTGTGAGAAAAGTAGAAGGCCATTTGGTTGGGTAGCTGTGATTTTTGAGAAAACTGTTAAGGCAACCCACATATCATCCACAACCATCCTGACGCGGCCCTCTCGAGGGAGGGGAGCAGCATGGGGAGGGCGCGAGCCTCGACGACGACGAGGGCAGGGAAGCGCGCTCACCAGAGCAGGGCCGCGCAGCCGCCGGACAAGGCTCGTGGTGCGCTGGCGGGAGGGGAGGTGAGGGGCGCTGGCGAGGAAGCGGTCGCGAGAGGGAGGAGAGAGCGACATAAAAAAAACACAAACCAGTATCTACATAATCAATGGTAGGTGGGTAATTTGTATGCCCAAAAGCCAATAAAAATAGTGAAAGATGTTTTTGGATCTGTACTAGTGAAAAGTTGGCTTTGGAAAATATGTTGCCACAGGCAGAAGCAAGATCAATTTTAGAAGATTGTAATCATACCATAAACTTTATGCCTCCCAGTTTGAACTACTCCCAATTTGAACTAGAACCGAGAGGTCAACAAAATTGGTAAGACCTTGAAGCTATCCTCATGTCTAGTGTCATCAATATAATTGTCAAGTTGTAATTTAAATTTTATCAATATGAGTCAAAGAAGTTATTAGAATGAAGAGTGCTGACTTAGGGTATGCCACGGCATACCCTGACCCCCCTCTGGGTCCGCTAGTGGACGTGAGTGCCACTGCTCCTTGAAGCTACATCGCCTGGACGTGAGTGTCGCTGGCTGCCCCTGAAGTTGCACCGTGTGGACGTGGAGGCCAAGACCATCGGCAACGGTGCCTGGCCGGATGTGGATGCTCGGCAAGGCAACGTTGGAAGTTGGATCAAATTGATGTGAGGTATCGTGACGTGCTCACTTCAATGTAGTTCCTTTTCGTTCTTTACTGGAAGTTGGATCAAATCAATCTGTTCGCGCGCACGGAAGGTGGCAGCACACACGGGAGCAGCGAAATCCGCGTGAGAATGGTGCCGGAGGGCCGGATGCCAAGTGCTCGATGCTGGGCATCTTTGCCTAGCGGTTCCCCTGGGATACAAGATCAGGATAGAAGATGGGGAAGATAGAATATCTGTTGGATGGGGTTGTTTTGTCTCCCTTTTCTTTATTGAGCCAACTTACTCAAGATACAAGAGCTCTTGGGGATGCTCTTACAGGGGGTGGGTACTATCTAGTAGCTTTTTTCAAATCGGTAGTCCTGGAGCTGATGAAATGTTTCTATCAAACAGACCAGAGAAGAGCTTCTGAAGGCAATGGTCTGCTCATCTGAAGAGTAGGATGTTTTTTTAGACTATGGAAAAAATTCCGACCTTGATCATGCACAAACGAATGACTTCCAAATCGGTAGTCTTGAAGCTGATGAAATGTTTCTATTAAACAGACCAGAGAAGAGCTTCTGAAGTCAATGGTTTGCTCATCTGAAGAGTAGGATGTCTTTTTAGACTATGAAAAAAGTTCTGACCTTGATCATTCACAAACGAATGACTTAGACACTAGAGCTCAAACTAGGAGTTTCACAAATACAAGAAAAAATTATAAAACAAAGAAAAAAAAACCTAGAAGACTATACTTTAAACTTCTTCTTCGTCCCGCTTCAACCTTGCAATGTATTCACGCGTGCCAATCCATCACATTACTCGTCTGCTTAGAAGCTTGATGTCCGGATGGTTTGTAGCTTGCCCCTTCACACAAACCTCCATGTGTTGCAAAGGTAGAGGATGTTGACTGCCTCCAGGGAGGGAATGACACCAGACGATGTCATTAATGCCGATGCCAGCGCAACGCCGGGCAAGAATACCCTCGAACGGTTTTCGTGTCACTCACATTTTCGGACCTGCAAGTAGGAAAGCACCTCAACAAAGCCTCCAGCGAGAAAAACCCTACAACAAGCATCGTCATTGCCGGCATAAAGAGTCAATTCTTTGCTTTTCAGATTGTTTGGAGTTTATCCTTCAATCCAAATCTCATTGCAGCCTGATTGTTGTAATCACACTACTACAAAAAAAAAGTGATTAACCGTGACCTTTTTAAAACACCTCCGAGGTGGGCAGTAACTTCAACAGCCTCAGTTAATGATACCAATTAACCGAGACAATCATTTTTTATTAATCGAGACGATTAAAGAAATCACCTCTCAAAATTGATTAACCGAGGTGGGCACCCTTAAAATGACTGCCTCAGATAATAATACAGATTAATTGAGATGGTTGTTCTAAACCAAACGCCTCGATTAATCGATTAATCGAGGCGGGCACCCTATAGGGTCTGCCTCAAAAAATATCGAGGCACAAAGAGGCCCAGAAGACCCATTATCAGAGTTTCATATATATACCCGAGTTAGGGTTTGGAACTTTCATCTACCCTCTATCACTCCTCTCTCACCCATCAGCCTCCCTCCCTCCCTCCCTCCCTCTCTCTCTCTCTCGCCCCTCTCTCTCCCTCTCTCTCTCACACCTGAGCGAGCGGGCGGCGGGCGTGGCAGATCCAAGCAGCGGGCTTGTGGACGGTCAGGCGACGGATGCGGCGGACCCAGGCAGCGGGCCTGTCGGCGGGCGTTAGGCGGGCGCGGCGGATCCAAGCGACGAGCCTATGGACGGGCGGGCGGCGGATGCGGCCGGACGCGGCAGACCCAGGCAGCGGGCCTATTGGCGGGCGCTAGGCGGGCGCGGCGGATCCAAGCGATGGGCCTGTGGACGGGCGGGCGGCGGATGTGGCCGGACACGGGCCTGTCGGCGCGCGTGCAGCAGACGGCAAACCACCTCTAAAAATCAGTCAATTACCGTGACCTTGTATCCGAGGCGGTTAAAAAAAACACCTCGATTAATCGTTTTTGCACGTCGGTTAAGAATTTTTTGTAGTGTCAGTAATCATGTGTCTACACCTATCATAACTGATAACTAATTCCAATAGGAGTGCATTGAACATAGCAGTTAACAAGATTCTTCTTGGATTGGATGGTACATATAACAACAAAGAACTAGATTGGGACAATCTCATCAAAGATACTGGGTGAAATTTATAACTAGTTCGAGAAGATTTCATGTTTTTCCCATACATACCTTGCTATATTATATTCATGATGTCAAAAGGAGACGTGGTGCCCATATTTCTATAGAACCACTCTTTTAGGTGTGATAAGTTTTATTCTAGTCGGATGTGCACTTTACATTGCAAGCGACCAGACTTTCCGTGGCAGTATCCTGCAGAATCGTTTCTATCTAATAATACTGGTAGGATAATGAAGTGTATTTTTCCATCAATCATTCGAGTACCTGTCAGCGCGGCAACAAAACAATAAACAAGATGATACATTTGTTGGCATGCTAAAGTCCCTACAATTTGGGACTAAATTATGCCCGCAGCTAGGGTTGAAAACGGTCGGGATAGGTCGGGATAACCCGTTGCCGTTTTCACTTTTACATTTTAATACGAAAACGAACAAGTCGAACACGAATACGAATATGGACTCATGGTATATCGAAAACAAACCAATTCGAACGGAATTGTGTCGAAAACGAACAGTCTACGGAAAAGACAAAACGGAAACATCAACCCTATAAAAAAGGTCGAGGGTCATCAGGGGATATAGGTAAAAGAATATCAAGCGACTCGGAATTCGCTCATCTGCTTTCTCCACTGTCGTATAGTAAAATAATAAAAGGAATATAACAAGGGAAGAAAAAAAAGATTTCCTTGCAATTTGGCCCGTAGGTACATGTACATGTACGATTGGGGCCTGAACTGGCCCAACTTCTTAGCAGCACTCCTGACCGTCATGATAACCGGCGGCGGCGCGGACTATAGCTTGGAGGCTTCCGGTGCGCCGCGTGGGCTGGTGTGCGGGTGATGACCATGGCGGTGCGAAGCAGCCGGCGGCGGGTGGGAGCGGAGCAAGACGGTGATCTTCGGGGTGGAGCGGGACGGCGCGCCGTAGGAGGGCCTCGGCGGCTGGCGCCTGGCGGTGGCGGGCGCTGCAGCTTCTCCAGGAAGTCGGCGTCGGCGATGGCCCACCCGCGGGGCTTCTCCAGGGGCGGCTCCTCCTGCGTCACCGCCGGTCCGGGGAGGTTCGGAGGAGGGGCTCGGCGGCTGTCGCCTGGCGCCTGGCGGTGGCGGGCGAGCGAGACCAGAGGCACTGAGGGAGAGAAGCAGCGGGATTGAGGGAGGCGGAGGCGTGTGGTGGTCTGGTGGATAGGGTTTCCCTATTGATTTGGGCTAGGCCGTTCAGATTCAAGAGGACCTCACATTTGTTTGGGTTTGTGGGCTGTAAATACGGGATATTTCGAATTTGTAAAAACGGGATATCCCGATCAAATACGGGAAATGCGGAAATGATCGGGATAGGAGCCAAACCGTTTTCGACCCGTTTTCGAATTTGACATTCCGAATTTCGTATTGATTCCGAATTTGTCCGACGAAAACGAGGCAGTAAAATGTAGAAATCGGAGCGGAACGGAACGGGATTTATCCCTACCGTTTTCAACCCTACCCGCAGCTTGCAACTGTTCACATGCATAGCATCAAAGGCACAACAGCCCTCTTAAGAAAATTTCTGAACATTCGAAGCTGAAAAGGTGAAATGCTACCTTTCAATGACAATGAGAACTTGTGAATTCAAGTTTGAGAATTTTTCTTTAAGCCCCCATGTGGGTGACTGAACTAGAAAGAGAAGGCACCGGGGATGTCGAAAAGACCTTTCTTTAGTGATGGGTCCAACCGACATGCATGGGTCGCTCTGAACAGTGCATAACTATCTGTTGCTTTTATGTGATCATGATTTCACAATTCTCACCTGCTGGTAGGTTGTCCAGTGAACATAATCCAGCACGGTCAGATCAAGCAATCCAACAGGGCGGCTGTACTAAATTCCTGTGCGGATATGAGAGGAGCAACCGGAAGGAAAAGGAAACAAGCTAAGGAAGCATGTGAGCTACACAAAGATGTTCTTGTCGTGTTACACCGACAAGACTTCTGGAAACTAGTTTGGTTTTTTGCAAAACAAAAAAAAATTCTGAATGTCCAGAAATTGCTCCGACCGAATTAAGTGTCAGCAAGTAATACATTTCTCGCATCCGAGACCATGTAAAATTGGTCCTGAATTAAGGTATTGGAGAACCATTGACTTTATAATCCATCAATCTTTTGTATCAATTATTTCCTGAAAAATCTCAACTTGTCGCAATTTTTAATCAGGGCGGCTGAAGAATATTGGCCATATGTGTACACGGGTGCAAGAGAACATAGCGCTTTTTGCTATTTAAATAACGCCAAGTGGCCAACACCAAGGCGTGGATTATTTTGGTATGGTACTTCAAATATTCTACCAACCTTAATGCCGTGCACATGGATGTGATTCTCTTTTCAGTTTGAGCTTGTTGCTTTTCTATGGTTCATCCGGGGACGCAAGAGGGCTATTTTTGTTCCACTTGTCAATAGCTCGATCAGTTGATGCATATATAAATGTACTTACTCTGGTTGAAGATTGAGATCAGCGTAGTTAATTAGCTAGTTTAGATTATGGATTAGTTAAAAACTCTGCGTTTCATTCTTATTTTGTGCTCCCCTTTTGTAGAAGCTTCAGTAACATGGAGCCAACATTGCCCATCGTGCATGTGAGTATGGAATGCCATTTTTTCTTTTAAGATCATGGGTTTGGATCTTGTTTCAAGAAAATGATATATAATATAATAGGGACATCATATAACTAAATCTAGAATTGGCAGAACATATAATATAGGCGTTCTAGAATGGTCTTGAACACATAATGATGTGATGGTAAAAACTTAGCTAAAAAGGTAAACAAAATGAATCATATAATTAAATCTCATAATCTTGGTTTGTGCATTACCAATTTACCATCATATATATCATTCATTCATTCATTCATTCATTCACGCCACACCTTTATTAGGTGATCAATGAAGTTGTAAACTCCCAAAGTCCTAAAGTCCAGAGTCTAGACCTTTTCGCACAAAAAAAAATGTTCCACTTCAGTTAACCGCAATTTCAAACTAGAAACCACGTACGTGTAATGCATAGAAAAGTTAGTACTTCGCAAAAGTTAATACACTTAGTAGCCGATATACGCGACGATTGTTCAGAAACGTGATGAACCATGAATCTAAGATGAAAAGCTACAATAGGTAGCTCTCATGACTTCATGTTTGAGCTTGACTCCAAATTAACATCGATGAAGGTATAGTACAATGATGGTGCAGTAGAAATTAATGTGCATTCCTATTGCCTGAAGACAAACTCAAGCTGTTAATCAGGAAGGCCCTAGCCCTTATTCGGTTTGTTAGTAAGCCCCATCAGCTTCTTTTCTTTTTCGCAACCCCTTATTCGGTTTGTTAGTAAGCCCCTCAGCTTCTTTTCTTTTTCGCAACCGTGCCTGAGCACGTATTTCATTAAGAGAAAACCCTCAGCTTCTTTTTCCGCAAACAAAAAGAAATATCTCTCAGCTTCCAATCCTTTGCAACAGTCAATCCTTAAACTACTTTGTGCACTGAAAGCTACTTGCTAACCACCCATTCTTTTCACAACCATGCCATTGCATATATATCTCCCTTATCTTCACACACACACACACACACACACACACACACACTTTATCGTCATCGAGAATATCACTAAGTGAGATATATCTGAAACTCTTGAATTTTTTTTCAGAATTTAACTTGCAAGGAAGGAGAAGGCAAGGACATATGGTGTCGAGATTCAAAGAGATAGGCAGTTTGGTACGTTTTGGTACATGAACCGCCCATGCATGCATGGTTGGTAGCTATGATGCCCACAAGTGACCAAGTGAGTAGGGTACATAGACCCTTTGATCATGCATTCATGCTGATGAGCTAGTGCACCGGTCGGTATGAAAACACTTGATTTCATATCAAACAAAAGTGACAGCTAGGTGAGGGATTTTCTTCCAAAGAAATAAGAGAAAAAATAAATCTAGTACTAGAGGAGAGCAACATTGATAGATATATACTGCAAACAATGGCCAGTGGTTTGCAGTTACCACACCGAAGAGTTATTCTTCCAAGTTGCAAGTTATATATATGTTGGTCATCTGTGAATAAAACTAATACTGGTCATTTCTTTATTAGAGGATAATGGTACTTTAATTGGGTCAAACAAACTACATGACTCTTCACACTGGTGATACGATTCATCTTGCTTCAGGGAAAACTATGAAAATATTCATGAAACACATTTTATTTACACCCTTATTAGCTTATTTTAACTTATTTCTCTTAGGTTTTGCACCCATCAAGTAGTAGTAAGAAGTGAGCTGCATGCGCATCTAACCAGTACTCGTTGGTTATCAACACAGTTAGTATTTTATGAAAAATGAAACCAGGGCACATGAGTACGCCGAGTAATAGTAATATATTCACATATTTGTCATTAAAGACGAGCGTATCCACAGTATCACCACACTACATAAATGTATTTTTCGCCATTTATCCCACACATGCATAGAGTGTAAAGGGTCAACACTTCATATGCTGTTCATACATTGAGAGCTCGCTCTCAGTTTGTTCGTCCATGGTAGTGTAGCAGCACGGACAAGGGAAACAAACAAATCCCCTTGTCCTTGAGCTCCGCACATGGATCAGCTATACTCGTCTGACTCTGATCACCAAATCTCACTCCTTCCATGCCTGCACCTGTACAATCCATCCCCTCTCTTCCGTGACCATCGCCAATTCCTGCTTCCTTCATGCAGAAAAAGAAGAGAGAATTTTTTTTAATAAGTAAACGGATGCTCTGCAAGCAACATCTGTGTCTAGCCTTTTCGTACGCGATCTCAACCAATAAGCAAACGAGTATGTGTACAACTCAAAGGCTATGCTTATTTTCAAGAAATTGAATATTGAGTTCTAGCATACCTTGGTGAGGTCCCTGATGTTGCATCTCCTTTTAGGGCTCAATTCCAGCTGCGACACAGCACTGACCTTAAAGAAGCAACCCAAAAAGGAACAAATTAACATCACAACAAGCAGTCTGATCTAGCTCTAACAGTAGAAACACCGAGAGGTGATGCCTTGTAAGCTGTAACTATACTAACCTTTGGGCTATTCACTGGGGAGCTTGCAGTATCTTCCAGGGATTCATCATGATCCAGGGCCTTGAAAGCCTTCTTGAGCTTCTTCAACCCCTTGTATTTGGCAGGCAACAGCGCGGACGCAGGGGCGCGAGAGGCGGCGTCGGAGATCATAGAATCCTCCTCGTCCTCCTCCCCACGGCTACTTCCATCGCCGTCGTCTTCGGCAGCGCAGTAGGAAATAGCACCCTCCTGTCTCTTCTTCTCCTCTTCGGATAGCATGAAATCCACGAAGTAATCGGTCCAAGAGCTCTCTCCTGATTGAGCCTGGCCTTCGCTACAGCTAAGGACGCTCCTACTGAAAGATGAGCTACTAACTAGATCCTCCATGGTTTGTGAGCTGAGCTCACAGGTGAAGCAAGAAAGCAAAACTGAAGGGTATTAGGTTCTGCTACTATGTATGAATGAATGGCCTTTGCGAAGGGATAACACACATACAGGCACACAGCCTGGCTATATATACAAAGGGAATCGGACGGAGAGAGAGAGAGAGAGAGAGAGAGAGAGAGAGAGAGAGAGAGAGAGAGAGAGAGAGAGAGAGAGAGAGAGAGAGAGAGGCGCTAGGTGCATGACATCAAGAGGAGGGGAAAGAGACAGGTAGGTGGGGTGTTGAAATCAACCGTTAGATGCACCGTTTCTGTTACAAGGAAAACGAAGAATATTTTTTCTTGGTCTGGGAACCAGTCATATGCACCATGCATGATATAGCTAGGAATATATAGCCTATGCAATTTCAAGCCGCATCCAGTCTAGCATTTGACATACTGGTCACTTTTCCGTCCCAATGCAGACATGGTTGTTGCACAATCATGAGATGAATCAGAACTAGCTAAATAGCATTGCATTTTGTAAGTTAAAAAAGGATCGTAACCTACAAAACCATGCCTGCCAACATAGAATTTGCTTGTGCCTACTGCGCTACGCTACGGAATTAAGTTTATTAGCCTATCAACTCATGCTCTTGCGCGGGCTATTTTAGAATTAATGTAAAAACAAGACTTATAGCTAATAATTATAATTATAAATCTCACTCTCTCTTTCATCTATTAGATATTCTAATACAAACTCTAAAAGACATATTTATCACTATCTAGTTGTAATAGATTTCATTTTGCATCACATCTTCATGTGTGTTTGATATATATTTAATTGAATCATTTCATTGTGAATTGATATTCTTATCTCTTCCATCATATATCATGTATATAACCAATAACATAAATAATATATTAATAATTATAGAAATAATAATTAGAATTTTATATTGGTGCACTTTAATATTTTTTATTTTATTATAATTATATAATTTAGATTGAGGCTTAGGGGTTACTTTAACTTTTAATAATGACATAATTGGATAATTTATATGCAAATTTGGGGGTTGTTTGTATTATTATTATAATGGCATAGGTGGGTAATTTGCATGAAGCTTAAGGGGTTACTTTAGAATTTTTTCATAATATAAGAGGTGGGTAATTTAGATATATGTTTAGGAGGTTGCTTTAGTATATTTTTATAATGACGGAGGTGGGTATTTTATTAGGAAAGATAACAGATCCAATGAATATTATGATTGTCAGATTGATGGTCGAATATTTCTAATTTTTATGAGAATTTCTCTATTTTTTTAGATTATCCATGTAGGATCCTATATGGCTTCACGTGGATACTTCAAAAGAAGGCTTCAATTAGTAATAGTAAGATATAAATCTTTGCTAGTTCTAGTAGAATGCTATTGTTACACATCTACAAAGTACATTTTCAAATATTAACAACTAGAACCTAAATTTTAAAATATTTAACTTTTTTTAAAAAACCACCACAGTGCAAAATGGAATTCAACTTACATCTCGAAGTGTTTAAAAGTTAAAAGCGGTGCTCCACATCATCAAAATTCAAAACCAGATTAGCATGCATTTTTTCTCATTCCCGTAATTTCAGGGGAAGGGGTCTGCTTTTTTTCTAAGAGAAGCCAGCAGATTAATTTGCAAGCCTATATATTAATATCAATAAAAACAAAAAAAAATCAAAACATCAAAACGGCAAAACAAAACAACAACACCACCCACCCACATGACTTTGGCGACCACACACGACAAACCACCCCCAATCAAAACTAGTAGCGAATTCCGCTGTAGCAACATGTACTAGCTAGGGATCAGTTTCTCCACAACGACGACTCTTTGAAGGACACCATGTCCAAAAACACCCAACGTGAACCGGCACAAGGTTAGTACAATCCATAACCATGTCCAAAAACGCCATGTCCATGTAGGATATAACATAATCCTAGCTAAGCTGCGGCCATGAATGGCGGCGTTCGGTTGATCGACCATGACCAAACGCTGCAAGCAGCTTGCACTAGTTGCTGCGCCTTCGTTGAGAATGGAAGGGGCGTGGCGTGAGAGCGAGGGACGACAAGTCGTCGACGACGACGACCCGGGTCATGGGGCGGGCAGTTGTTGGTTGGCCGGGACGGTTTACCGTTACGAGCTACTAGCACTGACGCATGCGCAGACGCGGCCCTTCCTGCCATTAGTGCAATAGTGCGCCGCACGTCTGCGTGCCGAGTTGATCGCGTCCGTCGTCAGAACGAGAGCATATTCAGACTGAAAACATATGCAACAATCATTGATGCAACTGGCTCATGTCATCGGAGAATCGGTCAGGAAAAGTCCGTACGAACTTCGATCTGTCATCTTCTCAAGTAATTATAAGCTGAGAGTTGATTAAATCCATCCTGACCGCACAATTATATTAACAAGTGCTTCAGTGCTACCACCTGTTCTCATCCTCTTCTGTCTTAGCTTAAAACTTGATGATCATACTAATATATATAGTCCAATGTAAAAAAAATAGAATTTCTAGATTTGTAAACGAAAGATCGAGTGCTTGCTTGATCGGTAGGAGGTGCTGACAACTCCGGGTCTTGAAAATTATATGAAAATTGTACTGCTAGACCTGTCTGGCTGTCTTCATATTATTCTCATAAGCTGTGATAATTCTAGTTAGGATATACCAAACTAGAGTTAACTATGTCTGTTGACGCCGTGATGGTGGGCCCAGACCCACAAGTGGAGGATAGCGGAGGTATTAGCAGATACCCATATGAGAAAAGATTGCTTGGACAGTACTCAGGCCGTAGATTCTACTTTCGTATAAACATTGCTACGCGACAACGTGCAGACCACAACACACATGGGGGAAAGCATGGGGCTGTCATACGAAGCGTTAACCGTCTGCTTCCCCCATAGAATATTTGTCCGGCAGGCTTTTCAAATCGGCGCCGCGCATAATTTTAGTCATTCTCCGGCGGATTAAGCAACAAATATAGAATTAAGGGATAATCAGCTGATGTTTCAGCAAGTGATGCTACAGAGATCTTCCCGTCCACACGATGTACGAGTGGTATCAGAGACATGTCGACAGCTATAATATTTCTCGAGAATTCTCAGCTTCGCGGGGCAAGAATCGTATGCGCCGAACCCGAACGACCCCTCCTCTTAATTCATTTGCTGTGCCAGTAATTTCAGATAACCACACATCATAATAATGGAGCTAGCACTAGCTAGCCTGTGCATTCATAGAGTAACAGTGACGACCCCCTGCCTTCATCATCGCCAGCCAGCAACGTACGAACTACGGCATTTCGAGTGGCCACACAGGTTCCAAATTTGTAGCCTACCTAAAGGCAGGGGTGCCGGACGACTAACACGGCGATGAACAGTTTTTTTTGTGACATGATTGGCGCCCATGTGCTGCGGTTTGACAAACCAACACTTTCAGAGCTATCTGATGACAAGGCAGATTGTTCAGTGTTCAGGCAGCATGCATATACTACTCCTGTATGGAGTCAGCGAGCAAACCATATCCTCCAGGTTTTCAGCGTCGCGCGCATGCTCTCAGCAGCTGCCAAACCAACAGACATTCTCTGACAAGCAGAAGTGAAACAAACTGGAACAGATGGATCATTCACCCATGGCCCTAGACGAACAATGCTCATCAGAATCTATGTCCTGGATCTCGACACGTGGCGTGTGAGGGTTGTACATCTCCATACTCGACGACAGTACACCTGAAAGAGATGCAGCAACATAGGACGTGGATCTTCCATAGTAGTTGCCAAAGCGACTGCACACAATTTTTCTCTTATTTTTCGGGGTTGAATTTGGACCGCTCAGTCATTTACACTGCCGATTATTCTGAATTGGTCAAGAGATGAAATGTTCTGAGGAGTGACTAAAATCAAGAGACAACTGAGAGCCACGTGATGAAACAAGAAGTTCTTGTCCGAGGGAAACTTTTCGTGTAGAAGGGGCTGGGCTTGTGGGCGTGCATACCACCTACTGCGCTGCAACAGAGCGAAATCCGTGTTCAGATCTTTCAACGCTCGTGTCTGGATCAAACCTGATCACCAGAGTACATGGCTCACAGCTTCTGCACATGGCTTTTCTTTCCAGCAGGACATATAGAACGCAAATCATTATGCCGTTGAAAGATTATGCGCGAATACGATGCCCCTTGGACGACATAATCACTCATAGATTAGCCTCTTCTGGGAGACCTTTTGACACTATTTCAGTGGCAGGTCGTGGAGTTTTCCCAACCAGGTTGCAGTTGCAGAGGAGGCTAATACTGTAATACAGCAAGGGCCCCATGTTAGGATCCATATGGCACAGGGGATCATTGACCTGTTGGGGCAGGCATATAGCGACAGACTGCCAAAGCACCTGCCACGACTTCTCTATAACTAAAAATTTCAAGAAACAGGGAAAGATGGACAGGAGAAATCCAAACTGCTTGCATTGCTTTCAAGGTAGAAGTCAAAATCCTGCACTGCAGAGGAGAAAGCTACAGGTACAAGTACAAGGTATGGATGAACCGGAAACATCTGATGTGCCTGCTAACATGCGGTTCATCACCAGGCATTGGACCGAATAATGAGGGCTGCAAATATATAATCTGCTGCGTGCTGCGGGGTTTCTTTATGGCCGTTATCATGCTAGGTAGTGGGACCCCAGCAGTAGTTTATTGTTGCCGCCCCCTGTGGAACCTTAACTAAGTGCTGGATCTAACAATCGGCTGTCCTGTCCATGTTTTGATAAGCCCAGTGGCAGCTGGCAACTGTAGCTACTCTATCTACTGTAATCGTTTCCGCAGCTGGTGAACTCCCAACTATTGATAGATTCAGGCTAGTGTCATAGCGCGTTTTAGGGAGACGAAAGATCATAGCTACTTTATCAAGAATAGTAAATACAGACAAGAGCCTATATTTTTCGTGGTGTTAATTAACCCTCTAGGGCCGGCTGGTTTGCTCTCTCCTTGAAGAAAATGGCAGCGCTCTTAAACAGTGTGCAAATTTCATACAATCAAACATGTACTGAAAATGCAAAAAGAGTAAAAGAAAATATAAGGAGGCCAATGGATGCAGGCGCCTATCACTTGTGGTGTCAAGGGGCAAACTGCCACGAAATTGCATAGTATGGCACGAAAACTAGTGTGGGAATTAACCGAATTTGCAAATAACATAGAACTTGATCGCCTAACTCTATTCTGTTGGCTGTGGCTGGTGGCTGGTGCTGATTTGCTGTGAGAGAAAAGTACTGCTGGCTGGCTGGTGGCTGGTGCTGATTTGGTGTGCGAGAAAAATATTGTTGCTGGCAACCAAAAGAATAGAATAATGCGCAGACATCACTGCTGCACTGGGGCGGCCATGGAGAAAGTACGTTGCATATAATGATACAGCATTTGTCCCTCCGAAAGCCCGTGCTGAAATTCGCCATGATTCGGAGCACCCCAAACAAATGAGTCACATGGGTGGAGAATCTTGAGAAGGCCAAAACTTGAATGCACCACCAGGGGAGCTGGTAGAGGAGGCGCGTCGGCAGTTTGTCGGAGGAGAAACAGCCGCTATCAGGGTGTACTAGTCTAGGACTGTAGAAGAAGCATCGTTTAGCACTAGACCTATCTAGACAAGAAGAAGGTCCTGTTTGGGACCGCGAGCACCAGAAACGCGACGCTTAAACGCCAATGCTGCTCGGAAGTCGTTTATCGTGATTTTCCCCTGTGCAGTTCAAACCTCCGCTTTTTGCGTCGGGGCGTTCAGCAAACGCGCGTTCAACGTGACCCGTTCGGCGGGATTGTTTCCGTGTTCCGCGTTTAAGCGTCGCCGATGCCGTCCCAACAGGGCCGAAGCCATGCGTTGCGTGCAGTTTTAGTTACCTTGACGGCTTGTTCTGCGGTCTGAAGAACTATCTCAATCGGGCTGCTGCAGGCATGAACTGGATGTTGCTGATGGGCACACCGGGGAAAGCCGGTGGTCAGCGCTGCAGACCTCCTTTCCGCCCCGTGTCTGCATTGCAAGCCTCCGCCGCCGGCCGCCGCGTGATAGGCTGATAGCACAGCCGGACTGTACCTCGAAACATGTGACCGCGGAATCACCGAATCGGCAAGAAAAAGAAAAAAAAAGTCGTACGTCGAGTTTACGTTTCCATCTTAAACTCGAAACCCGAGTATATTGCCTTAGTTAAGGTGGCGGGGGACTTCATCGCGCACAAGCAGGACAGCTCTCCCCCTTGAGAAAAAAGAGGGAAGGGCCACGGCCCACGGAAGGAGCCTGGAAAAGGATATACATACAGAGCCGAGCCGCGGAAATGATGGGCTGGCTCTCGGCCTGTCTGAAAGAGGATTCCTTCGTTCGGCGTGGCGTGGGCCGGACGGACGGGCAAAGGCCACACCACACACTTGGGGGTCAAGCTAATTAGCGCGCGAGCTGGGAGGGTTGGCAGCGCGCGATTTCAGACAGCAGCGTTATTTCTTTTTTTGGAAAGGTTTTTTGTTCACATTATTTTTTCTAAAAAATTATAATATCTTAATACAATTTTTACGTATAACTTTTTACACACGTCTTTTAAGAGATAAATTTGTACCATAATTTTACGATACATACAACTTTTACATATAACTTTAGGACGTGAACCTGTTTCTAAATTATATAACTTATGATGCATAACTTGTGATACGCAACTTATGATGCACAACTTATGATGCAGGCTTATGATGCACAACTTGTGATGCGTGATTTATGATTCATAACTTGTGGAACTTATGATGCATAACTTGTGATACGCAACTTTTGATGCGCGAGTTGTCTGAAACCTTATGTATATAATTTATGTCATCGTACATAATTTATTAAAAAGTTGTATGACAAGTTTTGAACTAAAAAAACTATATGACTTATAAAGCACAAATTGTATGGTGAGAAAAAAAATAATGCTAGAAAAAAAAATTGCTGGCTTATATACGTATGCACTCATGAATATTATCTTGTGATGTTGCTAACAAGTTGAATACCCTGAAAATATTACTTTGTGATGTTTGCAATCATGAATGTTAATAATACCTTATAATATTACCTTGTGATGTTGCTAACAAGGGAAGGGAAAGGCTCACGTGGAAAGGCCCACGGGGGGAGGCGCTGGTGACCGCTTGTCGGATCGATTGCTAACAGCACAAGTAGCGCGCGATGGCGCGATTGGATTCCGGCACACTTGGCTGCTCTCGCGCTGTGGTTTCGTTCGGACGCGCGCCAGCGGCCTCGCACGCACACCGGCCAGTGACACCACGGCTCCCTCCACCCTCGGATCCCCTCCGCGCACAGTGAGTAGTACCTACCCGGACTGGACCACGCGGAGCGTGCACGCATGTATGCGATCGTGTGGTGGAGGCGGCGTTGCTCCGGCGTCAGCAGAGCATGCCGCAGACCGTGCGAGGGGAGGCGAGCGAGAAAAATCTCACGTCCGGCCGCCCGCCCGGCAAGCACTGTGCTTGCTAGCAGGTAGCTAGGCGACATGGCACAAACGAACGGCGCAGCTGTGTCCTGCGGCCAGCTCTAGATACACGCACATCAAGACTCAAGAGCAAGCGAAACACGGCAGGTAGCTACTGGATGTCTGGAGCTACTAGGTCATGTTTGGTTAGGGGGTGAAAAACTTTTAGCAGCTTTGACCACTAATTAGAGGTACTAAATGAAGTCTAATCACCGAATCACCTCCAAAACTATGTTACTGTAGCACTACTGTGGCTAGTGAGGTCTTTGACCGTACGAGGAGGTGATTATTAGGTGCGGTTACTGTAGTATCACTGTAGCCAATCATGATGAAACTTGACTTATTATATTCATCTCAAAAAGTTACACCTATTCATGAAAAGATTTTGCAAATAAACTTCGTTTAGTACTTCATGCATGCATTCGTTTTTTTATGAAAAAAATTTCATCATGTAAACCAAACACGGCCCTAGTGTAGTGTCGGTTAGCCATCGTGTTAGCTGTAGCTGTGTGCACAGCGTACGACTGTCACTGATAGAATATAGGTCGGCCAAACTTGCGGCCGGACGGTAGCCAGTGATCCTTCTCTTATGATGCATGTGTAGAAAACTACAAGTTTGTACTACCCTTTTTGTTTTTTCCCGGGTAATTTTGTACTGCGACTTCGACCACACGCGTGATCGTTCTAGCTAGCAACAAGAAAGGAATAATCAACCATGGAAAATGGAGGCACCAATTTTTCCTCGATTAATATCTAGCAGCTAGGAATAATGCTTCCCCGAGATCTCACTCGGCCCATCACGCGTTGACCCCACAGCAGAGGATCGGAAGGAATCACGCATGAGGTTAATATGGCTCGTGCGAGACAAATATAGAAGCGACATCTAAAGAAATGATGATGAGTGATAATCCGAGACGTGCATCGCCATAGTCATTCGAACCGATCGATAACCAGAGGTGCTTATTACAGCTCACAGTCCATATAGAATCAACAACAAGCAATCGTGTCCTCAAATTGCAACAGATCGCCTTCAAGCAGCAATGTCCTCAAATCGCAACTAGATCGCCTTCAAGTAGCATGTAACCTCCGCCGCCTCGGAATATTGGTCGACCGCAATTGACAAGGATTGGAGTAGATGCATGTGCCAAGGAAGAGAATCCGTGGAAGCTTTTCTTTGAGTGGTTTGTGCAAGAGGATTCATAAACCATACATAAATCTCATCTATTTTTCTTTTTTTTTCAAAAAATGCTGGAAATATGACACATCCAATCAGAAAGTGATCTTGGGATATTTGATGTGCATGATAGCTTCCCCGCCGCCCTCCGATTTCGAGAGCCTTGAGGTGTCCATTGCTCATCAACTCACGATCCATGGAAGCGACGACAACAAAACTACATGATCAAATTGCATGCCAACTAGATTGTTGATCGGAATCAGTATAGAACCGTGACACCCGAGATAATGAGTGATCTTGGACGTACACTACTACACCTGACATGAAATGTTATCCATCGCAGCACTATTCCCCTGAAACTAGTAGATCAATGATCTGAGCGCTAGCCTATTCCCCTGAAACTGATCGACGATCTCACTGGCAAAGATTGGTGGGGAAACATGTATCAATGGTTGAGCATATAGACACCTCTTAAGATATATTATCCAATGCAACATATCAGATGCAAACCAATCTCCTCGTTTGTAACCAACAACTAGTACCAAAACTAGCGAGAAACGCTAATTACCTTACAACATTTATAAACTACTAGGAATCAAAACACAATTCCATAAATAACACAACTACCTACGGCAACTTCTCGTTTTGCACGCAGAGGAAGGAAGCGGGATGATTGTTATTTAAGATAATACTCCCTCCGTCCGCCAAAAAAAATTCATCTTAGAAATTATAGGACAAATTAATAAAAATATAAAATGATCATGTTTTCCCCTATTTATTACCCATATTTGGTACTAATTGATTCTTGCATGCACATACACTTTCTAAATAGGGTAAAATGACTTATTTTTGGGACAAATTTTGAATCCTAGAGTGACTTGTTTTATGGGATGGAGGTGAGTATGCGAATTGCTAATATTTACACAAATATTTTTTTTAGAAAATATTGCAAATGTGACACCTGCTATATATGGTAATGTGATATTGGACATAGACTACCCATGCATGGACACGATGCGTTCTGCATAAGTCATCGTAGAGCCTGCTTGAGGTGCTCATCGCTCGCCAACTCACGTTCCACGGAAGCAAAACAAGAAAGCAATGCCCTCAAATTGACAACTAGATGGTCGATCCGGATAAATGTACCCTTGCCCCGGCCCCAAACTGATCACCAATCTTACCGACAAAGATCGATGCAGAAACACACGTCATGAAAAAAAATACATCTGGTTTTGGTATGGAGAGAATTCTCAAACCCTACATAAATCTCACTCAATTCAGTTTTGTAACAAGAAATAAAATACCGAAACATCAACCATGTCACCTGCGATCACGAGTGATCTTGGACGCTTGCTCCGGTGACTCACATGGCACATCGCACCGCACACCTAGAGTCCGGCAGCCCTGAGGCGGCCGCTCCTCGCCAACTCACTGTCGTCCATGGAAGCAACAGCGCAAGCGAGGTTTGCATGAACTGATGAACGCCATCAAATTGCCAACCAGATCGCCGGCCGGCAGGCACGCGGTGCGCCCGCTTCGTTCCCCGAAACCGATCGATCGATCGCCGATCGCGTGACAGAGATCGGGGCGCGGCCGGGAACGCGCGTCGCGTCGCGGGAAAAAAATCTCGCCGGAACCGAAGAACAACGACGGACCGGCGGCCGCGGCTGGCCCCGCGCATCACGTGCCCGCGGATCGCACGAACGGTGGTGAGCAGCGCAGCGCGCGCCGGCCGCATCCGCCGCGAAACGCGTATCGCGCCACCGGGGCCCGGCCGCGCCGACGAGAGCCGACGGTCGCGAGGAGCCGGCCGCTGTCACGAGGAGGCCGCGGGAGGGACGGACGGACAACGGCAGACCCGGCCGACAGGGGAGGGCCCGCGATGTGGACGCGCGAGCGCGCGCGCGCCGTCCTTTCGCTCGATCAATCGCCGGGCGTCCGGCGAGTGAGGCCCAGCTCGCCGTGCCGCGGTGGCAGCTGCTTGGCGGCTAGCGGCTGGCGCTACTAACGAGGCGTTTTGATCGCGCGCGTCCCTCGCGATCGATCGTCGGACGAACGGCCAGGTTCTGGTGGTCGTTCGTTGTAGGGCGCCGGCGCGGAGCCGTTTTGACAAGTCCGACCTGACGGCAAGGCTGTTGCGAGCTGCGGCACGCGAGTGCCGTCGCGCGTGGTTGGCGAGGGCTTTGTACTCTTGTATCTGGTCTTGTATCTAGTGTCGTTTTCGTTCAAAAATCTGATGTGTGCATTCGGAGCTCCTCCACATTTTAGAGATCAAAGAAAAATATTTTTATTGCGTTTGTTTAAAGTATGGCAATCAACGGCGAGTTTATGCATGTAAATATATTAGTTGAGAGTTTGAACAATTAACAGTTGATAGGTCAATTTATTGTATGTTCTAGTTCTAATTACATACTAAATAGTGTTTATTGGACATGTTATCTGCTCTAAATTTTGTATAAACTTCACTGTGTTGGTGAAATTTATCGAAGCAAGTAAGCAACTTGTGTTCTTTGAAGTCTACCACATGGTCAGAACTCAGAATTGTGGAAGACCGTTTTGATTATGGTGCGAATTCTGCATGCTCCAGGCAAATAAAGCCAGTGTTACCATGTTACTTTCAATGACCAAAATAATTCTACTTGTCATCTGGCATAAAACAAGTTCTCCGAAAATACTAGAAAAATTCTTTTGTCAATTTTAAACATGTATAAAACTATTGGTAAAATATGTTAGAGACTTGCATCAATTCAAAGTCTATACCAGAAACACGTGAAATCACATACGTACAAAAATGTAGCTCTCACATCAACATCATGAAATGAGAAAAATGTGTGGGGTTGTTTCCATGTAATGGTACTGTAACGAAAGGAACTTGATATATATGTGCAAAACTATGAAAGAATTTAATAAGCAGCAGAGCTAGATGTCATTTAAAATTTAGGAGATGTAATGTGTGTCCCTTTCAATGAGTCACTTATTTTCTTAAAAAGGATCTAAATTACTCTACTGCATTACAGATGTGTTATAACATTTGTAAATTAATAGGCACACAAAAATCGTAATATTTTATATTATAGGAAAGTGTATTGCCATAAATACTAGACTAGATGCGCCCTACTGTTCTCATACTTCACACTAAAATCGTGTGCTCTTGGTAATATCGATATGTTAATTCTAACCATCATATTAGGGGTGACGATGTGGTTACATTTAATCTTCTGCATTTTCTTAATACATATGGATAAAAAATTATTGCAGCTTGTAAATTACATTCCAATACCAACTTCGAATCCTAACCCTGCCTCTAAAAAAGCACAAAAACATGAATAAAAAAGATATACCATAGAAACAGGAAAAACCCCAGGGTGAAATGAAAAGAAAAGATCTGCGGAAGAAGAGGCATGAGCATGAGGCATCGAACTCCAAAACCGCCTCCCTTTTCCTTGGCGCGCTCCCTATAAATACCTTCCTCCCCGTCATCCCCTTCCCATCAGACCATCACACACCACACACACACACAACCGCCGCCGCAGCTGCAGGCGCGCCTGCCACTCTCCGACAAGACCCCGAGAAGTATACTTGCCAGCCCAGGCCACCCTCCCCGCCGCAACAATGCTGACCGCCGCCGCCGCCTCCGTCAAGCCCACCGCGGCCCTGGCCGCCACCGCAAAGCCGGCATTCAAGCCCCTCCACCTCCCTCCCCTGCCCCCCGCCGGCACCAGGCCCCTCACCCTCTCCGTCTCCGCGCGGCCGCTGTACCGCCAGGAGCATGTCCTCGCGACCGTGGCGGTGGCGGTGGCCGGCCGCGGCGACCGCGCCTCGTCCCCCGCGCCGCCGGCCGCCACCGCGGACGGCGCCCGGCCGGTGGAGATCTCCGCGCCGGCGGAGCCCGCCGAGACCGCGCGCCGCGCCAGGATCGGTGTCTACTTCGCCACGTGGTGGGCGCTCAACGTTATCTTCAACATCTACAACAAGAAGGTGCTCAACGCGTTCCCGTACCCGTGGCTCACGTCGACGCTCTCCCTCGCCGCCGGCTCCGCCATCATGCTCGCGTCCTGGGCCACCAGGATCGCCGAGGCGCCGCAGACGGACCTCGATTTCTGGAAGGCGCTCTCCCCGGTGAGTGACGGCAAGCCTTCTCGATCCGCTCTGTTCTTGCGAGATCTCCTCGTCCTGATGCGAGACATGTCGGGTAGGTGGCCATCGCGCACACTATCGGTCACGTCGCGGCGACGGTGAGCATGGCCAAGGTGGCCGTGTCGTTCACGCACATCATCAAGAGCGGTGAGCCGGCGTTCAGTGTGCTCGTCTCCAGGTTCTTCCTCGGCGAGAACTTCCCAGCGCCGGTCTACTTCTCCCTCCTCCCGATCATCGGTGGATGCGCCCTCGCCGCCGTCACCGAGCTCAATTTCAACATGGTTGGTGAGTGACATGCGAATCCCCGTTTCCTGAATCTCGGAGATACTCAGATACTGATACTTATATGGCAGATAAATGATAAAAATATCACAGGTGGGATTGTATCTTCAGGTCTTCGTAGATAATTTTGTTTTTTAAGAAACTGCATACTGATTTTAGCACCAATCGAGGATAAAGAGATTTTGTGGTAGATGTTACACCTGAAGTCTATTTCTTGGAACATGTTCACTCTGAAGTCTGGACAGCGTCATTCGACAAAAAGAAATGCTGAATCTGTCTTGTGCGACCCATGTAGGATTCATGGGGGCGATGATCTCCAACCTCGCATTCGTCTTCCGGAACATCTTTTCGAAGAAGGGGATGAAGGGCAAGTCGGTCAGCGGGATGAACTACTACGCCTGCCTCTCCATGATGTCCCTGGTGATCCTCCTCCCCTTCGCCATTGCCATGGAGGGGCCCAAGGTGTGGGCAGCAGGCTGGCAGAAAGCAGTCGCCGAGATCGGTCCCAACTTCGTCTGGTGAGTTCACATGCTCATTGGATTACTCACGTCGCATTGCACTCTCACAACTGTCATGCCGTCTGATATTTTTGTGTTTATTCGGAATTCCATGTGCTTAGTTGGTTTCAAAACAGTAGCATGAAACACCTTATAGTTTAGTTACCATAGAATTCAGAAATGTCACAAAGTTGAAGAGAAGTATCTAAAGATAGTATACTACTGGTGGGTTGCCTCCCAAAAAGAGCAGTTTCTTGTGTAGGGACAGAGCATGGTAGCGACTAGAGAGATATGAATTCTCTGGTCTGCAATCTTCTGCTCGTTCTGACAGAAAACAGAAATCATTGCTCCGATATTCCTGTGATAATTCAGTTTGATTCATGTGGCTAAGAGTTCCTCTGTGGATGTAGGTGGGTGGCGGCGCAGAGCGTGTTCTACCACCTGTACAACCAAGTATCCTACATGTCGTTGGATGAGATCTCGCCGCTAACATTCAGCGTCGGCAACACCATGAAGAGGATTTCTGTCATTGTCGCGTCCATCATAATCTTCCAAACGCCCGTTCAACCCATCAACGCGCTCGGAGCCGCCATTGCCATTCTTGGAACCTTCATCTACTCTCAGGTAATTCACCACGTTTACTTTGAAAGTTTGAATTCTTCATTCCTAGGTAGGTAGACAAGTATTAGTTGAAAGCTGAATTTTGACAAAAAATCATTCAACATTGCAGGCAAAGCAGTAATGCCTTGGAATCAAGATGGTCCCAATTCACCGCGTATCGACTCGGTGCTCGAACATAACAGCCTATGACTCATGAGCGTATCTAAGAACGCCTTGTATAATATAATTAGATCCTCTCTTTTTTTTGTATTTTCTTTTATATATAGGACTAGCTACCAGTGTTCCTGAGCTGCTCATTTCTTCGCCTTTTCACCATGACTATGATGATGTAGAGGGACATGGAACCATCTGAATAAGACTATCAGATTTTTTTTTTCTTGGCCCTTTTGTTTCCTCCGAATTCAAGATCCAAAAGAACGTGTGGTTCAGAATGCATCCAGCTACCATTGCTTTTGCTTTTGTCGTTCTCTTGCTGGTGACAGGTGCACTGCAGGGGAGCATGGCCCTGATGGGAAGCCTTGTGCAATTTGCACACTGAGATCTTTGCGATGGATTCAGCATTGGAGCGTAGCTGATCTTGCTGTGCCCCTGTTGCCTACTCTGTTCTTCTGCGTGGTCCCCGTGTCAGCAGACTTTGTTGCTCAGCTTCTGGGACTGCTGATATACCATCAGCGCAGGCGGCAAATACCCTTTTCACGATCCAAGGATCAACCTCTTAGTGCTTTAAAGGCCGTTGCATTTTATAATTTGCAATTCAGATGTTTCTTTCATGCTTTTTCAGATCATCCAGATGGTGCACCTTTGATGTTGGCTACTTGTAAATGTGGATACAGCTTAGAATATAAACGCTGTTCTAATTTATTTTGTTGGCCTTTGTTACAGGAAGGCTTGGCCCCTTAGTGCTTACAGCAATCATTGATGCATTGCAGGATCATAGATGCAGTATAATACCAGTTAGTTGTTGGAAGATTTGTAGGCAGAAGGGGGGAGATGCAGGGATACAAAAACCATTTTTAGTAGAAATGATGAGGACATGCCCCCAGAGGTTACTCAAGTTACACATAAACATGTTTATGATGGACCAATTACACGAAGCCGTGCAAAATTACTCCGAAAAGAGGTGAACTCACTCCTATCTGAAACTAACTTCAATATATTTGAGGATGTTATACTGCCTAAATGTTCTAATTTGATTCTACTTAGGCATGTACATAAAGAAGATTGGAACATCAAGCAATCAGGCAACCAATTCACGTCAACCAGTTCGGACCAGTCCGAACTAACAGCCAGTCCGAACCAGTTCAGACAGCCAATTCGGACCACCAGTTCGGACCACCAAAACAAACACCCATAACTCTTGATTACCGAAAGATCTGAAGGCCCATGAGTACCCGTTGGAAAGCTTATGAAGTCTACTTTTCAACCCAACAAGTTTCATGTCATTTAGACTTCCCAATCAGGATTTATGATCGAATCATTGAAGACTGCTCAGAATGTCAAGAGTCTGCCTGAAGATTTATCTTGCTCAACTTCCCGTACAAGACTGTAGCATTCTACATTGTTTCATGGCGCATGCCACACATGTGTGGAAAGCTTATCAAGTCTAGTTTCACACCCAACAAACGGCTTATCGTTTCGACTTCCGAGTAGGGAGAAATGGTCATTTTACTGAAAACTGCGCAGAAGCCCAGGAGACGCGCGGGAATTGAAGATGATCTCGTGAATGCTTCACCTGTTGGCCTTCTATCTTCCAATGTGGAGACTTCAGTTCATATCTACTCCCTCCATACCCAAAAAACTTGACGTTTAGGACAGCGACACGGTCTCCAAAACACAACTTTGACTTCTTATTCCTCTAAAAATATTTATCAAAAAGTGATATATTTATATTTTCATAAAAGTATTTTTCAAAACAAATCTATTCATATAATTTTTACATTTTCAAACTCAACAACTTGAGAGTTATTCATGATTTATATTCTCAAGGTTTGACTCAAACCTTGTCATAAACGTCAGGTTTTTTGAGTATGGAGGGAGTATCTAGGAGGGTTGTTCCTAATATACATATTCTCTATGTGTACTCAGAAAAGAGTCTTTTGATCATTTTTGATAAACCGATATGGTATTCCAGCTGATTTGCTGACGAGTGTCTTACACCTTTGTTCTTGCGAGTTCTTCTCGGACTTGTGAGAAAGATCTCTCTGAGGTCCCCTACTTCGTGCTCAACGGTTGCCAGTTCGGCTGCGTCATTTTGTATGGATTAGTCCCGGATTGTGGTTCTGCGATCGTTCGGAGATCGAGTGGAAGTCCTCAAGGTTTCGGTGTCTCTCCCCCGTCACTCGGTCGTATACAACCTTGGCAGGTATAAAGCTATTTAACCGCTATTCGCAGCAAAGTTATCTTTGTTCTTGAACCTACTGTCGTGAAGATCGGGCCATCCCTGTGCGGGTTTATATCGGCACCTATCAAGAAATAACCATTATAATTCTGAAATGGTCAACGGAAAGTTACGTCTGAAAAGCGTACCATATAATTCCAAGAACGTCAACACATATAAAAACAAACAAGTGAGCCTACCATATTTCACCCTTTTCCAACCTGATGCAGACATGGAAGCAGTCTGTTTCCGAAACAGCTGTAGGCGACTTGAGAGGCCAAGGATGCATTTTCGTTTTCTTCTTAAAATGTTAGGAGTCCCCTGGCTGCGATTTGTGGCGATAGCAAAGCAGTTTGCAATAACTAGAAGGCTGGAGTACTAGTGTACTACACAAAGAGTTTGCAAGAATGGTCAACTACCAACTTGTAGGAAGTAGGAACGCAGCTGCACAAGTAGCACTTGGACGTCCAGTCATGACATCTCTGTGGACTACTGAAAATGAGTGAGAATGGACTGCATGCACTCTGCATTTTGTGAACTCTGAAGAACCATGTATTCGGCATGTAGAGCACATGTTGGTCCTTCCCTGCTCCCTGAGTCACAATGGGCATGTAGAACCTTGCTCCTGCAGTCACAATGGGCAGAATTCCATATCTAAAGTTCAGTTTCTAGCAGCATAGATCGATGTGAAATGTTGTCATTTGCACATCGCAGGAGCCCTAGCGCTAGCAGGCTGGCAGAATCCGGGCGAGAAGTAGCTTTTGGGCAGCTCTTCTTGGACACCGCAGCAGGTTGCTCTCTTCCACTTCCAGGCTCCTATGGGTTTGTTTGGTTTGTTGGCTTATGTCTAGCCTGGCTAGGAATTAAGCCAGGCTAGCTTGAGCCTGGTCAGCTCAGTACAAGAGGCTTGTGTTTGGTTGACCTGTATAAGATAAGCCTGGTTATGTTTCTCCTTGTTTGGTTGGTTGGATTTCTAAGAGTGTGGTCACCCATCTTGTAAGGTGGTGAATTTAACTTCAGTCACCTATTTGCATTATTTTTAGTTCTTTCTTTTACCTAAAAGAAAGAATGCTATAAGTAAAAAATAAGACCTCTGTGCTGTGAACTGAGAATGTTTTTTCCCCCTCAGAGATTAGTCATTCACAGGTGAAAGTAATAATTGGAACTAGCCTAAACATGGCATTCAAGCTAGCAAGCATCGCTGTCTAACTCCACGGAGAAGCTAGCAAGTCGTGAATTCCAATGAAACAAAGACATGAATTCGAACTTGTAATCGAACAAAAGAGAGAAAATGCACTGCATTCCCAAATCAACTCACTCAATCATTTGACAGGAAACAAAATCACAGCACGCTGCTTACTCACAACAATTCGCTGCACACTGGACATCTTCACAAGCAAAAGAAATTAAACAATGAAGGACCTGATGTTCACTCCCTTGAGGCCTTGATGCCTACCAAACAAGCTAGCCTGCATTACGCAAGCCTGGGTAGACCCTTGTGCAGCGTACCAATCACACCCTATATAACTCGTGGAAGCCGGTTAAGCATTGTGGTTTTAAAAGCTAGATCAACGTGGTTTTAGAAACTAGAGGTCTGCATTCAACATTTCAAAAGTTGAAATCCAACATTTTTCGAAAAATAGATCAATGTTTAAAAATAATAGATTCAACATTTTTCAGAAATATAGGAGTATACACCAACATTTTGAAAAATAACTACCTTCAAAAAAAATTTACAATCTATTTCAACATTTTGAGAAAATGGATTCAACATTTATAAAAAATATAGACTAACATTTACAAAAACCTATATCAATATTTTTGAAAATATATTGTTCATGTATCTTATTCTCTGGCGGCAGCGGCGTGGTGCACAGAGCTGGGGCGGCACATGCTCGAGGTGGTGGGGCAGCAGCCGCGGCGCGCGGGGACATGAAGGGCAGCGTCGCGATGTGGGGTCACTTGAGCCGGCGGTCGGCCTGCAGCAGGAAGTGGCGGTCTGGCGGAGGCGGCAGGCGGACGGCAGGGCCCACGGGAGGAGATGGTGGTGGTGGTGGTTAAGTCTGGACGAAAAACTCGTGGCTCGTTAGTGTAACACCCCTTGTGTTTGAAAGCTAATTAACCACTCATTAATTGTCTAAACATGCTTAATCCAAAACCAATTCAGCTTGCTGCCTGCTCCTCACCGTTGTCGTGCGTCGATTGGCCGTCTCCACGGCGCGCTGCTCCAATAGCCGAGCGCCACCACTCCATCGCCATACCGCACCCATGCCGGCGACGGCAACAGGCTCGTCAACGCTACGCGCCGGCCGCCCAGGGGCGAGCCATCTCCCCTTCTCTGGCCTTTCCACGGCGTTCATGCCGTCCTCATCCGTCTCCTGAGCTGGCTGCCTGCTCTCTTCCTCATTTCTCTCTCGCTCAACTTCATCTTCTACCTCCGGACGCAAGAATAGAGCAAGCAGACCACTCGTACGATCCAAAATCCGCGAGCTTCCCTTCATAGATTCCAAATCCCTCACACCCGAAGCTCCCTCACCTCCCTAGCTCCCTCCCCAGCCCCTCAGAACCGAGCTCCGGCCGTCGCACGGCCGGGAATCAAGGATTCCCCGACGATCAGACCACCATGGACAGCACCTCCGCCCCTCACTATCGAACTCCTAGCTCCGGCCATCATTTTCTTCGTCTAGCAGTTCAAATCGATGCTAGGAGATGCACTGATGCTGGTGCTTCTCTCGTTCCATCGCGTTCTATGAGTTTCCGCGCTCGTTCGTCGCGCCGTCGCCGCCGCCACACTGCTGCTCACCGCGGGCTGCACGCACGCGGCTCTGCGCCGCGCTGCCGTGCGCGCCGGCTCCACCCGACTGCGCTAGCCGCCGCGCCACCATGCCCCGTCGCCGGACGTCCTCGCCGCCGGCGGGAGCTGGTCGACACGCCGCCGGCCATGGTCCGGCCGTGACCTGTCTTACCGGTGGGTAGGATTTTCTAACTTCTATTCATTTGATGAAAACTTATAGACTGCATAACAAATCAAGGAAAAATAGTAAACATACAAAATTAGTTTTTTAGAGTGGTTACATCTGTATATATAAGGGAAAAATATTAATTCTTGCAAAATGATCTTTTTACCCTTGCAAAAATTTAAATTCTGTTTAGGCTTAATTAATTAATTTCTGCAAATCTGCTATTCCAAAAATTATGAAATTTTTGCGGTACTTCATTTTATGCATGTGTAGTCCACTATAAAAATTTCATGTCCAGAAAATATAGTTTGATATGTTAATTGGGTTCTCCATATCTTAGTATATCTATAAATTAAGGAATAAATTATATGTAAGAAAAATCTTGTTAATTTAAATTAGAACACTGTATCAGTAGCTGTTTCATGCTAGATTTTGCTCATCACTAGAATGTACTCATGATCTACTTTAGTAAATCTATTTTGCTCATGGTGAATTTAGCTAGTTTGTATTAAAAACATATTTTTGGGGTTCATGCCAAAATAATTTAGGTAGTTGCTAATAATTATTTTATGCTTGATAAACTAGTTGAATTTAATTAGGACTTAGTTAATTAAAATAGTTTTCTTGTTGTTAGTAGATATACTAGTGTTGCCTCTTATAATGGTTTAGTAAATAGTTAGTGGTTCGGTAACTGACTGCCCTATCCGTTGGTTATCGAGTAGTCATCGCACTTCACTGTGTAGTTTATGTTGTTTCATAAATGCATGCATTCATCCATTGCACTCATGCATAGCATTTTATCATTCATGTAGAGCCGGAATATGCACTTATCGTTCACGAAGTTGCGGTTGATCAATCTAGAGTTCATCCAGGTGGAATCGCCATGGATCAAGCTCGGCGTCAAGCAAACTAATTTAACCTGCAATTAAGGCAAGCCCCGGTGCATAACCTATTATTTTAAATTATGAATTATTATATGTGTATTACTTGTGCATTACGTTTATAGAAGTTGTCTGGAACCTTAGTTGCACGATCCCCAGGTTCCCTTGATCGTATACTAGTATGTATAGGTCGATTGCACTGCTATGCTTAATAAGTCTCGGTAGAAGTCGAGTGATTTCCTGTCACTTGCGAGCTATAGGGCAAAAGTCGAGTAATTTTCGGTTACTCGCGAGATTTATAGTTATTTTTATATTCCAGTATATGCGATATGGAATGCAATATGGAATGAATGGAAATTTGAGATCGGACGGAGAAATGATGATGAGATATAGGTATGGCAACAGGACAGAGTTCCTGGTGTCTTAGCCTCGTCTGTGTCGATTGAGGACCGTACCGTTGTTGGCCCTGCTGATCATGTTTGAATTGTACCAACTGCATGCCGGGAGTAGGAGGTAGTCGAAACCGGTAAGCCTAGTACTGTCTTGTTTCGAAAGTACAGAACTTCATCACCACCCCTTAGGGCGAGTCGGGTAGTCGCGGAGAATTGTGATGCATATGTTTATTTTTGGTGGTCTCTCGTTGAGCCCGGCTGACTATATGTAGGTGGGGCGGTTCTGTAGTTCTAAGTGGGGAGGGGAATGGTTGGTCCGTATGGTCCGACGGGGCTAATACGTGCTGTGTTGGTTAGGTTCACCTTGCAAGGTTAAATCGGATCGATTCGCCGTCAGTCGCTCTCGGACATGAGCACCTTGATCTCCGAGTCACATCGTAGTAAGGAAATGAAACAAAACGAGTTGCTAAATGTTGATGTTATCTAATTAATTATGTTTCCACCTTGGTTGCTATAGATATGCAAATCATAGATGTTTAGCCAATTTATTGTTATAATTTGGAGCTAAAATTTTGAAGTTAAGGATCTATTTTAGATGTTTTTTGGCAAAACAAACCCACCAGCCAAAAGCCTTGCATGTCTAGATAATGGGCTAAGTATATTCTTAGTCAGGTAAGTCTTGCTGAGTATTAGTATACTCAGGGTTTGTTGTTTACCCTGTTTCAGGCATAGGAGCTAACCCGGATTCAAATCGGTGGGTCGATGTGACGTTCTCACGTCTCCGTAGTTATCGTTTTATTTCAATTTATTTCAGTTGGTTTATAATTAAAATCTTCCTCAGGTTAGACTCTCTCTCCCGCTGATATTATCTATTATGTGAACTTTAATTTGTAAAAGTCATTTTGTAAATACCTTAATATTGTTTACTATTTTGTAAAATTGTATCATACTGGTACCGTCTGCACTCGCCGTCACGCGAGACTTCTGGTGTGTTTCGATCGGCCTGTGGGTTGAAAACAGGCTGTCAAGTTACACTTAATTAAGCTAATGCGCCTGATGCGTTCAAATGATGACCATTACGCTTAATTAAGCCTTTTAACTTGGCGATTCTGTCACAGTTAGCTCGCTCGGCTCGGCTTATTAGTGCCCGGTTCGGCTCGGTTCGTTGAAAAATATTAACAAGCCGAGCCAAAGTTTTAGCTCGGTCTGTTATCGAGCCAGCTCGAGCCGGCTCGCGAGCCGAAACGAGCCGCTCATTTGAACTTAAATTGTTAATCTTTTATGCTCATATGTATTGACTATGCATATTGTATGTGTTATATGTGTGTTGGGAACTTAATATTTTACTGATTTGCTTAGTGATTGTTGCATACTTAAAATTTATATTGCTACGTATATTCATACATTTATTTTTGCTAGCTGGTGGCTTGCTCTGGCAGCTAGCTGTTGTTTTTTCGAGCCGGCTCGCAAGCCAAACAAGCCAGTTCGAGCTGAAAAACAAGCCGAACCGAGCCTGTCTTTTAGCTCGACTTGGTAACGAGCCGAGCCAAGCCGACTCGATAGCCAGCCCTTAGTGGGGGGGGGGGGGGTGGGGGGAGCGGGTCGGGCAGATAGGAACATGTGCACGAATCTCCAACACCTGAAGCCCCGTAGAAAAAAAAAACTTCCGGAAGCGCATATAGGTTTGTCGCCCCCCCCCCCCCCTATCGTACGGGTGCCGGTTTTGGGCTGCTCTCACTCGATTGGGCTTTGGTCTGCTGCAGGTGGGAATATGGGCTTTTAGGCTTCGGCCCAAGCGTGATAACAATAACATTGACCATTTGACTCCAACAGGATTTGCTCTCTTTCCTGAGTCAACAGGATGAGCAATGCACTCGCCTGGGGGCTGGGGAGGAGGCGAGGAGCTCACGCACAGATGGTAAACCTCTCACCGTCTTTTTTTTCCCGGTTTATACAGTTTAACCTCCTTTTTTTGCATAATAGGTGCCCGAATTAATATGGTGAAGCAGACTGGTAGTCCACTAATTTCAACACTGACGATACTTGCTCGCGAACGTGCACTGCACACCTCGAAACTCAGCTAGTACGTCGCAGCGGGAGTCCCGCACAGCACGTTTCTTTGTTAATTCTGAACCAAATCATCTGCCAAGATCCTGATTCTTGATCATCAGTCTCCATCGTTTTCTTTTTTTAAAAAAAAAAAGGAATCCTGAACCTCAACTAAGGCTTTCTCGCTCTCACACGGTGCCATTTGGAGCGGAAGAACCTTCAGGCGAGCACTCGGCTCCCCGTCAGGTTGATTCTACATTTCTGCGAAACAAAAAAAGACCATAGAATTCTTCTGAACAACATGATACAGCTTGTACATGCTAGGAGCAAAGGAAACGGTGGATATATTAACATGGATTCCTATACACTCTGTCCGGGGCGGGGGTGTTGCATACACTTCGCGGTTTTCCTTTTTTTCCCCGACGCCCCTGCACTGCGCGGGCAGGGGGGCTGTCACCTATGTACAAAGGCATCTTGCCTTGCCTGCACCGAGGCTCACTCATGGCTCCGGCGCCGAGCAAAGAGCAAGACACGATCCGACCCATGGGAGGACGAAGGGTCGTGGTGCGCTGCTGCTGCTGCTGCCTAGTTATCTGTTAGGAGGCGGAGGAGGAGGTGGTCTCGTCAGAAGTCTATGATGGGCTCGCCGATGGTGAGGTTGCGCTCCACCGTCCACGGCAGGTTGAAGAGCTTCGCCGTGATGAACTTGAAGATCTTGTTCACGTTGATGTTGTGCGTCGCGCTCGAGAAGAAGAGGGTCGCCTTCATCGCTCTTGCGTATGCCCTGGCCTGCGGACAACACAGAAAAGGACACACACGCCAATCTGTTAGGAATAATACGCACAACTTGTTCGGCAGAAAGTTTATACAGATGCAAATGCGAAAAAGAAAGGAGAAAAGTTTCGATTAGATGCGAGGGAGCCCTCGATTTATCCTTTTAGCGTGTCCGTTGAGGAGTGGCCATCAATCCGCGTCCTGTAGCTCGAGGCCGGCGACGAAGATTGACGTGCACTCCAATTCGGACACCCGAGGCGGCACTTGGCAATGGGGGCAAGATACGAAAACCTAACAGTACATGCCCAATTGCCAAGCTTTTTTCTGACATTTGACCGCATTGAGTTCGTCGCCCATGGCGGCGAGCTTTTGGTCTCGTCTCCAGAAGACGTGGTTTGAGGTTTGGGCCAACTGCTACTAGTTCAATCCCAAATGGCTTTGATCAACAACATAAGGCCCACTGGCTTCAATGATGCAACAACAGCTGAGTGCTCTCTGTTTGGAACAGAACTAATTAGTCTGCCGTACTCCGTTCAAGTTCTGATTTGGGGGCTCTACAGTGCAAGTGCCCAACCGACGACGTGCTTGGATTTGTGGATGTGGAGTATGGGAAATAAGCCCAAAATGTTTCGCCTAAAAAGATTCAAGAACGGCTGTCCAGTTATGGACTTATGGGCCATGGTAGTTTAAAGTTTTTATATCTCACTTGAGGTTACTAAAACTTTCAGGCTTTGGTTGAACTGCATCGTTTCAGATGAAAACAGGCATGTGCAGCACAGCTACCCACGTCAGAACCAAGGCAAGTTCTCAGCTTTCTATGCTAGCCAGATAAAACCACATTGGAGATGCTGAAGGTCCCGTATCCAAGAAGCAAAGCTACCAAGAACAACATTTCGATCAGGACAAACCACTAGAATTTTGTAAAATGCAGTGCTCACCTGGTTAACGATGGCCCATTGCATTTCAAGAGGAAGCTGAGCAAAGTCATCAAACTTTGTCCCGATTAGGATTGGAATAGCCGTCTGTCAGAAGAGAACACACACACACAAACATAAAAAGAAAATGCTCAGTTACAAGACCAAGCACTATGCCCGCTGGTACTGTTCATCTGGTAAACTGCTAAAAGCATACGAGCAAATCTCAGAGTTATATTAAATTGTTGCAAACAGTGATCTGCAGGGATGCAATAGTACAAGTGGGCGGCAGCCCATCTGCAATTGACTGTTTGCAGAGATCAGTAATAGTTTTTGTTTATGTTCTGTCAGTACGACATGTTGAGCTACAAACAGGAGAAGCTACAGAAAGGAAACCCGAGATGTACAGGAAACTGTGAGCACAAGAAAATGCACCAACCTTATTCCATCTCCTCGCCCTCTCGTACCAATCTAGAATACTGCACCAATCAAACAGGCAAGCAGGAATGAGCACCACATACGTAAGAATTTGCTCTGAAGTTCTGAATTCGAGTCGTTTGAAATTGGTCTGAATGATACTAACTTATTAAGCGTGCACCGGCTCGTGAGATCGAACATGTACAGGATCGCCACGGCGTCCTTGCACGCGATTGGAATGTGGTCGATGGATTGGATGTCTCCTGCATCCATTCCACAAGACAGAAAAATGGTCAGGAGAGGTTGTTGGGAATCTGGCATTTGGGCCAAAGCAACCAGGAAACAGAGTGGCTGCTTCATGAAACTTGAGATTCTTACCTGCTACATCCCAGATGCTGTAGGCAATCCGAGCTCCCCGGACTGCCATCGTCTTGTCCATGAGATTCAGGCCCGTCATCTGCAAGCCGTTCTGCTCCTCCCCGTCATCCCCCACATACTTAACCTGCAGACGAACGAACACCCACACGAAGATTAGATTTACAGAGGCTCGATTTGGCATTTTGATTGCTGAGTCCAGCTCAACTCGTTTGACGGTGAAGGAATTGCACACGAGATCGCCAACTCGTCTTTGTTGTGTAGGCAACGGATTCATTCTAATGGTTCTGTTGAGTCAAGCAATTGATGGAGTCATGGAGGCAGCCCAAGGACATGGGCGTACCACCAAACCAAACCCAATCCCCCGTCAAAGTTGCAGGGCGAGGCAGTAGGCCAAGTCAACAGCAGCAACGACAAGACGAAAAAGACGCGTCGAGGGTGGAGAGTACATCTCATGCGGATGATTAAGTTAAGACGACGGTAATATCGATGGCGATTAGACATGGCGATTAAGGATGAGGAGAAGGCTCGAAAAGGAAGGGCGGCAAGATTACCATGAAGCTTGTCTTGCCGATCTGGCAGTCGCCGAGCAGGCTGACCTTGAGGCTGACGACGTTCTCGGCGTCGTCCGCGGCCGCGTCATCGGCGTCGTCGGCGCCGGCGGGGACGCAGGCGTCGCCCCTGTCGACGGGGGCCAGCGCGGGCGGGCCGAGGCGGCGGTACCGGCCGCCCCTGCCGCCGCCGGGTCCTCCCCCGCCGCCGCAGGAGGAGCACGCGAGCAGCTGGTCCCGCACGACGCGGAGCGCCCGGCTGACGACGGCGACGCGGAGCAGGCGCGCCCAGCGCAGGTCGACCCGGGGCCCCTGCGCCGGCTTCCGGCGCCGGGCGCCGGCGCAGAGCTGCGCGACCGCCGCTGCGTTCACGGCGGCGGCGGTGGTCATGGCGCCCCGGTGGTCGTCGCCGCTGCCGCCGCCGTCGTCCCGCTGCCCATGCACCGCCGGCGCCGTGCGGGGACGCCTTGGCGTTGGAGAAGGTGGAGGCGGTGGGCGCGGGACCGGGAGGCGAGAGGGAGGAAAAGGAAGAGGTGGGAGCAGGGGGGGGGGGGTCCGTCCGTCCCTCCCCGGGCGCGACGTATAAGCGGCGGCGTGCGGCGTGTAAAAATAGGTTGGTGGCCGCGCGAGGCTCTTGCTGTTATAGCGGAGGCGCCATGGGTGGCACGCCTTCCTCGAGCCGGGCGGGCGGGTTCCTCGCGCGCGCGGCGTGGGGGTTTTGCTCGGCGCTGTTGTCCGGGGCGGGGCGTGGGAAACGGAGGCGGAAGCGCTGTGGTGGACGTCACGTCACGTTGGCGGTGGTGGTGCGCTGCGGAGGATAGCGGGCGACGGGGGCGGCGGCGGTTGGTTGACCGGACCCGCGACTCGGCTTGTTGGCGTCCGGGCATCGGCTTCCTCTCCTCCGATGGCGGTTGGCGGCGGAAAGCCTTGTGCGGAAATCTGGAGGCCGTTGCGCTGCCTGCTACGTGCTCCGCGCTGCTTAGTTGGACTGGGAGTCCACAACGCCGGCCGCTGCTAGTGCTAGAGCCGTCGTCCGTTCCGCTTCTGGAAGCCGGGACCCGGCGAGTTCCAGGCCGGGATGGCGACGGCGACCGGTGTGTTCCTGCATGCGCCCCAAGGGTTACCTGCTTCACCGCGGCCAGGTGCAGGCAGGGGCGCAGCCATTCCCATTCACCCCACCGGAATTTCACGCGCGCGCGCGGGCGTGGGGGAAAAAAGATGGCTGCACGTACGGCGTAGTATCGGGTAGGAGGACCTGCATTTATGCGGCGAACGTGCAGTCGGGGCTAACGGTGGCAAGCAAGGATTCATGGCGCTGCTGGTACTTACTGCGCCAACGTTCAAAGGCAAGGCTCGCACGCCATCGTTCGATCCAAACTTCCTCCGCTGGATTTTCAATTTTGGATAAACCGTGCAGGGAGTACGGGACGATCCGTGGGCACACGAGCGGTGCTCGGCGCTCTGCTGAGGGTTGTACCGGATCACGATGATTCTAGTGCCCCCTTCACAATACAAACTAACCTTTACATTTTGAGAGGATTATTTTCTTGGTCCTAAAAGATATTGTGCTTAGTTTTTTTATATCTTTTTTCTCTTTAACTTGGCATGATTAGTTTTTTCATCCAAAACGAGTTAGTGATTTATTAATAACAATATCTACTTTTCTGTAGCTTAAATGGCATGTTAGTGATTTTCTGCTGGATGCAGCTTGCTTAGATATGACTCCACTGAATTTTTCACTGCCTTACCATGTTCCTGGGATTTTTTGTAATTTAAAAACTAAAAATACATTTATAACTGTCTAGAAATGATTTTACTAGTGGAAAAAATACCAAAGATTCATGAAAATTCCTTTATGTTATTGTTTTTCTGGTTAAAAAAATCTGAACTGATGCGTTTGAATGTAATAAGACTGTAGACCGAACTGCCTGGGCCAAGAAACTAAATGAAACTTGTTTTGGAGGCCAAATAGCCAAATTCAGGAGAAAAAAGACCAAGAAAACTAACACAACTTTTTTTAGGGTCAAAAAAAATAATTATCTCTTATAATTTTTTGACTCAAAATTATATAAGATAAGAATCTGATTCTTTTAAGATGCGACCTTTTAAGTTATCCAAACTAAAATTTGACACCCCCTCTTGCCTACGGGGTTAGATCTGCGTGCGATCCTGAGCTCACCGGCTCGCGATCGAGATCGGGATGCCAATCTGGCCGCGGCCCTCTGGAATCTGGATGGCGGCTTCTCGGTACGTGGCGACGGGTTAAACTATGCCGCCGGCCACTGTATTTTTTGTCACCGTGGTACGCATGCATCCTGTTCCTGCTGCTGCCAACCGCCATCGCCATGCCCGGACAAGAGCGAAACAGAAGAAAAATGGCGTGTGCCAGCAGCAGGGCGGCAGGTGAGTCTTGCACCCCGCGCGCGGGGATCGACGCCAACGTGCCGCCCCGGATCTCGTCTGCCGGTACAGGCAGCAGGCGGGGGCATGTGGATGTGATGCGGGGCTGTTACCGGCGGGTGCGGTGCGGTCAGTCCGCGGCGAGAGCGAGAGGGGAGCAGAGCGCTCACGGATGGATGGGCACTGTTGACTCGGCCGGCGCCGGGGCAGTGGGCATGCATTGCATGGTGTGCGTCCCGTCCCGTCAACGTCGCTGTAGCGATGGTGATGGTCGCCGCGCCGCCGCCGTGGTCGCCATGGACGACCACGACGAAGCCGTCTCGAAGCAAGGGTCTTCGCACTTTTTTTTTCTTTTTTCTTTTTCCGTTCCGAGGTAAGCTAGTGCGAAAATATGCACAGCGAAAGTGACATGTTCGTGGTTGGATTTGTCGTTGGAGCTTGAGCGCACCGAGGAGCCGAGCAAGCTGTAAGGATTTTGTTGGAGCCATGGTTGGATCGAGTGCCTTGCGGGTTATGCTATGATACCGTATTACCGTGTGAGGTTTTGATGCCCAATGGCACTTTAAAGATGACGAAGATGCTTCTCATCAGCTGAAAGAGAAAAAGCCAGTGCATGTTGCCGAAAAGGAGTCTGGAAACGCGTACCTTTTGAGCGTCTCTGTATGTTGCAAAATGGACGATGTCCAAGAATTGTCACTCGCTCTGCTCGCCGCCCGTCTCGGACTCGGTTTAGCTTTCTGCTAATAGTCTGTCTCATCACAAAAATGCTAATGTCAGTCGTACTAGTGCTGTGCTGTGCGTGCATCTTCCTGCCAACGAACTGGAGCGCAAGCGCGGCGCACAACAACCCTTCTCGTCTCTTCTTCGACACCGTTCGCTCCCGTGGCCGCTCGCCCCGGAGGCCGGAGCCACCGGCACACGTAGGAGAACACGGGCCGGCGCCCCGATCCAGGGGCCAGGAGGAGCAGCACGCGCGGCGCGGGCAGGATTCGCCTTCTTTCTAGGAGAGAGCTCTCTCTGTTCCTGGGGGCAGGGAGCTGCCTTTTTTTTTTTGCAGAGCTTTGCAGCGACGCGCTGTGTCATGGCTGAAAAGGACTCTGATGAACAGACACAGGCACGGTAAGAGCTGAGTCAGAGCCCACAGGCATCTTGTGATCGATCGATCTGTGGATGCAGAAAATGATGGGCCAACGGTGCGCTAATCTGGTTGTTTGTACTTGGGATACGCTAGCCACTAACACTATAGCTGGTTTAACTTAGCCAAAGGATGTCGGGCTAATTGGTTCCGCCAGTCCGGCGGCACTCCGGAGGTCGTGGGTTCGATCCCCGGAAGGGGCAAATTTCTGCCTCCGGTTAAAAAAACCCACTCGTCTGCCTCATGTCCAAAGCACTGTGAAGCCCGGCCTAACTCACAAGGCGACGGGCCCCGTGTACGGGTGGGGCAGGGGTTCCGGGGTTTTCTTGGCCTGCTGTGAGAAGATCATTTTACCTCTTAAACAATGCCGTGGGGGCGGTTTTACCCCCGCAGGTCAAGTTTTTTTAACTTGTTTTCTGAAACATTCTGGTCAGAAACCAGCAGCATCAATTGAGGTCGTTGGAATTCCTTCGGTTGGCTTGACCCATGCACTCACTTGAGTGCGCTTTTTTTTTTTTGAAACGAATTGAGTGCACACTGATAAACTGCATGATTCCGGATTGCCTTGACTTGAACTCCACTTGATGCCTAGCTCACTCATCTTTATTTCTTTAGCTAACTGTAGCAGAGTACTCTACATGCATGGCCGTGTATATGAACCTTGGCGGCGGTTATGAATGATTGCATGGGTTAGTTTTGTTGCAGCTTTAGGTGGAGTGATCATGTCAATCACAGACGAGAGTATAAGGTCCTTGATTGAGACTACTACTATAGCTAGGCAAACAAGGATTAGAGATCCATCTCATCTTTAATCTTGTCCCGGCTAACAACCAATCCCTCTGCAACTAACAAACAGGGACAACTGAGCGATGATACCTACGGTCTAGGAATTAACAATGCCGTTACACATATCCATACATGATCAATTTCAGTGGGAGTGTCATAAGAGTGTCATGGACATTAAATTTGCTAACATGTACCAATAATATGAGGAGAGAGAAGTAAGGAGTGTCATGAAATGTGAGAGGAGGGTCATCACCATGACGCTCTACTGGCACAGTTCTTAAAATTATAGTCTAGGTAACTGTGTCGATGATACTCCCACTGAGACTAGACAAGCGCTAGGACAATTGAATGCACAAACAGTTACAGGGCATTTGCATCTAAAAACCCGTGCCATACTGTCCACGATGATTCTCAGGATCCGTACCTACCGTCGTGACCTGAAGGAAAATCGATCGTTTCTTGCATGCATGGCTGAAAGGCCTCTCGATCTTGCGTGCATGGCTCATCCGCTCATGTTAGAGAAATCATGCTAGAGTTTGTCGGCTTTGTTAGCGATTGATGTTGCAACCACCAGACGGTCCGAAGGTGTTGGTTTCAGACCGCAAAAACAAGTGTGCCGTGAGCGTACGGTGACTCGCTCGTTCTACATTTGTCTACGGAGACAATTCAGCAGTCTATACATGTAGGCTGAATGGTATGGAATAATGGGACCATTCATGGGAACTATTGTCAAACGAGGGCATAGTAGTCGTACCATATTATAGTGAACTCGTGTTTGGTCAAATCTGCATTGAATCAAGAAGGGCGAGGGAATCTTAAAGAAAACACCTCAAGAAAAACACAAGTTCTCTTGATGGTATACCATTCCCACAGCACCAATAATCGTGCATTCTATAAGCTAGACTCATCATTGTTTTTATTTTTAGCGTCATAGTACATGCATTTATACATATACGAGGTAGTACTAAAAATCTGCGCTGTCAAAACTGTCAAAATTTTGACAACTTTTTTATTTTTAAATTTTCAAACTAGGCATAAGAAATTGATACTAACTACTTTATTTATTCTTTTTTCCTTTAATAGTAAGGTAAGGTAATACTCTTCTTACATAAAAGTATGAGCTTTGGGGTTTTTATTTCCTTTTCGGGCTTTTCGATCGGTGACTCATGTCACACGCGACACGATGTTAGTTTCAAGGAATTCCTAGTTTCAATATTTAACCTATACACTAACTAGCCAACCAGCAGACGATTGGTTGACAACCTTGAATGGCATCACCATCATCTTCCCTTTAGACATGCACCTCACTTAGTTTAATTATTTCCTTGACAGCCCTACCACTACCGAAAGTGTAGAGCAAGCAGATGGAGCACAAAAGCAGCTAGACAAGTGGAATCACGAACCGCAAGCACAAAGCATACTTTCTCTCGATCGATCCCCCCTTTGCCTTCCCTTGACGCACATCACTACTCATGTTCGCATCACACAGCACAGCGTTGCAAAAGGCACCTAGCTAGCTTCCCAACCATGTCGCCATGAATGCAAGATCACAAACACAAAGATAAACATCCAGATGCTAGCTGCCCCAAACCGGTGTGGTTTTGTTTTCGTACTCGCATGCATCGTCATCGCCATCATCTCATCATCATGTGCACATATCCTATCTCTCTCTCAGTGTTGTACTGTATCACCAACAGGAAGTAAACGACATGGGCACTGCATCGGGCCCCATCACGAATGCTTAGCACCGGCGGCCGGCCGGCCACCATACGATCTTTGCTTGCGAAGGTTGGGCACCGGTCGCAGCCGCCGACGGCGCCTTCACTAGCTGCGTGTCGCCTCGCCGTCCGGTCGCCGCCGCTCCGTCGTCCACTTGTCCCTCCGATCCTCTTGTTTAATGATGGCCCGTGTGTAGAGATCTCCCTTCTTGGATTTGGATACGGTCATCATCACCACCGGAGTACATACCGGACACCTCGCCGTCCGGTGAGCCGCCCGTACGTGGCCGGCGGCCGGCGTGGCTTGTGCTGCTGCAGCAACGGGCCGTCCTTCCCGTGCAGCTTGATCATCTGCTGATGTGATCGCGCGGCAGGAGTCAAACGCCAGGCGACACGCATGGGCTGACGACGACGGGCCACACGGCTCCGCACACGCCGTGCGGATTAGATTTGTCCGGACCGGACGGACCGGCCTTATCGGCTAGGATCACGTACGCGCACGGGTCCGGCCGGTGCTGGCTCGGCGCACGTGCCCTTTGGTGAAAGGGCAGGCAGGGCACACCTGGATTCTTGGTTGGGCGTGTGTGTCCATGGGCGGCGCAATTCTATTTGGCTGCTGTTTCTGCAAGTTCAAATGTAACTTTCAGACAGCTGCAACGTTGCAAAGGTGGTGTTGGTTCTCTCAATTGGTGAAGCAGCTGGAACTCTGTAATTCAGTACTAGCATCTGTCTGTGCAAATTCACCATGGATCAGCTGCCCTAACCCAAAACTAGATGGATGGCAGATTAAGATCCAACTACTGTTTTTCTGATTAACCGAACCCCAAGCGTTCACCGACACCTGTAACAAGTGGTTGCCCAGGTGGCGACGTTGCATACAGCTTACTTGCGTTTTTACATCCCAAAATCTCTAGAGCAGTTGGAACCTAACCCAGGCCGGCGAAACGTCCTGTTTAGAAACATCTGTCTGTCTAACTTTCCATGGAACCCATGCGTCCCATTTCCAATCAACCAGAAGTTGGCACCAACTCGTTTTCTGAAAGAAGAGAGGATTGGGAGATGGCAGCAACGTTAGAACTGAGTTGTCGGTCGGAGCAGGATTTGGATAAATATCCGTGGGAGCAGCAAGAGAGCTAGACGGATGCTGCTCATGCCACCTGCCCATCCTCATCAGGTTCATGGCTGCACCAGTTTCGCAAATCGCAATTACAGTCATGAGTCATTGCATGAAGAGATATAACATGTATAATTGACGTATTTTGAGTTTTTGGATTACAAAGTAGGGTACACAAGTTTCTCTATATCTACGCAATAAACCACAGAGATATTTTCTTCATCCAAATGCTTCTTTTCAGAACGGAATGCTAGTTCAGAGTGCTTCTGTCCAAATCCCTAATCAGGGTGGATGCGAGTCTGAACAAAATGGGTGAGGTCAGAGCTTCTGCTCTGAAATGTTCTCCTTGCATAGTTGCAGCGGAAAGGGGGTAGACATGTGACTTCTTAAAAAAAGTTGAAAGGTCATGCACAACTGGGCACATACCACACCAAACAAAGATTCTAACTTCCCAACTTACTTGAAGCAGATGAATCAGATGGTAGCCACACGAACTTTTGTAGGAGTTACTTCAAAACCAAGGAGGCCAACTTGGCAGAAGTTGAAGCTGCAACCTAGTGCTACTTCTCCCAGACATTGCTGCAAGGGGATCCAGATTTGTTGCTGTTGGGGGGAAAAAAAACTCGAGTGCTGTGGTATTTCTCCTGAGGCAATACTCTGAAGCTGCTTTCGATGCTATATTTTCCAGTCCGACGTCAGAACAACCCATGGACAAGAGGACCCCTTCCTCACCAACTGGGCCTCTGTGGTAGGAAAACTTCCACTTCAATGCAGTATTGTGCATCATTGTCATATAGATAGTAATGCAGTGATGTAAGATGTTATGTTGGTCATGTGGATTGTTCTTCTGTAGCCGTACTGCCTATGCTTGGATGCTGAGTGCCATTTGGTCTTTGCTTGAGAGCATTCTTCACCTCCTCCTCTTTCTTATCAACAAACGATATCAATGACTTGATGGTAGTTAGCCTTGCTGACCGACTTACAATCTGGGGCTCAGGATATTGAACCTCCACCTGGTTACTATACCTGCTGTACTGGCAAAATATGCGAAGGAAGAAAATCACAAGAGCAAGGAGACATGCAAGACCACAGATGAGGAAGAGGCCCCAGAAGCTTGACAGGCTCAAGGCGTTCGACGCAGCCCCATTATTGTCTGCACTGCACTCTGTCCCACTTAACCATTCATCATGGATCCTCTGGAGATTACCATTCTCTGATAGTGTCAGGATTGCTGTTGACAAGTCCTCGGCAAGAGGGGAGTCCCTTGGGAAGGCCTACAACAGAAGACAGTACCGTCAAAAGATATTCTGAAGAGAAATGCAAGTGCGTGTGTACATGTGTTTTGATTACAGCAAACAAATCCACTTACAAATCCCCATCCACTTTTTGTGAAAACCTGACCAACGGTCTTGAATTTGCAGTATTTTGACAAGAAGATCTCAACATATGGAAGCTCATCGATAATTGCAGCCACACCACCATTTCCTGACCCTAGCTCAAGGGCTCTTGCATAATCTGATGCGCTGTTTAGTGGAACCAAACGGGACTCAGCAATATTGAGCTCATCGACAAGGTAGTTTCTGGAAAAAGATCCAACTTGATACCCAATTGCACTTGAGCTCGAGATCAAGCTATCGAGGCCCTGAATCCCTGATGTCAGCTCCTGAACTGTGAGAAGTGATGTCAAGCTTGCGGTGTAGCTTGAGTTAATAATCAGCACTACAAAGAGCCAGATCAGCAGCACGAATCTACCAAGTGCACTGACTGTATTTTCTCCTGTGTAAAGAAATGAGAAAGGAGGTTATAAGAGCAGACTAGAAACCTTGAAATATTTTGACTAGTTTCGGTTCAACACTTACTGTGTGCAAAGAACATGGTAGAGAAACTAAACCTGAAAATGGCAAAAACTCCATAATTAAAAAATAAGTTAAAAACCAAAGAGGAAAGAAGTAGCTACAGAATGCAGACACTAACCAGCACACTGTCATAATTTGTTGCCTTGGAGGTCCACGGAACTCAGTATTAGTACGGTGTTCAAGTACCCAAACAACTGCACCAACAAAGAGGAAGATAACACCTAGGACACACCACATCTGGAAGGTGAATGGTTTCAGAAAAGCCCAAGCATTTGATTCAACCTCCTTTGCTGGAGCTACAATAATGAGACCCGATTCGATATATGGCTGGGTAAAATCAACAAGTCTTGTTCTGTTCGTCACTATAGCAATGTCCCCTATTGCGGCGTCGAAGTACTGAATGTGCAGAAAAACAGAATCAAGAACATATGCGTAATGAAATATTCAAGGCGGCCAACCTATGCTAAATTTCAGAATTCGAAAGGATGCTACTCACATTTTCAGAAACCTTCTGGACAAGGTCACTATAGCTAGGATTCTTCAAACCGTCTCCAAATAAAACAAAATCGCAAGAAACTGGATAGGGCAACAAGCTTATTGCAGCTTTAAAGACATCAACTGCAAACCCCTTTACTCCATCAGGTCCATTGTCTTGTGTAACAAACTCTTTGTAGCTTGTTCGGAGAGGTACTCCAATCCTCATAGGCTTCCCATGATATGAAAACTCCCAACCACGCGGCTTCTCAGTAATCTGACCAGGCCATATAACACTATGGAGCTGTACATTGTTGGTTGAAGAGTTCAATGCTGAAGAATATAAGTTTTCTGGGGCAACGACTGAGAGACCAGAAATATTTGACCAATATCCAATGGTTCTTACACCTGTACCACCAATGTTCAGAATATCATAAGCTGGGTGGATTAAATTCCGATCCAAGGTAAATTGAACTGGACCAGAAACCCCTGAGAAGTTCACATTCCACACGTTCTCCAGTAGTTTATTTCCATTATTGAAAATCCTGAGAGAATCTAACTGAAGGTTACTTCCTTTTGTAGCTCGCAGATTTGTGTCTGCAGAAAAGGATATCGTATTCCCTTCACTCAAAAGGCGCTCAGCAGCATGAGCAACTAACCATACAGAGTCATAAGCACGCATAGAGTAAGCACTTCCATTCCTGGTAAGATTCCACTTGGACAACAATGCTTTTTGAATGTCAGAATGAGAAACATGCTGCCTAAGCACGAGAACTCCCTGTGTAAGTTCCATCACATCAGTAGTACCATGCACAGATGAATCCATCACTGCAGACAGCCAGTCTGTTGCTATCCATACATAGCCACTGCTCATCATCCCCAAAGATTTTGCAGCTGAGAACACGTTAAGACCAGAATCAGGGTTAACGTGGATAACATAGACACGCGACTCCATTTCATTAACCTGCATCAAGATATTCTCGATTGTAGTATTTGCAGCACCAGGCGGTAACTTAGCTTTGTAGACTATCTTACACTTTCTTTTTGCAAGGGCATCACCTAGTGCCATGATGCCACCTCTACCATAGTCATCATCAACATGTATGGTGATGACCTGTTTCCATTGATACTGGCTAATGATGCTAGCGATAGCATCCATTTGGTAGTAATCACTTTGTGTAGACCTCACAAAATAAGGGTATTCAAGGGAAGAAAGGGTAGGATCAGTGGCTGCGAAAGAGATAAGAGGGACATGGAGTTCATTGACAGTGTGGGAAATGACATGAGCAACAGCCGAGGATTGTGGACCTAATACTGCGATTACATCTTTAGCCAGAAGCTGCAACGCTGGACAAGAAGAAGTTTTGTTAAACTCTCCCAGCTTGAAAGCATAAAAATAAATTATCACTTCAATCTAACAAGGAAAGACAAAGTGAAAGTTCTCTATTTGTTTTGTATAAAAGACAGGCAAATTCAACTAAGTATGCTTGGCACAGGAAGAAGAATTTATTAGGTTTGCTGCATATTTTCTATGGAAGGACTTGGGGAATTCCATGTTTAATTTCATTTAGACCTCACACAGTTACGGTGTTGAGCATACTATCCAACTTTTGCTTCATTTCTGATATACAGGAACAGCAAAATTACAGACTGATGCAACTGGTGTTTCCATTGTAGTTCCTAACTCAGGCATCAGTTCATGTTGTTTTCTCCACATATCGACTAAAAATGGCAAGTTGTTAATTCCTATAATTTGCATCACTGATTATTCTGAGTGTAATTGCTAGGCAGGACAAAGAGAGCTTAACTGCATACTGATGAGATACAAAATCACAAAGAAAAGATAAAAAGTCAAGATCGAATTACGAAAATAGATGCAGAAGGAGGATCAGAGAATGTCAAACCTTCTATGGTGCCAATAAATCCACTGCAGTTGGTGTCCTGCATAAGAACACTGAGTTTCGTCCCCCGGAGTATACTAGGATCAGAATTGACATGCGCGACAGCGAGCTCAATAGCGGGCCTCACCGCCTTTCCAATAACTGAGTCAAACGTGAACAGCGCACCGATGCGCACCTCTGCCGGCCTTGCGGGGTCACCGGTGCTATTCTGGTTAGCTGCCGTGGTTCCACTGGCGACCATGAAACCACACAGAAGCATGGCGGCGAAGTAAGCATAGCCCATCTCCGAGGACCAGGAAGAAAGTGTCGCGTTCTTGACGACCTTTGATCTGCACAGGGCCTCTTTCAGTTAAACTCTGCAAAGAATGACATGGGAGAGCAGAGCTGGCGTCCAGAAACCCTGAGAGCTTGTTGGTTGGTTTCCTAACTCCAAATTCTGCAATTGCAACTGGACGAGCGATGAATTGCTTGCTCGAGTGCGAGAAGCTAGACACATACTGGGCTCTAACTGCGAGAATCAAGAAACTCACCCGTCCATTTCGCGAAGCGCTCCTGCTGCTCCGGTGGCCGCACACCAACTGTTCGACGAAGCGTCCGACGGGGAGGAAACGAAATGGCTCGAGCAGAGCCGAGCCGAGTCGACTAGCACCTTGTCTGCAAGAGAAGCACGCAATTAGACTCCAGCAAGCTCCGCAATCGACGCCAACGCTCCTAAAAATATCCAAAGAAAAACGCGATTCCCTGGCGGTTACCATCTGCTCGGCGACGCCACGGTGGGAGGAAGAGGGAAGCGGGAAGCCGAAGTGCCGAACCACCACCAGGGCCGCGGCGAATTGGGCGGAGCTGATCTACAGGCGCCGCGAAGCCACATTCCGTCCCCGGCGCTAGTGGCGGACAAGAGTAACCTGATGCCGCCTCGGATTTGGCGGGGATCTTTCCTGGACGAGCAGCGGATTCGGGAGTGGAAACTGGAAAGACAGCACTCGTGAGTCGCGAAATGCTTATGAGCAGCTTTGTGCCCTCGCAAATCGCCGTCAGATTCCTTTCATAAAAAAAGGCGCTTTCTTTCTTCCCCTTCTTTTCGATTCTCTTGTGAAAAGAAGGATCGCAGAGAAATATGAGCGCTGGAAGATGGGCAAGGAATCGTGGATACAGTAGAGACTAGAGACACACATGGGCCACGTGATCTTTGTTCTCTTTTTTTTTATAAAAAAACAAAAGTTGGGCATGATTGGACGTTGTAGTTTGAGAAGAACTACAGTTCTAAAAATGAGAGTGTGGGATCGAAGCCGGCGGCCAGAGGAGGGTGAATGGGAGCCGATCAAAATTTCTTCCGAAATTCAAACCGTCGGCCTATATCCCAAAAATCACCCGATCCCTCAAGCGTTCTGGCCAAAGTTTGGAATAGCTATGGAAAAGCTAAACCAACACAAAAGAACTCGAACGAGCGAGCGAAACCACAAAGCAAATCGGAAGTGAATTGGGAAAACTGCAGAACTGATCTGCCTGGACCGGTCTGACCGGTGCGCTCAACCGGTCTGACCGGTGCGCTGGACCGGTCTAACCGGTCGTGCCTACCGGTCTGACCGGTATCACCCAAAACCCCCCCGAGAAATTGGATTCAAACGTTGAATCTCGAGCAAACGACCACGGAAATTGGTGAAACTTGGGGGATTGCTTCGCCCCTACCCCGTGAACATATCCCCAAAAGATCTTGTCCTAAAGATCAATGATTCTTGAGAATTCGAGAGGAGATCAAAAGGGTTGGGGTTTTCTCTAAAACTCAAGAACTCGAATTCGAAAGAGCTCGTGATTCCAGATGGAGTAGGACAGGGCTAGATGCACGGGAATCACAGCTAAGAACTCGTAGCCTCCTCTCAATTAAGTGTGCCAAGAACGAAATCAAAAATACATTGCACAAGACACAAAACCAGGGGATTGAATCGAATCAAAAGCCCAGAGGGCACGAGGAGGATAGGGCCTCCTTTCCCAATCAAATTCCTTACAAGGTTTCAACAATCCATGGACAAAATCAACTCAAACGAGAAGAACAGAGGGAGGGAGACGCAGGGGCGGCGGCCTGGAGAAACAGAGAGTCTACGAACAGATTACAAAAACCGTTGTTAACCTAACACAAGTGAAGGGGTATTTATACCCGCGGGACCGGTCAGACCGGTACGCTGGACCGGTCAGACCGGTTGGTTAGACCGGTCAGACCGGTGCCAGGGACCAGTCAGACCGGTTGGCCTGCAGCACCCCCTGTACACGATCTCATCCGACGGCCGAGGTTCTTTCTTCGAAACGAAGTCTTCTCCGCGATGCCGCCGTCTTGATGAAGATCCAGTCCGCGGTTTTGGAGGGTCCGCGAAACCCGGGTAGATGGCCGGTTTTGAGAAAACCGCCAAAACCTCACGCGCGGGAAGATTCCCGCCTCCGCGCCGTGGCTCTAGACGCCGTTCCCGCCTCGGCCTTCTGACAGCCCTAGACGCCGCCCGACGCCCGTCACCTCCTCGTCCGCAGCGAGGCCCTAGACGCCGTCGACGCCCGTCGCCTCCATCAGTCCCGAGACCGACGCCCGTGCCTCCACGACTTGGCGTCTTCAACCGCCGTCCGCCTCCTTGGTTTTGTGGCGCAAACCAAGAAACCCGCCTTCCGTCGCCGCTTGCGCCCTCGATACAGGAGTGGACGCCACAGCTGCCGCCCGGTCCGAGCTCCGGTCCCGGCTGCCCTTCACCGCCGTCCACCGCACGGTCCATCGGCCACAGCACCTCCACGGCAGCTCCCCGTCGACACTCGACGCCCGTGTACCTGCAATCCAAAGACCAAGCGTACGATCACACCGCACGGTTGCCAATTCACTCATCACAAGCAGGATAGAGTACTCAACATTCCTCAATCTCCCCCTTGATGAGTGCATTGTCAACACACCACAAACGAACCAAGAGAAGTGAAACCAGAAAAGAACAAAGAAGCACAAGCAAGTGACAAAAGGCTCAGAAAGGCAAGAACAATCACTTACTCAAGCAAAGATCGATCCCCTAAGACAAGGGCAACGGCTCGACGCAACCGATCAAAAGCCAAAACATGACTCCTCAAAGACAGAGGTAACGCTCGACGCAGTCATGCAAGCAGCAGAGGGAAAACGAGAAAACCAGGAGCCAAAACCAAAGCAGAAACTCCCCAAGCAAAGTTTTTCCCTCTCACAAGTGCAACTCTCCCAAAATGATGCATTCTCAAAGCCCTGTGCACAACAAGTTTTTCAAAAATCAAACAAACAAGTCTCCCCCTTGTTCGATCACTTCTCTCAAAATTCTCCTCCTTGTTGGCACATGCACACATCAAGCCTAAAAAGACCTAAAGCTCCCCTGAAGCAAAAACTCCCCCTGAACAGATGCTATGCAATGAATGCAATGCAGGAGGTGTAAGTGAAAGCATTCAGGGATACAAAGATATGAGCAACATCTAGTCTCAAGCATGTGTGCATCCATAAACAAGACCTGCATCTAGCTCAACAGGGTATATCAAATCAGTCTAGAGCTAGGCAAGTCCAGTTTAGGAGAAATAAAAGCATCACCCATGATCTAGCACTAACAAGTAGGGAATGGAAAGCAGTGCTACTCAAACTCATACAGGTGAGCCAAACAAGCCAAAACAAGTTGCCAACATTCATTTTTCAATCAAATTTGTAGCAATCAATTCTTAATGCCAGGGGTTGAAAGCTTGTCATGCTTTACTTAGCAACGAGGCCAAGCCTATGTCAAAAGACAATCAGAAGCTTAAAGCACTCGTTTCAGTCATGCACAGCCTTGCCCGGGTTCTCACAAGTGCAAAGTGAGCCGTCCCGAAAGCTCGATCAGTGCGACAAGCAATCCCATTTGGATCTTTTCAATCCATTTCAAGAATAGTTCAAGCAATTTTATCAGATTTAAATCATTTCAAGTATGAATTGCTGAATGAAAAGCCACACTAGCATGAATAAGATAGCAAAGCACATCAACACGCCCTAACATGCTAGTAGCCAAGACAGGGTGATCATGTTTTCAGATTTTCAAATCAAAATAGCTTAACTCAGATGATGTCATATACACAGTGGAGCAAGCTATACATGATCAAGTTTATCAACTCACACTAGCAGGCACTAGAAGATCATAGCAATGTATACAAGAATGCTAGTGCAAGTGAGATAATGCAAGATGCAAACATGTACAATGCATATGCACAATGCAACTACCAAACCTTAGAAAACAAAGAGAAGCAAAACAAAGACCTACCAAGCTAACCAAAACAAAAGTCAGCGATCAAAAGGGGTAACAAACCCCAAGCTCCCCTCGCAGGCGAGCAAAGGTGTCCTGCTCTAGCGGTTTGGTGAGGATATCTGCAGTTTATCTCTCAGAAGGGACATGGATCAAGTCTATGTGTCCTCTCTCATGGTTGTCTCGCAGGAAATGGAATCGGATGTCTATGTGCTTGGTTCTGGAGTGTAGGACAGGGTTCTTTGCAATGCTAATGGCTGACATGTTGTCTACAAAGATGGGAACCCTACCGAAACTCAAGCCATAATCCTGCAAGGTTTGTTTCATCCAAAGTATCTGGGAGCAGCAGCTAGCAGCGGCAACATACTCAGCTTCTGTGGAAGAAAGCGCTACGCTAGCCTGCTTGCGAGAGGACCAAGACACCAAATATGTACTGAGAAATTGACAAGTATCGGATGTCGACTTGCGATCCAACCGACACCCACCGAAATCGGCATCAGAAAAGCCCACCAAAACCAGAGAAGAATCCGCAGAATACCAAAGACCAAATTTCGGGGTGAATTTTAGATACCTGAAGATGCGTTTCACCACCTGCCTGTGGGAGGTGCGCGGAGAAGCCTGGTAGCGCGCACAAAGGCAGACGCCGAACTGGATGTCCAGTCGCGTCGCCGTCAGGTACAGGAGCGAGCCGATCATGCTCCTGTACTCCTTCTGGTCCACCGCCTCGCCGTCCAAGTCCTCATCAAGCGTCGTCGATGTGCTGATCGGAGTCGGCTGAGGAGACAAGTCGCTCATGTCGAACTTCCGCAGCAAGTCTCTAGTGTACTTGGCTTGATGGACAAAAGTGCCCTGAGGAGTTTGCTTGATCTGCAGCCCGAGGAAGAACTGCATCTCACCCATCATGCTCATCTCGAACTCCCTGGACATCTGCTCAGAAAACTTGGACACAAGAGCATGAGAAGAGCCACCAAAGATAATATCATCCACGTATATCTGAACTAAAAGAAAATCAGTGCCGGATCGCATGAGGAACAAAGTTTTATCAACACATCCCTTTTTAAAGCCCTGAGCCAACAAAAAGGTTTTCAATCTATCATACCAAGCTCTAGGTGCCTGTTTCAAACCGTAAAGAGTTTTCTGGAGTTTATAAACACGGTTTGGAAACTTGGGATTTCCGAAACCAGGGGGTTGCTTCACATAAACCTCTTCTTCGATAAAACCATTCAAGAAGGCAGATTTAACATCCATTTGGAAAACCTTAAAACCCTTGGAAGCAGCAAATGCAAGAAAGATTCGAATAGCTTCCAAACGAGCAACAGGGGCAAAAGTTTCCTCAAAATCAATACCCTCTTTTTGGCAAAACCCCTGGGCAACAAGACGAGCCTTGTTTCGAACAACCAAACCATCCTCACCCTGCTTGTTTTTGAAAACCCACTTCGTTCCGATGGGATTACAAGCAGGCGGAGGCTCGACTAAGACCCAAACTTGGTTTCTTTCAAAATTTTCAAGTTCCTCATGCATGGCATTGACCCAATTAGAATCAGAAAGAGCGTGTCCAATATCTTTGGGCTCAAAAGAGGCAACAAACGCTGAATGAGCAAAGCCAGCGATACTTGTTACCTTGGACCTGGTGACTCGCTCGTTGAGGTCACCTAGCATCTGTTGAGGTGGATGGCGGCACTGAATGTGTCGCGGTGCTTCCCGTGTCGAAGTCGCCTCCTCCTCAACCAAAGCTGGTGTCTCCTCAGAATCAGCTGGTGTAGCCTGAGTCACCTCCTCGAACAACCCCCGTGAAGTAGACATAGTCGGATCGGGGCCGTCTTCATCGTCCGAGCTCGTAGCAGAGATAGCTGGGTCCACAGCACGCGTGGTAGCCTCAGCCTTGCCATCTGCAGCTTCTTCCTCCTCATCTTCAAAGATGGAGGTGCCGAGCTCATCATCTCCTGCAACTTCAAAGACAGAAGAATTGCATGGTGCAGTCTCGTCGAAAGTGACTTCACAAGTCTCTCTGACGATGTTAGTATCAATAATCAGCACACGGTACGCTCTAGAGTGAGAAGCATAACCGAGAAAAACACCGTCAGACGAGCGAGACTCAAACTTATCAAGATTTCCATCTTTCAGCACAAAGCACCGGCAACCGAAAACTCTGAGATGGTCAACACGGGGCTGGCGTCCAAACCGCAACTCATAAGAAGTCATGTGCATGAAAGCACGCAAGAAAATGCGGTTGGACACGTAACAAGCGGTGTTAACCGCCTCAGCCCAGTATTTGCGAGGAGTCCTATGCTCATCAAGCATCGTCCTCGCCATCTCAACCAGCGTCCGATTCTTCCGATCTACAACTCCATTCTGCTGTGGAGTGTAGGGAGAAGAATACTGGTGTTCAAGCCCTTGATCACTACAAAAGGCGTCAAAACGAGCGTTTTTGAATTCTGTGCCATTATCACTGCGAATCGCTCGCATGGCCTGGGGTAGCTCGTTTTTCAACCTCAAGATCAAGTCTCAAACAAACTCGAAAGCCTCATCCTTGCTTCTCATGAAAAAGACCCAAGAGTAGCGAGAAAAGTCGTCCACAATCACAAGCACGTACCACTTCCCACCAACAGACATCACCCTAGAAGGACCGACAGTGTCCATGTGTAACAATTCTCCAGGGTGAGCGGTCATCACCTGATTAACAGGCGGATGAGAAGCGGCAATCATTTTCCCGTGGCGACACGGATGGCAAACAAGGTTCTTCTCAAACTTCAATTTGGGCAATCCTCGGATCAGGCCAAGTGAGCTCAGTCTCGACAACAAATCGAAGCTCAAATGTCCTAGTCTCCTATGCCACTTCCACAAATCAGAAGAAGAACCAGCCATCAAGCAATGAGAAGGGCCAAAAGGAGTTCCAGAGAAGTCAACCAAGAAAACTCGATCGCGAGGTGTAATCCGGCAAACCAAATCTCCCCTGGAATCCAAAACACGCGAACAGCCCTCCTTAAAGCGAACCTCAAACCCCTCATCAAGAAGTTGCGAAACAGAAAGCAAATTGAAGCCAAGATTCGAAACCAAAGCAACTTCTCTCAGGGTAAAGCGATCAGAAACTCGAACAGCGCCAAGTCCACGTACCTTTCCTCTTCCATTATCCCCGAACACAATGTACTCCTTTGAGCGCATTGGGGTGAGGCTGGAGAACCATTTGTCATTTCCGGTCATGTGGCGCGAACAACCGGAGTCCATGATCCACCTGTTCTCCAAGCCTCCGACCTGCACATCAGTAGTGAGACAAAGGGTGAGCAAATGTCTCAACACTGGGGTTAGCAAAGTGAGAAGCAAACCAGTGTCGAGCCATTTGCTCTACAGAAGGGTTAGCAAAACCAGACAAAGCGTATCCCCCGTCCCGTCTACCGCGTGACTGACGAACACTACCGCGAGGAAAGCGTGGAGCCTCAAAATCTCCTCCAAAGCCTCGGTCTCGTGGTCCATAGCCGTACTGAAAACGACCAGGAGCACGGCCGGCAAAGCGACCACCCGCTGGAGCACGGTAACCACCACCGTCTCCCTGACCTCCACCGAGAAGGACCATGCACCCGAGCAGAGTACATGTCCGCGTTTCGTCTCTCCTGCTATCTCCTCACAGCCCGCTTCCTCCTGAAGCAAAACTCCTCCAGGTGACCTTCCCTGTCACAGAACTCGCAGTGGTACCTCACCTCACGCTTGGGAGGTGGAGGCCTACCCTGCGGACGAGGAGGAGCAGCCCTCTTCTTCTGGGCAACCTGGGCTGTGGCAGCAGGGAGCGTGTCGAGGGAGTTTCTCAGCTCATTGGGCTTTGGAACCCAAACCTGCTTCTGCGGAGGTGCTTTCGGTGGTTCTTTAAGCACACCATCCGCGGGGTCAACAAGTGAAGGCTGCGTGCTCGTGCTAGCAGTGTTTCCAGCAGCCTTGCCAATCTTACCGTACAACTTGTCAAAGTCTGACTTCGTGTACGTGTAACTGACCCCAAAGCCATCACCACGCTTGAACTGCTTAATCATCATGCCCAACTGCGGCTCACTGCTAGAGACCCAACTCAGAATCGCCATAAGATAGGTATTCTCATTCTCTAAGTTGGCTTTCTCTACCGCAAGACTATCTAAATCAGCAATCAAACCAGGGCAAACAGAGCAGTCAATAGGTGGGCTAGACTCTAAGACCTTAGTCTTTCCAAAAGACTTGATCAAAATGTTCTTCTCCTCTAGCTCCGACCTAAGCGTGGGACAAAGCTTACAAGCGCCAAGCAAAACAGGCCTAGATCTAAGCTCCTCTAGTTCACAAACAACAGTAGCAAATTTGGACTGCAAAGAAGCTAGATCAGACTTGAAAATAGGACACTCATCGCATTCAAGCACATTACTAACAACGGGAGCGTTCTTGACAAGTTCAAGCTCATGCTTGGCCTTGGCTAGCTCGTGAGACACGTCAGAAAGCGAAATCTTAGCAACATCTAGGTTCGCGACGTTCTCATCATGCTTGGCACGGAGAGCAACAAGATCGTTCATGTGAGATATGCAGCCAGCGCACTCATCCTCACTAGACTTCTCCCTAGCACAAGCCAGCTCAGCCCTAAGCTTTCTACGCTCTCTAGCTGCTTCCTTAAGCAGCCTCTTCTGGTTGTCGAGAGCGGCGTACAACTCCCTAACCTCTGTATCAAGCAGGTCGATCGTGGAGTTTACCTCTGAATCGCTCTCGGATCCAGGAGAAGAGCCGGAGTGCGTCGGTGTAGCGTGTCCACCTGAAGACGCACGAGCACCATCAGCTTCGCCCGCCATGGTGCAGAAGCTCTTGCGCCGACCGGCCGCCAAGCAAAGGCCGATGAAGCCGGTGGCTTCCTTGTCCCGCTTCTTCTTCTTCTTGTCATCATCGTCGGAGGTCGGTGAAGAAGAGCGGTCGGTGTCGGAGCTCTTGTCGAGGTCGCTGAGCTGCGCCAGGAAGGCCTTCTCCCGCTTCTTGGCCTTGTACTGGAAGCGCTTCTTGAGTGACTCCTTGTCGAAGCGTCCTCCCCGGTCACGACTGCGGTGCTTGTGGCACCGACGCTCCTTGTTGGAGCCTCCCTCGTCGCGGTCGCGGTGGCGGTAGTAGTCGAAGGAGTTGTTCTGGCCACCGCCGGACTTCTTGGGGCAATCGGCGATGAAGTGGTTCAGATCGCCGCAGTTGTAGCACCCGGGGTTCTTCTTCCTCTGCCTGTTGTGGTAGACGCGCTGGAACTTGCTGATGAGGAGGCACAAGTCGTCGTCGCCCAGCGTCTCCAGCTGCTCATCTGAAACAGAAGGCAAAGAGGCAAGAGAAAAACCAAGAGCAGAGTTAGAGTTAGAGCTCGATCCACCTGTGCCAGTCACAAGAGCGACGCTCTTGGAAGGAGGTGCACCATTGAGCTTGGCTCGTGTCTGGTTATCCACCTCCGTGGCCTTGAGCTTGCTGAAAAGCTCATTCACAGTCAGAGTCTCATAGCCTGCAGACTCAATGATCGTGTTCACCTTGAGATCCCACACAGAGCGATCAAGTGCGTAAAGCAACTTGAGGGCCTTCTCGTGCTCTGTGTACTCAAGGGCACCAGCAGATCTGTTCGCATTGACCTTGTTCACAATCGACTGAAAATGACTGAACATCAGGTCAATGCTCTCACCCGGCTCCTGTGTGAAGTTCTTGTACTCACGCCGGTGAGTCTCGAACAGTCTGGCCTTCACCTGAGGTGTACCCTCGTGTTAGTTCTCAAGGCACGTCCAAATCTTGTGGGCTTCCTGAAAACACTGGACCCGTGAGAACTCCGCACGAGAAACGCCAGCGAACAAGGCATTGACGGCCTTGGCGTTAGCCTCGTGCTGGGTCACCTGAAGAGGCGTGGTCCGAACAGCCAGCACCTCGTAAAGCTGGTTCTTGGTAATCTCCCAGACCTCGGCTCCCATGCTCTGCAGGAAGGCTCTCATGCGAACCTTCCAGTAAGCATAGTCCTCGCCGGAAAACACGGGGATCTTACCAAGACTCGCCATGGTCGCCGAGTGGTTTTTGAACTGGTTAAGGTACTGAAAACCTCAACCAAGCTCTGATACCAATTGTGGGACCGAAGCCGGCGACCAGAGGGGGGGTGAATGGGAGCCGATCAAAATTTCTTCCGAAATTCAAACCGTCGGCCTATATCCCGAAAATCACCCGATCCCTCAAGCGTTCTGGCCAAAGTTTGGAATAGCTATGGAAAAGCTAAACCAACACAAAAGACCTCGAACGAGCGAGCGAAACCACAAAGCAAATCGGAAGCGAATTGGGAAAACTGCAGAACTGATCTGCCTGGACCGGTCTGACCGGTGCGCTCGACCGGTCTGACCGGTGCGCTCGACCGGTCTGACCGGTGCGCTGGACCGGTCTAACCGGTCGTGCCTACCGGTCTGACCGGTAGCACCCAGAAAACCCCCGAGAAATTGGATTCAAACGTTGAATCTCGAGCAAACAACCACGGAAATCGGTGAAACTTGGGGGATTGCTTCGCCCCTACCCCGTGAACATATTCCCAAAAGATCTCGTCCTAAAGATCAACGATTCTTGAGAATTCGAGAGGAGATCAAAAGGGTTGGGGTTTTCTCTAAAACTCAAGAACTCGAATTCGAAAGAGCTCGTGATTCCAGAGGGAGTAGGACAGGGCTAGATGCACGGGAATCACAGCTAAGAACTCGTAGCCTCCTCTCAATCAAGTGTGCCAAGAACGAAATCAAAAATACATTGCACAAGGCACAAAACCAGGGGATTGAATCGAATCAAAAGCCCAGAGGGCACGAGGAGGATAGGGCCTCCTTTCCCAATCAAATCCCTTACAAGGTTTCAACAATCCATGGATAAAAATCAACTCAAACGAGAAGAACAGGGGGAGGGAGACGCAGGGGCGGCGGCATGGAGAAACAGAGAGTCCACGAACAGATTACAAAAGCCGTTGTTAACCTAACACAAGTGAAGGGGTATTTATACCCCAGGGACCGGTTGGCCTGCAGCACCCCCTGTACACGATCTCATCCGACGGCCGAGGTTCTTTCTTCGAAACGAAGTCTTCTCCGCGATGCCGCCGTCTTGATGAAGATCCAGTCCGCGGTTTTGGAGGGTCCGCGAAACCCGGGTAGATGGCCGGTTTTGAGAAAACCGCCAAAACCTCACGCGCGGGAAGATTCCCGCCTCCGCGCCGTGGCCCTAGACGCCGTTCCCGCCTCGGCCTTCTGACAGCCCTAGATGCCGCCCGACGCCCGTCACCTCCTCGCCCGCAGCGAGGCCCTAGACGCCGTCGACGCCCGTCGCCTCCGTCAGTCCCGAGAACGACGCCCGTGCCTCCACGACTTGGCGTCTTCAACCGCCGTCCGCCTCCTTGGTTTTGTGGCGCAAACCAAGAAACCCGCCTTCCGTCGCCGCTTGCGCCCTCGATCCAGGAGTGGACGCCACAGCTGCCGCCCGGTCTGAGCTCCGGTCCCGGCTGCCCTTCACCGCCGTCCACCGCACGGTCCATCGGCCACAGCACCTCCACGGCAGCTCCCCGTCGACACTCGACGCCCGTGTACCTGCAATCCAAAGACCAAGCGCACGATCACACCGCACGGTTGCCAATTCACTCATCACAAGCAGGATAGAGTACTCAACATTCCTCACAGAGCTGTGCAGTGCAGTACATTGATTTAGAATAGAGGGGGCTAGGCCAGTGTGCGCTTTCCAAACTAAAAGAGAAGAAGACCAGGGCTAGTAAAGAAACTTGGGCCCTGTTTAGTTTCCAATTTTTTTTCTATAATACCCGTCACATCGAATTTTGGACACATGCATAGAGCATTAAATGTAGTTAGAAAAAATAACTAATTACACAGTCTAACTGATTAGTACAAGACGAATCTTTTAAGTCTAATTAGTTCATAATTGAACATTAATTACCAAATAACAATGAAAATGTCAGTGTCAAAACGCAAAAAATTTCTCGAACTAAACACACCCTTGTTATTATTACATCCAAACAGTCATTAGATTTTCAAAGTCACAGCATTTTATAAACTTGTCGTGCATTTTCTAAAGTAAAAGAAACTTTGTATGCAGATAGGCCCTCGGTTGCCACTTCCCTCTGTTTAGATGCTGTTAGTTCGAATCGGCACAAATGTTCCTACTTGAGAGGATGTATGTATAGACTCTATTCTTAGGTCTTGTTTAGTTCCCAAAACATTTCCTAGTGTCACATTGAATCTTTGAACATATGTATGGAGCATTAAATGTTGTTAAAAAAATAACTAATTATACAGTATAACTGTTTCATACGAGATAACAGAGATGAATATTTTAAGCTTAATTAGTTCATGATTGGACATTAATTATTAAATAACAACGAAATGTGCTACAGTACCAAAATTTAAATTTTTTCGCGAACTAAACACAACCTAACTTGAGTGATTGGAGTTGTACAGTACTTGATGAAGTAAAGTATGCGACCTTTTTCCGGTTGAAACAAACTGAATTCGTGCTTCCTCCTGTAGTCTTAAAAGTGGTCTTCGAAATCTATTTATCTACACTATAAAGAATCAAAATAATTGAAAACACATTTCATCTATAAACCATCCATGTACCCCTCACAAAGTCCCCGCTTGTCAGGTCTATGGTGGGAGAAAGTTTTCTGAGACAAGAAAAAACTGTATGTTGCAAAATACTTCTGCCATTTTAGTGCTTCTTTTTTCACCAAAGTTTTTGCTTACCCACCCACCTATACCCAAAATACTTTCCATATTTAGCTCGGAAGCCCCCAAAAAATGGTTTCCAGGCCCGCCTAAAATTGTTTCCAAAATTCTGGACGCGTCAACACCTATCGTCAATGTGCATTCATTTTCTTGTATCATGGTTTCCTAAAATACTTTATAGCGGACCTTTCCATATAGAATAGTTACCTACTCTACCATAACTCTAGCGTCTCTGGGTATCTTCATTTGATTTTGGTTCATTCGCAGGGATCTGGTTCGTCAGCAAACCGAGATCTGCCGCACGATGCGAGCCTGCCACTGACGAAGAGCTGCGGCAGGGGTGGGCGGTCCCGCCGCATCAGCACACGGAGCTCGGCGAGGTAGGCAGCGTCCATGGACACGTCCCGCTCATCGACGGCGACGCGGAGGCCCCGGAGGATGGTGCGCAAGGTGCGGCAGTCCTCGAAGGTGCCGCGCACGGTGAGGAGGGAGGTGAAATAGAGCACGACGCGGCGCTCCCCTGCCGTGGCTGCCGCCGCGAACGACTTGCACGTTTGCAGCCTGGACGCCGACCGAGCGCGGTGCAGGACGATCTTGCCGGGTGAGCCGGCGCCGCGAGTCGAGGACGACGGCGCTGATGCCCTGGTAGTCCTTGCCGGTCGGCGACGACACCGGTGGGTGCGGAAAAGGACGGCGACTGCGTGAGCCGCCAGGAGGCTTGGCTCCGACGGACCCACGGCGACCACATCGCCGTCGGCTACTTCTTGGCTCCGATGCGTGCACCTTCGGTAGGAGAGGAGGCCAGGGGCGTGGTGAGCTCGTGCATGCGCGTACGCGTGATGGCCTTAAGTCCTGGTGGTTCCTTGCTTTTTCTTTGAGCTGTCAAGACTACGTTCTCATCTTGATAGCTGCCAGGGGACGGCGGCCTCGGCAGCCATTCTGGAGAGAATCAGTCTCTTCTGACCAAATGGACCATGCATGATGGCCCTCTTGCTGATGTACTAATACTACATCGCTAGGCCGTAAAAGGGTCAGATCAAGGGGCAAGGGCTAACGATTGCGGTGAGCATTCCACTTGTTTTTGTCTTTGCTAGCTAGGATCCCTATATCTCCATCAGAGGATATTATAAAAACCGATTATAATTTTTATATTATAAATATTTTTTATACGCGTGCGTGTCACACGTGCACCCTACTAGTAGAGGAAAAGAATGACACCGGGAGAAAAAAAATCAAGATTTGCGGAAATTGTGATCCGGAAAGTAGGTTTACATTCAAAAAGGGCGAAAATACAATTCAAAAAGGGCGAAAATACACTGCGATTGAGTACCCTGGGTAATTACATGTTACATCCAATACGTAGCAAAGCTTTAAACACCTGCTGGTAACCATCTACCGTTTCTGGAAGTTGTCTTGGTGCCGTACGCGAAGAGGAAGAGGAACAGGAGGATGTAGCCAAAGTGCGCCAGCACGACGTAGCCGATGAAGTCATGCTTCATGCCATAAGTTTCTCTCAGAATTTCCTTCACTATTTTATCAGGGTTACCAGGAACTGTAACCGTGCGGTTTATGTCGCCAAACTGTGATGCAATAACGCCATAGATGGTCCAGGCCACCGGGTCAGTCCAGTAGAACCATCGCCACCAGACAGGCAATGCCTGCAAGAGAGAGAGAGTTTCAGGAATTAGATTGGCAGCTCAGGGAACCAGTTGGTACCATGCGTCCATGAAGATTGGTGTAGTGTAATGCCAGGGTTTGCAGAGATGCCTACCGGTCGGGTTATGAGGAATCTGGCAAAAATGTTCCAACATGTGAGAATGATTGAAACAAGAATACTTGCGAGTATTTGGGAAGGAGTGCAGGCAATTAGCATTGCACCAAACATCGAGAAGTAGAGGAAGCTTGCGGTGATGAAGAACAGGAAGTAGAAAAACTTGTCTGCCTTCCAATCATAGCCAACCATAGTGTAGATAGGGATTGTATAAAGAATACCCTGAGCTATGCAGTAGAGAAACTCCACGGCTGTCTGTCCACATCAATTAGTTTCAATAGAGAAGTTTTAGTAGACAATTCGTGTATGCAAAGGTTCAAAAATAACAGAGAAAATAACTAGACAATAGCGAAAAAGAAATGAATGTGCTCGTTTAAGTTTACTTGGTCCTGGGTAACAAGCGATTCTATTTGGACAAGACTAATACATGCTCGGGTCATCGTATATCAGTTAATACATGACAACATAAGGTATTTAGAAATTACCAGGGCAAATGCATAGGACAATGGAGAGAACATCCCAGCAGCCTTTTCACGGTAGAAGACTGTCCTTTCAATAGAAAAAACCGGAGTAGCTGTGAGCAAATTTGCAGCTCCAAGGAAGAAAATACAAGCATAGGTGGCTCCGAGTAGACTGTTCAGGTCCTGCTGTGTTTCTCTGTATAAATATACGGAAAAAGCAGATGAATCCAGAATCCAATCTGACACTAACCCACGGATTGATTACAATTAGAACAAAAAGAATGACATTTACAAAAATGAAAAATCATAATAAAGAGTAGTTAGGATCATACACATTCTTTCCCATGCGCCAAAAGACTGTGCCGAACACAACACCATAGAGAGCTGTCATAAGATAGCGCATGGCATTGTAGGGTGGATTCTTCCAATAAGATCGATATTGCTTCCATGTATTTGCCATACATTGATTTAGGAAATTCTGGGCATATTTAGTCGGGAATGAGAGATCCTGGTATCCAGGTGGTGGAATGCTCAACTCTTTAATAAGTTCTTGATTGGCCCTGAACATATCCATTATAAAATGTAAGAAGAAGAACATTGATGTTTTGTTTGTTTAAGATTCGAATAACTAAAACTCTAACCAGCATAGAAAAGAAAGAAACAAATTTACCAAACAAAAAACTGCTACAACAAAAACATAGTGCATATATTTACCGGTACAGAGAAGAATTTGCATAAATATCAGCAAAATCAACATTCATGCGAGCCTCAGCTAGAGGAGAGCTGACATCCAGCATCCATGTTGCTGGATTGTATCCTTCTGTAATTTTTGGAACACCTGGAATTGCCAGCAGAAGAATGCTATAGATTAAAGGTCTCCTTTTTGTTGCCTCACCTCAAGATCAAGTAACCTCCATACGCTGTATATATTTTTTTTTCTCAAATATGCAGGAGAGCTGCATATCGTTGCATTATATAGAAGAAAAAACACGGTATATCATACATAATTATGAGTGACTTTACTTCTAGTTAATTCCTGAAATGGCATGTAAAATAATTTACCTCAAATTGTGAACATACTTTTCAGGATTTGAAGTTAGTTTTTGTACATGAAATGTCGACAGCACGTCACTAGACTTCACTAGTATAAATGATTTACATACTGTAGACACACCAATGGAGTAGTGGTGTAAAAGACTTTCAAACGGTATAGTACAATATTTGCTATTCCCAAACAAAATGTAGAGTTAATGCGACTACAACTTCTTTTCATTTTCTATTTTCTGAACCTACCTAGAAGAATTGCTGCAATTAGCCATATGGAATGTTTGAATTGGGTTACCACAAACTGAAATAAAACATAAAAGACAATTCACCTCGAAATATTCGACAAGTATGCGAGATTGGACACCAAGCTGGCCAGCATATATGACATGGCCTCCTCTTTTCAGCAATAGAAGCTGAAAAATGTAACCATTTTTCAGTATATTTTTGCAGAGTTCAAAAATGAAGAGATGGTATCAGAGATGAAAAATATGAGTAATGTAAGAACCTCGTCAAAAGCTTCAAAGATATCAATGCTGGGCTGATGGATCGTGCAAACCACGGTTCGCCCAGTATTAACTGTATTTCTTACTGTACGCATGACAATTGCTGCAGCTCTAGCATCAAGGCCAGAAGTTGGCTCATCCATGAATATAATCGAAGGGTTTGCTACTAGTTCCACAGCAATCATCAGTCTCTTCCTTTGTTCAATTGATAACCCACTAACACCAGGGAGACCAACCATAGCATCTCGCAATACATCAAGCTCAACTAGTGACATCACTTCCTCTACAAACATCTACATTGAAATTAATTTTATCAGTATGGAAATTCTCAAACTTTTCTTTTGAAACATGTCTTCAAAGCAGGCATTTTGCAAATTTGAATAAAACCAAGTAATACAAGCACAACGGTATAGTAACTAATATATGTATTGAAGTACATAGAAAAGGAAAATAACAATATGGATTCAAGATGTGCCATAAAAACTAGTTCTATTGATATATCAGCACTAGAAAGACCAAAGATTAACCCCTTCTAGGCTCAGGTTTGAAAGAATGTATTTGATAAGTCAGGGTTGGTTAGTTATGTGTCAAACTATTTTTAGCACCAGTTACTTTTTGTTTCAATGATCTCTGTACACCTCTTTCTTCACATAAAAAATACATCCTTGGATTGATGCGTGTACAGTCAGTTAATGGGCAATATTTAACACCAAAAGATACAATCACTAATTTTCTTTAGCAGCATCAAGGCATAAGCACATAGAATACAGAAGGAAAAAAAAAAGAAAAATGCATACCTTTCTAGTATTCTCATCAACATCTGAAGAAAGGCGCAACCAAGCAGAATAAATGAGTGATTCGTACACAGTAACATTTGGTGAATGGATATCAGTTTGTTCACAATAACCACTGATGCGAGCAAAAGTTTCCTGTTTCTTAGGGTAACCAGAAAGCCTTATATTTCCCTCAATAGTCCCACCTGTCTTTCTTCCAGCCAATACATCCATTAGAGTGGTCTTTCCAGCTCCACTGACACCAACTAGTGCAGTCAGAACACCTGGTCTGAATGCGCCACTAATATCAGATAGCAATTGAAGGCGGCTTTCGGTGAAACCTTGTTCTTTCATTGCCTACAAAGCCAAAAAAAAAGTACCATATGTTAGTATATGATGAATTGCATTAACTGATTTTAGTAAAGGTAATGGCTTAGTTCATAAGATTATTATCACATGACTCAGAGGCAGCACCTAATAGAAGAAAAGATTGTCATTGATAAAGAGAGTTTCTGTTCTAACTATGATGTGTTTGATCAATTTGTCCTGATTTGGTTATGTCAAAACTTGAAACATTCATTTTAGAAGATCAACTTACAACAGGCATATCAACATAGTAGTTCATGTGGTTGAAAGAAAGTGAAAGTGGCTGGAACGGCAAGATCATTCCTGTCTGGGTTCTCCTATTTGCTGGTTCATCTGCACCTGACATGAGGGTAGATTATGAGATGCTAGATGTAGATAAATATATGAAAAATATTGACAGAAACAAAAGGACATGCTTCATGAATCATGACACTTGCATGTTAGTGCGAGTTGTGGGAATCAAGATATTTAATTATTCACAGCCTCTTTGAATATAGGATTCTCATAGGAATGTCATATGAAACAAAACATCAAGAGTGTTCTTTTCCTCTAAACTTCTTGTAGAATTGCAATCCGAATGGGCCATACTGAAAATAAAACTAGCAAAGCAATAAAGATCAAAAAGCACAAAGGGATGCATTTGCTGCTTTCTTACGGTGGGTCACCTGGGACATTTCTTCTTGATCCGCTGACTTCTTTTCATCATCATCATCAGATATTACAGCATTTGATGAACCGCCACTAGCTGTAGGATATATAGTTCATAAGTGCTTCACATAGGCTGATAGGCATCAAGCTAGTGACAGTTCCAGAAATAAGAAAGAAGCTTACCGCTCAAGAATGTAAGAGCGCAAAGGAAAAGAATGTTGAAAAGAATAATATATCCTACAATGGCACCGATCGAAAGCCAGTACCCCCATTGACTACCAAAGGAGCCTTTAATTTTCAGAATAGCCTTCCCTATTGTTGGTGCATCAATGTTTGCTTCAGTGTTCGGCTGCAGTTAAATGCTATATTAGTTCAATACATTCCTCCATGCAAATAATCAAGCATATCAACAACCTAGAAACTATAGTAGAAAAAACAAGATAGACATGATTTCTTTTCTTCAAATTATTGACAACTAGGCATGACATCTCTGAATAAAGTATCTATCTTGGAGGACACCAATTGCTTTGTCTGTACCTAATATAAAGAAAGTATCATACTTAGAAAATCCTCTTTTGTGTGTGTAAACAAAAAAACTTACGCCGGCCCATCTAGTGGAAAGGAATTCACTGACCGATATAGCGTTATTACTGTACATCATGGGAGATGTCCAGTAGCCCCAAATCCACCATGATTTAATGGTCTCTGTACACATAAGTATTAAGAGGCACAGTAAGAAACAGTAGTCCTTGAAAAAAAAGTTTCAACAACACTTCAGCAGCATCATTTTGTTTATAGAAAACAAAAGCTGTGGAGACCTACTAGCCATGGTGAGAAAATTTGATTCTCCACTATGGCATACTTCTTTTTGAGAAGAAGACACTTACGTCTGGGGATGAGAAACCCTCCAAACAAGAAAACAAGAAGCAGTGAAAACATGCCAAATGTATTAGCCACAACCATTGTCTTCAAAAGTGCGCCTAGCAACCGAAACAGGGACACAGCCATCTGGTGGGTTAAAAAGTAGGCTAGAAACTGGCTGAAGAACCTGAAATCAGTACACAGAGGAACATGTCAGATGAAAAAACTGATACAAAATTTCATTATGCGGAATACTATTATTACTTTACTAATACCTCTTTTAGTTTTTTTGCACTTTATTTTATTTTGGTGATTCACGTAGGGTTTCAAATCTAGCCTACACTGGAATGCTCGGAAGTAAAAGGCTTTGTTTGTTGTCGGTGCTGGTGCTGTAGTTGTGCAAACATATAGAACTATACAAGTAAAACTGTGTGAACTGAAAAGAACATCTACCTTCCTGGAGCAGGAGCAAAGCCTATAACATAATATGTAACAGTTGTCCACGTAATTGACTCCAGGAATGAAAATGGAATCTTTAAAATAATGGTTGCAAGTCCAAAGGTCCATGCTGGAAAGAACAAGTAGTCTCTCTGTTTATAGAATACGGGTAGCTTCTTAATGATCATGTTCAACTCAGGAAATCCAATGAACATGATTGTGATCAAAGAAGAAGTCAAAGCGCCATTAAATTTGACGCTATCAGAAAACTTTCCACTGGGCATCTTTGTTCTGAAAAACACTGTCATCGTTAAGAATGCCAGGAAAGACAATTCAAAAGCCTTGAATATGTAGAGGAAGGAGTTGCGCCTCATCAGCAACCATTCTCTGGACAAGACTGCCTTGAGAGACTCCCAGCTAGATAATCCATACTTCGTGGTAGTCAAAGCAGCAGGATGTGTTTTAGATTTGTCGTAAGGAACTTGCAACTCTTGTTGGAGCTTCTGGCCAACATGGAATGTCTTCAAATGTTGCGCAAACTCTGGGACTGACACATAACGATAATGTTCCTGGTCGTGGAACCAATACTGCTGCTGATCTTTCCTGGAAGTCACCTCTTGAAGGAAGTCTGCCACTCCTTTCCGTTCAGGGCACCGGAAACCAGCACTCTCAAAGAATTCGAGGATGTTTTCCCGTGGCCCATGGTAGACTATGTAACCTTCTGATAGTAAAATGATATCACCAAATAGATTGTAGGTCTCAGGTGGAGGCTGGAGAAGGGAGATCATTACTGTATAATTCATCACATGAACCATCTGCCTGATGTATTTGACAATCTGAAATGTGCTGGAACTATCAAGCCCAGTAGATATTTCATCCATGAACAAAGCCTTTGCAGGTCCAGTTAGCATCTCACCTACAGCCAAACAATTATTGAAGATCGCAAAAGTTAACAGCAGGGTCCTTGTGATGAATATCACATAGAAAGCAATCATTGAAGTCCAAGAAAGTTAACATCAGGGTTCCTTGTCATGAATAAAACACAGAACAAACTATTTAGCAGTAAATAATAGAGGAAGCCGGTGACTGAGTCATCATGTAAACCCATCCCGTAGTTTTATTTAGACCAAGTTAAGGTAGTGATTTAAGTCACCGATCAAGCAAAAAATGGGAGGAGTAGAGTCATAGGGTTCCATGTCTGTAACTAGATCATAATGGGCTAAAATCCTAGCTCTGCCACTGGAGAAAAGAACAATAAACATGAGACTCTGAAAAGCTGTAATTTAGAACATAACGGATGCTTATGCTGCGATTCGTGGAAAACCCTTCATATCACAGTTGTAGTGATTATGATTGAACATGTAGTGCTTATGGTAAAACAGGTAGTGAATAATTTTTAGAGTTTCATGGATAAATTGCAAATCTTTCTTTCATATTAAAATGGCATGATGCAGACATACCGGTTTTTACACGTTTCTTTTGCCCACCAGAAATTCCTCTTTGCATCTCATCGCCAACAATAATATCAGCACAAATGTCAAGTCCAAGAATCTGCAGAGATTTATAAACTCAATCAGCAAGGATAAACCATGGGCAACTATTGAGATTCAATTTTGTGTAACTGTCACAGAGTATGTCTACCTCCTGTTATTAAAAGTGGGCTAAACTAAGAGAACATATTTTCGCAAGACTTTCTTCATACGAGTAGTAAGATAAACAAATGGTTAATTTGAAATCAGAAGGCCTAAACAATTTTATTTTGACTTGCAGAATGTTACGGGAACTCACCTTGAGAGTAATATCTGTCATAACGTTGGTTTCCTTTCCTTCAACCGCGGTTGCTTTCATGAAAGCATCAATTTCAGGGGCAGGCTTAATACCAGCATTCCGTTCCCGTCTCGCCAATTCTGATAACATTGTTACAAATGGAGGCTTGTTGTATTGATAGAGGCCCAAAGGGCAATATATATAGAGTACATGAGACACCCCAAACCCTAGAATATGCGAAGTGACTAAACTACCCTTGACACATATATAGTGACTATAATACCCTTAACACCCCCTCTCAAATGCAACGTGAATGCAATGTCGTTGCATTTGGAGAGTTGGTACTAAGCACTAGACTCAAACATAAACATGAAATTGATACAAGATACATCCGAAGTCCAAAATCAAAGATGTCGTCGAAGCGTGCAACTCTTGAATATGTCGATGTAGAAAAAGATCTCCTCCACAAGCGGGTATCGCCTTCACAACCGTACTTCAGCGAATAGCCCGAGTCTTCACAAACCAGTACATCAACTCCTCAAACACGATCCTTGCTTTGGAGACTTGAACTTGACAATAACTTGAGATGTGTCAAACCAGCCAAACGGAGAGGAGAGAGTTCACTGCTGCAAGACGGCAGGCAGCGAGATGACATGATGATGATGACGACAAATAAATGGCCATTGATCAAGATGTGGAGCAAAACGGCTCCGAAAGGGACCAAGAGGGAAAAGGTCGCACCAACAATGACGACATCGGTTAGCAAATCGACGGGATTCAACTAACCATAAAATAAAACAAAGATAATGGCTGATCTGACAATGGAATTGTGGACATACACGGCTTCGACGAATTGAACGAATTTGTGAACTTGGTTGGGCAACAGAACATGACAAAGATTGATATGCTAGCAGAAGCATGCAGCTGGGATATGATTCACTGCAGCAAAGAACACATTTAAGCATCAAGCAAGGACTGCTAGCAGCTGATATGGATGGACACATCACACATGTGGACTGAATATACTGAAGAAAAAAAAGGACTCAAGGCAGCAGCAGATGACAGCAGCAAGCACAAGCAAAATATGAATTGCAGTAGATGGACACCAACAGCAGCAGAATTACAGAGCAACAAAATTGGACTTGGATTGGCGTGGATGCAGATGCAAGTGCAACGAAGCAAAGCAATACTACCAGCAGCTGCATGTGCGAGATCAATTTCAGAACGGGCCTCCAGCAGCAGTAGCAGCAAGTAGCAGAACAGAGCACCGCACCGCACAGCACGATGACGGGGGACTGGGGGAGAAGCAGGGCGACGGGCCTCTGCTGCCCCCAATCCGAGCGGACAGGAGCAGAGGGACGAGCCCCTTCTCCTGAGAAGTGGCAACAAGCAGCAAGAGGAAGGGCGGCGGCAGGGGATGAACTGCAGCTGGTCCTCTGCAAACAGAGAGAATAGAGGAGGGCGGACGGCACGAGGACGAGCCGGCGGGGACAGGCGGACGAACGACGGGGAGTCCGTGAGCAGATCGACGACGGGCAGCTGCTGCAGCACCCCCCTTCCGGCGACCGGACGAGCGGAGATGGAGGCGGGGCGGAGAAGCCCCGACGGCGGGCGGACGGGCGGCGCTGGACGGACGCCGCGGACTGAAGATGGCGGCTGCACAAGCCGGCGGCCGCTGCTCCCGACGGGCGGACGCGGGCAGATGGTGGGGACGAGCCGCGACGGGCGGCGCAGAAGGAGGCCGCGATGGCGGTGCAGGAGGCCGCGACGGGCGGCGACGAAGATGGCCGGTAGAGGAGGCGGGGGCGGCCGGATCAGCGACGGGCAGGGCTTGCTGCTCCCCTCCCGCGAGCAAATCGACGACGAGCGGCTGAAGAGGAGGCCACGACGGCGCGGACGAGCGCCGCGCGACGGCGCAGATGGATCCGCCGCGATGGGCGGCGGACAGAGGACGGCGGCGCCAGATCCATGAGGGGGAGGGGCTGCTGCTCCCCTCCCGCGAGCGGATCGATGGCGGATGGGGACGGATCCACGACGGGCAGGGGCTGCTACTCCCCTCCCGCGACTGGACGGATCTTTGCTGCTGCTGCTGCTGCTGCTATGACTCAATAACAAAAAAAAAATGGGTTTGGGTCTGGAGGATGCCGCCCCCAGGAGCAAGACGAAGCTCCCAGGGGCAGCGCAGCGGCGACGACGAGGGTGGTCGGCCGGATCAGAACGATGGCTGTGATACCATGTTACAAATGGAGGCTTGTTGTATTGATAGAGGCCCAAAGGGCAATATATATAGAGTACATGAGACACCCCAAACCCTAGACTAAAGTACAATGACTATAATACCCTTAACAAACATATCATATCTGGCACCAATGCCTAGACATCTTCTGGAGAAGTCCATTGTCTCTCTTACGGTCATTTCTCCATTGTGTAGATCATACTGACTGACATATGCACTAGTCCTCTCAGGATAGAACTCTGAAAACTCATGGCCGCAGTATGTGATTTTCCCAGACACCTGTAGTAGCAAATGGGTGATGTGGCATAAGCTATGCTTGCATAACAAGAAGAAGCTACATCTAAGAATAAATGTGCAACCTTGAGATTCTTAGCAGGCTTCCCAGTTAGTGCTTGCATAAGTGTGCTTTTCCCAGATGATGGAGGCCCCAGAAGAAGTGTCATCCTGACATAGTATTTTACAACAACATCAAAGCCTTTCAGTCCGAAACAACATCCTGACATAGTAGTTTAATACCAAAAAATAGTTGAAACAAACAGAAATACTGTTCTACTCTCTATCAGAAACTGTAAAATAACCATTTTGATGGCTATTAGAAGAAATCACTTCAGATATATACATGTAGCAGGTATAAGATTCACAAAGTAAAGCAGAGCTGATTTGGCCACCGAAAATCTGAATAAGCAGTATGCATCAATTCTTTTTACTGGGCAAAGGGGAAGGCTGAAGTTCAGGTTAGCTATGGGTCCCTTTTTCTGAGCCACGGAGAGAAAGCCCTTGGATAGATTGACTACCAACACAACCAGGAAAAAGACTAACAGTAGGTAATTTACTCCAAACACAACCGAGTTATGAGGATATATTAATGTACCTCGATGGTTTGATGATGCCGCTGACATCCTTGAGTATCTGAATCGTCCTCTTGTTCGACTTACCGAACCGGCTGATGAGTCCCTGCGATGAACCAAAAATGATTCCGAGTTACAGCTACGGCGAGCCGTGACGCATATCAGGAATTAAGCTGGTACTAGCCAGCTCGATATAAGAAATCAGAGCTTGATGACGCGAGCCCGCAGGCACGGGCGCACGGGGCAAAAATACAAAATGGGGGTACGAGGACAAGCGCGGGTGAGCCCGAGCCGGACCCACGGCGCGGCCGGGGGCATTTTTTTTCCACCAAGGGCCGCGCCCGAACTTCATTACTTCAAGAAGTAACGAAATTACAGAAGTACCAGTTTATAGGTTCTGCAAAGAAAAGGAATGGAGTAACCAGCAGATTGCTGGCCCGACCAAAAGGCTAAGGAGCCAGAGTCTACCAAGCGGGGGACACAGCCACCCAAACCGAAACAAGACTAAAAACTAAACCAACAAAGACTACCACCAGCCGGGAATGTAGAGGGCAAAAAGTACCGAAACTATCTCACTAAGCCAATAAAGACTACCACCAGCCGGGAATGTAGAGGGCAAAAAGTACTGAAACTATCTCCTGCAGAAAGAGGGAAGCCAGCTCGCGTCTACCGAAGAAGAACCAAACCCGCATCTTCAGGGGGAGCTTCCTGTGGGTGGAAGGACAGAGCAGTGTTTTTTAGAGCTTCAGCACCCATCATCAGCTCCAACTTGCCTTGGGGCTTTTGCAATCCTACCCAATAAGAGAGAAAAGATGATGCCAAGCAGATGATCTCAGTAGGAGATCGACATTTCTTATCTTCAAAACAAATAGAGTTTCTTGTTCTCCATAAAGCCCAACAAATGGCTGCCAGACCGACCATGAAAATCTTTTTACGATGAGGCATGTATTTAGCAGCCCACACCCAAAATTGTGAGAAGAAGGATGGTCTACAGTCAGCTCCAATTACAATAGAAACTAGACTCCAACAGTATCTGGCCATTGCACAACCAAAGAAAAGATGCTCAATAGTTTCTGGAGTACTGCAAAAGGAGAAAGTTTGATCCCCCTGCCACCCTTTTTTGGACAAATTGTCCTTAGTGAGAATAGCATTAGACTTCACTAGCCACATAAATACTTTAATTTTCAGAGGGATTTTTGCCTTCCAAAGATTTTTATTTTTATCTTCAGTATCAGCTGCCCATAGAGGAGCATATTGGGATTTGACTGAGAATTTACCATCTCTTTCACCCAGCCACTTGGGATAGTCTCTTTCACTTGACAATGCACAGGGAGCCAACATATCCCTCAGTTTTCTCACACTCTCCTGTTGTCTCTCATCTAGCCATCTTCTAAATGACAGGTTCCAACCTCTATTTGCAAAAAGGGCTAGTGACCCTGTAGTCTCATTACATATGTCAAATAAATCTGGGAATTTCTCTTTGAGAGAGATCTTGCCACACCAAGAATCCCTCCAAAAATCAGTAAACTGTCCATTTCCCACACACATTACTCTTCCTTTCAGATAAATGTCCTTTATTTTCAACAGACCGTTCCAGACCGGCGAGTTCACTGGCTTTACTTTCAGCTGTGCTATATTTTTATCCTTCACATATTTTTTCATAACAATTGTCTGCCAAATTCCCTGGCAAGCCTCCAACTTCCACCACCACTTACACAGAAGGTTGATATTCAATTTCCAGAGATCTTGGATGCCCAACCCGCCTTTATTTTTTGGTCGGGCTGCTTTTGTCCATTTCACTAGATAGTATTTCTTTTTTATTCCACCTCCCTGCCAAAAGAAATGTTTTCTTGTTTTGTCTAACCTCTTGTGAATTGTTTTTGGTAGCATATACAAGGATATACTATAAATTGGTATACTGCTAAGACAAGAATTCATCAGGGTTAATCTCCCCTCAAAAGACAGTGAATTCCCCTGCCAACCTCCCAATCTTTTAGTAAGTTTTTCATCAAGAGGCGGCCGGGGGCATTGACGAGGTGAAGTGGTGACGTAATTCTGAACGAGTGTGGGAGCGGAGGTACCGTGGCGGGGGTGGCCGAGACCGCCGCATCTCCGCGGCCCCCGGAGAAGGCGGTCGCCGGTGGTCGGTGGGAGATCCCGCCATTATTGCAGAGCCTTGCGTGTGCGGGCTGCGGTGGCGCGTCGAGTGTTCATCGCACGAGAGAATGGCTGCCGTGGGGGAAGGAGAACACTGGCGGCGCCTTTTTTATTTTTGCATTTTTCAAAAAAAATATTACAGAAATATATTTTTGGATTCAGGTTTTACAAATCTATACCCCTACCGCCCGGCAGGGGGGCGGCAGGGGGCCTACCGCCCGGCAGGTGGGCGGTAGGGACCTAGATGTAAATAAAAATAAAAAATTTTTGCGCTGAGGTCCTTGGAGGGAGCCTGCCGCCCCCCTGCCGGGCGGCAGGCCCCCTGCCGCCCCACCAGTTGGCGGCAGGGGGCCTGCCGCCCGGCAGGGAGGCGGCAGGCTCCCTCCTCAGATATAAAACTCCAACCCTTTCCTCTGCGACCTCATTTTCTGCCCACGAGATCCAGAGAGGGGAGAGGGAGAGAGGAGGGGTGAGGGAGGTAAAAAAACCGGCGAAGCCCTGCAGGATTTTTGATCCGAACCGCAGGTAACCAATATTTGATCATGAATTAGAATAGATTTAGATTTTGGATAGTGAAATATAGAATAGTAAACTTAGTATGACAGTACCTTACTGTTATTGCAGCATAAGGCAATGTCTGCCTCCAATTCTGTTGAATTTTCATGGACCGAAGAAAAATCCAGTATGTTTCTTGAGATCATGACACGTCTTGTAATCAGTAAGAAGTTGGATCCGTTAGCGGATGGTACGATAGAGATGGTGTTGTCCAAATTAGTTGAGTTTAAATATTTGACATTGTTTCGAGGTATTACAATGCAAGATTTAAAGGAATACCTGCTAGAACGTAGGAAGATATACATGAGGGTATGTGAACTAGCGAATCATCAACATGTTATTGGATTCTTACAAACTACTTGTAAGATATGTATGCGGCCAGAGGTGTATGAGATGCACATTAAGGTAACTCTTATTCAGTTCTAATCACGTCCGTTATTTGTAATCCATATTTACGAAATAGTAAAATTATTGTGTAATTATATGCTAGGATTACCCCGAGGACACGGAGTTGATTAACAAATCGATACCAAATTTCAAAAAATTGGTATGTATCTTCGGTGGAGTTATGCCGCAAACTAGACGAAGGAGGTGGAAAAGATCTCCGGGTCATAGTTCTCGGCCTCCGCAAGAACACGTGACCGGAGGTTCGTCAAGTCGTGCTGCACCACCTCGAGCACCTAGTTGTGTAAACTGGGATGACGATATGGATAACTTTATGCCCCCCAAATCGTGGCCTCGAACACCTGATGTTCCTCCCCCTGTACATGAAAGTAGAACCATAAAAGAGAGAAAGGGAAAGTCAAGAGGTTCGTCAAGTCAAACTGCACCACCTCCAACACCAAGTTCTGTTAACTGGGATCACGACTTAGATGATTTCATGCCCCCCAAACCATGGCCTCCAAGAGATGATGTTCCTCCCCCTGTGCGTGACTACCTAGATGATTTCATGAAATAATGTGTAACATATATTGTTCATCGGTCTAGATTGTGAAGCAAACTGTACTGAAATAATTTGGATTCTTCAGTATCATGGATGTGTACTCATTTAGCTATCTTCTATGTGTCACATTATGTGTCCAAGCATTTGGGGCTAGCCAATTTGATACAATGAACGATATATAAATATAACGTTAAACAAGATACCACATAAGATATTACATTAAAGGTTACGTTCATTACAACCAAATTCTATAGAAATACGCACTGCCAACTAGTTAAACAAGACATTTAGACATAATACATACACAATATACTTAATTTCGTACACACAAATAAATGCACAACTAGATGCGGCGAATTCTTGTAGGTGGAGCCGATCCATCCGTCGGATTCCCGGAAGGTCCAGCCTCGGCAGCAGCATTGGGTACTGATAGCTGTGGGCACTTCTTGTAAGTGTGACCGTCCGCTCCACACAAGTTGCAATGTTTTTTCTTCTTTCCAGCCTCGGCCTCGTCCATTCCGTTCCGGATACGACGTGTCTGTCTTCGGCCTATGCCCCGCTTCGTAGCTGCATCAGGGATGAGAATTGGATGCAGATTTTTTTGAGTGAATGGGCCTAGACTACCAATGCCGTATATCTCATGACACCAAGTCTGTGCTGCGGCTTCTTTTGTGAAATATTGAGAAACATATGACGCAGCATCTAACCCAGATACAGAACAAACCGCGATGACATGGGAGCATGGTAAGTGATGCACCTTTGGCTTCTGACATCGGCAGAACACCCTCCCGTCAATGGTTATCAAAACTTCTTGAATTACCCTTTGTCTGCGGACACCCTGTCCGGTCCTGTCCCTGCATGATACCTCAAATCTTTGCTCCTTTGTGCCCATCGATATGACTGAGTGAAATCGAGCCTTTTCAACTTTTTTCTCCATGTACTCATTGACCCTTCTGCAAAAATGCACTCCTGGATCATTAAGTAAGGGAGCGGCTGATGTGTATCGCTCCCGAAAATACCTTATGCATCCATACATGATGAACTCAACAATGCCAACAAGAGGAAATCCACGAACACGACGCATTACCATATTGTAACATTCAGCATGGTTGGTCGTCTCGATCCCATAACGTCTCCCATCTGTGTCATACAGAAGTGACCACTTCTCTTTAGGTGCACCATCAATCCACTGTGAAAATGGCTTAGCATGTCCAACTAATGAATATGTAGAACGTTTCCTGCTGGATGATGAGGCCTGGCTCTTAAGCAATTCAGCACTCATGTCATCAATTATAACCCACAAAGCATCAAACTTCCTCTGTTGATTCTGAGTGCACAATCGCTTGAACAAATTCATCAGATCCTTATTCTTGAACCGCTCATAAAAGTTAGCAGCCATATGCCTCACACACCACCTATTGACAACATCTGGCCATATAGGAGGTGAAAATTGACTACCTGCTTGGAGCTGCCTTATAGCTGCAAGTAGACCTGCATGCCTATCACTGATAAGGCAAACATTAGGCCTTCCAGCAACAACGTGAATCTTCAGACGTTCAAGAAACCAGTACCAGCTTTCTGTGTTCTCATTCTCAACAAAGGCAAAGGCGATGGGAACTATCTGCTTGTTGCAATCAATTCCGATTGCCGTCAATATTGTTCCCTTATATTTCCCTGTCAGGAAAGTGCCGTCAATACACAGAACAGGAAGGCAGTAAATGAATGCCCTCACACATGCTCCAATGCAGAAGAAAGCTCGCAGCAGAATGCTTGGCCCCCCTGACAAGCACGGTAAATTGTATGTATCAAAAGCACTTCCAGGATTTCTTTGCACAATTGCTTCAAGCATACGAGGTAGGTTGTCATATGATGCTTCATAAGTGCCAAACCTCATCTCAAATACTTTTTGTTTAGCCCGCCAAGCCTTTGCATAGCTGATCACATACTGGAAATTCTGTTCGATGTCCCTAATTATCAATGCAGGCTCATAATCCATTTTGTCAAGAATCACCCCATACATCTTCTTAGCCACGAAAGTTGATGTGATATTACGATGATGTCCCACTACACCTGTCATTCTACAAGTATGTGGTGTAACAATTGAACATTCCCAGTGTGTCTTGAACTTTCCCTTGTATGCATGCACTCGCCATGTACAATCTCTATCTGCACACCTCACCTCGTATTCTTTGCTGCTAGACTTCAGTACTCTGAATTCCTTCCTTAGAGATACAACCCAGAGCTCCACAACATCCTTCACATCCTCAATGGTACGATACTTTGCCCCTTGTATGACCTCATTCACTCTGTATTCAAACTCCGGACATCTAATATCTTGTACCACTGGATTACCAAAACCCTCTTTACGCCATTCACCTAGCACTGGGAAGCGCTCATCGTCCAATGAGTCCCCACATTGCTCTATTATTTGTGCATCTTGGTCTTCTTTCTCCATATCCTCCACAATTCCAGGTATCCGCTCGCCTTCATCTGCTAAACCTTGTGGTTTTGGTTCTGGTTCTGGAGCTTGCACGTTCTCTTCTTCTTTATCCTCTTCCATCTCTTCATTGCAGTCAGATGTTGTGTGTGTCGACCCTTCACCTAAATCACCGGTCTTCTGGTGATTCTGAATTACCATTGCGAGAGGCCACCCACTTTCAAGAGCTGCGTGCATGTAATGTTGCCATTCTTCCGTACTATTTATATGCGTCAACTCTCAGAAATCCCCATTAGCTTCCCAGGAAGTCAAGGTATGAACCGTAAGCAAATGGGTCTTTGAATTCACATTGAACATCTTGTGAAGACATTTCCGTATGGACTCAAAACTCCTCTCTACGGGTTTGTCTAGACTGCACTGTCTTCTTTCCAATGCTGATAGATTTACTCCATAGGAATCATGAGTAATTCTATAGAAGTCACCGTAATGAACTTGAAATGCTACTTTGCTCGACATATCTGGAAGTGCAAAGACTTCATTTTAATTAATCTAATATCTACAAATATACTATGCCTTCAATTATAACCACTAATCCGAACCCTAAGTGCTTACAACAATAAAAAAATACTAATCATAAAATTAAATATAAAAAAAAATCTGGAATGACAAAGTTGAGAAATATTGGTTACCTGCGGTTCGGATCAAAAATCCTACAGGGTTTCGTCGGTTTTTTTACCTCCCTCACCCCTCCTCTCTCGCTCTCCCCTCTCTGGATCTCGTGGGCAGAAAATGAGGTCGCAGAGGGAAGGGTTGGAGTTTTATATCTGAGGAGGGAGCCTGCCGCTCCCTGCCGCCAACTGGTGGGGCAGCAGGGGGCCTGCCGCCCGGCAGGGGGGCGGCAGGCTCCCTCCAAGGACCTCAGCGCAAAAAAATTTTATTTTTATTTACATCTAGGTCCCTACCGCCCACCTGCCGGGCGGTAGGCCCCCTGTCGCCCCCCTGCCGGGCGGTAGGGGTATAGATTTGTAAAACCTGAATCCAAAAATATATTTCTGTAATTTTTTTTTGAAAAATGCAAAAATAAAAAAGGCGCACGCTGGCGGGGGATTCATTCTGGGCCGGGCCTGGCTGGGACGTTGGGCCTATTTTAGGGTCTGATGGTCTAACAAATGAGGGCAATATGCTTGTTTTTTTTCTTGACTTTCTTCTGTGAGAGACCGAGCGGGCAGAGAGCATTAGCCGATCTAAATCTCGTAAAGGCAAAAAGAAAATCACATCGAATGTTTGGACACATATATGGAGTACTAAATAAAGTATATTTACAAATTTTTTTGCATGGATGGGCTGTAAATCGCGAGACGAATTTAATGAGCCTATTTAATCCATGATTTGCAACAGTGATGCTACAGTAACCATCTATTACTCATGGATTAATTATGGATTAATTAGCATCATTGGATTCGTCTCGCGATTTACAAGCCATTTGTGCAAAAACTTTTGTAAATAAACTTCATTTAGTACTTCAAATTAGCAAGATTTCATCGCAAAATTTTTTTGCGTTCCAACTAAACAAAGACTAGGCCTCGCAGCAACAGTCAGGAAACAAAAATCACTAGGTTAGGTTACTTGTCAAGTTTAATTCCTCGACTCTTTCCGAGTGCTCGTAGTGTCTTCAATTTTATTTTTAAAAAATTAACAAAAATATTTTAGGAATTAACAAAGTATTTCAATAAGAGAAATGATTTGTGGGTAGGAGGTTCATATAGGAGGTAGGGTGTATAGTTGTGTGCTGTCTTAGAGGTGTATAGTTGTAGAATAGTATTTATTATAGTATTGAGTTTCATACAGATACTTAGGTGGGTAGGTGCGTGTTTTCACAGGGATACAACATCTTAAGGCTTTGTTGGGTTAATCCCCTCCATATGGGGACTGAGTGGGATTGGAAGAGATTGAGGATAATTTTAATTAATTCGTTAGAGATTTAATCTCTCCCAATCACTTGTAATCCTTTGAATTTCCTCGCAACCGAACAAGATCTAAAGATAGAATTGACCAGTAGCCGCTAGCTAGCTTGGACAGGAATTCCACATGGTCTACAAGTCCACAAGGAATAATCTACGGCCTACGTGGATGATGGACCGGACTTGTCCATGGATACAGATGCATGCACATCCATGTCAAGGAATTGTCTTGCGAATAAACCATTTTGTACCGCACCACTGCGGTCCGTTATATCGTGCACGCTGATTGTGTACCGAGATTTGTGAAACTTTGTTCTTTGTGGATGTATTCACATGTATTGATTTTTTTCACTCCGTATATCTGCTCTTTGACTGGCGCATGTCAGATGCTGTCTTATCCCAACGGCAATATTGTAGGGCAGTAGGGGTGGATGACTACTTTATAGCCACACATTCAAATTTCAAATGTTTTGATATTTAACATTTTTTTCAAATGTTCTGATATTTAACGCTTTTTTCATTTGACTGTTCGAGGCATACGAGGCATGCGTCAGTTATTAAACGTTCTGATATTTCAAATTGGTATCATATATATTTCCCAGTCGTTGAGTCTGAACATCTAATAAGTATTAATACCATATTTAATTGCATATGCCTAGTACAATCTGTTACATGATCTCACATGTAATATGGAAAGAATCCCCTACGGAACCAACTCTGTTTTAAAATGTTTTAATTAATATTTAAATTATACTAGTTTGTACAAGCATAAAATTTGTTACATATTCTTGTTTGTACATCCTTGTACAGACAAACTCTTTAAGAATCGAGTTTATAATACTTCAATTAATATCTAAATTATTTACTACATACATTTCTCTTCCGCCTTACTAATACTCCATACAACCTCCTACCCAGTACACCCCAGTACCCATTCACCACCGAGTCATCTAAGTGGCGCGAACCGGGTAACTGGTACCAGGAGATACCGCCTTAAGCTGAAGTTCTAGGTGCTGAACCTTGAGCATTTGAGCATTTTACCTTGTACCATCTAACACTAGGTGGATGATAGAGAAATTTTTTTTAAATACTTTTGATGCCTCCAGTCCAGCGGTACATTCTGGCACCACATCCACATAGGTAACCCTAGTAGTACCGTCTCATCCCTCGTAGCACACCTAAGCAGCGATATAAACATTAAATTACTAACAAAATAATAAAATTTCATCTCAAGTGAGCAGATTAACTAGTTAAACAAGGACATGCCTTAATCATAGTACCACGGCAGTTAGGAATGAAAAAAAAACCATGTGACAATCATATGTTTAGTCTTTCAAAAAAAGATAATGGACTGGCAAATTCTTTTTTTTTGCAGTTGATTGACATGTATTCAACTTGAATTAGAAAATTATATCATTTTCTTATTGTTGTAGACATATACATGAAGCAATGCGTTAATGAAAGAGATGTTCAATAGTTAGAGGAGTGCATTTAGACAATATACACAGGAAGAGATGTTGAATATGAAGCAAAGAACTGAATTAGCAGCTATACTTATGCAGCCAATTAACCAACCAAAACAGTAGGGCAAGCAAGCATAAACATCATCCATAAATGAAGCGCATACCTGCTACCACCAAGTATCGGAAAACTGAAGAGTATTTTTTATATTGATTAATCTACACGATCCAGAATTTCACACATGTTTCTTCATACATGCAAATACACATTTTCTCGTTGATTACACTACACAATCCAGAACTTTATACATACCAATACAAGCACACTCAATTTGGACACAACCACACTCCGACAGTGCTGCATTGCTACACCAGAGAAGAAATCGCGGCTTAACCTATCACTAGTAAGTTGGCCCGTGCTAACGCCACGGGTAAAAAAAAACATATTTAAGTGCAGTATCACATAATTTTACTCAATGCATACAAGACTATCATAAGACCAGAAGGCCGAGCAAATAGCTTAGAAGGATGTCAGAAGCCGGAATGCTAAATAATGAACGCCTTGCAGTGACTAAATAAACTTAAGAAGCTGTAATGCTGAATACTGAGCTAGAAATAAAAAAAAAGAATCCATCTATCATGCTGAATGCTAACAGATGCTGAACAAAAATTTCTTTTAGGATTACACACCTTTGGTTGTTCAAAGGCCACACCATCTAAGAAACTGACAGCGGCAATACAAGCCGATGACTCTTCTCCTGCCGGAGGATGGGAAACATCAGCACCAAAAACGATTGTCGGCACATCCGAGACAAAAGGTATGCCATTAGTCACGGATGCTTTCTCAAGAACTGTATTGCGCCCTCCGACCTGATAAACACATAACAAATATCACTTTTATGACAACTGAAGCACATCAGATGGAAGAAAACAGTAAACTGCACTGACCTTCACAATGATTTTAAGGGCCACACATTCAAAATACTGCTTGTTTTTGTTGGGCTTTGGGTTGATGCATTTTAAACATACAAAGCACATGTTTCACACAAAGAAGATGTAACATAGTTTTGTTGATTGCACAACCACATTCATAGAGCAAAATCAAATTTAATGCATGTTTTTTATGCAAGCTACTTATTGCAGTTCCATAGAAATACAAGAAACACTGCATGGCAAATGATCAGCTCACACTGCATGGCAAACTTAATCCTTCTACTAGTTTTAAGAAACTAAAGGTGTTTGGTGAGAAAGTAAGAGGTTATGTGTGACGACACCAGGCTTTTAAGTCACCTATGCTCTGCAAATGACAGGATTGTCGGACCCAGTAAATGTGATTTTGCTTCCTGAAACAAAAGTAAAACATTACAGAATAAACAACAAACATTTCACTATAGTGCCTACTGCAGGTGCAGCACTTGCAGTCCCATAATCTCCTTAAAGCTGGATAGATATGCCATTTTAGTTTAGAAATGCAGGATGCGAGGCAAGCTTTTACAAACTGATTTGAAAGTGAAGCTGGAAGCACAAGACACAGTACAATTCCCATGGAATTATGAACAATCATGTTCGAAACAGCACTGAGGTACCTGCATATATGCTTCACGCCCATCACATTCACATCCTGGGACACATTGTACCGTCAATATACATGGCAAATTATAGATGACATTTTCAGGAAAAATAGCAAACATCAAGGTATATGGTGACCATTTGATATTATTGGAAGCAAGAGAGAGACACTGACACCACATACTTTTATTCCCATGCAAATTCACTTTAGCGGCATTCTATCAAACACTTTAGGGACATAGAGCATTAAGCACTGAGCACGTGATTCTAAACAAATTAGCATCCACAATCTAGGCACAATACGGAAAAGACAAATGGGTGAGCACGGAGGGAAACAACTTGCCTTCACTATCTCCAGTGGCGACGATGGGGGGCGGAGGCAGTGGTCGTCAGGGCCAACGTCCGGGGCGATGAGGAGATGGCGGGAGAAGGCGGCGACGGTCTGGAGGACGGGCGCCAGTGGGGGTCGCGGGGGTGGAGGAGGAGACCCGTGCTGCCTGCCGCCCGCGCAGCAGAGAGGCGCCGGCCACCGTGGCCACGGCCGGTTGGCCAGCGCCTCCGCGCGCGAGCGTGGCACAGAGGCAACGTCGGCCTGCCGCGTCACCGGCCAGCGCCTCCACGTGCGCGAGCACCGGTACAGGAAGCCGGCAGAGAGGGGACCCCAGGCAGGCGCCGGCCACCGGGGCCACGGCCTCCGCGTTTGCGAGCACGAGGGCGACACAGATCCGCGAGAGACCAGGCAGATCTGTGAGGGATGGAGCGGATCGGGCGGCTCCTCCTCCCGCCTGAGCGCCGCCTCTCGCTATCGCCGGCTGCCGGCAAGGAGGAGCGCCAGATCTGGGGGACCGGTGGCCGGGTTCGCAGGGGCGTGGCGAGTGGCGGCCGGATCCCAGCCCGGCCCGCGAACGGCGGCGAGGGGAAGCGGCGGCCAGACCTGGAGGCTGGAGCCGGACCCGGAAGCGGCATTGGAGGCCGTCGCGCGGAGGCGGAGGCGGAGGCGGAGGCCTTCGCGCCGGATTACGCGTCTGCGGCCGCGGGGGATTTTTTTGGTGGGTTTCGAACCCGGCGCGCGGTAGAGGGCGGGCGCGCGCGGTCGGCGGCTCACCGGACGAGGGTTCCCAGCTCCGTGGTGCAGCGCGCGGGGCAGCCGGTGCACGTGGGCAGCCGCGGCCGGCGGGAGAGCGGCGTGAGGCGGCGGCAGCCGATCGGCCGATGAATTTTTTTGGATCGGCTGATCAGCAGCACCGCTGACCGCGGTATCGCCCGCCGCCACATGCAGCACCGCCGGATCTGAGCCCGCCAACGCCGGATCGGGACACACCATCGCCGGATCTGGGCGCGCCGCCGCCGGTGTCGCTCGCTGGCCTCGGGAGCACCGACCGTGGGTTTAGACGGAGAGGATGAGAGAGAAAGCAAATGGTTCAAATGATTTCGAAATGTGGCGACGGAGGCGACGGAGACGGTATCTTTTTATTTTGTATAACAGCTGTACGTATACACGTATAAAGTACACGATTTGATGTAAATCTGTTCCGTTCTGACGCCGCTCGGATCTCGAGGTGCAAATAGAGGTACATGATAACACCTACCGGGGTACTCGGGTACTAGAAATCTTCATTCTGTCTTGGCGTCTCTGGTCGTCGTAGCTTGCCGAGAGTGATGTGATGTGATCTAAGAATGGTCGACCGGCGGCCGGCCGGGTCCCATCCCGGCCGGTACGAAAAATCCAACCTCGAGGGTAGGGGCGAAAAACTTAAACGTGCTTGACTTTTACTTTTCGCCGTGCACTAGGATCGAAGCTATAGGCGGCGGCAGGGCACTACGGTTCTGACAGTGGACTGGACACTACGGGTGTGACTGATTTTTTGGACGGAACCGTGGCCAGCCTGTAGCAAAAATGGCCTCTCATGCCATATTTCAATATATTGTTTTGGCGATTGATGACACACACAACACTTGGACTAATATGATGGTTAAGATGATCATTCTCAGGTTTTTAGGTTCAAGTGATGTCAAAGAGAAGATAGGCAAAGTTAGGCCCGAAGGGCTGCCCCTACGGGGGTTCCGCGACCCGGTTAGCGGACGGGGGTCGAGGGTAGCCGCCCCTCGCGGGTCTCAAGGCAGCGCCCTGAAAGCTCTTCGGTCGGTAGCACCGGAAGACCCGACCGATGGTTGTCGGAAGAACCGACGCCATGATATTTTGGTGCAGAAGAGAATCGAAGCCAAGTCAGCTTATAGGCACCGGATGAACCGATGGTTCAAAAAGGAGCATCGGTGCATTGGGCGTACTGTGTTCCAGAGACGATGCAAGTCGCGCAAGAGCCAAGTCTTCAGCATCGGTGAAGCATTGATAGTGAAGAGAGAAAATATATAGAGTATGAGAGATAAGCAGTCTGCTGAAGATGCTCTCATTTCATTTACCTCCCTTGTCGGCTATATGCCACTTTCCTTTTTTTCAGCTAAATTCTAGGCCCGCTTTGGATGTCGTGTTAAATTTTGGAATCTTGGATTTTGGCATTTTCGCCCTTGTTCCATGGGATGTTTACCATAGAAAAAAGAGTTAAATATACCAGCGGCCCTCGAACTTGTCCTCAGATGCCACTTAGATCCATGAACTAGCAAAATGGAAAAATGGCTCCCTGAACTTGTTAAATTATGTCACTTAGGTCAATACCCCTTCAAGAGGTCTGAATATATGCAAAACAGCCCTCGAGTTTTATCATCTTCTATATCTACGTCCTCCGACCGGCTCACCTCGCCTGACGCCGCGCGCTGCTCGCCTCTGGCCGCACGTCGTTCGCCTCCGGCCAGTCCGCCGGACGCCGTGTGCCGCTCGCCTCCGGCCACGCGCCGCCCACCTTGCCTGATGCCTAGAGGGTGCAGAGCGCGCGGAGGGAGGGAGGGCGGCGCCTGGAGGGCGCGCCGGGGAGGGCCGAGCTCGAGGCCAGGGAGGGGGAGGGAGGAGAGGGCCGAGCTCGAGGACCCTGCTCGCCGCGAGCTAGGGAAGAGGGCATCGACCTGCAATCCTCATTCTCGTCGCTGCCGCGGCGGGGCCCGCCATGGCCGCCGCCGCCATGGGAGGGGGTGGAGGAGGGCAGAGCAGGGAGCGGCGGACCCACTCGGCACCCCTGCTCCGCCACCACAATCCTCCCCTGCCGCGGAACTTGGCCCTCGGCGCCATGGAGCCGCCATGGCCGCCGCTGCCATGGCCACGCGCAGCGGCTCAGGAAGGGGCCCAGCTGTCACAGAACAGTCCAAATAATACCGATCAAGTACACTAATCAACTATTTAAGCTTAATCCTCAGTTATTGCACTCAACCAGTACACCCAGACTGTCTGCTGTAACCAGGATCGATTACACGAGAACTCTCGCCAAAAGACGAGCATAGGTGATTACAAGCAAAAACAGAGTTCAAAATAATTTACAAACAGAGGTTAACACAGGCTTCTGAAATAATTCACAATAAAGTTTTACAATCCAGGGTTACATGTGAAACATCAGAGTTTAAACACAGCGGAAAGTACAACAAGTTTGAAACAAGCTTCGAAAATACAATACGGTAGATAACGTCGATGACAAAAGACGAGCTTCACATCTTGCCCACTGATGTGAGGCTCACCTGCCTGCACTTCACGGAGAAGATGGAACCCACTCGACCGTCCAACCCGGAGGTAGAGGTTGACCAATCCAAGATGCGCAAATCTCCTCAAAGTCTTCCGGAACACAGCCTGCTCAGAAGGGTTGCAACCAAAACCCTGAGTACTCTAATACTCAGCAAGGTTTACCCGACTATTGGTATATACTTAGCCGACTCATAAATATGCAAGGCTTTTGGCTCTGGAGTTCTTTTGCTGAAAAGCCACTAGTACTGGATCCTTACTTTCAATATTTTAGCTCCAATTTGTTTGATAAATAACACTAGATTTGCCTGAACAGCTAATACACACATGGTTGATCATCTTACCTTTTTAGGAAACCACAGTCGTAAATCATATGCGCATAATTCTATTCTCATTTGATCCTTTACTACGATGTGGCAAAGTGACCCAGGTTCTCATATCCGCGAGTCACGGCGAATCGATCCGATTTAACCTTGCAAGGTGGACCTAACACACACGTCACATATAGGCCCCGTCGGACCCTACGTGGCAACCCTTCACATATGCACACCGAATAGCCGAACTACCCTGCGACCCGGGACTGCTAGCCCCACCGATACCAACGAAGGGTCAGCCATGAGTTTATATACTAGCTCCACTAGTGAAGACAGTATCAAGTCCGCCTACCGGTGCACATATGGTACTGAGCTTACCGGTTTCGACTACCTCCTACTTCCGGCATGTGGTTAGTACTGTTCAAACTTGATCAACACTGCCAACAACGGTACGGTCCTCAATCGACACAGGCGGAGGCTTACTTTCCATCCATTCCATATCCATAACCCAATACATTTCCGCCCGGTCTCCATTGTACCTTTCTTTTCTCAATAATTCATTCTCCAGTAACTTTTCCATAAGTAACAACACCTATCTCTCGCGAGTGACAGGAATCACTCGGCTTCTACCCGGTTCCTAATTAGCAAAGCATTTCTAACGGTGCATGTATACTAGTAGAGACTCATAGGTACCTAGGGAGAAATATGCATACTAGGGTTTCATTCAACTCCTAGAAAACTTAATGCGCAATATTTAAATAATAATATTGAATACTAAAAATAGAGGTTATGCTCCGGGGCTTGCCTTGTAGGTCAGCAGGGTTAGTGACTTCTTTGGGAGCTTGATCAACAACTTCTCCTGGCTGCGGTTCTCCTGCGTAAGGCTCCTGGACCGGCTCGGCAATCAGCTCATAGGCGACTTCGGTTTCAGCGTCTATATGAATAAATAAAAAAATGCTATGCATGAAACTCAGGAAATGATGCAATGCAATGCAGTACTCGCAACTAGAAGTATAGAAAAAACAGATAAACAACACTCTCAAAACTACGGCCCAAAGGAATGGTGTACTGCTGAGATGGGATCCTGGCTCCAATTTCTCTTTAGCCTGAAGTTTCTCCAACAAGAAAGACTGGGGTGCATTTGAGCAAAACAAGCTCAATTCCAACTAGAAAAATGTAGTTCCAGTCTTTAATTGCTCTTAAACAGGAACCAGCAAATCCATCTAGCAAATGTAACAAAACTCCCCATTTCATGGTACTATCAGATAGAGCGTGAAATTACGAAGCTAATGCAACTAGTTTTGCCTTTTTAGCATTTTTCTTGAATAATCTAGGAATTTTCAAAGTTCTCAGCCACTTAAACACTAATTAGATAAACCCTAAACCCTAAACAGGGGCTGTTAACTGGGCCCTACCAGCTAGTGGGAGGCCCAGGCCAACCCCTCCTCTGCTCGCGCGCGCCACGGCCGGCGCGCATCCAAGCGCGCGGCGGCGGCGTTGTCGCCGGCGGGCGGCCTCAGCGGCGGCAGGGCGAGGCAGACCCGCGGCCAGAGAAGCCAGCCGGCGCTGGTGCACACGGCAGTGCCATGCGGGACCGCGCAGGGGGCGGCCGCGACGGCGGCGCAAGGCAGGGGCGGCGGCGCGACGGCGTTCTGGCGGCGGCGCGGCGGCGTTCTGGCGGCGGCAACACCCGGATCGAAGAGGAAAAGGGTCAGGGAGCATGAGTGCGTCACCGGGATGCTCACCGTGCTCTCGGATTAGACGGAAGAAGGCCGGAAGAGGGGGCTCGACGGAGGAGGCGGAGCTTCGGTGGAGCGGCAATGGCGGCCGGCGGCGCAGATGGCCGATAAGGCCGGGGAAAGGGGTCGACTGGGCTCGGGGAAAGGCGGAGGAGGTGCGGGGTGAGGCGAGGAGGGTTGGGGCGCGGGGAATCGAAAAGGGGCGGCGAGGTTTGGCCGGGGCGAATTACGGCGGCGAGGCTCTGCTCGGCTTGGCTCGCCCGAGCTCGAGGAGAAGAAACGGGAGGGGAAAACGGATGAGGCCCCACGAGCGGATAAGGACGCCGCAGCTCGGAGGGCGAGGTTCATCGACAACTGACGCGTGGAGTCGCCGGCGCGTCGCCGGTCGCGGTATGGGCGGCGGTACGAGCACATGGACACATAGTCAACAGTTTTGAGCAGATTTTGACCATCGAAATCTCCAAATTTCATATTGGCACTTGAAATTTGGCCAAAATATAAGTTGTAGAGGACAAAAAGATCTACAACTTTGGTTTTGGGTGAAAGTTGATTCAGAGCTTGGATTAAGGAGAAAAACGTGCTCGAACTCAGCTAAGTTAAGAGTTACTATGCAACTCGATTAGTGCTAATGACCGTGATTAACCCTGGTTAGCGACTAAACACATGATTAGCACCAAAAATTAACACTGTGGTGTTACAGCCTTCCCCCCTTAAAGGAATCTCGTCCCGAGATTCAGGCATAACGGAAAATATAAGACGAGAAGGTTCAAGTGCGAAGTACCTTGATGAGTGCTTAGGAAATCAGGGTATTTGGCCTTAAGAAATTCCTCTTGCTCCCAAGTGGCCTCAACTTCCAAGTGGTTGCTCCATTGAACCTTATAGAACCTGATAGTAGTGCGACGAGTAATACGGTCCTTGCGATCAAGTATCTTGATTGGATGTTCAGGATAAGTAAGATCAGATTCTAGCTAAATTGAGTCACTTTCAATGGCTTCAGTCGGAACTCTAAGGCACTTTTTGAGTTGTGATACATGAAAAATGTTATGAATTGCAAAAAGATTTGCTGGAAGATCCAATCGGTAAGCCACAGGACCGCATCTTTCGACAATTTGATACGGACCAATGTAGCGGGGAGCTAACTTTCCTTTTACTCCAAATCTTTGCACGCCTTTCCAAGGTGAGACTTTCAGATAGACGTGGTCACCGACTTCAAATACAAGTGGACTACTCCTTTTACCAGCGTAGCTCTTCTGCCGAGACTGCGCAATTTTCAAATTTTCTTGAATAAGACGGACTTATTCTTTGGCTTCTTGAACCATGTCGGGTCCAAAGATAGTTCTTTCTCCCACTTCAGACCAATTCAGAGGTGTTCGACAGCGACGACCATATAGTGCTTCGAACGATGCCATTTTGATGCTCTCTTGAAGCGTCCCCTCATAGGAGAAGACTTAAATGTGTTACAAACATCAGTCTCAGGAGGCTGATGACACATTTATTACATCAGATGGTTCATCACCGTACAACTCTACACGGTAGTGAGCAGAGAAGCGCTACTATCACGAGGATTACAATCCACACACACGCAACGATATTAAATATAAACAGAAGGTCATCAGAGTCTTGCGCCATGCGGTATCTTCTACGGGTGACCCTAATCCACAGGCCAAATCAGGGTCATAACTCCTTTACCGTTAAGAGAGGTTTCCTCCCGTTAACAATAAGTCGTTATGTACTTAAGTAGTAGGTTGAGAAACACCTTAGAAAATCAAATAGAGAGGTTCTCAACCATTCCACTACTTTCTTTGGGAGGAATCCATTCTCGCGAACAAACACACCCCCTACACACACCTAGGAGCGCCCCTTCCTGCATATCCATACAAGACCAGAGCAGACAAAACTGCTGAACTGGAGGAGGCCCAATATCGTGTGGGTTGAAGCTGGGCCACCGGGCAGCACCGAACGAGCTGTTTGGGCTGGGTTAGCAGGAAATAAATGCTGAAATTTTTTTCTATAGCTTGTTCAAGCTTAAATTAGGCTCTGGTAAAAATTTGAGAACCACAAACACTTGTTAACTCTCTGAACTAACTAGTCTTATTATATGTGAGTTAAATTTGTTGTTTTTACTGCTCCTGGGTGTAGGACGGTACCCTACTCGACGTCTTCTGGAACAAAGTCTGGGTTTTCCTCTGTAAAAATTAAGAATGGGGTGAGTACAAACATACTCAGCAAGTCCAACCACACCCACGGAGGGGGTATAAACAGAATATAATGCACAGGGTAAATCAAGGATAAGGCTAGGGTTTGTTTTACGGAAAGCAATATTTTATGCAAGGGTTCATTTGAAAGAAAGCATTTTCCCAAAACCAGTTTTTCTTGTACCGAGTAACACGAGGGGTTGATCCACACAGGATCCAAGTTTTAAGACTGCTACCGGACTCCTCATCCGCCGTAGCACACGGCACAACTGCCGGACACATTTCCAAAAACAACTCACGCCAACCCATCCCACAATAAACACTAGTTATGTGACCACACCGTAACTCGCCCAGTACCGTGGGCACGGCTATTCGAATAGATTCTTAACTCTGCAGAGGTGTGCAACTTTACCCACAAGCGGGGTACCGCAACTCGATCACCTTAGTGTCGGTGCAGATCCCAACAAAGTCATTACCCACCTTAGCTAGACCTGACTAGCCATCACGGGATGCACCAAGGGGTTATTGACCTATCACACAGAGGTTTTAACCGAGGCATAAGTCACACAGAGCTAATCCCTTCTCCTTGATCACCCATTGCTCTCAGCTCTCCTGATGGCTATCAGACTAACTAGTGGGGTTTATGCTAAGCCGTTGCCCATACAACAGTCGAGTGGTTTGCACGATAGTGGAGTTAGGTGAGATGACACACCAACTCGGTCCTTAGGGGTGACAAGATGGATATCTCCCTTCCTTGCCCTACCACACAGGCACGAGCACACCAAACGGCAAATCACACAGAAATGTCATCCATCCCGTCTAGACTCATCTTTAGAAAATTCCATTTTTATCCCTTCCCACACACATCTTTTCTTTATAAAAACAAGTTTTATTGTGTATAAGATCCTAAGTGTTCTAGCAGTGATTAACGTCCAAACAAAACACATTCAGACATTAATCTAGGTGGTCAAGGAATGGGTATAACAAATCAAGGGGTGGCTATCCAACCGTGTTTTCAGCAGGCAAAACATATGCAATTTTGTAAAACAGGCCAATAGGTTGTGTTTATAAAAACTGGGACAAAACATGCATCAAAGGATCCTGGTCGCAGCACTGTCCTTCGGGCTCGGGGTCATGGAACTGGTCCTCGATTGCTGGCTCGCAATACTGCTCGTCAACGGCCTCTCCTTCGTTTACACCGTGGTCTACGACGCACACAAACAAACACACAATCAAGAAAAGAAATAAAAGTTTTATCGTTGAGCTCGAATCGGAAATAATTAAGATATGGAGTTCGGAGTAATATTTTCGAGCGGTTTCCTAATGGCATGGACAAAATTATGTCATGAGTGGCGTGGTAAAGTTTTAGCTGGTCCGAGGTCGTTTGGCGCATGAAATGATAGGTTATATAGAGGTTTAGGGGTTAAATAAAGAGTTAGGGACCTATTTGTAATTAATCTCGAGAAAGCAGGGGTCTTATTTAGAATTAAGTTTTTATGAGGGAAGGGCTTATTTTGAATTAGAATTGTTGAAAGGGTTTCTTTTGGAAAAATCCAATAGGGTGGATGGGGCTCTTTAACAAATAGCAGAAAGGGGAGGGGGCTATGGGCTAATGTGCCCCCCTCTCCTCCCTCCGGACCGCAGAATAGGGGAGGGAGGGCAGCTCGCCGGCGGCGGCCAGGGATGGCGGCCTGGGGCTCGGGAGCGGCTCTGGAGTGAGGGGAAAAAGAGAGGGAGGAGGAAGGGTCCGATCCCCAGCCTCACCTTGGACTGGGACGCGGCGAGGATGTGGGGCAGCGGTGGGGTCCGGCGGCCTGCGGAGGCTAGCGTTGCGGCGGCGCTGGAGGCAAGGGGGTAATGGGCAGGATGGCGCTGTGGGTTGCGGGAGTGGAGGAGCGGCGCTGGGGGTCTTATAGGCGAGCAAGGCGGTGGAGCGGCGCGGGCAGGTGGCCGTCTAGCGAGCTCCGCGGGCGGCCATTAATGGCGCTCGGCCGGGCTCGTGTGTCGCGGAGTGGCGTGTGGCGGTGGCGTGGGCGTCGAGGCGGCGTTGAGCGGGGCAACGCGAGCAGCGAGGCGGGACGAGCAGTGCCGCACTGTGCTGCAGGGCGGGGCAGCGTCGAGCGATGCGCGGTGTGGCCAGGCGCGCACGTGGGCACGGCGGGCATGTGGGAGTAGGGGCGAGCGGGTCCGAGGCATCAGGCGGTGATGGCGGTGCTGTGCGCGAGCGGCGAGGGCGGAACGTAAGCGGCGGGCGGCACGGCGGGCGGCGCGAGCACGCGGTGCGCGTGCGCGCGTGTCGTGGCACGGCCGCGTGTGTGTGCATGCTCGTGGGGGTGGCGACGGGGTGGCTCGGCAGCGGAGTTGCGGCTCGGTGCGCTGCGTGCGTGCAGGGCAGGACGCGGTCGGGGAGCGCGCGGCGCGGGCCGAGCGGCTGTGCGGCGAGCGGTTTGCAGCGCGCGGGAGGGCGAGGTCGGCCGGGGTGTGCGTGCCGAGCGGCTGCGGGGCGGCGCGTGCGGGCAAGGTGCTCAGGTGCGCAGGGCAGGGAGGGGAGGCGCGCGCGGGAGGGGCAGTCCGGGAGCGGGGAGCGGTGTTCGGGCGTGCAGCACGGGAGAGGAGGGGGAGAGAGCCGGGTCAGGCGCGCGCGGCAGGGAGGAGAAAGGAGAGAGGAGGAAAGAAAAGAAAAGAAGATAAAGGGAAAAGAAAAATGGGAAAAAGAAAAGGAGAATGGAAAACGAGAAAGAAAAAGAGGGGTGAGAGAGGGAGAGATTCTCTCGGCGGCGATCACTTGGTGCGCGGGCCAGGGGAGGCGTGAGTGGCATGGCGCGCGGGTCAGGGGAGGCAGTGGCGCGTGCGGCCGGCGATAATCGCTGTCGGCGGTCGCGCGTGGCGACAGGCCGTCGAGCGGCACGGGATGGGATGATGGCGGGGAAAGAGAGAGAGCGAGGTACGTTCGGCGAAAGAAAGAAAGGACGGAAACGACGAATGGGATCGGGTGTTGGAAATCGGGTGTTCGGGACAGAGAAAATTCCGGGAGTTATGGTTCAGGGTTTTAGGGGGATTTTGAGCTCAACGATGAAAAGAATTTTGAAAAAAAAATTAGCGTGTGATTTATTTTGGTGGATTTTTCGGGATGTCACATCTCTTGATAGCTATTATTATAAAAAAATTCAGCTAATGGCAAACATTGATCCCATTTCTGTGGATAGGCTATGACACAAGCGCGGAGCATATCTTCTAAAATCTGATTGATTCTCTCCGTTTGGCCATCTGTTTGGGGGTGATAGGCTGAGCTGCGAATAAGACGGGTTCCCAAGCTAGCATGTAGTTGCTCTAAAAAACGAGCAATGAATTGAGTCCCACGATCCGATATGATGGTCTTTGGCACCCCATGCAAAGAGAGTATGCGGTTCATGTACAGCTCCGCATATTGCTTGGTCAAGTAGGTTGTCTTTACTGGGAGAAAATGTGCCGCCTTGGTGAGGCGATCTACTATAACCCAGATAGAATCATAACCCTTTTGAGTTCGAGGCAACCCCACTATAAAATACATACTAATGTCTTCCCACTTCCATTCAGGAATACTCAAAGGTTGTAGAGTTCCAGCCGGCCTGAGATGACTAGCTTTAACCCTTCGATAGATATCACATTCGGACACATATTTGGCTATTTCTCTCTTCATCCGATTCCACCAAAATTATTGTTTAAGGTCTTCGTACATTTTGTTGCTACCAGGATGGATTGATAGTCGGGAGGTATGAGCTTCATCAAGAATTTGCTTTCTGAGCTCAAAATCCTTAGGCACTACTAATTGGTTCTTAAACCATAACACATTCTCACTATCTTGGTGGAAACAATTTACTTTCGAATCTCCTTCTAATAATCTTCTCTAAATTTTCTTTATTCCTTTATCTTTCTTTTGTGCTGCGATGATTAGATCACGAAGAGTAGGAGTGAGTTCTAGATGGGCCAATGTGCCATGTGGTACAATGCTCAAGTTCAGCTTTTCCATTTCAAAGCAAAGAGACTCGCTTAATGGTATAGCTGAGATGCAATGACAGTGAGCTTTGTGACTTAGCGCATCTGCAACTACATTCGCTTTACCAGGATGATAATGCACTTCAAGTTCATAATCCTTGATCAGTTCCAGCCATCGCCTTTGACGCATGTTCAAATCAGTTTGAGTAAAAAGATACTTGAGACTCTTGTGGTCAGTGTAGATGCGACAAGGACTACCCAAGAGATAATGCCGCCATATCTTCAGAGCATGAACTACAATAGCTAATTCTAAATCATGAGTTGGGTAGTTTTCCTCGTGGCGTTTGAGTGTCCTAGACTCATATGCAATCACTCGGTTCTCCTGCATCAAGACACAACCAATATCAGTACTAGATGCATCACAGTATATGTCAAATGGTTTTGCTGTATCGGGTTGAGCCAGGATAGGTGCAAAAGTTAAAAACTTTTTCAGAGTGTGGAAAGCCTCTTCACATTTGTCATTCCAATAAAATTTGACACCTTTCTTGAGTAGCTCGGTCATAGGCTTAGCAATTTTTGAAAACTCTGGGATGAATCGACGATAATACCCAGCCAATCCTAGAAAACTGCAGATTTCTTTAACTGATGTTGGAGCCTCCCAGTCCAACACATCTTGAACTTTTCCCGGATCAACTGAAATACCCTCCGCAGATATGACATGGCCTAAGAAAGGGACTTCTTTAAGCCAAAATCCACATTTGCTGAATTTTGCATACAGCTTGTGCTCTCGTAGACGTTGAAGAACAATATGAAGGTGCTTGGCGTGCTCTTCTTCATTCTTGGAGTATATCAGGATGTCATCAATGAATACCACAATAAACTTATCCAACTCAGGCATGAAGACTGAATTCATAAGATATATGAAGTAAGATGGAGCATTAGTCAATCCAAAAGACATGACTAGGTACTCAAATAAACCATAGCGAGTGGAGAAAGCAGTCTTTGGAATGTCCTGAGGTCTGATCTTTATTTGGTGATAACCGGATCGAAGATCTATCTTAGAAAATACCTTAGCTCCGGCTAACTGATCAAAGAGAATGTCAATGCGAGGCAATGTGTATTTATTTTTGATGGTAACCGCATTTAGAGGCTGCTAATCAACACATAACCTCAAACTTTGGTCTTTCTTTTTCACAAATAAAACTGGGCATCCCCAAGATGATGAGCTTGGACGGATGAAACCCTTATTCAATAGGTCTTGCAATTATACTTTCAGTTCCGCCAATTCATTTGGTGGCATCCGATATGGCCTTCTAGAGATAGGTGCTGTACCCGGTTGGAGTTCAATAACAAACTCAACGTCCCGATCAGGTGGCAGTCCAGGTAAATCCTCTGGAAAGACATCTGAATAATCGCACACTACAGGTATCTTCTCTAAGCTTTTACCCTCCAATTTATTTATGGCTGGATTGTGTGCCTTGTACTTGGTCAAAGGTAACACCATAGAACCATGTGCACGTGAATTGATATGAATAGCATGCACCTGAGTATCCAACACAACTCCATGTGCCTTCATCCAATTCATACCCAATATGATATCAATCCCTTGATGTGGGAGAATGATAAGATTGGTCGGAAAGATTCTCCCAGCCAAGTTGATTGGTACCTTTCTTGCCATTTGGTTTGTGATTATTTGACCACCTGGGGATTGAATTTTATATCAAGTGTCCATGCAATCAATTTTCAATCCGTGCCTATCCGCACAAGTCTTACTAAGAAATGTATGCGAAGCACCAGAGTCGAATAGAACCCTAATTGGATGATCATTGAGGGAAAATATATCCGCCATCAAGTGTTCCCCTTCTGGCACGTCCTCCCAAGTGGTGTAATTCACACAACCATCCTTAATATAAGGCACTTCTTTTTTATTTGTATTGCTAGAGCCTTTTCTAGGCTTGGGTGGAGTGTAACAGATATTCTCTGAGTGATGGCAACCCTCGGCTAGGTGATGCTTGCACGGATCAGGGTGGGAGCGAAAAACATGCTGCAATACGGGTTTCTTTTGCTCCAATTGTGGAGGAGCCACAAGTTCATGCATCCCCTGTTGTAGTTGATATTGAGTTTGGGAAAAGCTAGTGGACACCAGGCGTAAGCATTGCACAACATTCCCAGAAGACCCAATAGGTGATTTCTTCCTCTTTTTCGCCTTTTCGTGCTTCAGCATCGCATCTACTTGGAGGGTAGCTTTGCTAACCAAGTCACTGTAGCCGGTAAATGTTCTCATTGCTAAACGCATGAGTAACTTGGTATTTAACCCTTTCTTGAAACAATCTTGCTTCTTTTCATCAGTATCTGCGTGATTTGCAGCATACTGTGCAAGATGATTGAAAATGTTGGCATATTCCATCAATGACTTGTTCTCTTGTTTCAGATTTAGAAACTCCTCCACTTTCATTTTTATGAAACCTTCTGGAATATAATGTGCCTTAAAAATCTCTCTAAATTCTGACCAAGGAATCTGTCTCTCTATTGGTTGCATAGCTAAATGATTGGTCCACCATATCTTTGCCGGGCCTCTCAGCTGTTGCGCTGCAAAGGCAGCCTTGTCCACTTCTGTGCAATTAAGAATGCCAAACTGCAAATCCAAACATCTGCCTCAAGGGGATCATCGGCCTTGTGGAATAGAGGTGGTTGGGTGGCAAGAAAACCGACGTAGTCAGTTTCTGCTGGTGGTGCTTGTCGGCCTCTGCCAGCATTGCTTTGCACCAGTTGCCTCAACAATTCGGTCTGCTCATTGCAGTCGGCGATAAGAGCTGCAATAGCCTGAGCCAAGGAGGGAGATGGTGGTGGCTGTGCTCCTTGACCCCCACTTCCACAGTTAGCAGCATTGTTATTGTCCATCTGCAAAAGCACCATCCCTTGATTAGCCATTCCGCTATCGGGACTAATCCATGCAAGTAAAGAATGAGCATAATTAATATGAACACACAGCATGAATCGTTCCTTTCGCGATATGGTTCACCAAGAGAACAAAATGGTTTGCTTCAATTGAAACCGCATCTAATCGGGTTGAACAGCAGGTTGGTAACTCGGCTAGCTATAATGTTGCAGTCTTAAGGTTGCACAACTATTAACTACGAAGCGACAAACCAACTCGAATATGCAAGATGCATGCACGTTCTATCATTCTCACCCAAACAATTACCAATTATGGTATACGAAGACAACTAGTGGCACAATTACGTACTCTCCCTATATATACTAGTCGTTCCTACGATCAAGGATTCATAACGCGCTTATGTAGTTAGTGTTCCTGCAGACAAACCAAGACAACAAGAGAGATATATAAATATCCATTTATGGACCCTTCGTGCCAGCACACACGAACGGCCCCCATGTGTCCTACGCCACACGGGTAACGCATATGCAGTTTCCCACATATTCACACATACATTACCGTCCACTATAGAGATGGCACCCAAACATTCGACGCTGAATGGGCAGCGCTGCATACATTACCAAAGCAACGTATTCACTTCCCGTACAAATCACCTTACGGGACACCCAAGGGTACACGTGTCCCAAGGTACACGGTTATGACCAACTGCATAACGAGTCTTCACCTCGTAACATTGCCTTACGAGATGGCCGTGATCACAATCACACGGTAAGAAATCCACACTCCATATCAGGCGGCAGATAGCGACATGCTCGTTTGAATTGAGCCTTATCACCTCATCGTATGCTCAACATACGGGACCCACGCACGTATGAAACACGTGGGCTATTCTAAGGACTATCAGAATACTCACCTTGCTTACCTCAGCGTAGGTGTGTCGTTACAGAATAGTAGTTGTGCATAAAAATAAGGTTTAACGAGAAGTAAATGCTGGAAGTGCTGGAATGAAATAGATACTTAGATGCCTCCTACTTATATCACATAATTAGGACATACGAACTATCTATCCTATTCCTTAGCGCATCTAGCGTCAACTTTTCAAAAAACACAAAAGTTTTGCAGTTAAGCACTCAAGTAATCACCCCCAGTGCAATTAGATCTGATGCCAGTTGTCACAGAACAGTCCAAATAATACCGATCAAGTGCACTAATCAACCATTTAAGCTTAATCCTCAGTTATTGCACTCAACCAGTACACCCAGACTGTCTGTTGTAACCAGGATCGATTACACGAGAACTCTCGCCAAAAGACGAGCACAGGTGATTACAAGCAAAAGCAGAGTTCAAAATAATTTACAAACAGAGGTTAACACAGGCTTCCGAAATAATTCATAATAAAATTTTACAATCCAGGGTTACATTTCAAAAATCAGAGTTCAAACACAGCGGAAAGTACAACAAGTTTGAAACAAGCTTCGAAAATACAATACAGTAGATAACGTTGATGACAAAAGATGAGCTTCACATCTTGCCCACTGATGTGAGGCTCACCTGCCTGCACTTCACGGAGAAGATGGAACCCACTCGACCGTCCAACCCGGAGGTAGAGGTTGACCAATCCAAGATGCGCAAATCTCCTCAAAGTCTTCCGGAACACAGCCTGCTCAGAAGGGTGGCAACCAAAACCCTGAGTACTCTAATACTCAGCAAGGCTTACCCGACTATTGGTATATAATTAGCCGACTCCTAAATATGCAAGGCTTTTGGCTCTGGAGTTCTTTTGCTGAAAAGCCACCAGTACTGGATCCTTTCAATATTTTAGCTCCAATTAGTTTGATAAATAACACTAGATTTGACTGAACAGCTAATACACACATGGTTGATCATCTTATCTTTTCAGGAAACCACAGTCGTAAATCATATGCGCATAATTCTATTCTCATTTGATCCTTTACTATGATGTGACAAAGTGACCAAGATTCTCATATCCGCGAGTCACGGCGAATCGATCCGATTTAACCTTGCAAGGTGGACCTAACACACACGTCACATATAGGCCCCGTCGGACCCTACGTGGCAACCCTTCACATATGCACACCGAATAGCCGAACTACCCTGCGACCCGGGACTGCTAGCCCCACCGATACCAACGAAGGGTCAGCCATGAGTTTGTATACTAGCTCCACTGGTGAAGACAGTATCAAGTCCGCCTACCGGTGCACATATGGTACTGAGCTTACCGGTTTCGACTACCTCCTACTTCCAGCATGTGGTTAGTACTGTTCAAACTTGATCAACACTGCCAACAACGGTACGGTCCTCAATCGACACAGGTGGAGGCTTACTTTCCATCCATTCCATATCCATAACCCAATCCATTTCCGCTCGGTCTCCATTTTTTCTTTCTTTTCTCAACAATTCATTCTCCAGTAACTTTTCCATAAATAACAAGACCTATCTCTCGCGAGTGACAGGAATCACTCGGCTTCTACCCAGTTCCTAATTAGCAAAGCATTTCTAACGATGCATGTATACTAGTAGAGACTCATAGGTACCTAGGGAGGAACATGCATACTAGGGTTTCATTCAACTCCTAAAAAACTTAATGCGCAATATTTAAATAATAATATTGAATACTGAAAATAGAGGTTATGCTCCGGGGCTTGCCTTGTAGGTCGGCAGGGTTAGTGACTTCTTCGGGAGCTTGATCAACAACTTCTCCTGGCTGCGGTTCTCCTGCGGAAGGCTCATGGACCGGCTCGGCAATCAGCTCGTATGCGACTTCGGTTTCAGCGTCTATACGAATAAATAAAAAAAATGCTATGCATGAAACTCAGAAAATGATGCAATGCAATGCAGTACTCGCAACTAGAAGTATAGACAAAACAGATAAACATCACTCTCAAAACTACGGCCCAAAGGAATGGTGTAGTGCTGAGATGGGATCTTGGCTCCAATTTCTCTTTAGCCTGAAGTGTCTCCAACAAGAAAGACTGGGGTGCATTTGAGCAAAACAAGCTCAATTCCAACTAGAAAAATGTAGTTCAAGTCTTTAATTGCTCTTAAACAGGAACCAGCAAAACCATCTAGCAAAAGTAACGAAACTCCCCATTTCATGGTTCTATCAGATAGAGCGTGAAATTATGAAGCTAATGCAACTGGTTTTGTCTTTTTAGCATTTTCTAGAATTATCTAGGAATTTTCAAAGTTCTCAGCCACTTAAACACTAATTAGATAAACCCTAAACAAGGGCTGACAACTGGGCCCCACCCACCAGTGGGAGGCCCAGGCCAACCCCTCCTCTGCTCGCGCGCGCCACGGCCGGCGCGCAGCCAGGCGCACGAAGGCGGCGTTGTCGCCGGCGGGCGGCCTCAGCGGCTGCAGGGCGAGGCAGACCCGCGGCCAGAGAAGCCAGCCGGCGCCGGTGCGCACGGCGGTGCTACGCGGGCCCGCGCAGGGGGCGGCCGCGATGGCGGTGCAAGGCAGGGGCGGCGGGGCGGCGACTTTTCAGCTGCGGCAGCGCCCGGATCGAAGAGGAAAAGGGTTGGGGAGCATGAGTGGGTCGCCAGGATGCTCACCGTGGTCTCGAATTAGACGAAAGAAGGCCGGAAGAGGGGGCTCGACGGAGGGGGCAGAGCTTCGGTGGAGCGGCAATGGCGGCCGGCGGCGCATATGGCCGATAAGGCCGGGGAAAGGGGTCGACTGGGCTCGGGGAAAGGCGGAGGAGGTGCGGGGTGAGGCGAGGAGGGTTGGGGCACGGGGAATCGAAAAGGGGCGGCGATGTTTGGCTGGAGCGAACGCCGGCGGCGAGGCTCTGCTCGGCTTGGCTCGTCCCGAGCTCGAGGAGAAGAAACGGGAGGGGAAAACGGATGAGGCCCCACGAGCGGATAAGGACGACGCAGCTCAGAGGGCGAGGTTCGTCGACGGCCGACGCGTGGAGTCGCCGGCGTGTCTCCGGTCGCGGTATGGGCGGCGGTACGAGCACAGTGACACACAGTCAACGATTTTGAGCAGATTTTGACCATCCAAATCTCCAAATTTCATATTGGGACTTGAAATTTGGCCAAAATATAAGTTGTAGTGGACAAAAAGATCTACAACTTTGGTTTTGGGCGAAAGTTGATTCGGAGCTTGGATTAAGGAGGAAAACGTGCTCGAACTCAGCTAAGTTGAGAGTTACTATGCAACTCGATTAGCGCTAATGACCGTGATTAACCCTGATTAGCGACTAAACATATGATTAGCACTAAAAATTAACACCGGGGTGTTATACCAGCCGGAGGAGTCGGCGTGTCCGGAGGAGGAGGAGCCCCCGCGCGCTCGCCCTCTCCTCACGCGCTGTAACTCCTGGCCGGCGGAGGGAGGGAGGAGGGGCGCGTCGGCGGAGAGAGGAGCGGCGCGCAGGTCGGCAGCTCGCCGGAGGCGGGTGCGCAGCATGGAGGCCGTTGCCTCGCGGCTGCGGGAGGCGCGCCCGCGGCGTTGAGGCCGGCGGCTCGCAGATGCGGACGCGCGGCGTGTGCGGCAGCCCTGCCTTCTATCCCTCAATAATGTGAAGGTAGAAGATGATAAAACTCAATGATTTTTTTTTGCATATATTCGTGCCCCTTAAAAGGGTATGGACCTAAGTGGCACAATTTAACAAGTTCAAGGAGTCAAATTTCGATTTTGCGAGTTCGTGGACCTAAATGGCACCTGGAGACAAGTTCGAGGGCCGCTGGTGTATTTAACTCTAGAAAAAATCTCTTCTATATGCCTCCTAAGATAGCGGTATGTATGGGTGAGGTAACTTTAGTTTATGCTAAGAATTTTTTTAAGCACTTATAAAAAGTGGTGTTTGCAGCTTGCATCTAAAGTTAGCCTCTTTTTATCTAGAAGCTCGAATGGGCAAGGGCAATATATATGGTCCATTTGGTAACATTTGTTACGGCAAAGTGCACAATAGTTATGCTCAGGAGGTGCATCCTATACCATAAAAAAATACAAACTATCCTCAGCCTCTTCCCTGACCGACGGAGGAACCTGGAAAAGAGAGGAGAGAAAATTTACTTGTTTATTTTTTTTAAGGTGAACCGTAAGCTAGAGGTTGGCTACAAGAAAACTTTTGTATGACCTCCTCTTTGTGGTGAACTATAAGGGGATATTAATTGCTTAAGATTATTTTTTTTCTCAACATTGTGGCAACTCTTTGTACCACAGGGGGTGCTCTGTGGTGAGCCATAAGGGGATATTAACTGCTTAAGATTATATTTTTTTCTCAACATTGTGGCTACTTCTTGTACTATGTCGTATTAGGTTTCTTATAAGTCAAATTTGATAAACTTTGACCAAACTCTTAGAAATAAATAATAACATTTACAATATTATATTTATTTTATTGAATCCATCATAATATATATATATTGATAGTGTATATATTGGATAGTATGGTTGTTGTTATATTTTTCAATAAATTTAGTCAAAATCAGATATATTTGATTTAAAATAAATCTAATCGGTATGTAAATAAAAATGGAGGAAGTAGTTACACACTGTATATGTAATCCGTAGGGGTAAGGCCGTGTCCTAAAAAAATACATCACACACGGTGCAAGTTGGATTAGTCCTCACAAGTCACGACACGCCTGTCTTCGAGTTTGAGGCCACCTCTTCCCTTTCTCCATCCTCTAACCTAAATTCCCCATTCTCTAGATCTTGCAAGAAGGATGAAGATGGAAGATAAAGGATGGTCTCTGCCAGCGGCCATCGGCAGGGTGGTGGGGAAGCTGCGTTTCTATCTGGGAAACAACAGTCATTCAGGCAAGTTTAAGGGCACCATGAAGATGCTCGATTTGTTGGAGGAGAAGCTCAGGCTCCTCCAAGACGAGAATCTGCAGCGTGTCAGTCTAGACCGAGAGGAAGAGATGGGTTCATGGCTACTGCAGGTGAAGGAGGCTGCAGACGACGCAGAGGAGCTAGTCAAGGACATGGAGACCGGTGAGTCTGCAATTCCTGATGTCATGGCTTGGTTTCGTTCTGGTAGCAGTAACCTCCTCAGAATGAAATATAGCATCGGCAGACTTGTTAGTGTGTGCACTGAAGGTGAATCCCTTCTTGGCTTTCTTAACCTGGATGAGGATGTCCGGGAAAGCATGCGGAATGACAGTGCTTCCTCGACATCTTATCATACCTATGTTGGTCGAGATAAGGAACTAGCTATGATATTGGACATGGTATTGGAAGATGCTCAGTTCAAGGTGGCAACATCGCTTGAAAGCTGGGCAAGTGCTGACACCTTACAAATTTCTCAGAAAGGATGGATCATTGAGACCCTCCAAAACATCAATCCATCTCAGCAGAGACATGAAGATGCAGAAGTATCACCTTACCAAAAAGAAATGGGTGGCACCATAGAATATACCCAGGTGTACAATAATACTGTTGGTGAACTGAGGAACCCTATCATTATTCCGATGGTTGGAATCAGCGGGGTCGGTAAAACAACCCTTGCGCAGCTCATTTTCAATGATAAAAGGGTCCAGAAGCATTTCCAGGGTCAATCTGCATGGATCTATTGTACTGACAACATCAGAAAGGAAGAATTGATGACAAAGATCTTGGTATCTTTGCAGCCTCAACGTAAAATTCTAGATCTTGGGTTCGATCTCAATAGCCTCCATGATCAACTTCAGAGTTTCATAGAAGGAAAGAGGTTTTTGCTTGTACTTGATGATGTGTCTGATGACATCCGTGCAGTATGGGGTGATGTAAAAAGTGTACTAAGCAGCAGGGGCGGAGCTACGTTGGTGGTAGGGGGTGCCCGGGCACCCGCACCGAAATGAAAACTCAGTGAAAATCATCAAATTTCCACCTTATAAATTAGAGAGCTAGCAGCAGAACCATGAACAAGGCACCCCCCTCGATTCAGCTCTAGCTTCGTCCCTGCTAAGCAGAGGTGCACCTGGAAGTGTTGTCTTAGTCACAACCCAACTGTATGGTTTAGCCAGCTGTGGGGACTACAGCTCCAATATTTTTGAATCCGCTACAGTATGATGACTTGTGGAAACTTTTTAAGCATCATGCCTTTTTTGGCAATCAAAGTACACAAGCTCTGGAGTCAATTGGGAGAAAAATTGTTGACAAATTACATGGACTTCCTTTAGCAGCAATAATGATTGCAGTATCGTTGAGAAATTATTATGACGAAGTGTGCTGGAATAGACTTTTAAAAAGTTGGTGGTGGAGTGTTTCAAGTAACAGTTTGGGCATCCACATTGCAGCTTCTCTTGGGGTTTGTTATTGTGAATTACCTGCATATTTGAGGCAATGCTTGATTTATTGCTCGATATTTCCTAGGAATTATATATTCGGAAAATATGAGTTGATCCAAATGTGGATAGCTAATGGTTTCGTCGAGCTAGACAACACTGTGGGTCCCAGAAGTTTGGAGGACGTAGCTGCTAAATGGTTTGATGAACTTGTTAATAGGTGCTTTCTGCAACCAACATTCTGGGAACTCCAATATGTTATGCATGATTTGGTTAGAGATTTTACAATTGCTCTAATTTCTAATGAGTATCGTGGTGTTGATTGTGAACTGGCACATCTTCCACAAAGTGTCCGCCATTTATCCGTAAGTATGGAGAATATGAATGTGCCACGGACTGACTATAATATTAAAAACTTGCGATCACTCATGTTGTTTGGCGGCTTACGTGACAGCAACTCTAGTGAATGTAACACCACTGTTGGTAGCCTTCTGGAGAAGTCTTATGGCACCGTTGATTGCCTTACTGAGATATCCTATGACAATGTTGATAACATTTCCGAAGGGTGTTCTGATGCAATTGGTAATGACCATGCTGACATTATTTTGAAGAGATCTTGTGTGACTATTGGAAGTATTCTAAGGAAGTCAACATGCCTGCGGTTATTGAACTTGTCTAATATGAGGCCAAATGCTGCACTAGCATGCTCCGATAATCATCTACTTGTTGAAGATCATGTTACAGCATTTGCGAGGTTCATTACAAGACATCACATGCTGCCCCATTTGACTCACCTCAGATTCTTAGATTTTTCGTACAGTGGGATTACCGAACTTCCTGATTCATTATGTACCTTGTGCAATCTCCAGGTTCTTGGCTTGCGAAGCTGTGGATTCACACAGTTACCAAGAAGCATGAATTCATTAATTAGCCTGCGACACTTGCATGCAGATGCAGATACAATTGCTCTAATTCATGGCATTGGAGGGCTAACAAAGCTCCAAGACTTGCACGAATTCCGTGTTAAAACAGAGGATGGCTACAGAATAACTGAGTTAAGGGACATGAGGTACATTGAAGGTTCCCTTTGTATATCAGATCTTCAGAAGGTGGCGAATCGAGCAGAGGCAACTCAGGCTAACTTATCCAGAAAGGATGGTATTACTTGTTTACATCTAAAATGGGACAGAAATCAATCTTTGAAGGGTAAATATAACCATTTTGGAAAGGAGTTGAGTCAGTATGATATAGGTCAAAAAGAGCCACTTCATGTTATCTTACTTCAGAAGAATGATATGCCTTCAGATATTTCAGGATCAATTGTGAATCCATCTACACTTGATCCGCCCATCAACATACTACAATGTTTGGTTCCACCTAGAAATTTGCAGAAGCTGAAAATTTTTGGGTACCCAGGGTATTCTTTTCCAGACTGGGTGCAAGGGCTCAGGTATATCCAAGTTATTGAGATAAGCCACTGTATAGAACTGCAGGTACTTCCGCCTATGGGGCAGCTGGAGCATCTAAGGAAATTGAAGTCATATGAGTTGCCTTCCATAAAAGATGTCAGTTCAGATGTATATGGAACCTCAAATATGGTCTTTCGATCTTTGGAGGAGCTAAGTTTTGGATCCATGGTGAAATGGGAAAATTGGGCAGATGCAGAGAATAGAGAATTCTTTCCAAACCTGCAAAAGCTGCACATCAATAGGTGCTACAACTTGAGGGAACTACCTTTTATGGCCTTGGGCGTAGGTATCAAAGAACTTTCACTTTCAGGTTGTGGTTCATATTGTGGTACAGTATCAAGTTATTTGCATAGATTAACTTGTCTCACACATTTAAAGGTAAATGATTGCTCAAAAAAGTTAATCCTTCCATGTCAAAAGCTGGTATCACTGGAATACTTGCACCTTTCAAATTGTAAGGAGCTCTGCGTTGAGGGTGGAATTCTTTGTATGAACAATTTGAAAGCCCTACATATTTCCAGCTGCCACATAGTCGGATTATCCCTAGAGGAACATCTCACTCGCCTGCTCTCGGGTTGGGCATCAATGTTCGGAGAAGAGCAAGCACTTGATCTTAAATCCACTATTCTCCAGTTAGTCAAAGAGGCAGGCATGAAAAGTAAAGAAATCCACCTTCCTGTTTCTTCTACAGTTGGATTATCCAAAAAGTCAGGCAGAAAAAGGAGAGATGGACAACATAAACCCGAGCACATTCACATTATGTCATCTCTCACTGACCTTACGATGGATAACCTTTCCCAGTCTCTAAATCTTGATAATATCCTTTGCAAGCTTTCAACTCTTCGTTCCCTGTGTCTTCACAAGATTCATAATATATCTGTTCTTCAAGAACAGTGGCTTGAGCAAATTAAGTCCCTACAGGAGCTGGAGTTTTCTAATTGCTACCTACTCAGGAAACTCCCATAGAACTTGGTCTTTCTATCATCCTTGAAGAAGTTGAGTCTACAGTCATGTTCCCAAATTCACTCTCTACCATCGGAAGGTCTACCACGCAACCTAAAGGAGTTACAGATACTAGGTTGCTCACCTATACTAGAGGCACGATGCCAGAAGGAAGATGGAGAGATATGGGTGAAGAAGAAGATACAGGAACAGCAGAAGCAGACAATAAATGAATATCAACAGAAAAAAGTAAATGAGTTCTGGCAAGGATGGCAGAAGTACGAGGAAGAGTGGGTGCAGTGTGCAGGGGAGCAGCTGAAGAATAAGGGAGAGTGGTTGACGAATGAAGAAGAGGACTGGCTGAAGCAGCATAATGCGGTGGATTCAGTAAGTAATGTAGATGTGTGGCTCAAGTCAACAGGAGAAGACTGGCCAAAGATTGCTCACATTCCTTATATCCGCGGGAATGGCGATATCATACAGAATCTTTTTCACTGAAGCTTCAGATTCATTAAATCTGTGTTAACTGTGAAGGTGAAATTCAGAACTAGGTTACTATTACCCTCATATTCAATCTATTATTCATTGTTGTTTCTGTTTGGCCTCTTATTCTCGGGCATGTCATTTTGAAAACTATGCATTGTGTGATAAATTGCTGCCTGCCTAGCATGTGATGCAAACACAAAAAAAACATACAGAAAAGATTGCTAAGAAATGTACCAACAACTTTGTGATTCATATTTATAAGGCGCTGGACAGCTAATGGCGTGCAACTATTAGTTCATAGTATATTGCTTTATTGTTGTCTGCTTTGAATTGTGTGGTACAGTGTTTTCTATATTTCCCCAACATGTATGGAGTAAAGAAGGCATCTGAACTTCTACAGCATAAAGAAGGCATCTGATCTTATAAAGTTTAGCAAAGGTAATTTGAACTTTTTATGGCCGGTGCGTAGATATTATTTTAAACAAAAATGTGGTAGCATAAGCATCACATGCAGACCTATGCCTTTTTTTTAAAAAAAAAAAGGATTGTTTGACTGAACAGCTGACAACGAGATTGATACATAGCATGGTTATATTCTTCAGTTGTTCCTGTCAGCATCCATATTTACATGCAAACGAAATGAAGAGTGTTATCCTATTCTTTTTCATTTTTACCAAATCTTAGAGTGACATATGCGAGTAACCCTTCCTGATTTGCAGATTTGTCCTGTTTCTTTCAAGAAGTGACAAGTGACAGCTTTTAGGAAGCTGTTCCGTGTCCTCAGTGTCGCAGTGGAACCAACACAGCACATCCTTGGACTGCGACGCAGCTGCGTGACCGTTCTGAACCGTCTATGTGGTTTGAGCTCTGAAGTCTGATCTGGTGCGATGGGTTTCAGACAAAGACTGAAAGCCAGCAGTTTGGCTCCTCACCGGATTGCCAGGCGTTCATCGCAGGTATAGTAACATGTAAGGGTTGGTTTCATGAAGCATTTGAAATACGTTGGGGAAATGTTCCAGCTGGATGTTCTAACACGTCTCCTGATCTCCATTCTTCAGCATATAGGAGTATTTCACATCTATGTTGTTGAAGCCCAGAATAGCCTGCATCTCACAATCTCTTCCTGCTGCTGGCTGCACCAGAACTTCTCCTGCCAGACGACAGCAAACTGAGGAACCAGTGGAGAACATCAGTATGCTTCACCGGCTGTGTTCCTCGGCCATCTGTTTCATGGTCAACCAATGAATCGATGCACAATCGGCTGTCAGCATCTGTTTCCTCGGTAACAACTAACAATTGATGCCCAGTTATATTATATGCAGCGGATCCTGTGGTTATGGAGACACTATGATTTCCGGTGATAAGGGACTGAGGAGATCGAGCAATGTGCTAGGCACTAACCAGAGAAAAGTGTGGGGCGGTCACCGGTGGTGTGTGCTTTTATTCCATTCTCAGTGGGAGGTTTTACGGAACAATTTTCAGGACTATAACATCATCTAAACTGATTTTACTTGATGTTAGTTGATTTCCAAGGAATAGTTTCGTAACAAAATTTCATTTAACTACGATGTGCTGAATTGGAGGAAATCAGATGAAATGGAACTTTACGTGTAACTCACGCATATCATCTTGAAATTCCTAATCACTTTACTGTCTTTACTTACGCCTACAGACTATTCATAACTCAGATTGTTAGAAATTTAGGCAATTTCGGGCACAATTTAATTCCAAAATTAAATGTATAAACTAGCAATATTTCTATGACTTTAAGGAGTAAAATAAAACATGTGAACATGTTTATACTTATCACACAGATAAGCATATAAATAACCAAAGTTTCAGAGAGTACCCTGAAGCGGGGCCGTTGCCGGAGGCATTGGCTGCGCTGTTACCAACTGGAGTAGACATCTACTCGGTTGGCCTCAGTCGAAGTAGCCGAACTAAATCGGTGCAGGAAGAAGTTCGCAATGCAGTCCCGCGAACGGTCACCAAGATGTAGTCGACGTAGTCGTTCGGCCACCAGAATGTAGTCGACGTAGTCGTTCGGCTCGTCCACCAGGAAGTAGTCGTTCAATCGGGCAAAGCCTTTGTATTTTTGAGCAGTCACGCTAAAGCGTTACCCAAAAACCTGATTGCCCGCCTATCCCGTGCAGGATCTCAAGGCGAGCAAGGTTTCGGAGGCCTGCTCACGCTAATTCTGTGCGCGCAGAAATTAGCATTGGGGAACTCAGTTGTTGCAACTGGAGAGGGAGAAGAGAGGAGCCGAATTGCCTCAGTGCTCTGGTGCAGAATGGATGAAGGGAATGGCACTTCTTATATAGTGACTCAGGTGCTCAGGATCGTTGAACCTGGACACCATCAGAGTCATTTAGGTGATGCGGTTATGGCCATTAATTACAGATTTAATTGCACGATTAATCGCACGATTAATTGCTGTCAACGGCAAAATATCCATCACATCGCACCGCACCGGCACCTGCACGTCACGTCCGGCCGCGCACGCGCACGCGCACCGCCCGTCCGGCCGGCCGCGCCGCGCCGCGCCTCGGCCTCGGCCACGGCCACGGCCACGGCCACGGCCCGGCCCGGCCCGGCGAGGCGAGCGAGCGCGCGCGCGTGTGGTTCACCATCCTCCTCTTACCAGCTTCACAAGTGGTGTACACGAAGTCCACCTTTTAAGTCGGTTGAGACCCTCCTCAATTCCCGCTACGGAATTAAGCATTGATTCCCTAGCATTAATAGTGGGCTTTAAATTCTTTTAATGCTTTAGAAGTAATGGGCCAAGCCCATTACTACAACAATCCCCACCAAGAAATTCAAGCCACACTAGAAATACCCTCATTCCCTCATTGATATACCAGTATTCGACAAAGACTGTTAAGTTGAACTTCCATCTAGGACAAAGGCTACACTTATTCACAACTGTGCAATGGACTATGCCTTGAATTGCCAGTTTTGTGCAAACAAGTTTGACCAGAGCCCTACACTGGTACTAGGCTGCAAAAGCATCCCCGCGGTTTGGAGCTTATAAGTCATACTCCAGGCCCTTCATAAGTTTCTAGAGAATACCCAATTCTCATAGACCATGACCAGTGGTCAAACTCATATAGGTGTGTTCCTTTCAGATGTTCTGTAGGACAACATCTTTGTTTCAAGAAAACAACTCATTTGTTTAAAAGAAACCACCTGGCACACATTAAGGTATAGACCAACCTGCCATACAGATTAGAAGAGAAATGCATCTTATACACGGAATGAGCCCTTTTCACAAAGGTTCTCTTCTCACAGTCAGACTTTAGTTTGTTTCACCATCCTAATTCACGGGATCTCCGATCACATAGGACAGGTTTCCACTATAGAATGACTCACGTGGGTCTCAAGCCCAATTCCATAGATGCATTGTCTATCACATTTCGTGAAAGACCCTTTGTAAACTGATCTGCCAGATTCTTAGCCGTCTGAACATAGTCCAGGGCTATAACTCCGGAGTTTCTCAATTTTCTGACAGATTTCAACCGCCTTTTCACATGTCTAGATGACTTCATGTTATCCTTTGAACTATTCACCTTGATAATTACCGTTTGATTGTCACAGTTCATTAGGATTGCCGGTAACGGTTTTTCAACTATCGGCAAGTCCATAAGGAGCTCACGAAGCCACTCAGCCTCAACAGTGGCGGTATCTAATGCTGTGAGTTCTGCTTCCATAGTTGACCTCGTTAAGATGGTCTGCTTGCAAGACTTCCAGGAAACAGCTCCACCACCAAGTGTAAACACATATCCACTTGTGGCCTTTATCTCATCAGCATCAGAAATCCAATTTGAATCACTATACCCTTCTAGTACCCTTAGGTACCCGGTGTAGTGAATTTCATAGTTCATTGTCCCCTTCAGATAGCGCATTACTCTTTCAAGAGCCTTCCAATGATCATCTCCCGGGTTTGAAACAAACCGGCTCAGTTTGCTTACAGCAAACGAGATGTCAGGTCTTGTAGCGCTCGCTAAATACATTAATGAACCAATGATCTGAGAATATCTCAGCTGATCTCGCATTATCCTTTTGTTCTTTCTAAGAATTAAACTGGCATCATATGGTGTTGAGACAGGTTTATAGTCGCTATAACCAAAGCGACTTAACACCTTCTCCACATAGTGAGACTGTGTAAGAATCACCCCACCATTGATCTCTTTTACCAGTTTTATATTAAGGATAACATCAGCTTCTCCCAGATCCTTCATCTCAAAATTTTGAGATAAAAACTCTTTGACTTCCTTAATCACATTAAGGCTAGTGCCAAAGATCAGTATGTCATCCACATACAAGCACAAAATCACTCCTTCAGCCCCACCATAGCGATAGTACACACATCTGTCAGCTTCGTTCACAACAAAGCCGGCAGAGGTCAAAGTTCTATCAAACTTTTCATGCCACTGCTTAGGCGCTTGCTTGAGACCATATAAAGATTTTAACAACTTACAAACCATTCCTTCTTGACCCTTTGATACAAACCCATCCGGCTGATCCATATAGATCTCCTCTTCTAACTCTCCATTGAGGAAAGCCGTCTTAACGTCCATCTGATGAACGAGAAGACCATAAGAGGCTGCCAGGGAAAGTAACACTCGAATTGTGGTCAATCGGGCAACTGGTGAATAAGTGTCAAAGAAATCTTCTCCTTCTTTTTGGGTATAACCCTTGGCCACAAGCCTAGCCTTGTACTTTTCAATAGTACCATTTGGCCTAAGCTTTTTCTTGAACACCCACTTGCATCCAACCGGTTTACATCCATAAGGACGTTCAACGACCTCCCAGGTTCCATTAGACATAATAGAATCCATCTCACTCCTTACTGCTTCCTTCCAATAGTCAGCATCAGGAGATGAATATGCCTCTTCAATGGTTCTGGGTATATCATCTATGAGGTATACAATGAAATCATCACCAAAAGACTTTACAGTCCTTTGTCTCTTGCTCTTTCTCGGAGCATCATTGTTATCCTCCTCAGGATTTTCTACAAGTGTATGTTCATTGTGTTCTATCGGCTCAGCAGAGCCATCATCCTCGATGAACTCTTGCCTAGATGAACTTGTTTCATCTCTCATGGGAAAAATGTTTTCAAAAAATGTAGCATCTCTGGACTCCATTATAGTACCAACATGCATGTTAGGTACTCCAGATTTCACTATTAAAAATCTATATCCAACGCTGTGAATAGCATAACCTAGAAAGATACAGTCCACAGTTTTAGGTCCAAGCTTACGTTTCTTGGTTATTGGCACACTCACTTTTGCCAAACAACCCCATGTACGTAAGTATGACAGTGTTGACCTTTTCTTCTCCCATTCATCGAATGGAGTTATCTCTTTATTCTTTGTAGGAACACGGTTTAGGACATGACATGCAGTCAATATAGCCTCACCCCACCATTCCTTGGAAAGTCCCGCTGTATCTAACATGGCGTTAACCAAATCCATTAGAGTGCGGTTCTTTCTTTCGGCAACCCCATTTGACTGAGGTGAATAGGGAGGCGTCCTTTCATGAATAATACCATGTTCCTCGCAGAATAAAGTAAATAAATTTGAGAAATACTCGCCACCACGATCTGACCTAACTCTTTTGATCTTTCTCTCAAGTTGGTTTTCTACTTCAGCTTTATAGATTTTAAAGTAGTGTAAAGCTTCATCTTTTGACTTCAACAAATAGATGTAACAAAATCTAGTACTATCATCAATCAAAGTCATGAAATATTTTTTACCACCTTTTGTCAACACTCCATTCATTTCGCACAAATCGGAATGAATTAATTCTAAGGGTGCCAAGCTCCTTGCCTCCGCGGTCTTATGAGGCTTACGAGTTTGTTTTGATTCAACACATACATGACACTTAGAATTTTTGACAAAAGTGAACTTTGGAATTAAGCTCAAATTAGCTAAGCGCATCATACAACCAAAATTAACGTGACAAAGCCTCGAATGCCAAACATTTGTTTCATCAACGTTAATAACATTGTATGCATTTTTATTACAAACATCTGACAAAGAAAGACGGAACAAGCATCCGCTTTCATAACCTTTTCCAACAAAAGTACCAAACTTAGACAAGATACATTTATTGGACTCAAAGACTAATTTGAAACCATCTCTACACAGTAGAGAGCCGCTGACTAAATTTTTCTTGATGGTAGGGACATGCTGCACGTTCTTCAGCTGCACGGTCTTCCCCGAAGTAAACTTCAGATTTACCGTACCAACACCAAGAACACGCGCATGTGATCCGTTCCCCATCAGCAAGGAGGAAGTCCCGCCGGTCTGGTAAGAAGAGAACAAAGAAGCATCAGCACAAACATGAATATTAGCACCAGTGTCAACCCACCACTCGGGTGAACCAAAGACTGAAAGAACAGTAGGTAATAAATTACCGTACCCCGAAGTTCCTCCAGGCTCGCTAATAACCATGTTGGTGGAGTCGTTGCCTTTGCGGTTCGGACACTTTGCAGCAAAGTGATCCGTACTAGCGCACACATAGCAGGCTCCCATCTTCTTCTTCTTAAAAGTGGTTGTCTTCTTAGTCTTTGGTTGGTTCTGCGGTGGCTTTTTCTTGTTCTTGTGGGAGTTGTTCTTCTGAACAAGATTGGCACTTGAACCACCAACAACTCCTTTCCCACGTATGTCCTTTGCTCTCGCCTTCTTCTCAACATCAAGAGTCCCTATGAGTCCATCTATTGTGAACTCCCGTCTCTTGTATTTTAGAGAAGTAGCAAAGTCCCTCCAAGAAGGTGGCAGCTTAGAGATTATACCTCCGGCCACAAACTTATTGGGTAACACACATGGGGACTCTTTGCTGCAATTTTTGAGATCTTTTGCCAGAGTATGTATTTCATGAGTCTGTTCCACTACAGAACGGTCTTCGACCATCCTGTACTCAAGGAACTGCTCCATGATATACAACTCACTCCCGGCGTCAGATACTCCATATTGAGCCTCAAGAGCATCCCACAATGCTTTGCCAGTTGGCAGCCGGATATAAGAATCCACCAGGTTATCACCGAGAACACTAATGATCAAGCCTCGAAAGAGGATATCAGCCTCATCGAACGCACTCCCTTCCTCTGGAGAGAATTGTTCAGGCTTACCCTCTTTCACATGGATCACTCTCGATAGTGTTAACCACAGTATAAGCCGCTCTTGCCAACGTTTGTAATTTGAACCATCAAAAGGTGGTGGTTTGATTGATGCAGCAAAGCTAGATACCGAAAGCCTATTAACACAATCAGGTTTTTGGATTGTTAGAAATTTAGGCAATTTCGGGCACAATTTAATTCCAAAATTAAATGTATAAACTAGCAATATTTCTACGACTTTAAGGAGTAAAATAAAACATGTGAACATATTTATACTTATCACACAGATAATTATATAAATAACCAAAGTTTCAGGGAGTACCCTGAAGCGGGGCCGTTGCCGGAGGCATTGGCTGCGCTGTTACCAACTGGAGTAGACATCTACTCGGTTGGCCTCAGTCGAAGTAGTCGAACTAAATCGGTGCAGGAAGAAGTTCGCAGTGCAGTCCCGCAAACGGTCACCAAGATGTAGTCGACGTAGTCGTTCGGCCACCAGAATGTAGTCGACGTAGTCGTTCGGCTCGTCCACCAGGAAGTAGTCGTCAATCGGGCAAAGCCTTTGTATTTTTGAGCTACCCAAAAACCTGATTGCCCGCCTATCCCGTGCAGGATCTCAAGGTGAGCAAGGTTTCGGAGGCCTGCTCACGCTAATTCTGTGCGCGTAGAAATTAGCGTTGGGGAACTCAGTTGTTGCAACTGGAGAGGGAGAAGAGAGGAGCCGAGTTGCCTCAGTGCTCTGGTGCAGAATGGATGTTGGAGAGGGAGAAGAGAGGAGCCGAGTTGCCTCAGTGCTCTGGTGCAGAATGGATGAGGGGAATGGCACTTCTTATATAGTGACTCAGATGCTCAGGAATGGATGAGGGGAATGGCACTTCTTATATAGTGACTCAGGTGCTCAGGATCGTTGAACCTGGACACCATCAGAGTCATTTAGGTGATGCGGTTATGGCCATTAATTACAGATTTAATTGCACGATTAATCGCACGATTAATTGCTGTCAACGGCAAAATAGCCACCGCACCGGCACCTCACCTCACCTCACGTCCGGCCGCGCACGCGCACCGTCCGGCCGCGCCGCGGCACGGCCCGGTGAGGCGAGCGAGCGCGCGCGCGCGTGTGGTTCACCATCCTCCTCTTACCGGCTTCACAAGTGGTGTACACGAAGTCCACCTTTTAAGTCGGTTGAGACCCTCCTCAATTCCCGGTACGGAATTAAGCATTGATTCCCTAGCATTAATAGTGGGGCTTTAAATTCTTTTAATGCTTTAAAAGTAATGGGCCAAGCCCATTACTCCAACACAGATACACATGGGTTGTCATACAGTTGTACTGTTGCAGCAAACTTACATTTTTATCCATCATCATCAATAGCAGAAAAAAAACAAGCAAGCAATAGTTGCATATGCCTGACTCCTAAGTCCTGGGGCTTCGTTTTCCCTGGCAACAAAATGGACGGCAGTGAGCTTTGCCCATTTAAATCTGGATACCACGATCTTTACAGTTGTACGAACAAAAGCCAAATCAAACATCATCGCAGGAAGCTGATACATGTTTTTTTTTATTCAGAAGCTGATACATGGTGAATATGAGGTGCGGGATTCCTGTGGCAAACAAATCTGCAACGGAGCGAGATACCGGCTCGTTCCGAAAGATTAGTCAAACCAACTCATCCCACGCGCACGGCGTCAATCCCCTGTCTTCTCCCTGCGCGTACTCCTGCTCTGCAGTCCCAGGAGAGAATGTGGAGTGTTATGGGATGTGAGAGAAGTATCATCACCATGACATTTTTCTAGCTCGATTACCTAGTTCATAGTCTAACTGTTCGATGACACTGACACTGGTAGACCGCATACACGATTTTACACTAACTCTCTTTTGCCGTATCAGCAAATTTAATGCTAATGATAATCTCATGATACTCCCATTGAGATTGACCTTATGCTAGGAATAACCGTGTAAAACGTCACTTTACTCAATTACAATATATTAGTAGGTGGGGATCCCCCATGTTGCTAAAAAAATAAAAAAATATTTAAGTAGACTTATTTTTTCTTACATACATTATTTCAATTAATTAATATATTTCATGTCAGTGGATACCGTGAGCCATAAAGAACCACACATTTCAAACCCAACTTGAGAAAGTGTGAAAATATGTAAATTGGCTTATTGAAAACTTACAAAGTATGAAATTCGCTGAAGGAAAACTAAATTGGTTTACCTTGCTTGCACGCTTAGTTGATGTCTTAAGATGTGTCCAAAAATTCCTTCTCTTTCTAGTAGAGACAGAATTGTATGTCACGTACATGTTTAAATCGAAATCCTAAAAATTGCCGCCGTGAACAATCTGGTGGGGGTGGGCTATAGGATGCAAAGAAATACTTTATCATCAGCCTATAGGATGCAAAGAAATACGTTCATAGTAGCGAACTAAAGGTGGGATGTGCGTGTACGCAAAGCATGTACCGTGGATTGAAATTATTAAAAAAATATGTACAATGACATAAATAAATGATGTTGAAGTTGGAGAAGACAACTCCAAGGTGTTTCTCTTCAAAGATAATTAGTGAAATACAGACTTGAAATACATAAAGGCCTGATGATTTAAATGTAAAATCCTTTTGAACGCTTAAAATGTAAGATCCTTTTGAATGCAAATGGCATGAGCTATGCCTCTCAATTAAGAAGGAATAACGTTTAAATATAAGTCAGCAAGGCGTATACCGCGACAAAACTTGTCAATTAAGAAGGAATAGCGTTTAAATATAAGTTCGGTTCAACAAAAAAAAGTCAGCAAGGCGTATACCGCGACAAAACTACAGGGGATAATAAGCAACACACCCATACACTAGGTGAACAAAAGGAATTAAGAAGGATACTTAGACACCCACCTGTTGAGCCGTTTTGAAAAGTCTCCAATTATGTGATAACTGTGTTTTAATGCAAAGACAGAATATATTTAAAGCACTATGGTCCAATGGCGGACCTAGGATTGAAACTTGGGGTATGTCATGTCAAAATTTTAACATACAATTCGGTATTCAGTACAATATAAAAAATCGGTATACAACAAAAAAAATCCACAAGCAATTCGGAATATAGGCAATTAAGTTCATTACTTGCATAGATTACAATATAAACAGTAGAAGCATATTAATGGTGTTGGTGTGTTTGGTTGAGCTGTGACTTTTGAAAAGAACTGTTGTGAGCTGTGGGCTGTGGAAAAGCAGTTGTGGAAAAACAGTTGTGGTTAAAGTTGGCTTTGGGTAAAAGTAGTTGCGGCTTTTGAGCCTTTTGGTTGACTTTCTGACTTCTGCAAAAGCAAAAGCAAGTTGGAAAGCTCAACCAAAGACACCTTAAGTCTTAGAAATGCATAAAATAAGCTTACACACTTACAATAGTTCAAAGAGAACACTTTAACTTTTTTTATTAGGTCTACGCTTCCTAAAGTTCATGAAAGTATTAATTATATCATCTTCTGATATCTCGCTCGATGAATATGTGTAGACAATCATCCAAAAAACTATATATCTCCCATCTTATTTCTCAGCTTAATTTTGATAAAAGTCGACCCTTTCAACACTTATCGTTACCATCGGTAGAAGTAAGACCAATTTTAGAAGATTATAAACCATATTATAAATCTTATGCCTCCCAGTTTGAACTAGCTTAACTGAAAGGTCAACAAGATTGATAAGGCCTTTGAAGCTTCCTCATGTTTAATGTCATCAATATAATTGTCAAGTTGTAATTCAAATTTGACCAAATCCGAATTAAAGAAGTTAGAAGGGCTAGCTTAGGGTATGCCGCGGCATACCCTGGCTACCCTGTAGGTCCGCCGGTGCTACTAGGGTCACTTCGAAAATATGTTGCTAGATGATTTGGAGCTGAGGGGGGAAAAAACTAGCTACATCTGCAACTATTGCCTGTTGAGCATGCCTAAGGGCATGTACAACGCGGCATTTTGAGCCGTCTATAAGCCGTACATTTTGCAAAAAAAAACACCCCACCGACGCGAGTCAATAGCACCCTCGTCGCCTCGTGAGGCGACGGCGTGGGTTCGTTCCGCGATGCGAGAAGACGACCTCGGCGCCCTGTTGTACGTTGTGTTGTGGCTTGTTGACGATAGCCACGGATCGAGTGCGGATGACCACGATCTGGGCGGGAAGGGCGTATCGGTGGGATAGGTGTACCGTTGTGCTCAACGCGCCACCCGTGCTGGCTGCCGCATTGCCGCCCACCTTGCCACCCGCACCGCCAAGCCTGCCGCAGAGGAGGTAGAGAGGTGGATCACTCGCACCGGCAGTGGAGGAGGTGGCACGCCGGGCGCTGCCGGCGACAAGGACCAGACAGGGGAGGGGGCAATGTGCCGGTGGAGCAGATAGGGTTGGTAGCGGCTAAGCGAACATGGCTCGATGGGGCGGTGCTGGTAGAGTGCTGCCTTCCTCCAGCCACTCGTCGGCCGCACCGTGCTGCTCACTGGCCATGCCGCGCGCACTGCTCGCCGGCGTGCTACCCTGCTCGCCGCCCTGCCCGCACGGAAGGGATAAGGCTGGAGGCGTATTTTAGTTTTTATTTTCTATTAGTCTATATATATACTGTATATATATTTTTTCAAGCAAATAATATCTCAAGAAAGCAACATTATAGCATGCAAAGATAAAAGGTACATTTGATCACCATGATTTTATATGCACATATAAGCATTAAATAGTATACAAACAACTAAATAGATGATAGATTGTATGTGCCGCCTATTTAGCCATCTTTATTATACGCCGCAGTCCGACAGTGGTGAGGTCCGGTCTGCGAGACGTCGGCCAGCGTCCGGCGAGGTTGATGCCGTGCTCGAGCGGGACAGAGAGGTCCTGATTGCGGATCCCACAAATCGCGTGTTGAAGAATCGGCGTCCCCACCCAACGCGGGTCTGGGGTGCCGAAACCGGATCATGCATGAGAAACTGTTTGTACCAATTTTTTCTTCTCTTCTCGTTAACTCTCTTACAATATCAGCACTTTGCTTAGGCCATTTCACTAGAGTTTTATGCAGGGCTTCATAGTATTAAAAATTATCAATTTTGCTAATATGGTAAGGAGAAAAGTATAGAATTTTATAGGATGTGAAGAGAGTATAATCACCATAAGACTCATTTGGTACAATTACTTAATTCACAGTTTAGGTAACTATGCTGTGAAACTGTGCACTGAGATTGACCTTATGTGACTGGCTGTTTAATGCTATGGAAAATATATGAGCGGCCCTGTTTGGTAGGGCTCCAAGAGCGGCTCCGGCCGGAGCCCAGCCAAACGCATGTTTTTGCTGCAGCTCCAGGCGAGAAGCCAGCGCTGGAGCCGGTTGCGGCTTCCATACGGGAGGTGGAGCCACATTTTCGTGGCTCCAAGCGGCTCCGCCCCTTTCGTCCTATAGTGCCCCTCCTCCGGCCGTTGCTCCCCCGTCTCCTCCCGCGCCATCCTCTGCCGCTGCCCGAGCCCCGCCGCACGCGCCGCTACTGCCTCGTCGCGTTCCGGCCACCGCGCTCCGCTCCAACCGCTCGCCCGCCTGCTGCACAGGGGACGGGGTAGAGGAAGCAGGGGATCCCGATCCCGCTGGCGAGATGGCCCGCTGCCGCCTGCTCCACCTCGCCCTCGCGGCCGGAGACGCACATGGGCGGCGGCGCTGGAGCCCGCGGCCGGCGCGGGCTGGAGCTCCGGCGCGGCCGCCGCGGGTTGGAGCTCCACCGCGGACGGCGCGGGGCAGCTCGACAGGGTGGAGGGAGGAGGGGGAGGGAGGGGAGCTCGAGCCCTGCGCCTCGCCGGCTCGACGCAGCGGAGGGTGGATGGACGGAGGGGGAGCTCACCACGAGGGAGGAAGATGGGCGTGCGGCGGTGAGCTCGAGGCCGGCCGAGCACCACCCGAGGCCATGCCCCGCCCACCGGCCTGCTCCGCCCGCCCGCCGGTCAACCACCGCCTGCTCCGCCCGGCGGCGGGGGGCGAGGTGTCCGGCATCGTAGAGGAGGAAGAGAGCAAGATGGAGGGGAGGAGAATGGTCTGAATGGATAAGGAAGAGAGGGAAAAAAAGAAAACGGGAGAGAAAAAGAAAAAGAGAGGAAAATAAGAAGGTGTAAGGATCACCGGGGTGTCCGACCCTAGAGGGGGAGGGGGTGAATAGGGTCGCTAATCGCCTTTCTATCCTAGGGCTCAATCTAATTGCATAAGATAAACCTAACACGTCCTACACATGCTAGTTATGACTAAGGTTTATCTATGCCACCCTCTACTTACCCCAAAAGACTTGCAACCTATAGACAATCCTAATCAAACTAACTAGGAAAGTAAAGGTAAGAAAGAAAGAGTAAATGCAGAAACGTAATGCGGTAAGTAAAGCGGTAAAGGAGAGGATATGCAAACTCCCGTGAAGACACCAAGACACACGATTTAACGTGGTTCGGTTAGGACACCAAAGTCCCTCCCTACGTCCACGGCCACTTGCTCACAAAGAACAAGTGGGATGCCGAGTCTCTTCGCTTGATCACCGTCTTGCCACGCCTCCAAGGCTCCCGACAAGCAAAGGCTAAGTGACGCCAAGTCACAAAGACGAGGTCACCGCCACCGTCTATCTCGAAGCGTCACCACGGCACCGTCTTCACTATCTTGGAGCTTTAACACCAAGTAGGGGCCTCCTTCCCCGCACAAAGTGTCGTTGCCACTCCACACCAAGTCGGAGGGTCACACGACGAGTACACAAGTTGCTTGCCGCAGCAAGACTTTCTCTCAAGCTAGTTTTCTCAAGAACTAAGCCTAAACAAGCACTAAGCACTCTCACAAGTGTGCTTAAGCCTATATGATGTACAATGAAGCTCTATGGTGGTTGGAGATGATCTTTAGCTCTAGTATACTTCTTTGAACTCCAGCACACTCAAATGACCCGGCCTTGGGGGTATATATAGGCAGCACAAGCAAATATAGCCGTTGGAGAAAAGCTGCCAGAAATGTGCTTAACACCGGTTAATCCGATGCTCCCCAAATTGCCATCGTCGGTTTAACCGGTGATACTAAACTGCCCACTGAAAACTAGCCGTTACGTGTACGGGCAATCAACCGACGCAATCGACCGGTGTATGTAATATTAGCGTCGGTTTAACCGGTGAGTGCAACTGTCCTCTGATCCTTGAAAAACAAACTCTCTGGACAACTGCACCGACGCCATTAACCGGTGCATCATCGGTTCATCCGATGTATGCATTTTTCTTGGTCTGCTTCTATCATTGCACCGACGTATTCAAACTTCCTATCGTCGGTTCATCCGGTGCCAAACCCTAGCCCGCAGGCCATCTCTGTCATTGCACCGATGAGTACATTTTGCCTTACGTCGGTTTAACCGGTGATACTAAAACTCCCAGACGTGCTCAAGTCAATGCACCGACGTGTGTAATTTGCTTGGCGTCGGTTCAACCGGTGACTTGATTTCTTTTAGGTTTCAGGGCGCTGCCCTGAGACCCGCGAGGGGCGGCTCCCCCTCGACCCCCGTCCGCTAACCGGGTAGCGGAACCCCCGTAGGGGCGGCCCTTCGGGCCTAGCTTCGCCTCTCTTCTCTTTGTCATCACTTGAACCTAAAAGCCTGAGTATATCATCTAAGCAAACACATTAGTTCAAGTGTTGCGTGTGTCATCAATCGCCAAAACATTATATTGAAATATGGCATGAGAGGCCATTTTCGCTACAGAAGGAAAAAAAGAAAATATAAGGAAGGGTAATTTATATATTTTACCATTCAATCCAATAGGTGAAGCTGCTTTGTCAAATGTTTTTCAAAATGGCTCTAACTCCAGTAGAGAAGCCGCTCCATCAGAAGAGTCAGAGCTGGAGTTGTTTTTGGAAGAGCCGAAGTGAAACGAACATGACACCATTTATGCCATTTCGAGTGATTTTGGTGATCGAATGACAACACAACACTTGAACTAATATGATTGTTAAGATGATCATTCTCAGGCTTTTAGGTTCAAGTGATGACAAAGAGAAAAAAAAAATAGGCGTAGCAAGGCCCGAAGTGCTACCGACTGAAAAAATAGGTTCAGTCGGTAGCACCGGAAGAACCGACGCATGAAACATCGGTGCATCCGATGGTTGTCGGAAGAACCGACGCCATGGCAGAAGGGTATTGGGCGTCCTATGTTCTAGAGACGATGTCAAGAGCCCAGGAGAAGATTCTTCAGCACCGGTTGAACCGGTGAAGCATCGGTGCATACCATCGGTGTAATGACGTCAGCTGTCAGGAGAAGATTCTTAAGCACCGGATGAACCGGTGATGCATCGGAACAAAGCATCGGTTCAACCGATGATCACTGTGTCAGCTGTCAGGAGTTCAACGGCTACTTCGGTTTATGAGTGACCGGATGAACCGACGCTACCCCTGCCAGAGGCATCGGTTCATCCGATGGTACGCAGAATTTTGCTGACCGTTGGAGTAACGGCTACAAGACTTGGTGGCATATATATACGCCTCACCCCGGCCATTTGAAGTTTGCTGGAGTTGCTGGACATCCCACACACACCCAAAAACATCTCCAAGCCATACAAAAGCATCAAGATCATATTCTTAGCCCTTAGCACACTTTGAGAGTGTTGTGTAAAGAATTATCTCTTAGTGAGTGAGATTGCAAGGCCTTGAGCCTTTGTGCTGTGGTTCTCTAGTGAACCAAAACAAAAGCTTGGTGCGCCGGCACCTTGGAGCGTGAAGCTCGCCGGCAACGTCATCGACCCTCCGACTTGGTGTGGAGCGGCGACGACATCTTTGTGCGGGGGACGTGGAGACCCCCATCCTTTGTGGAGAAGCTCCTTAGTGGAACCCGGGGCCAAGATGATCGTGATTGTGTTCAAAGAAGAGACTTGGTGGCCGAGTAGCAATACTCTTAGTGAGTGCTACAACAACGTGGATGTAGGTGTGTCTTTGTGGCTAACCGAACCACGAGATAAACACCCGTGTCAAGAGTTTGCTATCTCCTATCCCGCTCTCTAAGCTTCCGCATTTCATACTAGCAATTTATGTACATTTATTTTCATAGAATAGTTTCTTGGTAGGAAAGACTATAGGTTGCTAAACTCTTTTGGATAGGATTTTCACACTAGAACAACCTAATTGCACATCTAAATAGCATGTTTTAGTTTAAGTTTTGTGCAAACTAGTTGGAGTCATAGGTCAAAATTTTTATTAGTGTCTAATTCACCCCCTCTGCCTCTTAGCCTAGAGCACCCGATCACTTTCAGCTCTGCCAAACAGACCCGAAAATAATATATGAGCGGGAGGGTTAGAACTGCCCTAACACTTCACCTGTTATCACCAGACATTCGCGAGTGCTTAAGCAAATTGCCCTCGCACCGGCCACAGGAATCTCGCGCCATTGCGTCGTGCACGAGAGAGACTCTTCTAGAAAATTGGAGCGCTTGGCTATAGTGGAACCCGTCCTAACGAAACCGTCACAAAATTTCGTGCAGGAGACGCTGCCCGGTGGACCGGGCTGTACGTCGTGGACCTTGGAATTGGGAGCTCGTAAAACCCCGCAGCGAAAAGACCAAAATAAACCCAGGCTGTGTTTAGATGAGGGGAATTGGGGGAGAAAAAGTCATGTCAGTCACTGTAGTATACTGTAGCACTTTTCGTTTGTTTGTGGTAAATATTATCCTACCATGATCTAACTAGGCTCCAAAGATTCGTCTCACAACGTACATCAAAACTATGCAATTAGTTTTTTTATTTAACTATATTTAGTACTCCATGCATGAGTTATTTGCTATATTTAATGTTTTGATGTGATAGGAGATGTGATGGAAAGTTTGGAAATTTTGGTGGAAACACACCCCCAGAAATTCCAGACAGACCAGACCAAACAAACCCAACGAGCTGCAGGCGCAGACGCTCCTCCCTCCCCCTCCGCCTCCCTCTCGACGTCTCGTCGCCGGCCTCGCGCCGGCTCCGCGTGCCCGCCTCCGGGCCCCGAGACCGCGGGACGTAGCCCTGGCCCCCGCCATTTGACGCGGAGGCCGCGGCCGCCATGTCGTGGGGCCTGGGCTGGAAGCGCAGCTCCGAGATCTTCCACCTCACCCTCGACTACGGCGACTGCGCCGACACCGACGACCACCAGCCCTCGTCCCCTCCCGCCCCGCCCTCCTCGTCCCCGCCCTCCTCGGCCTCGTCGACCCCGGCATGCTCCTCCTCGCCCACCGCCGCCACTCGCAGCGGGGACCTCGGCTTCCGCATCGACCTCGACTGGTCGGCGGGGGACGACGAGGACCAGGTCGCGCTGCGGCTCCAGTCCCAGCTCATGGTCGCGCTGCCCCCGCCCCACGACGCCGTCTCCGTCGACATGACCCCGATCGACGGCGGGGAGGAAGGGGTGCGGATCGAGATGCGGGTGGTCCGGAGGCGGGAGGCGCTGCGGTCGGTGCGCGTCTCGCGCGCCCCGGGGTCCGCGCTCGGAAGCGGCGACGGCGGGGGCGTGCTCGCGCGGCTCATCAGATCCAACCTCGCGCCCGCGCCGGCCGTGGACGGGCCCACCGCGGCCGCAGGCGTGCCCGTGCTCGCGGATCACTGGCGCCCAGTCGCCGTGCTCAGCCTCTGCAACTGCGGATTGTCGGTGAGTCCGTTCTTCACTCCCTAGCTTCTCGTCCCAGCAAAACGAAACCACTTCCCAACAGCCACCATTTCCATGCACGCTTTGTTGGCGGAGAATCCAGCTAGTCCTGTAGCTGCTCTGCGATCTCGGATTTGGCATTGTGGTGTTTTAGGTGTTTGTGTAGAGATTTTGATCAGATTTATGCAAATGCCACATAGTTTTAGTTTTATAAGATGTTCTGATCAGCTCTAACCGTGGGTTGTCTAACTTTGATTATGTTTTAGAAGATGTTGCTGTTAACTAGATGTCATTTGTTTCAAGAGGAAAACATGTTTTCAGGTAAATGAGAAGCAGAAGAGGATATAGGAATGTTGCGTTATTATTGTTGTTTCTGCTTTGTGAACATACATTTTGTATTTGTCTGTATTGAATAAACTCCCAAGTTTCCTGTTGCTTTCTTCACCTATCTATATGGGTATGAAATTTAGGGAAATGGGTATCTAGATATTACTCATAACTATGAAATGCTGCAAAAAATTTGGCAGGTTCTTCCAGTTGAGTTAACCCGCCTTCCACTTCTTGAGAAGCTATATCTTGACAATAATAAATTGTCAGTTTTGCCCCCTGAAGTTGGTGCCTTGAAGAATATGAAAGTGCTGTCAGTTAACAACAACATGCTAATTTCTGTCCCTGGTTAGTATGCATATGCAATTTAATCTATATAGCTCTAAAGATTTCTTTATATTCTAACTTCTGCAGATTTACATTTGCTCAAGATCATACATAATCAACTGCCCTCGCAACAATCTAATTTTTTTTTGTTTCTCACACAAGCAGTAGAACTGCGACAATGCGTTATGCTGGAGGAATTATCACTAGAACATAACAGGCTTGTCCGGCCATTGTTGGATTTCAGGTTATTAATGCTTATCTGTGGAGTTCTTTGTCATAGTGATTGCTTCTAATTGGTGCCATCTCCTCATGATTCATTCTCTGTTCCCCACAGGTCAATGCCCAAGCTCCGAATCTTGCGCTTGTTTGGAAATCCTCTAGAGTTTCTTCCAGAAATTTTGCCACTGCATAATCTCAGGCATCTCACGCTTGCAAATATTAGAATTGAAGCAGTGGAAAGTCTTAAATCTGTCACTGTGCAAATAGAGGTACCTAAACTATCCTCTCCTTCTATTGTTCTCCTTGTTAGGTCATCTCATAACTACCAACTTTTCTGATGAGAGCGTTTGGATTTTATTTTCAGACTGAGAATAGTTCCTACTTCATTGCAACCAGACACAAACTTAGCGCCTTTTTCTCCCTTGTTTTCCGCTTCTCTTCCTGTCACCATCCTTTGCTAGCTTCTGCTTTGGCCAAAATAATGGAAGATCGCAGCAACCATGTTGCTATTAGCAAAGAAGAGAATGCTGTCAGGCAGCTTATAAGCATGATAAGCAGTGATAATCGTCATGTGGTACACCACTACATACCCCAACTAGCTCTCTGTAGTGATTCATGTTTCAAGCTAGTATTCCTTATTCTTTTTTAATTTTCAATTACCTTTGCAGGTTGAGCAGGCATGCCTTGCTATTTCATCACTGGCATCTGATATTGCATCAGCCATGCAGCTGATTAAGTGTGACATTATGAAGCCTATTGAAGCTGTACTAAAATCATCTGATGAAGAAGAGTTAGTATCAGTATTGCAAGTAGTCGTCACCTTAACTTTTGTTTCCGATCATGTTGCTCAAAAGATGTTGACGAAAGATGTGCTGAAGTCACTGAAAGCACTTTGTGCACATAAGAACTCCGAGGCAAGATGAACTGGATTTAGGCTCTGGTTGATATATTGTTGGATAACCACCAGAGAGCTCATAATTATTTGCTTCCTTTTGTTAGGTGCAACGTCTATCTCTATTTGCAGTTGGCAATTTGGCTTTCTGCTTGGAGACTCGTCGCACCCTCATGCATTCTGAAAGCTTGCGTGACCTTTTAATCCGCTTAACTGTCTCACAAGAGCATCGTGTGGCAAAGGCAGCTGCACGTGCTTTGGCAATCTTAGGTATACTTATTCTTGGTCCGTGATAGCACTCCTTGTGCATAATCAATAACCATAACATGTCTTTATGTGTTTGTGAATCTTTTCAAACCATTTAGGGGAGAATGAGAACTTGCGTCGAGCAATAAGAGGAAGGCCAGTTGCTAAGAAGGGCCTACGCATTCTATCAATGGATGGTGGTGGCATGAAGGGCCTTGCAACTGTTCAAATGCTTAAACAGATAGAGCAAGGAACTGGGAAACGCATACATGAAATGTTTGACCTTATATGTGGTACATCCACTGGTGGCATGCTTGCAATGGCTCTTGGAATCAAGCAGATGACTTTGGATCAGTGTGAAGAAATATACACAAAACTTGGTGCATCTCTTTTGCCTTTTGAAGTTTCCTCGCCAATGCCAATGTGTTTCGTTACCAACTGAACTGCTGACTTTCCTAGGAAAACTTGTGTTTGCTGAACCTATCCCAAAGGATGAAGCTGCTACTTGGAAAGAGAAGATTGATCAACTTTTCAAAAGTTCGTCACAAAGTTTTAGAGTGGTTGTACATGGGTCCAAGGTATTAATGAAGTGATAAGTTTGATATTGTGTGTGCTGTTTCATGTTAATGAACACTGGAGTGACTAAGGGTTTAATTACAGCACAGCGCAGATCAATTTGAGAGGTTACTAAAGGAAATGTGTGCCGATGAAGATGGTGACCTTCTAATTGAATCTGCTGTAAAAGGCATTCCGAAGGTTTTTGCTGTCTCCACTTTAGTCAGTGTCATGCCTGCCCAACCATATATATTCCGTAACTATCAGGTTTGTTATCCTGCCTGAATGTTTTTTCTATTATCAGTTCTAAATTAGTTTCTCACGTTGTATGATGGAACCAACTTAATCCTCATAATTAAATAAAAATATTGCTAAAATGCACAATTTTATATTGCATTGTTCATCAGAATATATGTTGTCCACAAGGGCACAAGGACATAGCTTCGCAGTTGTTTCGTTCTCTTTTCCCTTTATTGACTGTTGAGAGTTGGAATATATATTCATATGTTAACCCAACAACCTGTTACAGTATCCTCCTGGCACTCTGGAGGTATCACCAGGAATGGCAGAAAGTCCGTCAATTGGTGCAATCGGTACAACTGTTTCTGGTGCACCAGTCGGTATTAAACGCGGTGCCTTCATGGGGAGCTGCAAGCATCGTGTGTGGGAAGCGATAAGAGCATCTTCTGCAGCTCCATATTATCTGGATGATTTTTCTGTTGGTAAATATTTGTAGCGTCAGCTGTGGCTTCTATTTTGCGTTACAGAGTGCCTCTATTTCTTGAAGGCCTCTTGATATGGCATGTTCCTCAGTCATCATTCTTCCTTATTCTGTTCTGATCATCTTTTTTCAGATGCAAATCGTTGGCAAGATGGAGCTATTGTAGCCAACAATCCCACAATCTTTGCCATAAGAGAAGCACAACTTTTGTGGCCTGATACACGGATAGACTGTCTAGTCTCGATAGGATGTGGATCAGTTCCAATTAAGGTAATGCAATGGTTCTTGTTCTGTTGTTGAAAATAACTTAAACACTCAGCCATAGATAGTCATACAATCTGAATAATTCAGAAATTGTCTTGATAGAAGGTGGAGGTACCTTTGATGTTGAATCTGGCAACATCTATAATATGTAGAATTATGTATGAATAGTCTGAACTAAACAGATTTAAATGTAATCGACATAAATCCAAAACATCTATTTTGAGGGCGTATTTAAAAGACCCGACCAGGTGGAGAGACGTGCCCCTGGTTTTGCCCTTAAGAAGTTTGTACCAGCCAGTGTAACTCAGGAGTATTTAAGTAGCATATATTGTCCTCCATCTTGTAGAAAACAGGCCACATCTCTTACTAAGAGACTGAAATGATCAAAGATGAGTACTGATTTCTTGTAAATTTAAATGCTACCTTGTACACTAAATTACTTTTAGACTCCCAGAGAACTTTGATATGAGATATACATCTTTGGCCCAGAGTTTCTTATATATATGTTTATTTCCATGTATGCTTCTAGAGTCGGAGAGGTGGATGGCGCTATTTGGACACAGGGCAAGTGTTAATAGAAAGTGCATGCTCAGTGGAACGAGTTGAAGAAACTTTGGATACACTGATACCAATGCTTCCTGAAATGCAATATTTCCGCTTTAATCCAGGTAATTCAACTTGAGGAAACCATTAGCGTTTGCTCAAGAGAAGGAAGTTATTAACAAGTTGGAAGCCGTAGCAACATAACCATAATTTTGTACTACTTTTGATATGTTTGAACCTGATAAGCCTGCATATTCAAATCAGTGAGCCTATTGTTATTTCGGCAGTTGATGAACGGTGTGGTATGGAGTTAGATGAGACTGATCCTGCAATCTGGCTTAAGTTGGAAGCTGCAACCGAGGAGTACATTCAGAAGAATTTTCTGTCTTTCAAGAATCTTTGTGAGCTTCTGGTCCCAAGATACCAAGAGGAAGAAAAGTCATCTGATATTTACAAATCCCTGTCATTTTCAAGATTGACATCATTAAATCAAGGTTTGTCTTTCCCATATTTCAGCATTTTTCAAATATTTGGATTATTTAGATTATATATTCTTTTCATTTTTCTCCTAACAGGTTTCAGTGAAAGTAATCCTACCTTAGGGTGGAGGCGTGTGGTTTTACTTGTGGAGGCTTCATTTAGTCCTGATTTTGGGAAGAAAATAAATCATGCACGTTCCCTTGAATCTTTCTGCTCCCAGAATGGCATTAGATTGTCTCTTATGAACAGTGCTTCTGGGTTTGGGAAGCCAGGCACTGCACTTCCTACTCCAATAACTTCTCCCTTGTTTACTGGAAGTTTCCCATCTAGTCCACTTCTATACAGTCCAGAGGGCACTCAACGGATTGGTCGAATCGACCTAGTTCCGCCGCTTAGCTTGGATGGCCACCCAACTACAAAGTCCTCACCACCAACATCACCACTGAAGTCAAGGCAGCCATCGGCACATGTTCGGTCATTGTATGATAAATTGCAGAATATGCCTCAAGTCGGTGTGATACACCTGGCTCTTCAAAATGATTCAACTGGTTCAGTATTGAGGTATTCACTTGCTTCATCATATTTTATTTTCTTTCTGGTTTATAGTTATGAGTGTCTGACAAAAAAAAACTACTGTTGCAGTTGGCAGAATGATGTATTTGTGGTTGCTGAGCCTGGAGAACTTGCAGACAGGTTTCTGCAGTCTGTCAAAACTAGCTTGTCAAACTTGTTGCGTGGGCGTAGTAGCAAAGGCGCATATTCATTGTCCAAGATTTCATGTTTATCTGAGTTGGTTGCTGAATGGTCATCTTTTGAAATTGGTGGGATACACCACCGCTATATAGGTCGTCAAACACAAGTAGGAATTGCCTTTTCTTGCTCTTTGTTCCAATTAAATCATTTTTTTTCTCGAACACGAAGGAGGACTGCGCATCTATATATTAAGAAGAAAAGTTCCAATTAAGTCATTATTAAGTTATCCATTGCCGCAGGTAATGGAAGATAACCAAGAAATTGGTGCGTATATGTTTAGGAGGACAGTGCCTGCTGTTCACATGGCACCTGAAGATGTTCGATGGATGGTAAGTCAAAATGTGTAGCTTGCACTATGTGCTGCTCTTAATATTATGTTTTCCCAGAATTGATCCCTCATATCGCATGCCAACTGTGAAAGTTATGAAGTATGGCAACCAAATGTCCAAATGGGCTGTACAAACACTCTGAATAGGATTCAAGTAGAAAACATGACAATGGCACCATAATGGTTTGGTTAGTTAAAATGTGGCCAAGGAAGAAGCAATAGCCAAATTGAATTATTTTCCAAAGTCAATCTTCTAACACCCTAACAGCCAGTGAAACTAGCCTTTGTGCATTTTGCACTGGTCCTCAATTGCACCCTGCCTGTGATCTAGCTCATTTATCTTTAAGTCCAACAAAGCTAATAGAACCTGTTTCCTGGGCCAAGTTAACCTATGAGTACCACTGAAGATGTTTACACTTCCTTTTATTCATTATTATTGTGCTTCTTTCGATGCATTTCTAGAGTTTTAGGGCATCTGAATTTATTACATATATGATGTCCCAGGTTGGAGCATGGAGGGAGAGGATCATTGTATGCAGTGGTAAGTATGGCCTTGCACATGGCCTGGTGAAAGCATTCATGGACTCTGGTGCAAAAGCAGTCATCTCTTCATCCATTGAGCCTCCAGATTCCCAGGCAATAGCCTACTATGGGATGGATGTAAATGGAAGCCTGGAGAATGGGAAGTTTGTCATAGGTGATGAGGAAGCTGACGAGTCGGAGCCTGAACCTGTCAGCCCTATAAGCGACTGGGAGGACAGCGACGCTGAGAAGAGTGGCAACCATGACATGGACGACGAGGAGTACCTGGCTCAGTTTATGTGCTTGTTGTACGACAAGTTGTTCCGCGAGGGCGTGACGGTGGATACCGCTCTTCAGCAGGCGCTCCGATTGCATCCCAAGTTGAAGTACAGCTGCCACTTACCCGGTGTTTTGTAGTTAGTGACACTGACAAACCGTACAAAAATACACTAGAATGGACATGAAAAATACAGTAAAGGAATAAGGATAGGGCAGATTCATAGTGGGGTTATAGAGGTCATATTGTGTTCGTTGTGCAGGCGCAGGTAACAGAATGTATCCCCTACTGAATCTTTTGCCAAGAAAGGCTCTGTAAAAGTATATGTACTCGTGGACATAGTAGTGAAGCTGATTAATAAAAAGCATTAGGGCTTTGATATCTGCATTGTGCTTCAGTGGAAATATCAGAACGTTTTGTAATGTTTCGGTGCCTAACGTTTGGTTTCTATCTTGCGGCTGATTCGCTGTGATTGTAGTGGCTTTTGTAATTTTCTTGAGAAACTCATGTGAAAATACTAGAAAGCTAAAGAAGCAGCGATTTCCACAATGAATGTCTGGTCACAAAGCTCTGGTTTTCTTCAGACCTCATTTTTTTTTTAAGAAAGAACAGACCTCATGATTTGACAATGCAATTTGTTTGAACTAGTTTGAACAAAGCATGGCCTCATTGAGCAGTGGCAGGTTCAACACCACGCTCAGAACGCAGTAAGAACGCAGGATACTGATGAAGCGAAGTGATGATTACCGAAAGCTACCTCTGCAAACAGCTTGTGAATCTCCCGGCTAACTCCCTACCAAGAGTACCAGCCCCAGGAAACGGAACGAAAATTTACACCGAAAGAACCTCCATCCATCCACAAATCTCCATCAGAGCAGGAGGGGGCGATGATCGATCAGGCAGTCTTGGCGGCGAATCCGAGGATGAACTCCCTGATCTCGTCGGAGGCCCGGTCGAGCGCCGTCCGGCCGTCGACGTCCTTGACGTCGTACTTGGCGCCGGCGCGGAGCAGCTCCTCGATCTTGGGCCTGTCGCCCTCGGAGGCGGCCAGCATGAGGAGGATGTCCACCGGGTGGATGTCCTGGTTCAGCAGCGCCTCCATCTTGTCGTAGGTGCCCTCCACCGCCAGCATCCCCATGTAGTTGAAGTACTGCAGGTTGCAGCAACAAAATTCAGGCAATGATCAAAGGTACACTACTAACAATCTCGAGCCAATTAGATTGGGTGCTCAGACCAACCTGCTCGACGTCGTCGCGGTCGAAGTCGTCCCTGGCCTGGCTGCCGTAGATGCCGGCGCCCTCGGCGTCCTTGTTCCCGAACCTGAACCAGCACGTGGGCCCCACGCGCCCGCTCTCGCTCGCCGGCACCACCCGGCTCAGCCGCGACGGCCGCAGCCACCCGAGCCCGCGCCGCGCCGCGCCGCGCCCGAGCCCGAGCCCGGCAGCGGCGCCCGCAGCCCCTGCGCCGCGGCCCGCGGCGACAACCTCCTCGACGCCGCCTTGGCACTCAGCTGGAAGGTGCACGGGATGGACGCCATGGCCTGTAACACCCGTATATTCGAATTAGGAACCAAAATAAATTTAATTAGGTTTGTTATAGGCTCGATAAGGTTTTATTTAACTTTATCTTGAATTTAGAGCATTTGCCGGAAGTTAAATAAAATACCTAGCCATAAAATAAATGTAAGGAAAATAGGTTTGTGCATCTCATGCTGCTTTGCATTTTTATTTGCTTGTTGTTCAACTTAAGTTCAAATCTTTGAGTTTGAATCTAATTTGAAAGTGTTTGAATCATTTTGGAAAAATGGAAAGTCTTTTCTTTTTCTCCCACTCTTTCAGCCCAGCCCATCTCTGCCTTTTTCTTTTTTTCCCGCAGCCCAGCAACTTCTTTCCCGCGGCCCAGAAATTTCTTTTCCGCCGGCCCGTTCGCCTCGCCTTTCGGCCCGTTCCGGCCCAGCGCCCTTTCCCCCTCCCTGACTCACCGCCAGGCGGGCCCCGCCTGTCGGGAGCGTCCCCTTCCCCCGACCGAGCCGGACTCAAGCTCAGAGTCCGACTCGATCCCGCGCGCCCCGCCGCGTTTCCCCTCGGGCCCGCACGCCCAGGCGCCTCGCCCGCCCCTATAAAAGCAACGCCAGGCCCTCCCCTAGAACCCTAAACCGCAGCCGCAGCCGCCGCCTTCGCAAAAAAACCTAGCCCGCGCCGCCGCCATTGTTGAAGCTTCTCGGAGCTTCGCCGCGCCGCCGTTCCGTTTCGATTTTTCGACGAAATCACTGCTCTGGAGCTCCGCCGTGGTGAGAGGAACCTCGCCGACCTTTTATCTCCCTTCCTTTTGCTCTGTTTCGCCCGTTTTAGCTCGCCGGCGCCGTCGCTCCGCCATGCACCGCCGCTAGCCCGCTCCGCTGTCCTAGCGCCCTTCCAAACCCCCTAATTGAGTTCGCGTGCTCGCGCTCGCGCTTCCAGTCCCAGACCCGAGCCAAACGAGCCCCGGATGGCCGTTTTGGCCTACTCCGGCCATCCCGCCGCCGCGCGCCGCCGTCTTAACCCACCGCCGGCCGCTTCCGCCGCCGCCAGCCCGCCCCAAAGCACCCCAACCGTTAGATCTAAATCGGACGGTCCAATTTAGATCGGATCCAAGTCAAATATTCAGATACCGGTCAACCGTGTCGGTTTTGCACTAAAGCCCCTCTGTTTTTCCAAAATTAACCCGCCGTCCTCTTCTGTTGAAAAATATTTACAAAACAGCCCCTGTTTTTATGATCTAGCCCCTACGTATAAGGTTTAATTACGATTTAGCCCTTAGATCTTGTTTTAGCCTTAACTTTCTCGTTTTAGATCCGTTTTCGATGATCTTTGCGCTCACGCGATCGTTGCAACGAGTAGAATAGTTTAGTAACCTCTTTTTGTACTGTTTTTGTTGATTGGTGTACTGTTTCTTATTGTTTGTACTTGTTTGCTTGCATGTGCGTGTGTGTGCGATAGACGATCCGCAGTTCGAGGAGCAGCAGCAAGATCAAGGCTTCGGAGGACCGGACCAGCAGCAGTTTGAGGAAGGCAAGTGGACCCTTGACCATATTTTTGACCCATGAAATCACCAAAACTATCACATTTACCTTTATGTTCATGCATGTGTCTATAATATGATGGGAACCGAGTTAAGGACATGCCTAGTACTGTTTACCTTATTCCTTGATCAACTTGGGTTTAATTTCTTGTTGGGTAGCTATGCTAGTTGCTATACTTTGGGATATGGTTGGTTAATGGTGATACAAATGTTATATATGTTTTATTCCATGTTCATGATGATTAATGTTGTTAATCAAGAGTATATGATTTAATTGGAACATGGAGAACCACCCAGGAAAACAGTACAACCACAATACTATATGGCTCTGGTCTTGGCTAAGTAACTAGATGATCTATATGTCGTGCTGGGGCGTTTGATTGGTGGAGTATATTTTTTTGGGTTATCGTGCTTTGAGGAGCGGGTGAAGGAAGCTTCGTCTTCTGAGGTACCGCAGAAAAAGGGACCAGTACGTACATATAGTGATTCTTTGGAAAAGCCTCGTAGTGAATCCCTAGCCACTCACCAAAGGAAGTGTTTAAGGGCCTTGCAAACCCGGGCGACATGGGAAACACGAATTGTGAGTAAAGTGTACAACCTCTGCAGAGTGTAAAACTAACCGGTTAGCCGTGCTCACGGTCAAGAGCGGCTTGGACCCTCACATGATAATTTAACTTGAAGTTGATCTAAATCGATGATCTAATTTATGATTAATTGTTGTTTATCTTCATATATGCTTATCTCGTGGGTTTAATGGTATATACTTATATCTAGCTAGTGCTTGCTAATAAAACATGATCAACTAAAATTGCTGAGTGCAGTTAAACCGTGTCAGCTATCCATTGAATTAGCCATGCATATATATTATAGTTGTTTTCTTGCCACTTGTTGAGTACCAACCATAAGTGTACTCACCCTTGCATACTTGCTGCTCAGACCGTAATAACAACTGTCCGGAGTTTCCAGAAGACTTCGAGGATTTCTAGGCGTATGTCTCCCAGTCATCTGCCTGTGCTGAAGAAGTTTCCGCTGCTACTCTATAGTCGTTTATTTATTCGCTTTAGATCTTCGGTTTTGTAATAAAGTCTTTAATACTCTCTTTACGTTTGCACTAGTTGTGATATTCACTTTATGTTTAATCATATGTGTGTAACTGATCCTGGCGCACATATGAGATGCATTTGGTTTGCCTTCATAAACCGGGTGTGACAGAAGTGGTATCAAAGCAGTGTTGACTGTAGGACGTTAGCCTAGATAGAAATGGTCGAGAAATTAAGGTCTATCTTGCTTAGTGGCCATGCTCTTTCATGCTTATTTGCTTAATCTTTATTGCTAGCTTTTAATCTCATCCTTGATCACATACTTGTCTTTTCTTTCAAGTATGTTCTAAAACTTTTCAATCCTGTTCTTCAGATGGCCAGAACTAGGCAGACTGCTCGCAAGCGCACTGGAGGTCGTGCCTTCGCCCGTCGTACCGTACCTGCACCCGCTGAGCCAGTACCACCCCCAGCCCCAGCTCCAGTTCCAGCTCAGCCGGAGGAAGAGGTTGAGGAAGTGCCCGGGAGGGATTACTTCTTCGACGAAGACCAAGAAGGCAACATCCGGGAAGTTGATGCGGACGGGAACATACAGCCATCTCCACCGTCGCCGACGCCAGCACACGATCTAGGCCCGCCACTGGCCTATTTCGACGCTCAGGTTCCAGCGACCGCCGTCGCTGAGGGAGGAGAAGAGGAGGAGCCCCAGGAGATGTCAGAAGATGAAGCCCCAGCACCGCCGCCAGCACCTCCTGCTCCAGCAGCTTCAGCGCCTGCACCAGCTGGAGGAGACCCAGAAGGCCCAGAGGACCCGGACGATGAGGATGATGATGAAGACCCGCCAGAAGAAAGGGGACTGTACTGCGTCTACACCTCAACCCACGAGGAGGGTCACTTCCCCCTGCTGCTTCGGGACACGCTGGAAGAGCTTCACAACCCCGTGGCTCCCCTGTACAAGACAAGGCATTATGAAGACCCAGCGCTCGGCGACTACTTCGTCACTCGGGTCCACATAAGGGTGGATACTGGGCCCCGAGGCATGATGACCGTCTCCGCACATGATTCCTCGACACCCATGGCGACCTACCGTGCCTCAGTAAGCCATGCTGCCATGAGGGCTCTCTGGTCTCTCAATCACACTAACCGCCGAGACTTGGAGAGCACAGACTATCAGCACCTTCCACGCCGTGTCCGTGGGACCGAGCATACGGAGTTGACACTTGGAGAGGACGAGGAGAACCGCGTCAATGTCACAGTGCGAGCTCTCGCTGGAGTTGACACAGACTTAAGGAATGTCGTCAACCAGCTGGACGACACCCAAGACCGACTGAGAGAAGCTCACCACAGGATTCGCCAGCTAGAGGCCCAGCTCGCAGGAGAGGCGCCTCCACCTGTTCCAGAGGGGGAGCCTCCGCATCCCGCCTTGTCACCCCCGCGCAAGAGGCTTCGTTTCGGCGACCGTGGCTACCAGAACCGTTTCTATTAGATGATAGGCTTAAGAGTTTAGGTTGAGTCTTGTAAAGAGTCTTTTTGTAATCGCTAGCTCGTGAACGTTTGCTTAAGTGTGTTAGTTAATCAGTGTGTTTCAATGCTTGGTTTTGTGAACAATTGTGAGTTGGTTTTTTTTTGTAATGATTGTGGTGTAATTATGGAGTGATGACCATAATTGCATCAAGTTTTTAATAAAGTTAGCTAGTTAGTAAAGCTTGGGGTTATCCATTTTAATTTATTTTGTCTCTATCTCGTCCTTGCACCTATATTTTACCATGATTATTTCATGAGTCTTACTTGTCTAACCGGTCAGATGGTGAACACCAGGTCCGGATCAGGAGTTGATCAGCCACCAGTGCAGCGTCAGAGAAGAGGCAACAACCAGCAACCCAACAACATGAGTGGAGGCAACAACCAGAACAACGGGCCACCGCCACCACCACCAGCAGGGATGGAGCAGTTCCTTGCTGCGCAGACACAGCTGCTGACTCAAATGGCCAACGCCATGGCCAATCTACAAGCTCAAGCGAACCAAGCTCCAGTACCACAGCCGCCACAGAGGGATCGCCACCGTGACTTCATGAGTCACAGACCTCCTACTTTCTCCCACTCACCAGATCCTCTTCACGCCGATGACTGGCTCAAGACCATTGATAAGATGCTGAACATAGTTCAGTGTACAGACAGGGAGAAGGTACTGTATGCTTCAGGTAGATTGGAAGGAACTGCAGCAGACTGGTGGGATGCTTATACCGCCGCCCATGTTGATCAAAACACTATCACCTGGGATGAGTTCAGGACCCAATTCAGGGAGCATCATATACCTGAGGGTTTGATGAAGCTGAAGAGGCGGGAATTTCTAGCTCTGAAGCAAGGTGGAATGACCGTAAGTGAGTATCGGGACAAGTTCATCCAGTTGTCCCGCTATGCCTCCGCAGACGTGGCCACAGATGGGCAGAAGCAGGACTACTTCAGGCTAGGGTTGCTTGCACCTATCAGATATCAGTTGTTGGTACACAGGTTTGAGAGTTTCCAGAAACTGGTGGACAATGCCATCGCCGTGGAGAATGCTCGCAAGGAGATGGGCGAGCAGAAGCGGAAGTTCGAGTCACAAAGCCAGTCTAGCAACTCGCGCCCGCGCTTTGGACCCCCACAAGGAAACCAGATTCGCCCAGGAGGACAGAATGCCAACTTTGGGCAGAACCAGTATCAGTACCCGCGCCAAGTTCAGCAGAATCAACAGAATCAGCAGTCGGCGCAACGCTTCAACCCCCAGCAGAACCGTCAGAACACTCCTGTCGGTACTCCCGTGAGGAACAACAACACAGCCCCTACTGGGTCCACCGTGTGTTTCAAATGTGGTGGACATGGTCATTATGCGAACCGTTGTCCCAATCCTCCTCAGAACACTCCTGCTCAGAACAACGCTAGCGGACAGAGGCAGACTCCGCAGCAGCAGCCTAGGAACAACAATCAGACCCCGCAGAGCAACAGAGGACAGCAGAACTACGTCCACGGCAGGGTCAACCATGTGACTGCAGACACCGCTCAGGAGGCTCAGGACGCTGTATTCGGTATGTTCTTAGTCAACTCAACCCCTGCATCAGTTTTATTCGATTCTGGAGCATCGCATACTTTTATATCTACTCAATACATGGCCAAGCACTCCATACCGCTTTGCACCATGCCTAGAGCTATGCTAGTAAACTCACCCGGGGGAACCATGAGAGCTATGTACCAGTGCCACGGAATTAAAATTCAGATTATGGGTAGAGAGTTTGATGCAAGACCTATAGTTCTGGATTCGGATGGAATTGATGTTATCCTTGGGATGGACTGGTTAACCAAGCACGATGCTGTCATTCAATGTGCCAAGAGATCAGTGCTCCTTACCAGCCCAGCAGGTGAAAGGTTTGAGTTCTTTGCAACCACTCCAACACCAGCAGATTGTACGATGAACCAGATGAAGGCTGCTCTGATAGAGGACATCAGGATAGCATGCGAGTACTCAGATGTGTTCCCCGATGACTTGCCAGGTATGCCACCTGAACGTGACATTGAGTTCATTATAGATCTTTTACCTGGTACAGCACCTATTGCTAAGAGACCATATAGGATGTCCGCTGGTGAACTAGAAGAACTTAAGAAACAATTAAAGGAATTGTTAGATAAGAAATTTATTCGTGCTAGTTCATCACCATGGGGAGCCCCAGTGATCTTTGTGGACAAGAAGGATGGTACACAGAGGATGTGTGTGGACTACATGTCATTAAATGAAGTTACCATCAAGAACAAGTATCCGTTGCCTCGTATAGAAGATTTGTTTGACCAGCTGAGAGGAGCCAAGGTATTCTCTAAGATTGATCTGAGGTCAGGGTATCACCAGTTGAGGATACGACCCTCGGATATTCCCAAGACCGCTTTCACTACCAGATATGGGTTGTATGAATATACGGTTATGTCATTCGGGTTGACCAATGCACCAGCTTACTTCATGTACCTGATGAATAAGGTGTTTATGGAGTACCTCGACAAGTTCGTAGTGGTGTTCATTGATGATATATTGGTGTACTCCAAGAATGAGGAAGAACATGAGGAACACTTGAGGCTTGTTTTGCAGAAGCTCAGGGAGCATCAGTTGTACGCCAAGCTCAGCAAATGTGAATTTTGGTTGAACGAGGTTTCATTTCTTGGTCATGTCATCACAGATGGAGGAATTGCAGTTGATCCCAGCAAGGTCAGAGATGTGTTGAAGTGGGAGCCACCTCAGACAGTGTCAGAAATCCGGAGTTTCTTAGGACTCGCAGGCTACTACAGAAGATTTATAGAAGGCTTCTCCAAGATAGTGAAACCCCTTACCTCGCTACTGGAGAAAGGAAAAGAGTTTGTATGGTCAGAGGAGTGCCAAGCCAGTTTTGAAGAATTAAAGAAGCGGCTGACTACAGCTCCCGTGTTGGCTATGCCAGACATTCACAAGAGTTTTGATATATATTGTGATGCATCTCGTCAGGGACTTGGTTGTGTGCTAATGCAAGAGGGACATGTGATTGCTTATGCGTCTCGTCAGTTAAGGAAGCATGAGCAGAACTACCCCACTCATGATTTAGAGTTAGCAGCCGTGGTACATGCTTTGAAGATATGGAGGCACTATTTGCTGGGACACAGGTGTCAGATCTACACAGATCACAAGAGTCTGAAGTACATATTCACTCAGAATGATCTCAACCTGAGACAGAGAAGATGGTTAGAGCTCATAAAGGATTATGACCTGGAAATACACTACCATCCAGGGAAAGCTAATGTGGTTGCAGATGCTTTGAGCCGCAAGAGCCATGTAAATGCAATGAGAGTTGGGCAGATGCCCCAGGAATTGTGTTGGGAGTTTGAGAAACTCAACCTTGGTTTTGTTGGTCACACCGAGGGAATCACCATAGAAGTCGAGCCGACCCTTGAGCAAGAGATACGGAAGGGTCAGCTTGAGGATGATAAGATCAAAGAGATCAAGGAGCTGATGGAAAAAGGCAAGGCACCTGATTTTACTGAGGATGAACATGGAACTGTGTGGTTCAGAAAGAGGATATGTGTGCCAGAGGTGGATCATCTGCGAGAAAAGATTCTAAAAGAAGCCCATGATTCCGCCTATTCGATTCATCCAGGCAGTACCAAAATGTACCAGGACTTGAAAGAAAGATATTGGTGGTATGGTATGAAGCGTGATGTTGCAGCTCACGTGGCCATATGTGATGTGTGTCAGAGAGTCAAGGCAGAACATCAGAGACCAGCCGGTTTGTTGCAACCATTGAAAATACCAGAATGGAAATGAGAAGAAATTGGTATGGATTTCATTGTGGGGTTACCACGTACAAAGGATGGCTATGATTCCATATGGGTTATTGTGGATAGGTTGACAAAGGTAGCTCACTTCATCCCAGTGAAGACTACTTACTCAGGAGCTAAACTGGCAGAGCTATACATATCCAGGATTGTCTGCTTACATGGGGTACCTAAGAAGATTGTGTCCGATAGAGGTACTCAGTTCACGTCACGGTTTTGGCAGAAGTTGCATGAGTCAATGGATACGAAGCTAAACTTCAGCTCAGCGTACCACCCGCAGACGGATGGGCAGACAGAAAGGACCAATCAGGTGTTAGAGGACATGCTTAGGGCTTGTGCTCTAAAGCACGGAGGCAGTTGGGATAAGAGCTTGCCGTACGCAGAGTTTTCATACAACAACAGTTACCAGGCCAGCTTGAAGATGGCACCGTTTGAGGCACTATATGGAAGGAAGTGCAGAACTCCATTATATTGGAGTGAGACGGGAGAAAGCCAGTTGTTCGGTCCAGAGATCATCAAAGAGGCCGAACGACAAGTACAGATTGTTAGAGATAATCTGAAAGTGGCACAGTCGAGGCAGAAGAGCTATGCAGACAAGGGACGTAGAGAGTTGATCTTTGAAGAAGGAGATTTTGTGTATCTCAAAGTATCACCTATCAGAGGTTTGCGCAGATTCAAAGTTAAAGGGAAGTTGTCACCTCGTTACATCGGACCATTCAAGATCTTGGCCCGGAGGGGTGAAGTAGCTTATGAGCTAGAACTACCGGCCCGATTATCCGATGTGCACAATGTGTTCCATATATCTCAGTTGAGAAAGTGTTTGAGGGTGCCAGATGAGAAATTGCCCCTGGAGGAACTGAATGTGCAAGATGATCTGACTTATACCGAGTATCCAGTCAAAATTCTGGACACGTTAGAGAGGATTACTCGAAGTAAGAGGATACGGATGTGTAAGGTTCAGTGGAGTCATCATGCAGAGGATGAGGCTACTTGGGAAAGAGAAGATGAGTTACAGGCAGAATTCCCCCAGCTCTTTGCTAGCCCAGCTGAATCTCGAGGACGAGATTCCTTTTAAGGGGGGTAGGTTTGTAACACCCGTATATTCGAATTAGGAACCAAAATAAATTTAATTAGGTTTGTTATAGGCTCGATAAGGTTTTATTTAACTTTATCTTGAATTTAGAGCATTTGCCGGAAGTTAAATAAAATACCTAGCCATAAAATAAATGTAAGGAAAATAGGTTTGTGCATCTCATGCTGCTTTGCATTTTTATTTGCTTGTTGTTCAACTTAAGTTCAAATCTTTGAGTTTGAATCTAATTTGAAAGTGTTTGAATCATTTTGGAAAAATGGAAAGTCTTTTCTTTTTCTCCCACTCTTTCAGCCCAGCCCATCTCTGCCTTTTTCTTTTTTTCCCGCAGCCCAGCAACTTCTTTCCCGCGGCCCAGAAATTTCTTTTCCGCCGGCCCGTTCGCCTCGCCTTTCGGCCCGTTCCGGCCCAGCGCCCTTTCCCCCTCCCTGACTCACCGCCAGGCGGGCCCCGCCTGTCGGGAGCGTCCCCTTCCCCCGACCGAGCCGGACTCAAGCTCAGAGTCCGACTCGATCCCGCGCGCCCCGCCGCGTTTCCCCTCGGGCCCGCACGCCCAGGCGCCTCGCCCGCCCCTATAAAAGCAACGCCAGGCCCTCCCCTAGAACCCTAAACCGCAGCCGCAGCCGCCGCCTTCGCAAAAAAACCTAGCCCGCGCCGCCGCCATTGTTGAAGCTTCTCGGAGCTTCGCCGCGCCGCCGTTCCGTTTCGATTTTTCGACGAAATCACTGCTCTGGAGCTCCGCCGTGGTGAGAGGAACCTCGCCGACCTTTTATCTCCCTTCCTTTTGCTCTGTTTCGCCCGTTTTAGCTCGCCGGCGCCGTCGCTCCGCCATGCACCGCCGCTAGCCCGCTCCGCTGTCCTAGCGCCCTTCCAAACCCCCTAATTGAGTTCGCGTGCTCGCGCTCGCGCTTCCAGTCCCAGACCCGAGCCAAACGAGCCCCGGATGGCCGTTTTGGCCTACTCCGGCCATCCCGCCGCCGCGCGCCGCCGTCTTAACCCACCGCCGGCCGCTTCCGCCGCCGCCAGCCCGCCCCAAAGCACCCCAACCGTTAGATCTAAATCGGACGGTCCAATTTAGATCGGATCCAAGTCAAATATTCAGATACCGGTCAACCGTGTCGGTTTTGCACTAAAGCCCCTCTGTTTTTCCAAAATTAACCCGCCGTCCTCTTCTGTTGAAAAATATTTACAAAACAGCCCCTGTTTTTATGATCTAGCCCCTACGTATAAGGTTTAATTACGATTTAGCCCTTAGATCTTGTTTTAGCCTTAACTTTCTCGTTTTAGATCCGTTTTCGATGATCTTTGCGCTCACGCGATCATTGCAACGAGTAGAATAGTTTAGTAACCTCTTTTTGTACTGTTTTTGTTGATTGGTGTACTGTTTCTTATTGTTTGTACTTGTTTGCTTGCATGTGCGTGTGTGTGCGATAGACGATCCGCAGTTCGAGGAGCAGCAGCAAGATCAAGGCTTCGGAGGACCGGACCAGCAGCAGTTTGAGGAAGGCAAGTGGACCCTTGACCATATTTTTGACCCATGAAATCACCAAAACTATCACATTTACCTTTATGTTCATGCATGTGTCTATAATATGATGGGAACCGAGTTAAGGACATGCCTAGTACTGTTTACCTTATTCCTTGATCAACTTGGGTTTAATTTCTTGTTGGGTAGCTATGCTAGTTGCTATACTTTGGGATATGGTTGGTTAATGGTGATACAAATGTTATATATGTTTTATTCCATGTTCATGATGATTAATGTTGTTAATCAAGAGTATATGATTTAATTGGAACATGGAGAACCACCCAGGAAAACAGTACAACCACAATACTATATGGCTCTGGTCTTGGCTAAGTAACTAGATGATCTATATGTCGTGCTGGGGCGTTTGATTGGTGGAGTATATTTTTTTGGGTTATCGTGCTTTGAGGAGCGGGTGAAGGAAGCTTCGTCTTCTGAGGTACCGCAGAAAAAGGGACCAGTACGTACATATAGTGATTCTTTGGAAAAGCCTCGTAGTGAATCCCTAGCCACTCACCAAAGGAAGTGTTTAAGGGCCTTGCAAACCCGGGCGACATGGGAAACACGAATTGTGGGTAAAGTGTACAACCTCTGCAGAGTGTAAAACTAACCGGTTAGCCGTGCTCACGGTCAAGAGCGGCTTGGACCCTCACATGATAATTTAACTTGAAGTTGATCTAAATCGATGATCTAATTTATGATTAATTGTTGTTTATCTTCATATATGCTTATCTCGTGGGTTTAATGGTATATACTTATATCTAGCTAGTGCTTGCTAATAAAACATGATCAACTAAAATTGCTGAGTGCAGTTAAACCGTGTCAGCTATCCATTGAATTAGCCATGCATATATATTATAGTTGTTTTCTTGCCACTTGTTGAGTACCAACCATAAGTGTACTCACCCTTGCATACTTGCTGCTCAGACCGTAATAACAACTGTCCGGAGTTTCCAGAAGACTTCGAGGATTTCTAGGCGTATGTCTCCCAGTCATCTGCCTGTGCTGAAGAAGTTTCCGCTGCTACTCTATAGTCGTTTATTTATTCGCTTTAGATCTTCGGTTTTGTAATAAAGTCTTTAATACTCTCTTTACGTTTGCACTAGTTGTGATATTCACTTTATGTTTAATCATATGTGTGTAACTGATCCTGGCGCACATATGAGATGCATTTGGTTTGCCTTCATAAACCGGGTGTGACATGGCCTCCTCCTCCTCCTCCTCGGCGCTTCTCGATCGGCTTGGCTTCTTGGAGCGCGGAGGACGTGCGCGTCGGGAGAGAGCAAAGCGAGAGGCTGAGGAGGGCACTGAGCTAAGTGGAGGGAAGTGGATAAGTTAGCACACCACTGACTGAACTCAACTGTTCCGGCGCTGCCCTTGTTTATGTGGAGGCTTTTATTGGCCTGAAGAGTTTAGCGGAATCAGGTGATGATCATTACCTGAATTACGAATCTCTCGACTACTACTTTTTTATCTGGCAATGCAAGACAGCACGTCAGATATATTCAGATATCCAGAAAGTGCAGCAGAGATACAGAAGTGTCTTTTCTGTTGCGCAGAAAAGGGTGTGAGAACGGACACAAGGTTTGCCAGGAATTGGGCTTCAGAATTAGTCAGGCTGTTTGCAAGGCTAGTTTTGGCTGCGGCCTATCATGTGGAAAACAGGTGCACATGAAAAACAAGTACAACTTAAATCCAGCAATGATATTTTGATGTGCCATGCTGATTTAGACCATCAATTCAACATTGCAGTCAACAAAGGTTTCCTGTCGTTTTTTACATTACATCCTCACTAGATTGTCGACCTGTTCACGACATCGAACATTTGGACAAGATCCAGTGGTACGGAGTACTAAACAAGCAAGGTCAGCGACGCAAAAACTCATCATCCATCATGATCTTGTGTCTGATGGGAATTTGCTTTTCATGAAACAACATGCCATACACAGAGCACAGGGGCAGTTTCCACAGGGGAAAAACAGCTAGGAAAAAAGTGACTACTAGATGCAAACTGCATTGGCAACGTACAAGGATGAAATGGATGGTGTCAGGTGGATGATTGCTGGCTGCACTAAATCTGGCACATGGCAATGCCCTCTAAAGCCTAAGACGCCCTGAGGGAAAGGGCAGCAGCCATCCTTCAATTCAGATGTTGGCGAATGGCGATGGTCCTTCCCGAACTCCACCAAAGCTAGGCAAACGTCTCCGACAGCTTGGAGAAGCCGAGCTTCCTGAGCCGGCTGCTCATCGGGTTACCACACTTGACGTCCACCACCTCGACACCGTACACACTGCCCTTCTTCTTTGTCTTACCAGTGTTTGGGCTCCGGTCCACGAGGGCGCAATCAGAGCGCAGCATCGGGGAGTTGAATGTGTTTCTCCGCGAGGCCCTCCTCGACTTGCAGGCCTCTTCAGCGCTCACACGGTCAGTTCTGTTGCCATTGCTGCTGCTGGAGACGTCTGATGAGCTCTTCCTCAGGGCGACCTTCCGGGGGGTGGCTCCGCAGGACACTGAGACCGGGCATCCTTGGCGCCTCAGACGCGGGGTGGCAGTTGCTTGTGGCTCGACCTTGATGGCGTCCAGTTCTCTTGTCATCAGTGAGCCGATGGTGCCTGTTGTGCCCACCTTGATCGCACCGCCCTTGCCATCGACGAGCTCAGTAGCGCAAGGCATGATCTGTTTTGTCAGACAGAAGACTAGTGGCTCGTTAGCTTTTCATACAAGTAACTACTGAGCAAAGCTTGAAGCAACAATTGGATCAAGCAAGCAAGAGCTGTTGAGTGGTGAAAAGCTAGCAGTGACCTGTAGTGGTTAAAAGTGGGGCAAAAGGTTGCGCAATGAAAGGAATAAAATCATGGTGTTAAACATGCAAGATGAGAAAGATAAAATAGCAGACAATTGCCACCATGGTTGCTGTTTGATAAAAACAGAGAGCATGACGAGATTGCAATGATTCAACACCGCGATAACAGCTTCAACCCACTTGTGTCCCTAATCCAATAATTATGACAGACCCACATAAAACAAATCTAGTTATCCAACCGCATTTTTTCCTACTTCAAGAAATATGATACCTACACAAACAAAAAGCTATCATAATGCCAACAGTAATATTTGAAGCTTAAATTTATCCGCAAATATGCAGTATGCTCAAGCACCACACATTTTCTTTTACTTCTTGTTGTATAGAAAAGAACATTAGGTTGAAACTATATGATGCTGTTCATTATGTAGACAGTGAAAACATATTGCACTACCAGAAATGCATCGAGCAGTTAACTTGATGCTGCATTCAATGTAGCCCTGACTAATGTATCACAAAGATTAGGAAATCTCAACAATATCTGAAGTTGGGGTGATCCTGACATAACAGGAGTTAATAGAATGTGACGTGGAAAACGACATGCCGTCTGTGTGGTTCCTAAAGGAATTCAGTGGAAGATCCCACCAACAAACTGAGGTGTAAAGATGCACTGCCCTGCTCAAGCATTACATTGCTCCCCTTTTCCTCCCCTCCTTTGTATCCCTCACTTTGTGCCTTAATTTCCTCACTGCGTCTACTTTTCAGGCCATGCATGTATTGTGTAGGCCACTTTGGTCTGATGTTACTTTACATCTTCTAGAAAAAAGTAGTACTAATCAAAATGATTTACACCAACAGCAGCAAGGGAGAGAAGCAGCTGGGGGCAAGCATCCAGCATCACTTCTCATGGGATGCCATGCCAAGAGGGCAAAGCAAAGAACCTACTATCCCATGTCCCCTTTCTGCCTTTGGATTCTTGTTTTTTTTAATCACTAGATCCTTTTTTTTCCTAACAAGATCACTGGATTCCTTAGGCTACTAATTTAATTGGTAAATGAAATGTGGCACCAAATCATGTGAGATTGTTCACCAAACTCATTATAGAAGTATATATACGGGGATGAAACAAACAAGAACTGAAACATAAATTTGGAAGAGATTTGCTTGAGAAGAAGCAGAAATAAATGAGTGCAGACGACAAGAGTTTTAATTAGTTCGATTCCTGGATTAGGACAAAAATTCGACTTTTTGGGCCATATTTTGTACTACTTGGTTCCACAAGATTGCAAGTCAAGACCCAGAAGGTAGGTTGGAGAGTCCAAGGTCAGAGGTCTGAACCAGATTGGTCGAGTTCCATCAGGCACAGCAAGAAGCAAAGAGACAACTAGTTGATTCCTACACCCAGGAAGCAATCAGAAGCGACAGGAATCAGCAATCGGCAACACCGGGAGCAAAAGAACCGGGAGAAAGAACACTGGGAAGAGATTTCGGAGAAATGGGGTAGAGCAATCCAGCTCTAGATTTGCTCAGCAAATACGCAATGGGGAGAGCCAAGAGCGCGATGCATCCAAGCAAGAACTTCTCGGAATCCCCTGTTGCCCCGCCGAAGCTTCCGCTAGTAATTTCGTAGCGAATCGCTCCCAACAACAAACTACTCCAACAGTCAACAGATCACGCGCGGCAGCTAGAAACTGCCAACAGATCACACGAGGAGCATGAGCCATACCAGTCGACTGGTTCTCGTGCAGCTTGGGTCGCCGGCTCGCCGCACGCCGGGGCACCGGAGGGGCAGCTACCTCCCGAGCAGGATTGATGAGCAAGGCTGTCCCTGACTAGCTGAGCGAGGTGAAGGGAAGGGAAGGGAAGGGGTGGTGTCGCATTCAAATGGCCTGATGTGTGTGCCTTGAGAGGAGCGCAACTTTATACCGCTGCCTTCTTCCTCCTCGGGGAGCCTCCTCCTCTGTCACATTTGTCTTTACTAGTGCAATGCCATGTCGCGCGTGAGAATGTGTGTGAACAATTTCCTTTTCCCTTTTTATTTAATTTAGGCCGGCTTATTGTTTATTATTAAGGAAACGGTGGTGCACTGTGGCAGGGGTTTGCATGCATTTTCCATTGTTTTTACTCCATAGGAAGAAAAATCAGGGAGTATTAGTTTTACCCATTCAGAGCTTTGAGATAGTATTTCTTTTTTAGATTAAGTTGAGCTAGTATTTCTTAGTTTATGTTCGTATTTTTTACATACATATACGTTTGGGTTGAAAATGGAGAAAAAAAAAGGGAAACTTGTGCATTAAGCTAGTATTGACCATCATTTACAGCACCAACCAAACATGGCACATGCATTTTAAATATGGTATCCCTTCCAATATAAAACTTTATTATGGTATCCAAGGCCAACTAAAGACTTTGATTGCCTGCTACTTGCAGTGTGGCAGCACCTTCCTCTTAAACAGGGGAAAGCACACACCTGTTCCCCTTATTCCCTTTTTGGTTATCTTCTAGAGTTGCTAGAACACGCAAGCAGAAAAAGTAATCTTGGATGCATAGAGTACTAAATGAAGTCTATTTGCAGAATTTCTTCACAAATGAGTGTAACTTTTCGCGACAAATCTAATGATGGTAATTGATCGATGAGTGACTACAGTGATGTGACAGTAACCATGTTCAAATCACGCGGTCAAAAGCCTTACTAGATTCATCAGAGTTCCTAGCGCAGGAGTTCTAAAATTGATTATATAAACTGACTTTGTTTGACACCCCTAATTATAACGGTCAAAGTAGCTTCTAGTAAATTTTAGGGGAAACCAAACAAGGCCATTGTTTGGCAGATGGTTGAATTGGAATTGGAATTGGAATTGAAAATGAACCTAGCTCGGCAGATCGTTGAATTGGAATTGAAAATGAGGAACATGCCCCTTGAATCTCTCTCTCTCTCTAAAAACGAAACGAAGATGCTCTCCAATGTGTAACAAGTTCAAAGATTTTTTTAAAAAAGGAAACACAAGTTCAAAGTTCAAAGATCCAGTAGATTGATACTAGTGTACTTCCAAATAATAATAAAGGGTCTCGTTTAGTTGCTGCCGTAAAAATTTTTGAAATGGAATCTTTTTACATCTATCTATTATTATCTTATTATTTGGCCAACAAATGGAGTCTCCACGTTCACTCTCAAGGCCTAGAAATTCTCACGTTAATTGGAGAAAAATAAAAATTACCCACCACTGCCATTACGATAAAAATTAGTCTAAAATACCCCTGTGCCTAATTAAAAATCACCCACCAATGCCATTATGAAAAATTAAATATAAAATACCATTTAGCTATGTATCAGTTACAAATATATACTATTAATAAAAACTAAAGCTAACAATAATCAATTAAAATAAAATGAAAATAAGAATAATTATCTGCATAATATTATTAAAGATCAACAGATCAAATTGTTATTATAGGTAGATCATAGTTGAATTGTTTTAATCAACAATAAGACATAATTTACGATAATGAACAAGATGATGTATGGTAAAAAAAATAGTATAACCTTTAAGTAAGGATACAACGACATGCAAATTTTTGAATTTTCAATACTAGCCGCGCATAGCTTGAAGTATTAAACATAGAGTAATTACAAAACTAATTATAGAACTCGACTGTAAACTGCGAGACAAATTTATTAAAACTAATTAATTTGTCATTAGCATATGTTTACTGCAGCAAATTAGTGTGTAATCATGGCCTAATTAGGCTCATTAGATTTGTCTCATAATTTACAAGCAAACTATATAATTAATTTTTTATTTCGTCTAGATTTAATACTTTATGCATGTAAAATTCTCATTTAATTTAATGTGATAGTTTTGAAATTTTGAATTTTACGGGTCAAATCAAAAGAAAACAACTGTGAAAAGCTACTGCTCTCGCGAGGGCGGAAAGGCGGCAGTCAAACAAACAGGCGTGGAGCTGCGCGCCGCATCGTGCGCGCTCTGCCTCTGAAGCCGCGACACGCCCGCGATTCCTGTTCCCAAGCATGATTCTGCGTCGAACCGTCATTCTACCAGCGAAATTTGCGCTGCAGGTGCTGCTGAATTGGCCAGGTTTGACGAACAACGCCACATGTATATAGCGCCCAGCAGACCGCTGCATCGGAAACGCTAGAGCTCCGCGCCCGATGGCAGTCGACAGCTCCCCGCTACCACTTGGAATTTCCAAAATCCCAGTGAAGGAACAAGGTCGTCGATGCTTATGGGGTGACTTTTCTTTTTTTAAAAAAAAAATGTGTTCAAGGTAAGTACGCTGGGTTTGGCGGGCCAGGAGAAGTAGCTGAGATGCCAGGGGTTGTTTGATTTCAGAAGCTAAATTTTAGACCATGTCACATTAATTTTTTTAATATTTAAAAGTTTTAAATAAAATTTAATTACCAAACTAATTGTAGAATCCATAATTAGCGGATGGTTATTGTAGCAATAATGTAGTAAAATATGGATTAATAATTATGCTCGTTAGATTCGTCTCACGGATTAGCACTCATCTGTCATAAAACATTTATAAATAAATTTTATTTGATACTCCTAAATAATAAGATTTTTTCGATGTGACAATTAGTTGGGGGAAACAAACAAACAAACAAACCCCTCAGCCGACGGATCGGAGTTGCAACTGCCACTCCAATTATTTATTTTAGAGAGGTCGTCCGGATCGAGAGTGGTGCGTCAACGCCGGCGGTCTCCAAGCTCAAGATGGTGCCATTTTGATATCCTTGGGCCGCTGGGTGCTAGTGCAGTGGTTGCTGCGTGCAGCGGGGGAAGAATCGGACGACGAGTGCGATCGTTGCCCGTCGTCTCGTCGTGCCATCGCGTCGGATCTTGCCGTGTCGTGTCGCGAGTCGTGACGACCAACCGCAATAATAATGCTAGTACGCGGAGTACCTTTGATCCAGCAGTGGACGTGCACGTATCACCCACCCACCCAAAACTCTCGAGACCGAACAACCTGCTGTAGCTGATGATGGCAGCTTGGCCCTGCATCCACCGGCGTCGATCCGTTCCTCCATCACGCACGTGAACATCTGTCGACATCATCGGCGAGATTCCGGTTACAAATTCTTGATGTAAAATGGAAAAGCATGTCCGCCGCTACCTAGATAGAGATCACCACCCCATGCAGTAACCAAGCGTGACCTGGGTAGGGTAGGCATGGCAGCCAGCCATAGGAAACAAAGGAACCCGGCCCAACCGAATCCAGGGCAGGCTCCACGGTGGTCGAGACAAACGCACAGACTGCACTGCGCGGTGTTACTGTACGCAGCAGAGACTGCCGACGTCCAAAAAGAAAAAGGGAAAGAAAAAAACTCGACAGCGACGTCTCATGCCGATGGATCCGAACGATCGATCATCGATGAGGCAGGCGTCGGCATCGCCACGATGCCATTCAGGCGGTTTTTTCTTTTTTATATTTAAAAAAAATTAAAATTTCAAAAATATATGTCGGTTTTTGAAAATTTCAAAAATATACCCCGGTCGCTCTATGGGGGGTGACAGGGCTCAAATGTAATTTTTTTTTCTTCAAATTTGCAATGAAGTCCCTGGAGAAAAAAAAGAGGGGGGCCTGTCGCCCGTTGGGGGGGCGACAGGCCCCTGTCGCCCACCCCAGGGGCGATAGGCCAGTGGGCCCGCCAGGGGGGCCGGTCGCCCCTCCTGCGGGCGACAGGGGGGCCTGTCGCCCCCCCCCCCCCCCCCACGGGCGACCGGGTCAGCCTCCCATATAAGGCCCCCTCATTCCCTCCCCTCATTCCCTCCTCTCATTTGACCTCAAAAAATCCAAAAAAATCCAGAAAAAAAAGAGGGGTGAGAAGAAGGGAAGCGGCGAAGCTTTGCCGAATTCCGCACTTGTGATCTACCGGTAACTTTCGTATAAATTCGTTGATATTGTATAACAATTTAATTTAATTAGCAGATTAGCTGAATTAGATTTGGTGCTTTAGAACACTGGTTTAGTATTACAATTTGAGTACTATTACAGACTTTTTCAAATAAAATAATTATACATTAGAATAGAATTATGATAGTACCTTATTGATATTGCAGTATAAGACAATAGAATTATAACAGTACCTATATTTTCACGCATCGATTTGGTATACGATATGTGCATTGCTTAAATTATGGTTTGTTATTTGGCGCACCACACTATAGCGCCAATGTCTTCGTCAGGATCAACCTACATTCCGTGGAAGTGTAAAGCCACCGTACCCAAAGGAATTAATGTGCCAATGTGCTTCTGCGGTTCGTTATGCAAGTTCATGCAATCTGAGGTTTTAGGAGATGACTACGGCATGAGGTTCTTTATGTGTGAGAACTACGAATATGATCCACCTAAGCGATATGGCAAAGACCGGGCCAAGGTAGCAGGATAACATACGCTATTTTTCTATATGACCTAACATTGAATTATGATTCTAACTTGTGTTGGACAAAGTCTCCTCCGCCTCTTTGTGATTTTATGCAGTGGTTCGACACCGTGCAGTCGCAGCAGGCAAAGGACATTGTGGAACAAAAAGCAAGATGGGCTGCAGAACGTTGGCGCCGAATGAAGCACGAGGAGCAGCAAGAGGAGAAGCGCAACAAAGAGCAAGAAGAGATCCGCAAGAGGATGGAGGAGGTGGATCGTAAGGCGGCGGCCGAACGTGAAGCTGACAGGGATAGAAAGCGAGAGAGGGCACGCCGTGCGAAGGAAGCCGGGCCCGAAGCAATTAGGAAGGGCAAATATCCTAGGTGCACTCAGTAGAGTAGTACCATGTAATCCCGGCATTTTACATTCCATAAGGCATGGTAGGTTTAGATGCAACAAGAAATTATCTTGTCGCGTGCACATGCCACTGCAATTAGTTGTTTATGTTTTAAGTTAAGAGCTTAACTCTGTGTGTTGTAGCCTTTACCATTAATTTGCAGTTGTAGCCGGGAGTCTATGAAATCTTTGAACTTTTCCTTAATATTTTCGGAGCTTTTCATGTCACTAGAATACTAAAAACACACATTAATATAACGATAAGAATTAAGAACTAAGAAATACATCAGGGTCTGCTGCTAAAAAGCTCAGCACGGCGATCACAGGTTTCCCAAATGTCGCATTGTTTGCCTAGACATACGTGACAAAAGACGACAACCTAATAGCAGTGCTCTTCCAACATTTCAAAAAGATGTGACAACACGGCAACCACACCAGCTCACCTTCAAAGCATTCTCTCTGGCGAGGACGACGGACCTGTCATTATACAGCGAAGGTCTGTGGCGTGTAGTGGGGAAGGCGGCATCTAGGCGCGATCGACCGAGCGGCAGTAATGCAGTGCTGTGAGTCTGCATGCACAGAGATGCATCGAGTAGTGAAATTATGACAATTAGGCCGGTGCCCTGCAGTGTTCCGGGCGATGGGATATGTCGGGGCAGTGCAATAATCACGAGTGAGCGCTGTAGAGCGTGCAAGTGCTGAAGTCATGAGCAGTGAGACGTCGTGTCGTTGTTTAAAGTGGGAGGAGTGAGCGGTGTTGAGCGTGCGAGGGTACAAATCAAGAGCAACGAGAGGTCGTGTCCGTGTTTAAAGTGGTACGAGTGAGCACTGTGGAGCGTGCGAATACTATAGGCTTTTCATGTTCATTTACACTCCACACTCCGGTTATCAGACCTTTGTGCGCCTATAAATACTCACCAGTTTGTGAACTCCCAGCACCACTCAAACACCAAAGCTTATTGTATACCCAATGTCTGGAGGTGGGTCTAGCAGGAAGAATTACTATGGTTTTGGGAAAGGAAAAGGGGAAGAAAGGGAGACCCCATAATATGGGAGGGGCCTCTTGGACCTGATTCCTTTCCGGAACCAGTGTTTGAGTTTCCGCCACAGCACAAGAGTGAATTTACCAATGAAACTCCTCTTCGACAATACGATAACCGTAGAGAACCGTGGCCAAAATGCAGACATGGTGAGGACTGCTTAGTGCAGATGTGCACCGACGGGATGGATGGCGGTCGGCGTTTCTTTAAATGTCCACACGCATGGGTAATACTTGGTTGTTTCATTTCTTTATCTTCAAGGAGACACCTTACCTGGAATTTGTTTTGCAGTCTTCCGATGCTCCAGAAAACTGTGGTTTTACTAGGTGGGTAGATCCTGCACCAATTGATTCTGTTCAGGAGTTCATCGAGTACCTCCAGATAAAGATCTTTGATCTGGAATGTAAAGTGAACCATTATGAGGAAGTGAGCGAGGCTAACAAAGACGACGAAGTTGATGATACCAGCAATGCAGCCGGTTCACAGGATGAACCATGCACTATTCCTTACTGCAACTGCCCTTGTCACAAGAAGAAGGGCCATGCGCCTCCGGCACCACCGCCTGCACCACCTGCAATGGGTGGATACTGCGGAGAAGGCTCAACACAGTTTGCTACGTGGGGGTACGGCTACTAGGACTACCCTAGTGCTAGTGACATGCTGCATCATTGTGTTTATTCTGTTTTTTTTTAATTACCTAAGGCATGTTAGGTTAGTCCGGAATCTGTTTACCGTAGTTTGCAACGGGTTCTGACATGCCACTGCATGTGTGATGTGTGTTTCATTATCGTTGTATTATGATGTAAAATTTGGTGGTTCACATTATTACTTCTCGTCACCCCTCTCTTTTTTTCTGAATTTTTAGTCTCAAATGACAAAGGGAATGGCGGCGAATGGTGGCCAGGGTTTAAGCAATAACGGAAGCAACAGCAATTAGTGGATTCATGTTGAGTTCCTCGTGTCAAAAAAAAGAAATGGTTAAGGATAAAATCAACCAAGAAATTATTACTTCGAACTTCTAAGCTCTATTGGTAGAAATAACTAATAAGTACAAATAAATGATAATCGAAATCGTCCGAATTGCTTCGAGATCTCGTTTTTAGTTTCTAATCGTTATAGGTTTGTGAAATCTGCATCTACCAGACATCCGCGCTGACAAAAAAGTTTATAGTTCGAAATCACATGAAAAGTAGTTTCTCTAGTGTCATCCTTTAGAGGCCGCATCGCCCACCAAAATTGACATCCGACACCTTCCGTAAATTTCATGATAATTCGAACTCGATTTCCAAATCCTTCTGCAAATGTATCACAATAAATCTTCGGACGCTGGAGGAATTTTATGAAATTCAATAGGCTTTGTTGGCCACACAGGACCCTGTCGCCCCCCCAACGGGCGACAGGGGCCTGTCGCCCCCCCAACGGGCGACAGGCCCCCCTCTTTTTTTTCTCCAGGGACTTCGTTGCAAATTTGAAGAAAAAAAATTACATTTGAGCCCTGTCGCCCCCCATAGGGCGACCGGGGTATATTTTTGAAATTTTCCAAAACCGACATATATTTTTGAAATTTTAATTTTTTTTAAATATAAAAAAGAAAAAACCGCGCCATTCAGCAGGCAGTTATTTGATGCGTGCGGGCACCAAGCTTGGGCTACCACGTGGCCCAGTTATTTGATGCCCGAGGCATTGTCGTGGGCCTTTTGGGCTTCCATTCTCCTCCGCCAAGTCCCTCCTCCAGGCGGCGGAAGCCCAGTTGCTCGCCGGATGGGCTTCTTCTCCCAAGTCCCAAAAGGTAGCCTAGCCGTGGGCTCAGCGAACCGGGCCGAGCACTTGACGCAGCCCAAACAAAAAACGTCCACTCCAGCCCGCCAGGTCCAATCCCAGCCGCACAGGCGTCATCTGACGGCTCAAAATCGCTCCAGACCCGGACGGTAAACGAAATGCCGTCTAACCCGGACGTGGAACGAAATACCGTCCACGGTCCACCCCGGGCGACGCCGCGGCGCACACGGCCGGCCGGCACGCACGAAGACGGCGCTCTGCTCGGCTCGTACCCGCATTGCCGCACGCTCCCGTTTCGTCGCGGCAGGGGCGGGACGACGGGTGTTTCTTGCTTGCCAATTTGCCACCGCGCGCCCCGTCGCCGTGGCTAGACGAGAAGCCGCGCGACCGACGCGGAGAGCGCCTCCGCCGACCCCGCGCGTCCCGGCCGGTCTCGTCGCGTCATCCCTGCTCTGCAGAACAGCCAGTTCGTTCCGTGATGGCATGCCGGAGCTTGACGGCGAGCACATTGCCGGAGCGCGCGCGTTCTGCGACTGGCGGGGACGGGCTCTTGCGGCGAGGCGGGAGACCTACGAACGAAACGGAGGAGGCGTCCTCGCCGGCCGCCGCATCGCTGGCCGGGGACGCCAGCGGCCCAGCGCAGCTGGCCGCCGCGGTGGCGCCGCCCGCGACGCTAGGATTCCTCCTCTGCTCAGGGCTCGCCGTGGCTAGGCCCCGCGCGCGCCCATTGCCTATTGCTTCTCCACAGGCCAATGGGCGCGCTCCATGGGGAGGGATTACATCCTTCGTTCCTGGAGCAGACGAGGGCGTTGGTCGGCGAAGCAGCTTGAGGATGCTGATGGACAGGGTCACAGGCTTGTAAAATTGTAACAGATCCAGTCTTATCTAACGCACTCATACATTCAGATCAGTGCAGCATTGTGTTTCGTGACACATAAGTATGGAGTAGAGCTAGCGAGCAATTGAAGACATGCGTGTGAATGTGGGGGCCTAGACTTGGAAAAATGCAATGCCAATTCATCCATGTTGTGTAAACATAAGTTACCATATGGATCAGTACATTTATTTCGATCCTAATCTAGCTACTAGTTACTACAACTCGTGCCATGCATACAGAATATTCAGAATACATCGTTTTAGAATTCCTGCTATTCAAACATTATAAACTTTTCTCATCGATAAATGAATTCAAGAAGGGCGTAGGTTGACAGTGTAGAATAGATTTTAATAACGCAGGAAAAATTGAGAAGTAGCTACTGCTACTGCTACGGCTAGTGCATCATCAGTTCTATGGATTCAGAGTCAGAGATAATGCTGTATAGAAGTTATGCCACGCAAGAAATTGCTGGTGCACATCATGTGCTTAATTAACTGAATTGTGGTGCTGTCTGGTCTCGTACAGACTATGGTGTAACAATCTAGACATTTATCTTGACGTCTGTCAGTCCTGATTATATACTATACAGACGCTCTAGGGAACAGGCCAGGATGGCAAGCAGCAGCAGAGCAGTGATATTGTCAAAATTTTCGAACTCAACTAGTTTTCAATATGAATATTCACCAAGAGGGACGGCATAGGTTATTAGAGTCTGAATTCCTATCAGCAAGGCGCCTTGAAGTATCCTTGTACAATGGAACTACCATCAATCAACACAAATAATCGGTATTTACTGATTATAATTGATGGGAAAAATCAGAAGGGCGGCGATTATTAGCATCTCGTGATGCAAATGCAATAGCGCAGCACGGCATCACTGACAGTACCCCGCAAGAAGGAATAGATGATGATGATGATAATGATGATAACGAAGAGCTATTGTTAGTGCTCTATCCTCTATGGCACAAGCTTAGTTGGATAGCTTATTAATGGCTACCTCATGCCTGCCACCAAAGTTCAGAGGATCATCGGACTGAACTGAAACGACATGGATACATGAACGATGAGCCCGAAGCGGAAGGTGGAGACGCCTGAGCTATTCGCCTCGGCCTCCTCGCCACCGGACTCCTACCTCCTTGCTGCGAGCTCATCCCCGCCATGACGACGCCGGCGGCGAGCCACCAGGGTGGTCGCGGCGGAGGGGAACGCGGCACGGCAGGAGGCTTCGGGCCTCACGGAGGCAAATGGGCTGAGAGAACTGGGCCGTCACTTGGCGCAAGCCCAAACCAACGGCGATCCCATCGGACGGTTCATAATCAGTCCATCCCGGACGGAAAATGAAATACCGTCCGCCCTGGGCGGTGAACCGAATGCCGTCCTCCCCCTGGTCAGTCGGGGACGCTAGCCGCGGCACGGTGACGGCGCCCGCGCGGCGTCCTCCTCCGCGCATGGCTGGCCGAGACCCTTGCTTGCTCTGTTCGTATTTGCATTGCTGGCGGCGCTCCGTGGGAAGGCGGGATAAGCCGCGCGGCCGACGAGGAGAGCGGCGCCACCGATGGCGTCGCCGGCTCTGGCCTCCACCTCTTCCTACCCCGCCTTCATTGAACGGCCGGTTCCGTGATGCCCGCATCCGTGCGCTTCGTCGCGGCGGGGAATAGGGCTGCCCTAGTGGTGCGCCGAGTCTCGCCAGAACGCGCTCGCCGTGGCAAGGCGAGATGCCGCGGGGCTCGGGGACCGCCGCCGACCGCTCGTCATCCCTGGCTGCTGGACAGCCGCGCCGGAACAAGGCGATGGGCCGAGCACTTCGCTGCTGCTCTCTTCCGTGATGAATCTTGTAGGTTTGGAAGCCCCTGGACGGTGATCGGCCACGACGGGTTCACATTCCAGTACCTCACAGTAGCCAAGGCGGCGCCGGCAGGCCACTACTCTTTTTTTTTTTTTTGAAGGAGGCAGGCCACTACTCTGTAGCGGCCACTCATCCATATTTGCTGCGAGCACCGGAGCAAACCAACCAACCCACTACGGGCCTCAACGGGGTGATGGGCTCAGGCAATTGGGCCTTCACTTGGCGCAGCCCAAACCAACGTTCCCTCTCCAGCTCGAGAAGACCGATCCTAGCCGCACAAGCGCCATCCTACGGCTCAAAATCACTCGAGCCCGGACAGTAAATGAAACACCGTCCTCCCCTGGTCGGTCGGGGACGCCGGCGCCCGCGGCCGGCGCGGCGCGGACGCGGACGCGGCGGCGCTGTGTCGCCGTGGCGAGGCGAGAAGCCGCACGCCCGAAGAGGAGGACACCGCCGCAGAACGTGTGCGTCACGGCCGCCCTCGTCGCAGTCTCTCTGCTCTGCAGAACGGCCAGCAGCTTCCTCGCTGTTCCGTAATGGCATGCCGGAGCTTGACGGCGAGGACATGCCCGGGCGCGCGTGTTCTGAGACTGGCGCGACGCGCGGAGGCTGCTGCAGCGAGGCATGAAAGCTACGGACAGAACGTATAGGATGCGGCGCAATGCTGGCTGGGGACGCCAGCGGCCAGCGCAGCCGGCCGGCACGGCGGCGCCCGCCGGCGTGTGGCTTCCTCCTCTGCTCGGGGCTCGCCGTGGCTGGGTCCCCCACGCGGCGCCCGTCGCCTATTGCTTCTCCACGGGCCAATGCGCGCCCCATGGCGAGGGGTTACGTCTTCATTCCTGGTGCAGACGCTGGCGTTGGTCGGCGAAGCCGCTTGAGGATGAGCTTCGAGCAACATTTTCTCTGAATAAGATTCAGAGATAATGCTGTCTAGAAGTTATGCCACGCGAGAAATCGCTGCTGCACGTCATGTGTTTAACTAGAGGTACGAATTGTGGTGCTATCTGGTCTCGTACAATACAAACTATGGTATAACAACCTAGCCATTTATCTTGACGTCTATCAGTCCTGATTATATACTGTACAGACGCTCTAGGATGGCAAGCAGCAGTGGTATGGTCAGTGTTGCACATATAAAACTTTCACACTCAGCTAATTTTCAATCTGAATATTCAACACAAATAATCAGTATTGCTTGGTTATAAATGATGAAACATTTCTGAAGGTCAGCGATTATTAGCATCTCGTGATGCTAATGCTATAGCAGCACGGCATCACTGACGACAGTACCTGCAAGAAGGAATATGAGATCATGATACCAAAGAGCTATTGTGAGTGCTCTACGGCACAAGGTAAGGCTTTATGGCTACCTCATGCCTGCCAGAGTACAGAGGATCATCACACTGAACTAAAACAACATGGGTACATACATGATAGAGTTTTTTTATGAGTCCCCCGTCTCCCCTCGAGGCGGCTCGGGCGGCACCCCAACCTCGCCGGCGCGGCTCCCCTCCCGGCCTCATCTCCACCTCGCCGCCGCCGGAGCAGGGCACCGAAAGTCCGTGTGCCCGCTGGGAAGGCGGCGGCGGGGCCTTCTCACTTCCGCCCAGGGCTTCGCCGCGCCCGGGGCGCCGGCGCCGGGCATGGCGGCGACGGCGGTGGCAGCGGCTTGGGGCTGCAGGCCCACCTTCCTGGGCTCCGGATTCGGTGCTTCCGGCCCTGGATCCACGCGGTGCGGCGGCGTCCGCCTAGGGCTACGGCGTGCCCGGGGCTCGGGCGCCGGGCATGGCGACGGCGGCAGTCCGGGGCTGCTGGCCCGCCCTCCTGGGGTCCGTATCTGGCACTTCCGAGCCTGGATCCACGCCCTAGGGCGTCCGCGGCCTGGGCGGCCGGAGAGGCGCGGCTCCCCGCGGTTGCGCGCGGCTGGGGCGCTGCGGCGGCAGCGTCCGCGGCATGGTGGCCGGTGGGGCGCGGCTGCGGAGGCTACTAGGCCCGTGGTTGTGGGAGCAACGAGAGAAATCCCTGCCTGGCTTCGTGCCGGCCGGCAATGGCGACACTTGTAGTGTCGCATTCGTTGGAGGCTTTGTAGCAGCGCTCCCCTACCTGCAGGTCTGATGGTGACGGTGGACGCGGGAAACCGCCGAGGAAATCCTATGACCGGCATTGTGCTGGTCTTGTCGACGTCGGTGACACCTACGGGTGCCACTCCCCTTCTTGGAGGCGGCGTCGATTTTTTCTCCCACCCAAGTGCTGTTGCTGACTGCTCCACCACGAAGCCGGTGCGCTCGTTCTCCTTTCCCCGGTGTCGGTTCTGGTGCAAAGCCGATATAAGCTGTGGATTTCCATTGTGAGTCGCGCAGGTGTCCTCCATTTGGCGCCTCTGCTCCGTCGGCGCTCTTCCTGCTAGTGGTGCCATCAAATATTATGCCGGGTTGGTGTTTCCACTCTGCCACCATTCCCTTGTGAGGTTTCCTCCCCTTGCACGGCGTTGCACGGTGTTGGATGGTGGTACGTGGGAGCTCGGATGTGCTTTCAAAGGTGGCTCCATCAGCATCGAAGGGGAGATCGTTGTTTTCGGTGAGCCTTGGTCTGCGCCCCTCCCGCCACCTTTAGTCCCCTCTCCGTTGGCCTGACCCTCAGATGGAGGGTGACAACAGAGTGGCGTAGCTACGAGAGGTGGTGTGAAGGTGCAATGGTTGCGGTGTATCCGACGAGTATGATGTTTCAGTGGTGGCTCCAATCGATGCTCAGTGGCCGTCTCTCTAGCTGGTATCCTGGTCTTCTCCTGGTCTGTACAAGCTATCCTCCCTGTTGTTGGTGTTATGTTGTATTGGGCTGTCATAAAATTATTAAATCTATATTTTGGCTTGCCTAAAAGCCCATCAATGAAATTCAGGTGGGAATCCCCCGCGGTGACCCATCAAAAAAAAATGATAGAGTTTTTGGTTTGGCTGGAGCGGGAGCTTTTGGTTTGGGCTGCGCCTAGTGAAGGCCCGGTTCGCTGAGCCCTGTAGCCTCCTGGCGTGCAGCGTTGGCCGCCATGGTCGCTCCAGCGCTCGTAAGGTCGTCGCCGGCTGGGGATGAGTAGCCACGGCGGCTCCCGGTCGCCAGCGCGGCCGGTGCACAGCTGCTGCCGGCGTCGAGGAACAGAGCAGCAACGCAGGTCGCCATTCGTGCTCACTATCACGCTCCTGCCAGCTAGTCCCAAAGCATCTCGCCGAGCACGCTCTGGCAAGACATGAACACATGAACGAGCCAACGCCTTCAGAATCGGCGTCCGCCTGCTGGCAGCCCTGTCCCCGGCCGCAACGAAGCGCGTGCATGCTTGCCACGCGCGGGCGGCGTCGCTATCTTGCTCCGGCATGCCAGGAAGCAAGCGTCACGGACTTACGGGACTGGGCGTTCGCGTTCAGCCGAAGGCTGGGTAGGAGGTGGAAAGCCGGAGCCGGCCGCCTGGAGGACGCGCGCGAAGCCATCGGTGGCGGCGCTCTCGTCGTCGGTCGCGCGGCTTATCCCCTCCTCGACCTCGCCATTCACGGCGACGCACGCCGGCAGCCCGCAAGCCAGCGCCGCCCACCGTCGCCCCGGCTAGCCCCAGCTCCGGGGGTGGACGGCACTCGTCCCGGTGGGGTGGACGGTCTTTCAATTCCCGTCCGGGCTGGACTGATTGTGAGCCGTCCGATGGGATCTCTGCGGCTGGATCGGAGCTGGCGCGCTAGAGCCCGGCGCATTGGTTTGGGCAGGGCCAAAAGACGGCCCAGTTCCCTCAGCCCATTTACCTCGCTGAGGCCCGAAGCCTCCTCCTCGTCCCTAAACCGCTCGGCCGCGCCGCTGCGGAGGAGCGACGTCGCGACGACCATGGAGCTGTCGAGCACGGCGGCCAGGCCAGGGCCTAGCGACATGGGCGCGCCGTCGGTCGCCCGACGCGGCCAGGTGGCCGACCTCGTTCCTCACTACAGATCATGTTCCGTTCAGCGCGCGGTGGCCACGGAAGCGAAGCTCGGCTTCGTGGGGACCATGGCGCCGGACGTACAGCCATGGCCTGCTTGGTTGCGTTTGTACAGGGTCATGGCCACGGAGAGACGTCGTAGTCGATTGAGGGCTCCGTGGCGGTGTTGTTGGGGCCGGGCTTTGCGCCGTCCGGCGCGCTCAGGCTGGCAGCTATACTGAGTATGGTTGGGACTGAATGAGATGTGCAGAATGTTTCTGAAGTTCTTAAAGTTAAATTGAAATTGTAGATCATATGTAGATGGATTCTGAATGTTTTTCTGTTGGGTTCCGTATGCTCAAATGGAAAAAAAATCTCCTGCAAAATGATGCTTGGACAGTGAACTCTGAACATAAGAATGTGCTGCAATACTAAGACTCACTGCGAGGAGTCTTTTCGTCCCCCGCGTCGCTCCTCCTGGGGTGGCTCGAGCGGAACACCCCTCTCCGAGCACTACTGCCCCCAGCCCTGCCCCCCGTCTCGCCACCGCCGGAAGTCCATGCGGCTGCAAGAAAGGCGGCGACGTGGCTCCAACTTCCCCCCTTTTTTCTCCTTTTTCCTTCCCTCGCACTCTCTTGGTGGATGCCCCGTCCATGGCGCCGACAGCCTTCTCCGACTTCCTGCGGCCGGATCCGCCTCGAGTGCAGCCGGTTCCGCCTCGGGGCGGCCGTATCTGCACCCTCGGCCGCCGGATCCACCCTCCTTGGGCCTCGGCGTGGCAGGACGCGCCACAGCGTGACGACGCTCGCGTCTGGGTTGGGGCGAGACGCGGTGGCGGCAGTGGCTGCACCCTTGGCCGCCGGATCCGCCCTCTCTGGGCCTTGGCGCGGCCGTGGTTGCAGCCGGGGCGCGGCAGGACGTGGTCGCACCTTTCGCGGCCAGCGCGCGGCGGCGACGGCTCCAGCGGCTGCTTAGGGGCGCAGAGACGGTGGCGTGCGCGACCAAGGTAGCGAGGGTGGAGCGGCTGCGGCGGCCCCCACTGGGGTATTGTGGCAGCTGCGTCCGCGGCCTGGGCGGCCGGCAGCGGCGCCTACAGCTGCCACGGACTGCTGCGGCGGCGACGTGGTTGATGCTGCTCCAGCCCGAAGGCGACGTGGTTGATGCTGCTCCGGCCCGAATTTTGCTTGTGGCGGCGTCTGGTCAACCTGCACGGCGGTGAGTTGGCGGCGTCGTGGTGGCATGTGCCGACAAAGGTTAGCTTGGCTGTATGCCCGTGTTGCCGTGGTGCATTGTTGGCTACATTCGTATGGGGGGCTATGCATCGCCCGTGGTACAAATTTTATATCCATCGCCTGAAGGAGTAAAGTGAGCTTCGATGGAGCGAATCGGTCCAATATAGAAATTATAGTTCTGATATACTAGTTGGGCCGCCTATCATGATTACGTACGTGAGCTAGGCAATATGCAACTAGCGATCTCGCGTGCAGGGGCCTGTGGCCGCTGGGTGCGTGATTAACACGCATGGTGTTTGTCATTCCAAGAGCTAACCTGTATTTTTTTATTATTGTTTTTCTTTTCTTTCGTCTATTTTTTCTGGGTTCTAATTTTTTCCTTTTTTCCTTTTTCTTTCTATTTTATTTTTGTTTTTTCTTTGTATACTAACTTCTTTTAGTTGAACATAGTAGCTCATGTGATGCTGGATGATGGATTTTCGTTACTAATGTTGTGGGCCCAATACAACCAGCTAGGTTGCTACGCGGTTGGTTTCTAATGTTTCTGCTAGCGGACTAGTGAGTAACTAGGATGGCAGAGAGATAATACAACTCTTTATACTATACATTCATACCACTAGATTTTTATGTACAATTTTTCTTTCGATCGTTATTTTTTTCTCATTCTATTATTTTATTCTAAACCTGCATTTATAAAAATCATGTCTCTTTTTCATTTTTTCTTCTCGTGTATTCTTATTCTATTCTATATTTTCTTTCTTTGATTTTATTCCACTCTTTTTGCCTATTCTTTATATATCTATTCTTCTTATATTTCTTTGATATGTTTCTATTACTCCCTGTCATAATATAAAAGTTGGAGGCGTATAATTTATTCGTTCACTCTGTAGATTAAATTATTCTGCCATATTAACTCATTTGTTCGTAATGTTTAATATTTTGTTCATTCTACATTATTATTATTTCGTTATGTGTAACAATTTTGTTCGTAATATAATTATTTGTTTGTGTTGTTACAATATTTGTTCCCAGTATCTGAAACTAATTATTTAGTATTAAAGAAAATAATTTTTAAAAATATTGTGCAAATACAGGTAAGTGTGGTCTTGTTTTGAAGATCTTGCCATGAGAAAGATAATGGTAAAACCCAAATTTAATATAGATGCTCGGTTTAATATTTATACCTTTTTTTTATTCTCGAATCTGTGTGCATGTGGGTGACGTGAGCATCATATCTTTTTCTGTATGCATGTATTCTTTGATTAGCTGGCAATATGCGCATCACAACAGTCAAACCATCTAATGGGCCGGCCCAAATCAATACTCCACAATATAATTACTGTAGGAGCCCTTTAGGTGATGAGTTGTGAAATCATCACATGAAGTGATACATAGTCGCTCCTGGGCTCGTGCCCCAGGAGCGTGCGTCCAGCCGCTAGAGCTATATATCGCGCGCGCGATAGGAACCTGATCTATCACCTAAAGGGAATCTCAGGTGGGCTGTACTGAAATGTAGCCCAACAGCACATGGCAACCCATACATGTCAGCTTTATCCTCCTCTGTTCCTTTGTAGAAAATTAGAAAAGTGATCGCTCCAGTGGCGGAGCCAGACTAGGAATCTCAGGTGGGCCTCACTGAAAAGTAGCCCAACAGCACATGGCAACCCAGACATGTCAGCTTTATCCTCCTCTATTCCTTTGTAGAAAATTAGAAAAGTGATCACTCCAGTGGCGGAGTCAGACCAGAGAATAAGGAGGGGTCAGCCTTGGTAATTGAGATGCTAAACTAATAAACAGTGTAAAAATTACTATTCATCTTATGGAGCTTTTGCATGGTAAGGAGGGGCCATGACGCACTTTGGTCTCCACCTAGCTCCGCCAGTGGATCGCTCCTCTCACCGACCGCATGCATGCAACAATACTACGCTTTTTTTCTTTTTCCTATTTCGAACTCCTTTCATTCAATTTTTTCTCTTTTTGTTTCTTAATTTTTTTCTATTTTCTTTTCTTTCCTTTTTTATAGATTCTTTAATAGAAAATTATATATTTTTTCAACCATTGGCATCACAACTAATGCAACAAAATAATTCTTTTCTATTTATTTTTCTTATGTTTATTTCTTTTGTTCTTTTGTTCTGTTTCCTATTTCTTTTCTTCTTTTTTCATTTCCCTTTCTCACTGCAAACCCTGATATCTATTTATTTATTCTCAGGTACACAATACATATTTAAAAATAAACTATTTGTTCACAATTTAGAATGAGTTATGCTCAATGTATACTGTGTGAAATGATTTTATTTTCTTTATATGCTAACTTGTTTAGCATGTGCATATATGTTTATAAAAATAAATTTACGATGCAAATGCATTTGTTCTCATGTAAAATTATCTTTATGTAATTAATTTGTTCGCAATATCAAATTATTTGTTCACTTTGTAAATTAAATTGTTCAGTATGAATGACTCATTTGTTCGTAATATGCATTTTTTTATTATTCACCTATATAATTAAATGTTCGTGATGTTTAATATTATGTTCGTAGTACATGATTATTTGTTCGTCATGTTTTAGTTTTTTGTTCGTAGAAAATAATCATTTGTTCGTGTTGTTAAAATATTTGTTCCCAGTAGCTGAAATTAATTATTTAGTATTAAAAAAATATTTTTTCAAAAAAAGTGTAAAGATAGTCAAGTGTGATCTTGTTTTGAAGATCCTGTCGTAAAATGGATAATGGCGCAATCAGAATTTAATTTGAATGCACAGTTTATGATTTATAGATTTTTTAATATGAACTTCTCTTGCATGTGGGTGATATCATCAGATTTGTTTTCATGTGCATGCATGCATGTGGGGGAAGATCCTAAGCGCAGAAATAGTACTAGCAAACTGCGACAGTGGGCCTAAAATTCATTCAGTCCAATAGTAAGTGCACTCTCTCGGATGTGGGGGGAATTAATCCCGCTTCAGGTGACGATTGTTGCAAATATCGCCTAAAGTGACACCTAACCGCGCGGGGGGGTGGGGGGGGGGGGGGCTAGTGGCGCCAGCCGTCTTTTTTCACCATGTTGATGATGCGGGTGAAAACCCATCCTTCCTAGGAGTACATTGATGACGTCATTGGTGTCATTTTCTTCCTGAAGGCGACATCGAGCATATCTGGTTCTGACTTTGGTTGTTGCCTGAGGCTTTCAACTTGAAGTTAGTCAAGGATGGTTTCTTCGGCGTGGGCTGCTTCTGTGAGGGCGTTTTCTCTCTTTTCATTTTCTTTTCCAGTTCATGTTATAGGTTTTGGTGGCTCGTGTCGACGTCCCAATCCGACCGAGCAGTGTTCGCGGAGGCCCGGGTTGATGTCCCAATCTGACCTGATGGAGTTTTTTCGTTTGCAGCTCGTGTCGATGAACCAATCCAACCGGCCAATGTTGAGAGAGTCCCGGTTGATGTCCCAATCCAATCGGCCGGTGTTGTGTGCTTGTTGAGTAGGTGTGGTGCGGCGCGAGTTAATATCCCAATCCAACCGGCTGGTGTTGCTAGCTGTAGGTTTGTAGTGGTAGGAGTCGTAGTTTAGTCTGTTCGGTTTTCGGGCCCGGTTTACCTATAAACAGGGTCAATTCTCGTCTTCTTATTAATACACGCCGAACCGCAAGCGGTTCAGGATCTTTCCAAAAAAAAGAAAAGAATGTGATACAGTCTTTCATGCAAAGTGATGCTTGGACAATGTCGTGATGAGTCCAGAAATTTTGCTTGCAAAATAGCAAAAGAAAGCAAAACATATATGCATCACTGACTCACTGAGTGTATACAGTCCTCCATGCAAAGAAACAAAAAAAAACATGTATATTGACAACACTTCTACTGAACAAAAAAGACAAAATATGTGTCCATTTGTAATTGAAAAATGTGAGACTAAGAAACCAATTTATTAATAGATTTCTTCTGTCCTTTTCTTTTCTTTTCATTACATAGCAAGCTCTAGGCATCCAGGGATTAATATACTTTGTGCTCAAGCATACTGAGGAAACTTTTAGTCTCTAATTGACTGCTGCATTGTTAGATTTGCTGCGCGCATGATGATGCATCAATCAGTGTATCTCTTTTGTAAAAGAATCCACCCAATATTTTTGCCAGCAACAGCAGCTTCGTCCAATATTTCTCACCAACTTCGCCAACGACTTGCTGGAAGCCTCCAAGGCTTGATTTCAATTATAGTACAACGCTTTCTTCTGTGCGTCGGCACCGTACGAGTATACAAGATGAGCTTGCTACCTTGGCAACAAGAGACTGCAAAATCAGGCCTATACATGTGAGGTCACCATATTCAGAGGCAACAAAAATGGACTCTATATATGCGTAAGCGTAACGCTCTTCCTAATATTCTTTCATCCCGCAGATATTTTGTTTCCTAATAAATACTACTGCTGCTCCTACTATATAAGAGTTGAATCTGTACCCTTCACATGAAGAAGAAGAAGGTTACAAAATTAGCTAGGGTCGGCTGCTCGGTACTACGGTAGCCACGGACAAGGAACAACATGGACGTGCCAACCACACCCGTGCCGTTTTGTTTCGGTTGCAGCAAGGGCGTCGCCGCAGCTTGCAAGGATGCTGCTGATGTGCCAGCCTCTCCTCCCACCAACGCGTCTCCGATCCGGCACCTACCTCACCAACCATCAACCGAAAGCTAGCAAGCCACTGGACCTCAATCTCCGTCAGGTACGGTCCACAAACAAACGTTTTTCCAAACATTTGCACGCATTGCGGGTAAAACCAAGGCAAACGTCTATGCACAATCACAATCCATTTCCTTCGGGCGTTGGCCCACGCCTGCATTGCACTACAGATTGCAGTTCCTTTTTTTTTTGGCATCCTTGATTGATTGGACTGTTACGTGCTCCATCGGTCGATATCCATCTTGTTGCCTCTTGATGGAGCAAACTCGTCACCTTAAAATTGATGCCCCAGCCTCATATTACAGACCACATTTCACCTTTGAATTGACACCCTGTTCGTAACTACTCCTATGTGCTGTTAATTCAAAGATTTGAATCGTAAATTAATTTCCCCAAGCAGACATTTTTTTTGGTAGTAGTAATTTGTTTTTAAAAAAATACTCCAGTACAGATACACATGATGGTTTATACGAGCGCAGATCACCGTATTCACGCGCAAACTGATGCATATACGAGATAATAGCAAATTAATCTGGAAGTGTCAAAGTTAATTACCGACTCAACATAAGCACCCTCACCTCGTTGTTGAATAATAAGCTGAAAATATGATGAGGACACTTGCTGAGTTGTAACTTAAAACCCAAGTGAACAATTCCAGCATGGAGAACCTAACTAAATTAAAAGAGCTCGCTTATGTGCACTAGTTTAGTTGTTGGCCTGAAAGATTCTCGATAACGAGAGACCAGCATGCATTGGTAACCTTCAGTTTTTATTATGACCATAGAAATGAAGAAACCTTATGTTGATTTCAATGTTTCGGACAGTTCCTCCAACGTTGTACCCGTAGTTGGCAGCTTTCCTTGATTCCTGAACAATTGATTCATCTCTATCCGTCTGCTTCTATCTAAATGATGGGTCGGACTATGTTTGGAGTGCAAAGACTGATCTATTATTTCCCAACCACCAATTAGTTTAGGTTAACAGTTCAACACCGAACATCTCAACCTGCCACGACATAGATGTTGATCATCCGAGGGTCGAGTGGTAACTGGGGGAACATCAGTTTTTCAAGTATTTGAGAAGAGCAAAGTTGATTAAAAGTTCTCATCTTCAAGTATAAACTACTACTTCATCCATCCCAAAAAAATAAGTCACTCTAGGATTCAAATTTTGTCAAAAAATAAGTCATTTTAACCTATTTAGAAAGTATATATGCATGCAGAAATCGATATGTATAATAAATAAGAATAAATATGATCATTTTATCTTCTTATTAATTTATTTTGAAATTCTAGAACGACTTATTTCTTGAAACGGAGGGAGTAGCAAACTTCTTTTATATTTACTTAGACGACGGCACACACGCTCTAGCCACTCTAATGCAAGGAATAGATTGCTTTACCGGGTTTACTTAAAACTCAAAGAAATAAAACTTTGCTGGTGCCATTATTGCAAAAATGGCAGCACGTAGTCTAAATGTTAATCCGGTTGAGTTAAAGAATAGTCGTCCGGTGACTTTCTTTCTTTTTCGTTAGCCAAACAAGAAACATCGCCAGAATGAAGAGTTTTTAGCTAGAATACTCTATATTCTATACACCGTGGAGAGGAGGCCCTCTCGGCGCTCCTCTCACCCGGTGTCGACACGTGCCGCTGCCGGAGGGGACGCCCGACGCGGAGCGTCCTTTTGCTGTCACCGCGTGCCGGGCCCGCGGCGACTCGGCCCCGCCGTCTCCACCGCCTCTCGCGCGTGTGGCCACAGGTGAGGCCCCCTTGACCCGCTTGAACCCCTTCAACCCAGCTCCACTGGGCGCCGCATCTTCTCCCTCCACTGGGAACCTCGCCGTCGTCGGAGGAGAGAGGAGCTCGGCGGCCGCATCCGGGCGCTAAGGAGGGGGTACGGTTGGGCGAGTGCCGCGGCCAGCCGTGGATGCGGAGGGGCGGGTGGGAAGGGCCGGCAACGACGCAGGTTCCTGGATGCGGAGGCGCCGGTTCCTGAATGCGGAGGCGGAGGCGCCGGTTCCTGGATGCGGCTCTCGGGGACGCCTCGCCCAAGCACGTGCGGTGACCAGCACCGGCAGCACTTGGATCCGGCCGGGCGCGCCTGGATTCGGCCGCCGGCGTTTGGTCCAGCGGTGGCGCGGGGAGATCACGGGCGGGGAGGCCGGCGTGAGAGAGGAGGAAGAGAGGGAGGCCCGGATCCGCCTCCCGCATCCGAGGAGCTCCGCCGCGAGGAGCTCTGCCGCGGTCGCCCCGGCTCCGCCGCGAGAGAGGGAGCAGAGCCGGCCGTGCCCGCAGATCTACCGAGCTCGAAGCGGCTGACCTCGAGGCGGCCTAGGTTGAGGCGGGCCTCCACCGGATCGCCGCCGCGCGCGGGCCTTCGCTGTGCCGCCTCCGCGCCGCCATGGCCGCCGCCATCGCCACGCTGCAGAGGGAGGAGGGAGCTCGAGGTCGGGAGGGAGAAGGGAGGGAGCTCTAGGCTGGGAGGAAGGAGGGAGGGAGCTGGAGGCTGGCGAGGGAAGAGGGTTGCGCTGACGGCCGGCCGCCGCCCTCCGCCGCTGGAGAGAGCCGAGGTGAGTGGATGGAGAGCCGGCGCGGCGAAGCGCGCTATTGACCTAGTCAAACTGATCCGTGGTGACCCGTGTGGCTCCTCCGATTGCTAGTACTAGGTCTACTGCCTGCTGGTCATTTGGAACAGGTGTGGTGTGCAGATCGCACGCCTGTTGCGGCCTCGTGTCGTGTGGTCTGAGCCCAGCCGGCCAGCCGACCACAGTAGTGGCCTGTCCCCGGCACATGGCCGGCCGCCGGTTGGCCGAGCAAAGTGGCGGCTGTGTGTGAGAGAGAGCTCGTTTACTATGTACACACACCTGCACGCATGCACCGTGATCGATCTTCGCATACCTGCTGCTATTCCACGTCTCGAAGCGCACCATTTTGTTCCGTTCGTAGAGATCGACCGCCCTGTTGCACGGCCAATTGGCCATTCCCATTCCCCTCTAGGCCTCTACCATGCCAGCTTAGGGGCCGGCCGGGTTAAGTGCAATAATGTGATATTGTCGCAAATGTCCGAATAATTGTGAGCAAACCCAGCATTATGCTCAACAATGTTTTACAACGACGGTAAACAAATACGTTGGCACTCTTTGGGCTCCTAAATGAACACATGCTACAATGTAGTTTTGTGAGATAAGGCAATAGCCATATGAAAGATTTTATTTCTTTTTCCCCCTAAGATTTCACTGGCCTAGTTTATTGCTATTGATGTGCAATCGCTTGCACTCTACTCCCTCCGTCCTCAAATATAAGTTATTTTGGAATTCAAAATTTGTACTCAAATATAAATCATTTTAGGTTGAGAGTGGGCCTAACCATTTTAATTGTGCATCATTTTATTTGAAAATATGGTTCATCTTAGTACTAGCAACACAAGTAAATAAATATGGTTCATTGCTAGCATTTATTTGAAAATATAAATATTGCGAGTATACTTTCTCTCTAACCCCTGACGTGTGGGCCCTCACTCCTAGTTCTATCATCCGCTTCTCCCTCGACCTTAGTGGGCCCTCACTCCTCCCTCTCTCCCCTTCTCATCGGCCATCACACCCTTCACAGAGAATCTTGAAACCCTTCTTCGCCGACGCCTCGCCCCCCCCCCCCCCCCCTCCTCCGCTCCCAAGGCGAGATCTCATCATCACTCCATTCCCAAATCAACCCAAACGCTACATCCGAAACCCAACGATCCATCCAAAAGCGCCCCAAATCCCACCTCAAATTCGCCACCAAATGCCCCAGATTGGTGTTCAAACCCCGCACCCACCACTTCAAATCTGACCTCGCCATCCCCCCCCCCCCCCACATTCACCAGATTCCCACTGCAATGGCGACCGCTCTCTCCAAATCCGCCGTCAAATCCCACCCCAGGTCGCCCACCACCGCGCAGCCGCCGCCACCCAACACCGGCCCCGCGGCGCCCGGCGGGGGAGCGGCTGCGGCGGCGCCGCCGCCGTCTGGTCCCGCCGCCGGCGCGACGCCGTCGAAGAACGCGGCGATGGCGGAGCTCAAGTCGCGCGTGCTCGCCGCGCTCGCCAAGCTCTCCGACCGCGACACGCACCACATCGCCGTCGAGGAGCTGGACCGAATCATCCGCGCGCCGCCGTCGCCCGACGCCGTGCCCATGCTCCTCAACGCACTGGCCTCCGACTCCCAGGGGCTCGCTTCCCCCGCCAGGCGCGAGTCGCTGCGCCTACTCGCCACGCTCTGCGCATCCCACCCGGACGCCGCCGCGCCGCACCTCCACAAGGCGCTCGCCCACCTCGCGCGGCGGCTCAAGGACCCGGCCTCCGACACCTCCGTGCGCGACGCTTGCCGAGACGCCGCGGGCCAGCTCGCGGCGGTGTACCTTCGGCCGCTGGCTGCTTCAGGAGTTGCCGAGGCAGGCAATGCGACCGTCTCGCTCTTCATGAAGCCGCTGTTCGAGGTGATGGGGGAGCAGAGCAAGGCAGTGCAGGCTGGGGCGGCCGCCTGCCTGGCCAAGACGGTGGAAGGGGCAGGGCCTGGCCCTGGTGTCATCGGGATGTTTGGGAAGCTCGGTCCTAGGATTTGCAAGCTGCTCGGTGGCCAAGGCGTGCAAGCGAAGGCAGCACTGCTGGGCGTCATGGGAAGTTTGGCACAGGTGGGGTGCTCCCTTCATAAATCTTGTTGTGCTTGCCATGTATTTGATGATTTGACTAAGAAACACCAGATATTAGAAGGTTTGCTACTTATCGATCATTTAGTGGGCATGTGATATTTTAGGCAGGAATTTATCCCAGACTGGAAGGCTGGGGTTATTTTGAACTCCCATGTTGTTACTTTGATTGTAATAGCATGTACATTTCCCGACAACTTTAGGTACGAAAATAGTTGTAGGGTTTTGGTCTGCAGGGAGAAGGCCAAGTATTTAGTGAATTGTACTTGGAGACTGAGGGGATATGGATGTTATCCTGTACTTATGGTAGGCTTCCAATGGATTCACTGCTAGTGGTGTTATCGTTGATGTAGCTGGTTTGTTCTTGAGTCTTGACAATTGATTTTGGTTGTGGCTTGTGTATGCCATGGAAAGTGTAGGGATGTAAGCACTTCAAAGTTTACAGACTGCTGGTGAACTATTAATGAGAAGCTGCAAATGGAGATTGGATATTTAAGCACCGTTATCACAACTTGGCTCCTGATAGATTAAATGTGGAAGATTTAATACTTAATGTCCTCCCACCTCCCGGAGAACAAAGAGATTAGGTTTACTTGTAGTTGCTGTTTAAATTGGTGATCAGCAGAAAATTATCGTATCGTTCTGATTTTTTGAGATCCGAATAGGAGCTTAATAAACCTTATAGTGACATCCTTCCCCCCCTTAGTTTCACCATGGATTACAAGATATCCTCTTTTACCTGGTTATAGAGATATGATGTGTATACACTAGAGTTTCAGTTAGAATCTTTTTTTTTTACTTATATATGAATATATTGTTTCATGTATTATCTGAGGCACTAGAAGATAGCCCTTTTGTCTATGGTATTGCTTGTTGCTGTATGAATGGATGGTGGTCATGCGTTACTACTGTTCTCACTTCAAATGTTAGTGTGTGTTGTAGTATTTGAGATTCTCTTTTTGGATTTTTTATTACAAGAGCATGTTGTAGCTCACTTAGTTGGACTTCACTTGTGGGTTTTTTTATTACTTTTACTTGATTGATCTATTACTACAACATGAGTGCAAGGTCCCAGCTCATCTCTTTGAGTTTTGTTTTCTGGTTTTATTCATAAGATTGCAGTGCCAAACTGGTTTAGGGGCTTTAGATAGTCTTATCATGAAAATATGTCTAGTGATGCCTGTATTATTTTGCTATGCATATTATTTTGCAATGATATTGTGTGAGCTATCAGCATGGTTGATTTGAGTATCTGTTCATATCTTGCCTTTCAGGTTGGAGCAAACAGCTCTCAGAATATGCAGCCAACTCTGCAAAGTATTCGTGACTGTCTTGAGAACAGTGACTGGGCTACTAGAAAAGCAGCTGCTGATACATTATGTGTCTTGGCTACCCATTCAGGTCACTTGATAGGTGATGGAACAGCTCCAACCATTGCTGCTCTCGAAGCTTGCCGTTTTGATAAGGTAACCTAGAATTTCTTTGTGCTCACTCTAAATTTGACGGCCTCTTGCTGCTCATGGATCCTTTTTCAAATGACGACAATTTATGTGATTTTGTGTTTATATCTTATAGCTGTCATTTTCCCCCACAGGTGAGGCCTGTTAGAGATAGCATGATTGATGCGGTACAGTTGTGGAAAAAGTTGACTGGAGAAGATGCAAATGGTAATGATCCGTTCGTTTGGTTGTCAAGTGTACCTTATTATTTATGGTTTTACCATATCATACTTACTGTAAAACAACTTGGTTGCAACAGATGGTAGAAATAAGGATCCAGCTGATGGTGAAGGGAAGCTGGACTCAAAAAGGTCAATGCAAAGAAGTGGAAAATCAGAATCCTTCGAAGATTCCTCCCCAGATTCGCCTAGTAACAATGCGAAGGGCAGTAGCATAGCTGAAAAGGCTGCAGTTCTTTTAAAGAAAAGACCGACATTAACTGACAGGGAACTGAACCCTGAATTTTTCCAAAAGCTTGAGACAAGGAAAACAGATGGTTTGGCTGATGAGGTTGTAGTCCCACGCAAGACTCTACAATCTCACTTAAGAAGTGAAGAAGAACCAGAAGAAGATGGTGATCATGTTGGTCCTGCTAACAGTAATGGATCAGCTGAAGACGAAGCAAATCTGACTCAAATGCATGCTAGTTCTAATTTTCAAAACATTCGAAATAAATGGGCTAACCAAAGGGGAAATAGAAACAAAGATGCAAAATCTAGGACATCTGATGTTGAAGATAGGGTGGAACCCAGCACAAAAGATTCTACTGCTGCAACTATGAACATCCCTGGGGAAGGCCCATTCATAAATAATAAAACGAATTGGTTGGCCATACAAAGGCAGCTGTCACACTTGGAGAGGCAGCAAACCAGTCTCATGAACATGCTGCAGGTTAGTTTATGTTTACTTCTCTGACATGTTTGAAGTTTCATTTTCTATTCTGCTAAGAGAAGAATCTAGAAATGAATGTCACACACCACTTGACTTCCTGAGTTGTGAAAAGAAAATAATGTTCGTACTATTAAGTCTCTCTGCTATTAAGATTTTTCACTATTTTGTCATTTGTGCCTCATGTTACTGAAACTATAATTATGTTGTCATAAATTATGTTGGTGTATTTGCCACCTTTTGGTGTCAAAATTTTCATTTAACCATCACAAACAGACAGATGTTATTAACACAACAACACAAATTATTAGTGAAGCGAGCTTTAAATGTTTGGCAAACACTGAAAGCTTGGGTCAGACAAGCTATGAACTAAGCTTGAGCTCTATTAAGCTGAGCTTAAACCTGTTCTTGGGCTCAAACCCTTGTCGATATTAAGCTTGGGTTTACTCAAGCTTTCTTGACTTTGGCTTGATTAGGCTTGAAGATATACCTATATAACATTATTATAAGCCAATACTGGCGAAGATTGATCTTATTTGAGCCTAAGATATACTTCTACACATGCATCTATAGAGTTATGGAGCAATCTACTCAAAGCCAGGCAATACTGGAGGCTTCTGGCCTTATCGATCTGAGCCTGAGCTTATCCGTGCTTCAGTTGAGCTGACCTCGAGCACAAAGTTGAGGTTGACTCAAGTGTCAGCTAGTTGAGAGCTCTAGTTCCAATTTTATTTGTTATTTTAAAATAATGTTGCAATTCTTTTGGAAAGAAAATCGACTGCTTTGTGGCCACATGATGTGGTACTTGAGTACTTGTTGCATAGTTTGGTGGCAGCCCCATGCTTTCTTTGGTTATGCTCCAAGTTTTCGATATATGCGGCAAATGGCACAGCCGCTGAGATTTAGGGCTTTGCTGATTTTCAGGACGCATGTAAAACTTACTAAACATATTTGTGTGCTAACTACCAAATATCAATTGTTTTTCAACTTTCAGGATTTCATGGGAGGATCTCATGACAGCATGGTTACTCTAGAGAACAGAGTACGTGGTCTTGAGAGAGTTGTTGAGGAAATGGCGAGGGAAATATCGCTCTCGTCAAGCAGGAGAGGTGGTGGTCCAGCACTGGGCTTTGATTCATCTCCTGGCCGATCATCTAAATACAATGGTTTCCATGAATATTCTAATTCAAAATTTGGGAGGAGTGGCGATGGACGGATGGTATTTGCAGAAAGGTATTTCTCTGCAGATGGTGCTTCTGGTTTAAGAAGCCAATCTTGGAGACCAGATTCTGAACAATGGGACCCTTATGCTTATTCTGGATCAAGAAGTGGTATGAATGCGAGGAGAGGATTAGATTCTGTCTCGTCTGACAATAGGATGCCGAGAAATGAGCGGAGTAATGATCAAGCAGGTCCCCGAAGAGGTTGGGACAAAGGGCAGGGACCCTTTAGATTCGGTGAGGGTCCTTCTGCTCGCAGTGCTTGGCGGGCCTCAAAAGATGAAGCCACACTGGAAGCTATTAGAGTGGCCGGTGAAGATAATGGAAGCTCAAGGGCTGCTGCAAGAGTTGCTATTCCTGAACTGGATGGCGAAGCTTTGAATGATGACAATCAAGGGGATGAAAGAGGCCCACTCTGGGATGCCTGGACCCGTGCAATGGATGCTGTTCATGTTGATGATATGGACTCTGCTTATGCTGAGGTTCTTTCTACTGGTGATGCCGAACTACTTGTAAAGTTGATGGAGCAAACTGGACCGGTTCTTGATCAACTTTCAAATGAGGTGGCAAACGAAGTCCTACATGCTGTGGGGCAGTTCCTTGTGGAAGAAAGCTTCTATGATGTAGCCTTGACCTGGCTTCAGCAGGTAATCTTCATATTCCATTCCAGTAATGTATTTCATTGACAAATTATATCAGAGAAATTTCAACTTTGAACATTTTATTTGCCTTGGAACTAGAGTCGGGTTCATAAAAGAACTTCCATCTTGAGATTATGGTGCAGCACTCTAGAATACATTTGAATGAGCATATATTAGTAATTAATCCAATGTGGTACTGGGATAAATTTCTCAAAAGTTTAATGTTTTTGAAAGAAATATGTTTTTAAGCGGGAATAGAGAGCCACAGAATATCATAAACAGTGAACTAATTTGTTGATTTAGCTAGTGAATTAGAATAATCTAAGCATTCGTAACATATCTTGGTAAACGTTAATTTGGATAGAGTATCAAACTGTTGTTGATTGACTTTTGGTCCTTCTGCCCTCAAACAGAATCCTGGCTTTTCATTTGGTCTAGAATGAAGGCCCATCAGTTTTACTGGATTGCTCAAGGTTGAAGGAAAACTGTAGTGAAGTATGTGATGAATATTTGATACTTTATTTCTCGAACAGATGGGTTCTCATTTGGTGAAACCTGTTATCATGTTCTCTTTGTTTGCACTATGATAATTAAGGTTTTCACCTGGAATAGTGCAGCTGTTTCAGTGCACTTGTGAAACCAATACATCACTATTTAATTTTTGTTATGTCCTGAAATGGGTGATTAAGTAGGACCGATGGTTGTTAGTTTATAAGCATGAAACATCGGAGTATGTTGGACAAGAAGCATTTGCAAAGAGAAGACTTAACATTTGTTTTGTTTTCTATACTCAATTGTATGGCATTAACTTTGAGCTGGACATCTCAATGAAGAATGTGTTGGTTGTTGCAGTTGACTGATATGGTAATGGAAAACGGATCTGATTATCTCGGGATCCCTCTAGACGCGAAGCAAGACCTTCTATTGGGACTTCATGATGCTACCGCGATCGAGCTGCCAGATGATTGGGAGGGAGCGACCCCAGTGCAGATAATGAAGCAGCTGGCTTCATCCTGGCGCATTGACTTGCAGCAGCTCATCAATTAGGGTAGCATTGTTTGTGAACATACAAGTTGATTTCATTTGTTCATTACTGATTCCCTGCCTGTTCTTGCTTGGTCTATTGCTATTAGGAGTACAAGTGTTAGATTGGGCTGAGTGGAAGTGGCACTGTGTCGAAATGGATTGTTTGTGTGAGGAAATATGATGTTAATATTGTCTCATCTGGGTCGAAAGTCTTTCTCAGCTGATAGTTTGGGTTTTCTCATTATTATACTGTAATACGGTCCTCGTCGGGGTGCTGGCGATGTATGGTGCATTTACACACTGGAAGCTTAAAAATGAGTAGCAATATAATGTTTATTGTCACCGGCTCACCATGTCAACATCTGTATCTGTATGCGATCGAGGATGAAACTGTAAGCAGGCGCTACGCATACAGTTCAGAGCTTCAACTCTCACAGAAGTGGTAAGCACAATTGCTGGAATGTCGGAGGTCGCATCACTATGATGGGCGACACCGGGACACGTTTGAACTCAGCATGGGTTCTTGCAGGGAGACGCCCGGCCGCCTATGTGCTCGAGCTCGATCGGGAGGCCATGCAGCGGCGACGGCATGGGGTCCCTGATGAAGGTGTTGTCCTTGCAGCAGAGCCTCCACCGGAACCGCCTCACCAGGTGGTGCATGGTCGCCAGCGTCTCCACCCTGGCGAACTCGATCCCGGCGCACAGCCGCTGCCCGCCGCCGAACGCCACCAACGAGTAGGGCGGCGCCTGGCCCTCGAACCTCGACGGGTCGAACTTGTCCGGGTCCCTGAAGATGCCGGGGTCCATGTGCGTCACGCTCGACGCCCAGAACACCTGCCACCCCTTGGGGATGACGTAGCCGTCGACCTCGATGTCCTCCAGGGCTCGCCGGAAGCTGCCGAAGATGGGCGGGATCATCCGCAGCGTCTCCAGGGCCACGCGCCACGTGAACCTCATGCCGTGCAGGTCCTCCCACGTCAGCGCATCGCCGTCGGCCTTGTTCCTGGCGATCTCTTCCTGCTCTGCGCGTCGCCGAGAGGATTGAAAGGCGTGGTCTCGTCAGGGTCAGGCATGGCGCGCCACAACGATGACATGAGCTCGGTCGGGCTGCCTTCTTTACCTTGGACCATGGCGGCGAGGGTGGCGGGATCGCCGGCGAGGTGGCGGATCATGAAGGTCTTGAGCACGGACGACGTGTCGTGGCCGGCGACGAGGACGACCATGGCGTTGTCCACGATCTCCTCGTCCGTCAGAAGCTGCTTGCCGCCGTCTCCCCGCAGGCTGCTTCGGCGCCAGCGCGTCGCTGCCGAACACCAGCTTGTTCGCGGCGGGCCCCGTCACGAACACCGTGGGCGCGCCGAACAGCGACAGCCTCGACACGGGGCCGTACCGGCTGACCCAGTCCCGCAGCCACCGCTCGCCGGTGTTGCTCCGCATCGCGCGGAGCAGGCCCAGGCTCTGCCCGATCACCGGCAGGCCCAGCGACCCCGGTGGCAGCTTCGCCGGCAACGGCTTCCTCGTTCTTGTCGTTAACCAGTAGACGACGAGCGGCGTGAGGATGGCGGCGAGGAGCGCGACGGCGATGGAGGCCGCCATGGCCGTGCACCAATCAATGGCTTGAGAGAGCTTCTTGGGGTTTGGCAGGAGGGGAGTGTGGGGCAATATATTCTGCTGCGCTGTAGTGATGGAACGCGTCGACGAGCTGCTTTGAAGAGGACAAAGCGGCATCTTCTTCACCTTTTTTTTTGATGAAAAGGCATCTTCACCTAGTGTGTCGCATAGTCGCATTGCGATTTCTAGACGATGGTGGGATAAGGGATGATGGTCTCGATCGGCTGTATTTAGCGTTGCAAACATGTAGAAATGTGATCGAAGCGAAAGAGATAGAGTAAAGTAACAGAGTTTGTCTTGATCAGCTCTTTGCACAAACAGAATCGTACTTTGTTGCCAGATAGAAATGCACATGGATTCCGCCTGGGAAACCAAAAGAAATACTTGCAACTGAATAATAAGCTTGTACTAATCATCATGAGGGGAAAAAAGATTTACCAGATTCAGACATTGGCCAGAGAATCTTTAATGACTGAAACCTGGTCGCACTCTAGACCAAATAGCACGTCAGCCAAAAAAAATGGTTGTTGGATCGCGCGAACGGCACAGATCGTGCACTAGAGGTTTGGTCATATTGTGAAAACCCCCCTAGACTTTATGGAAAGCACACCTACCATCTAAAGACCTCTCAGGAATTATTTTATAATCCCCACCCCCAACTTTGTCGAAATACGACCCGCCATCCACCGGCCTCTCTCACGCAACCTTTTGGAAATCCCATCTACCTTTCATGACAAATGCATCCTGCCAGTTTGTAAAATACAAAGAAAAATATAGAAAAATAGAAAAAAAATATTAATCCATTTTTGTTCGCTTCCAACTTTGTCGAAATACGACCCGCCATCCACCGGCCTCTCTCACGCAACCTTTTGGAAATCCCATCTACCTTTCATGACAAATGCATCATGCCAGTTTGTAAAATACAAAGAAAAATAGAAAAAAAATAGAAAAAAATATTAATCTTTTTTTGTTCGCTTCGTTATAAACTTACGATAAAAGGTATCAAATAAAAGTATTAAATATGGTCAATCTATTCTATCCTTACCAAAAAATAAAATGTCAATAAAATCATGTCAACTTTAAAATCAACGAGCATAAAAGATACCATAACATGCAAATCACGCATGCAACATGACACGACAATGAAGGCCATAAGTCTTCTCACCGTGGAGCCCACAACAACTAATCAACTCCATTTCCGCAACATTCGTAACCTTTACATTATCACAAAACTTAACATAAATATATTAAATATTTAATAATACAACAACAAATAAAAAGGAGGGCCACTTTTGCGCGGCAACTTCTAGTGAAACTCAAGTACGTGCTCTTCTTCAAGTACAAATATAATCAAGGCTATGCTATTGAAAACGAAATGAGTAAAGGACAGTTACGAGGAACGTCAAATTCAAAGTTTAGTACAGAACGGTGAGTCGAGGTTCAGAATTCAGAGCAGCAAAACACACATGGCAACTAGTGCAGCTGCAGCGGAGAGTGAAAAGGTTGGTCATGCCACTCATGCCCCAGAAGCAAAGCATCTGAAACGAAACTTTGCAGCCGAATAAAATAAAATAACCAACGCTTCTATTCGTTGCAAACAATACGAGGATCAGTTTAGTCGAGAACGGGCATCGGTGTTGTGTTGGATCCTTCTTCTTGGTTTCTTCCGTCCTTGCAGCACCCAGCAGCATATCCTCCACCTCAACTGCATCAAGAGATGGTGCATCGCCATCATAAAAAAACAATTTGCACATTGGCAGAACCCAAGCACGCCATAGTTGCTGCATTGAAATTTGAAAATGAACGAAAATGACGCGGTGGTGGCGGTGATATTCAGACGCGCATTCAGGGGAAGGCGTCGGTAAATGCAACATCTCGATTTTACAGTTGCAACATTCCAAATCTAGTAATAAATCATCGTCAACCTTCGTCAAGAAAATCATCATCAGGCACGCAACATAAAAATATCACTGCTGCAACATCTCAGGTCAAACATTGTAACAAAAAAAAATCTCAAAAATCAATCTTGCAACATTAGCGAAACATCTCAAAATACCTATTCCAACATCACAAATCTCCCTACTATACGGATGCTTGGTGCCTCTCACGGTGGAGTATTCTTCCTCCTACAGCGTGATAGCGGTCACCCTGGAGTCTTCCCCGATCCTGTGTCTGCAACTGTAGCTGTCGCCGACCTCGCGCCCCGACGGCCCCACCGCACGCACCGGTGCCTACCGGCCTCGCATGCCATCAACCCACAGCACCTCCACCGCCGCCGCCGCCGCCCTCGGATCTCCCATCGCCGGCTCGGAGCTCAATGCTGGCATCGTGCGCCGCAGCACCGAAACTCTCACAGGGCTCGCCGCCGGCCTCGTGCTCCGCCACCTCAGAGCTCACGCGCGGCAGCCGCCGGCCTCACGCGCCGCAGGCGCCGGCCTCGCTCGCCGCTGGCCTAGCCACGGTCAACCCCATGGACTGGTAGCGGAGGCGCGCCGTCGCGCGGTGAGCTCAGGGGGCTCGCGTATGAGATGATAGGGCAGTAACTACTGCAAGAAAGGGGAGGATTGCGATGCTGTTTTGGGTGGGGATGAAAATTTGCAGTGGGGGGGGGGGGGGGGGGGTTGAAAAATATCTACCCAGACTGGTGTATCACGTGGACACGAAGCGGTCACGTAGCGTCCGATATTTTGTGGTCATTGGGGATAAAACCATCAAAACTTTTGCACAAAAAGACGAATGGATGCATGAAGTACTAAACGAAATTTATTTGCAAAACCCTTTTAGGAATAGGTGTAATTTTTCGAGACGAATCTAATGAGCCAAGTTTCATCATTATTGGCTACAGTGATGCTACAGTAACCGCGCTCAATCATCCTCTAATCATGCGGTCAAAGACCTTATAAGCTAGAGCAACTGCTACAGTACCACAGTTGTGGAGGTAATTTTATAATTAGACTTTATTTAATACCACTAATTACTAGTCAAAGCATCGTTTCTCTCTCATCAAAACTTTTCCACCCTTCATCCAAACACGGCCATTGGATGGCTGCTAAGGCCCTGTTTAGTTCCTAAAAAAAATTTACCCGTCACATCCAATGTCCAAATATATGTATAGAACATTAAATATAATTAAAAAAATTAATTACATAGTCTAACTGATTAAAAAAATTGCAGTGGGGGGTCAAAAATATCTACCCAGACTGGTGTATCACGTGGACACGAAGCGGTCACGTAGCGTCCGATATTTTGTGGTCATTGGATGGCTGCTAAGGCCCTGTTTAGTTCCTAAAAAATTTTTACCCGCCACATCGAATCGAATGTCCAAAAATTTTACCCGTCACATCGAATCGAATGTCCAAATATATGTATAAAACATTAAATACAATTAAAAAATTAATTACATAGTCTAATTGATTAACACGAGATGAATTTTTTAAATCCAATTAGTCTATCGTTAACTATTATTTGTCAAATAATAATAAAATATGCTTGAAACCAATAATTTTTCACCAACTAAACCGGACCTAACAAGCATTACCATATCATCAATCACTTGCAATTAATTTCTCCGAACCATCCCGGTCGGCTCCAACTCCAAGCAGTTTGCACGAATGAAAGGCTCGTTCGTCAACGATGCAATATACTACTCAGTACTCACCTTACACGAAAGTTGCCGATGGACGGTAATATATATCATCAATCACTTGCAATTCTCTCCATCCCGGCCGGCTCCAACTCCAAGCAGTTTGCTTCACCATTCACCAAGCACTGGTTCCTCCAATGGATTTGTCTCTCCTCCTAGCGCTCACGGCCATCGCCTTCCCCGTGCTCCTCCATCTCCTGACGAGAGCCACCAAGCCACGGCCGGGCACGGCCAAGCTGCCCCCGGGCTCCCTGGGCCTGCCGGTGATCGGCCAGAGCCTCGGCCTCCTCCGCGCCATGCGCGCCAACGCCGCCGAGCGGTGGGTCCAGGACCGGGTCGACCGGTACGGCCCCGTGTCCAAGCTGTCGCTCTTCGGCGCGCCGACGGTGCTCCTCACGGGGCCTGCGGCCAACAAGTTCGTCTTCTTCAGCGGCGCGCTGGCGTTGCAGCAGCCCCGGTCCACGCAGAGGATCCTCGGGGAGAGGAGCATCCTGGAGCTCACGGGCGCCGACCACAAGCGCATCCGCGGCGCGCTGGCCGAGTTCCTCAAGCCGGACATGCTGCGGCTGTACGTCGGCAAGATCGAAGGCGAGGTGCGCCGCCACCTCGACGAGAGCTGGGCCGGCCGGGCCACCGTCACGGTCATGCCGCTGATGAAGAGGCTCACGTTCGACATCATCTCCCTGCTGCTCTTCGGCCTCGAGCGCGGCGCCGTCCGGGACGCCCTCGCCGGCGACTTCAACCACGTCATGGACGGCATGTGGGCCGTCCCCGTGGACCTGCCGTTCACGGTGTTCCGCCAGAGCCTCAAGGCCAGCGCCAGCGCTCGCCGGGTGATCGCCGGGATCACGCGGGAGACCAAGGCCAAGCTGGAGCGAGGCGAGGCCTCCCGGAGCAGCAACCTCATCGCGTGCCTGCTCAGCTTGACCCACGACGCCGGCGCGACGACGCACCTGAGCGAGGAGGAGATCGTGGACAACTCCATGGTTGCCCTCATCGCCGGCCATGACACCTCGTCCATCCTCATGACGTTCATGGTTCGCCACCTGGCCAACGACCCGGACACCCTCGCCGCCATGGTCCAAGGTAATAAGCCCAACTAGAGCGTACAAAAATAAATTAAAAAATTAACTCTGACCACGCCCTGGCCGGCGGAGCAGAGCACGACGAGATCGCAAAGAACAAGGGCGACGGCGAGGCCCTGACGTGGGACGACCTGGCCAAGATGAAGTTCACATGGCGCGTCGCGCTGGAGACCCTCCGCTTGGTGCCTCCCATCTTCGGCAGCTTCCGGCGAGCCCTGGAGGACGTCGAGTTCGCCGGCTACCTCATCCCCAAAGGATGGCAGGTGTTCTGGGCGGCGAGCGTGACGCACATGGACGCGGCCATCTTCCACGACCCGGCCAAGTTCGACCCGTCCAGGTTCAAGGACCAGTCGTCGGCGACGGCTCCGCCATGCTCGTTCGTGGCGTTCGGCGGCGGCCCGAGGATCTGCGTCGGCATGGAGTTCGCCAGGATCGAGACGCTGGTGACGATGCACCACCTGGTCAGGCGGTTCCGGTGGAAGCTCTGCTGCAAGGAAGACACCTTCGCGAGAGACCCCATGCCGTCGCCGCTGCACGGCCTACCCATCCAGCTCGAGAACAAGTCCTCTCACTGATCAGGACGAAGATCGGCAGCGACAATTTGCACAACAGGGTTACACCAAAGATGCCCACATGGAAACGTATTTTAACTTGGTCCCACAGTAGGAACATAGGGCACCACGCCGCATGCAGCAAAGGAAAATGCTTAATGAGTAAACTGCACCCACTGTACAACAATTAGCGAGTAGGTGCGTATTGGTTTACCAATTTATAAACTGTTTAATTGGGTTCGACAACTTGGCAAGTGCATGAAGATTAGTCCAATAACTTGTAAACTGCTCACTTTGGTGTAACAACTTGGCAAATCGATACGAAGTCCAAACATTACTTGCATGATTTGTTTCTATACCTATGACTAAAGCGAATAAGATTTCCACCAAAATTTTTAGTTTGATACGTTGGTTTGGTCTGCCTGTGTTATTGACAGGTGAGCCTTAGTCCATCTCGTATGCGAGTCGGACTGACCACTCCATCCACGACTCGATCATGTAGATTCCTACAAATTAACACACGAGCACCAATACGTATCTGATACTTATACCAATTTTGTCCCACAGGCATAATTGCCTAGTAAAATATAAAATATGATCTTTACAATTATTTTAATATGATAGAAAATTGGATTATAAGTTAAACATTCGAAATTGCTCAAGTAAATGGCTACTCATGAGTCATGTACTTGCCTGAAACATGTATTTGTAGTGTTAAACTAGCCACCACGAACCTCACGCAATACATATACCACAAATTAGCTATTTACCCTAGAGCTTAACATCCGAAGATGTATTTTGCTAAGCTGAATACATTTGGACCATAGATGCACCAAATTGTCAAGCTGTTAAACTAAATTGAGTAATTCTGTCAAATTTTTGTATGGTGGATGCAATTGACTCATGTTTAATAGTAGTGAAATATTGTGTAATAGTGTGTGATAAGACCCTCTTTGACATAGCTTCATAGGCAGCTTCACATGAAGCTATGCCAAACGGCTATTTTGGACTAGCTTCAAGCTTCAAGCCATCCATGTGCTTCCACTATCAGGATGAAGCCACAAAAATCCCTTTCACCCAGCTTCAGAAGAATCCCTTTTACTAAACGTTTTCCAAACAGTTTTAGCTTCACTAGAGAAAATGCTTCACCAACTGTTTCAAGGGAGCTAAAGCTATGCTAAACGGGGCTTACAATTGATGGGCACATCATGACAGCTGAGATAATCTTTTTTTTATGGGAGTGTTTGCCTCACTGTATAATACAATTGATGGGCATATCATGACAACTGGGATGAATTTTGCTAAGCTGAATACATTCGGACCACAGATGCACCAACTTGTCAAGTTGTTGTATTAAATTGAGTAATTCACAATTTGTTGGACCAATCTGCACCCACACTACCTTGATAGTAGATGCAACTGACTCGTGTTTAATATTAGTGAACTAGTGTATATCAGTGTGTGATACAACGTTGACCTCACTAGATTATGATTGATGGGCACATCATGACAGCTGAGATAATTTTTTTTCCAGGGCAGTGTTTGCCTCACTAGAATACAATTGATGGGCACATCATGACAACAGAGATGATTTTGTTGTCTTCACACTTTCACAGTTAATTGTCCATTGAAACAGCATGTACACCACACTAGAAGACCGCGTCTGCAGCAGACTCACTCGGTACTCACCGGGATGTAAACCTTGTTACCACCAGTTGATACCTTGTACACGTAAAATATCAACACGATTGCACTGCAAATGAATAAAAGATGAGCAGCATAATGCCGTCAATTGTCAAGACAAGCCTAGGATAACATGACAGGAATGCGTAGTCAAATTTTTGCAACCTTGTTCAGCATTTCATGTACAGTGGATAAATCTATCAAAGAGTTGAAAGTCAGGAACTAAATAACTCATGTTGTTTAGAGCAGATGGGTACTGTTTGCATGATTGATGCGACACTATTATGCTTTAAAAGGCAACTGAAAAAGGAGTTCCCTAACTAAATAGATGGAGACATATCAATGTACAGCTGAATAGTATGTAGCAACTTCCAAGCCATAGTCATTGTAGCTGTGAAAGACTGAAAGTAGTATAAACTGGAATTTTCTACAAAGGGTGCAATGCGAGTGTTTTTCAGTAGGTTCAGATAATCACTATATAGCCTGACCTTAAAAAAGAATTAGATAAACGATGAAACTAAAATGGATTGTACTGATGTTAAAAGATAGCAGTGACACTTTTTTTGTAAAACAGAGGGTATTCATTTATCCATGTGAAGCACCATGTTGCAATGCAGTAAAGTCCCAAATAAACACCAGCATAAAGCTGCAGAAGAAGCCATCATTTTTCTTTTTTACTGAGGATTACCTTTTTATGTTTTGGGTTACATTAGTTTAGCTTCAACAAACCAAACATATTTGTGCACCACATAGACAAACCAAATTTACTTACTGAGCAAACATGTGGCCCAAATCATGTACCATATAGAAATTAGAATACATATAAAAGAACTTTGCACAGCAAACTCATGACCATACATGAGAGAGATTTGAACAAACCTGATAGCAGCAATAATTCCAGCGGGCATTATCTTTCTTGTTTTGACATATCTTACTCCCATGACAACAGTTAATACCACTGCACAAACTGTTGAAACAAAAAAGAGGGTTATAAGACACTATCTGATGAATACTGAATCTGAGACAGCAGAGAAGCCTCGACATAGGAAATCCCAAAAGAGCAGTCCCTCAGATTAATGTTAGTGACAAGAACATGGAAATGGACAGAACTTCTCTTTAAACACATGCAATCAGCACACACTGGCAAAACAACAATATGGAACTAGCATAACACGTTATTGGAGTAATCAATCAATTTCGCAGGAGTGTTCAATTCAGTGAAAATGGGGATGATAATAGCATGCCTGCATTTGGAGATTAGCACTTCAAACTCCACCGCTAGCTGTATCTAGACAGTCAATTAGTTGAGGAGCTGAAAAACTAGTGCATTCGGGTGCATTGTCAACATGACATCATCCGCATTTAGCCTAACGTCACTGCAACAGAAGATTTGCTCATGCAGAGTCCAAATCACTGCAATCTATGTGTAAGCTAGGATAGTAGGATCTCGCAACTACAATTCAATACTCCAGTGTATCACAAAACGAAAGCATCAACCCGTACCCCCACTCCTTTTGCTCCACCAACCAAGCAAGCAATTACGATTCACGAATCACGCGTACTACTAAGAACCGAACGTCACGGCGCAGAAGAGAGGAGGGGAGCCGCGGCGGCAGCGGCAGCAAGCAAGCAACGGACCGATCTGGAGGACGGTGGCGAAGACGGCGCCGGCGCCACCCCCGCCGCGCGCGAAGGCCCAAGCGCTGAGCGCGCCGGCGAGGAGGAGCGCCCCTCCGAATCCGGCCCCCGCGGCCAGCGAGGGTGCGCTCCCGCGCTTGAGGTAGCCCGCGACGCCGCCGCCGAGGACCAGCAGGCCGTAGGGGATGGTGACGTAGAAGTCCTCCATGCCGGCGCCGCCCTCTCCTTGGCCCCTTCCTCGTGCTCTCGAGTCTGCTCCGGTTGGTTGGTTGTTTCGCCGTGCTAGGCTAACTGGCTTGGCTACAGTGGGTAGTGGACGATAGTGCCCCCCGGGTCCTATATATCTCGTGGAAGATGATTAAGCAACTCACCTATAAAGCCCACTAAAATTCAGCTACTGGTCAATTCAACATTTTACCCAAAAAAATGTTGAACTACCATGTCAAAAATGTTGAATCAACAGTTTTAAAATGTTGAACTACTACTTTAAAAATGTTGAACTAATGTTTTAAAAATGTTGAATCTTAACAATTTTGCCGATCTTCTTCTCTGGCGCCGGCGCCGCGGGGTGCGAACGACTCGCAGCGGAGCCGGTAGCAGCAGCGGGGCGTGGTGCGGACGACCCGCGCAGCGCGGCATCGGAGCCCGGAGCAGCAGCGGCGCGTGGCGCGGACGACCCGCGCGGCGCGACGGTGGAGCCCGTAGCAGCAGCGGCGCAGGGCGCGGCACCACGCAGGGAGCGGCGGCGGTGCAGCCGCAAGGCGTGGCGCCGGTGCAGGCGACGGAGGAGCGGGCTGCGGCGGCAACACAGTAGCGGAGCATGGCGCGGCATAGGGAGCGGAGGCGAAGCAGATGGCGGCGGTGTGGGAGGAGAGAAGGTTGGAAAGAGAGAGAAAGCAAGCTAGAGTTTGGGTAGATCCAAAGGCTATGTTTGTTTGCACGAATCTCAAACACTGGAAGATGGGGAAGAAAAAATCTTCCGGAAGATATATAGGATTGGTGCTCGCCGCCGCGGAAGCAAACGGGCCTGGCCCGACGGGCTGGCACTGGCCCGGTCGCAATAGCACGGCCCGAGAATAGTCCAGCCCGGACCTGTTCGTGCCCGTGCCTGGGCCGTGCCAGGCCCAGTGTCGTGCCTGGGCCGTGCATGGCCCGTTTAAGGCGGCGGCACGGGGCGGCACGACCGTGGCCCACTGTGACACCTCAGGTGTCAGTACACTTAAATACAGATCACTGTACCTCATTTAAACTTAAAAAGAACAATGTGGGAAATTAATTCAAAGAGGAGAGGTCAAATGAAAGTCAAAGTATACAAAAGAAACTAAAGGAGAAAGAAAAAAGAGTGAAAAGCTACACAAATTTTTATTAAAAAATGTGCACAAAATTTTAGTTGGCTCATGAGAGATACTTCAATTGACATGTGCTCAATTGAAGTTCAGCCAAAAACCAACCAAAAACCAAATAAAACCAAAGCCCTTTTGTGCAAGTTTGAAAATTTACAAGTAGTTCAAAATGTGAGTTTCAAATGAAAATTTGCATAACACAAAAGTTTTAGATCTTGAAAAGTTATGCAAGATTGGTATTCAACACTTTTTTGTTTGAGCCCTCTAAGTAGGAGATCTTTTTAGTTTACCGAGAGGTCCCTGAATTTTCAAAAATCACAAAAAGGCCTTCATCTCCATCTCTCTCTTCTCGGGTGCTCTGTTTCGCCCGCCGTACGCCGCCGGTGGACCTCGTCCACGGTGCGTCCGCGGCCAAGTGGACCGGGGAAGCCCTCCAGTGCCACCTGGCCTGCCCCTTGGCACCTCCCCACGCTCACACGCGTCCCTGGCGCCCTCCCGAGCTGCCCCGCCGCCCCGCCATGCGCAGTGCCGCCTGCTCGCTCCGCCCGCTCGCCGTCGAGTCGCCCCGGACCAAATCGACCTCCCCCAGATGCCACTCCCCTCGCCCAGGTGCTCTCTGGCCTATAAGTAGCCCCAGAGCCCCGCCGTCGCGCGACTTCCCCTTCTTCTCCCTCCTTCCATTGTCCGCCATGGCCGGCGAGATCTAGCTCGCGCGGACCGGCTACCACAGGCCCGCATTGCTCCATCCATCCACCCCAGCAGCTTCTCCACCCTCCAGTTAAGCTCCACACGCGCGGAATCGAACCCAAACCCTTCCCCGTCGCCGTTCCCCTTCTGCGCCGCCGCCGGCGAGCTCGGGCTCACCGCGGACCGGCCAACCCAGAGGGAGACCGTGCACGAGAGCTACCCCAGGAACTTCCTCATGCTCTCACGGTGCTCGTGCGCGCGACGTTCCTCTACCCCGAGCCCTCCTTCACCTACAACGCCGGCGACCCAAACCTCACCTCCGCCATTGACGCCGACGAGCTTGCTTCCGTTCACCCTGCACTCGAACGCCGACCTGGGTAGGTGTTCCTCGACCTTCTCTCTCCCACGCGCCTCCCCGTTGCAACCCCGGTAAGCCCTGCCTAGCAGAACACCACCGGCAAGATGCAACGACGGAGAAGGCCGGCAAAGGACCCGGTTGTAATTTGTTTTTTTCGCTCAAGGGTGTGTTTGCAAGATTTCCAGTGTATGTCAGTGAATTTCTAAAATGCGAAACAAATCACAAAAAAATCGTAAAAATGCAAACTCAACTGATCTGGAATCCTTGTAACAAGACCTACAAGTTTTGTAACAGTAAAATCTGCAGAAACTCTACCAAATTTAATCTAGGAAAAAGAATAAGAAAATCAACCCATGCATGTTCAGGAAGTTCCACTCAACAAACGACCTTGATTTTTGAATATGTTATCACTGATAGAATATTAAGCTCACAATAAAAATATGGCACCCAACCAAAACAGTTATCATGTTGGAACAATCAGGATTCTCTAATCTGTTGTTGACTTTCTCGATTTAATACTGGAAAACATATACATAAACTTGCTCTGGAATTTCTACAGCATGCATGTGTAACTGAAAGCTTGTTAATCCATAAATTTCAGTTTTATTAGAGTTCATTTGCTATATACCATGATTTAGGCTTGTTTAATCAACTTAATTCATAATATATATTTTTTATGCTCAAAAAAATCTATATTTATTTCTGAAGTCTCATTTCGGTTCTGTGATCCTGCCTGAAAATTTTGAGCTATATCTACTGAGTTTTTCTTTAGTTAAAAATCATGCTTAGTATCTCATGGGTAGATTTACCATTTTTGTTCTGTGGAATCTACACCATTTCTATTTATGATTTTTGGACATGTTCTTTTTTAGAGTATGTTCTATCTATAATAAAAAGTTCACATGCATTACGGGTCAAATGAACTTTGAGAAATTTATGCTAACTCGTGTTAATTTAGCTGAATAACTAATTTATCTTGATGATATAAAGCTTGATAATTTTTGTGGAATATGTTTAGCTTATGAATAGGCTCTGGTACAAATTTGAGAACCATATTCCTAGTATAACTCTCTATAGAATTAATCTTAGTTAATAGCTTGCTAAATTTGTTCATTTTGTCACCTCTGATGTATAAGTAAATAAAATCTGGAACAATTACAGTACTGAGTAGATGCTATGAGGTTTCTCCCGTAAATTTTGTAGCACCATAAACCATGTCAAACGTTCTGTGCAAAAAGGTGAAGCAACTAGAGTAATCTAATTACATGAATAGTTATGGTAAGTTGCTCTACGGTTACATGCTGAATTTTTTTTATACCATAGATGCTAAAGTTTAGGACCTGTGCTACTTTATTTTTTTCATCACTGGCTCATGAGTAGTTTTGTTGTTATAAATAGTGAAAGCATACTATGTTTTAATATTGCAAATGAAAACCAAACCCCACACTCCTTCATGAAGAAGTATAGTTGTGTTTGCTACTCCATAAATGACTGCCCATGAAATAAAATATTGAGATCATCACTGAATTAACTTTTGTTGAACTACAACTTTATCGTGAATGAAAGAATTCGTTAATTATGAATAACTCATAATCTTGCATTGCATATAGAAACGGTTAATCCCGCGGACGGTGACTACGAATTGGTGCCCGCGGACTCTCGTGTTGATCAAGAGGTTAATTTGAACTGTGCTAACTTATCTCAAGACCAGGGCCAAGCCCCAGAGGTTTTTCAGTCTGACAGTGCCCAAGAAGGCAAGCCCCGGTGCATAATCCCACTATTTTCCGAGTTATTATTCATCTAGCTGTTTATAATGTGTTGTAATAATGTTTATCTCTGCATTTAAGTTTTCTAGGCGTTGATCGAAAACCTTAGATGCATGATCCCTAGGTCCCTATGTTTGATACCCGGATCTTTTTATCGACTAGTTGCCATGCTAATTAGGTACGATAGAAGTCGAGGGGTTTCCTGCCTCTCGCGAGCAAATAGGAATTTTACTGACTTTAATTCCTGCTGAAATATAAGGACAACGGGCGGGGTTGTGTAGTTGTGATACCTCGCTGGTGTAGTAAAAAATGGTTAAGGTCGCGGTGTGTGGCTCATTTCGTTAAGCGTTTGAAAGTACTAGCCACATGCCGAGAAATATGGTAATCGGTAAGCTTAAGTACCTGATTGGACCGGCGAGCGGAACGACCCTTCACCCTCTTGGTATAAGTAGGTTTTATTTTTGTCCGGACGTACGGGTGTAGAGACGTCGGGCTCTGTAGTCGGGGAGGGTGACCCGGATCCACGGACTAGAAAGAACGGGGAAAAGTTGTGTGGTGACTTGGTTCCCATACGTGTGTGTTAGGTTCCCCTGGCCAGGTTGAAATTCGATTCAGAATCGTCCGCCTCTCACGGCATGAGATTGCTTAATGTTTTCGGTCACATAGAGTAACAAGTGGAACATGATGATGATAATACTACTGGTTGATTACAATGATTGCTCTACCATGTTTGTGTAGAGATAGATGCAAACTTAGAATGGTTAATCCAACTGGAAGATGGCTAAATAAAATCTGAAAATAAGGATCAACATTTAGTGGCGTTTTTGGCAAAACAAACCCCAACAACCAAAAAGCCTTGCATGTCTAGTTATCGGACTATGTTATATCCGGTGACGGGTCAGTCTTGCTGAGTATTAGTATACTCAGCCTTGCTTGTGGCACTGTTTTTCAGGTACTAACTTTGAAGATCTGTTTGCGAGTCTTACTTGGCCATGTACTTTGCCTCCGGGTTGGTCTGTTGTGTGGGATGGCCCTTCAGCTGGTGCTGACCACCCTCCCGCCGAGTGACGCTTTCGTACCGGCTTTATCGATGCGTCACATTATTTCGCTAGTTATCTTTTACTGCTTCCGCTGAACCATGAGACTTGAATAATTGAGTAGATGGAACTCTATAGTACCTTGCTACTCTGAACCTGGTTTGTAATAAATTTTCCTTTCCGCTGTAATCACTCTGAGATGTATGAAATATTCTGTGTTGTAATCTCTGGGCTCACCTTCGTGTGAGTGTTGTCTGCTGATCCTGGAATAGCGTGGCTTTTATCGAGGCTTCACTCGAGGAACTACCGGTGAGTGCCAAATTGGGTCAAAGTTGCTTAGCAACAAAGATCAGTGCACCCGGGCCCAGTAGTTTTGGGTGGTTCCGCCACAGCTGGCATCAAAGCTCGCAGACAGTCTCTACAGACTTCACACGTACCAGAGTTACGCCATCGCTCAGTTGGTGGACCAGGCTCAGGCCTTGCAACTGACGGTTCAGCTGAGAGACGAGCAGCTTCAGGAGGCTAGTGCCGAGCTCGAGAGCAGGGCTGCTCTTATCGCCCAGCTCCACAGCTAGGTTCACGAGCTTCAGGACACGGTGTTGGATCGTGACGCTACGATCAACTTCCTGGAGGACCAGTTTCACGACCTTCAGCTTGACTTGGACGAGGCCCAGCGGCAGCTCCACGAGATGCAGCACGCGCAGGACGCCCTTCACGCACCACCCGACGAGATGCAGGTGGACGGTGAGGACGAGCCCTAGGAGATCCAGGGCATTTTGGAGATGGACTCCGAGGACCAGGCGCCGCAGCCCGCACCGGCTGAGGTTCACACTCCCGTGGCGAGTGAGGCATCGGTCAATATGTAGACTGAGGCGTTGTTTTCTTAGCTTTTGTAGACTCCTCTTAGTGTAGCCTACTTTTGGATCATGGCTACTAGGCTAACTTAGAGTTGAGTAACCCCCCTTAGTACTGATGTTATAAGAAACCAAGTAGAAATGAGAGGATGATGAATGTATTGACCCTCTAATGCTACTAATCTGAAATATTGGTGATCTGTGAAAAGCTGAATGCAGCAGCTAGTTTGAATTTTTATCCTCTTTTCCTTTCTTTATTAGCTCCTGAGTTGAATACCAAAGTTGTTCCAAATTTCATCGCGGAAATACTCACAAAATTTCAGCTCAAACGGATTTGTATCACAGGAGTAATCGCAATTTATAGAAGCTCTGTTATCTGTAAAATAGAAAACCAGAGGAGGAGTAAATGAATTTTTTTCGACTAAACTACTCTGGGAATCCGAATTTGTGATGACTACCAAAGTTGTAGCTCATGAAATTATCTATCTCGTGTAAAAGTTTCAAGTTTATATCATGTACAGAACTCCAGTTATGAGCGATTTCGTATCACTGGTTTTCCTGCACAACATGATTGAAGCAAATTCTATTACATCCATGTCATTTTGAGTTGTATGTTCCATTTGAAATGATGATAATGTTGAGCCTAATGCAAAAGTACTCACATTTCAGATGGTTGGATCCACTCGAGGCACCCGTAGTGGTTTTGGAGCCGGGGGGAATGGCGATCCACCTCCACCTCCTCCAGCAGTGGGTATCGCTGAGGTTCTCGCCGCCCAGACGGAAATTTTGCGGTAGTTGGTTCAAGCTCAGCAACAACCGCGGGGTGGGCATCATGCTCATCAAGCACAAGAAGTGAGCTACCAAGATTTCCTCAGTACTCAGCCTCCGCTGTTCACTAAAGCGGATGAGCCTCTGGACGCGGACGCTTGGATTCGCACCATCGAGTCCAAGTTTTCTCTATTGACTACTCCTTGTTCAGCAGCGAACAAGACTCGCTACGCCGCGCAGCAGCTTCGCGGATCAGCTCGTATGTGGTGGGATCATTACCACGGGATGCTACCGGCTGATCATGTGGTGAATTGGAATGAATTCAAAATAGCTTTTCGGGATCATCATATTCCAGCAGGACTTCTTGACCGTAAACTCAACGAGTTCTTGGCATTAACTCAAGGCACTCGTACGGTAGTGCAGTATGCCCAGGCATTCAATCAATTGTGTCAATATGCTGGACATCACGCGGATACCGACGCTAAGAAGTGTGAACGCTTCCGTCGAGGCCTTAGCACCAAGTTACAATAAAGGCTAAATCTTGTCAGTGCAAACTCTTTCAATGAATTGGTGAATATGGCTATCTAGCAGGAGGATCTTATTTCTGCACACCGCGCTGAAAAGAAGCGCAAGGCACCTGTTGGACCCTCGAGTGCCTCTGCACCGAGGTATCGCCTTGTGCAGAATAATCCACCCGCACCCTCTCAGAAGGCCCCTCAGCCAGGGCGTTGGATTATTCGTTCTCCTCAGTAGCAGCAGCAGCAGACTCGATTCGGGCTACCTCAACAAGCTCGATTTGCACCTCAGCAGCAGCAGACCGGCCCTAGGCCGAGTACTCAGCAAGCCGCTCGCCCTGACAACAATAACCGCTGTTTCAAATGCGGGAGTCCGGATCACTTTGCCAAGATGTGCCCCCAGGCGGGACAATCTCAAGGGCAAGCTTCTCGCAGAAATGATCAGAACAAGGGCAAGAAACCAACCATTCAAGTCAGGCAGGGCCGACTTAACTTCACCAACCTTGCTGAACTTCCCGAAGGAGCACCAATTATGTCGGGTACATTCTCTATAAACCATCACCCCGCAGTTATCTTATTCGATTCTAGTGCATCTCATAGCTTCATTAGTTCTAAATTTGGAGCAAAAGTTGGGTTAGATTTTTGTCACACCAAAGGCTCTTACATGATATCTACTCCTGGTGGTAAAGTAGCATCCAACCAAGTGGTTAGAACAGCGCTACTTAGTTTGGGTAGTAAAACCGTTCCTACCACTTTAATCTTATTGCCACTAGAAGGTATGGATATTATTCTGGGAATGGATTGGATGAAAAGACATGGGGTATTGTTAGATATCTCTTCCCGAGCCATTGAAATAAATTCCCCAACTCATGGTCATTCGGTTCTATATTTACCTCATCATCAATGCCACAACTCTTGTGCCTATGCCATGAAAGATATTCATCTCAAAGATATTCCGATAGTTCGTGAATATGCGATGTGTTCCTGGACGATTTACATGGTATGCCGCCAGACCGGGATATCGAATTTGTCATTGAACTTCAGCTTGGTACAACACCTATTTCAGAAAGGCCGTACCGAATGCCGCCTAAAGAATTAGCTGAACTAAAAATCCCGCTGCAAGATCTTCTGGACAAGGGTTTTATTCGCCCAAGTGCTTCACCTTGGGGTCGTCCAGCATTGTTCGTAAAGAAGAAGGATGACAGTCTGAGGTTGTGTGTTGACTACCGGCCTCTCAATGCGGTGACCATCAAAAATAAATATCCACTTCTCCGCATTGATGTACTATTTGATCAGTTGGCTGGAGCAAAGATCTTCTCCAAGATTGATCTTCGTTCGGGGTATCATCAAATTAAAATCCGGCCTTGTGATATTCCCAAGACCGCTTTCTCAACCAGATATGGTCTCTATGAATATTTGGTTATGTCTTTCGGTCTCACCAATGCTCCAGCTTCTTTCATGTATCTCATGAACTCGGTATTCATGCCGAAACTTGACAAGTTTGTCGTGGTTTTCATTGACGGCATTCTGATCTATTCCAAGAATGAGGCGGAACATGAACAACATCTGCGCATTGTTCTTCAATGTCTCAGAGATCATAAGCTATACACAAAATTCTCCAAGTGTGAATTCTGGCTGGACACAGTCAAATTTCTGGGTCACACTATATCCCGTGAAGGCATCTCAGTTGACCCCAGCAAAGTACTAGAAGTGATGGACTGGAAACCCCCTACTTCAGTTCATCAGATTCGCAGTTTTCTCGGCTTGGCTGGATATTACAGCAGATTTATTCCGGACTTCTCCAGAATTGCAAAACCCATGACAGAACTACTAAGGAAGGATGTCAAGTTTAAATGGGATGCGAAGTGCGATGAAGCATTCCATACCTTGAGAGCACATCTAACCACAGCACCAGTCTTGGCTCAACCTGACAACAACAAACCCTACGATGTTTATTGTGATGCTTCAGGTACTGGTCTTGGTTGTGTTCTAATGCAAGACAATCGGGTTATAGCATATGCTTCCCGAGCTCTTCGGCCACACGAGCTAAATTATCCCACTCATGATCTTGAGCTAGCCGCAGTTATTCATGCTCTCAAAATTTGGAGACATTATCTTATGGGCCCTCATTGCAATATCTATACCGACCATAAGAGTCTCAAATACATTTTCACCCAGAGTGAGCTGAATATGAGGCAACGAAGATGGCTGGAATTAATCAAAGATTATGACCTGGAAGTTCATTATCATCCGGGCAAAGCTAATGTCGTAGCCGATGCGCTCAGTCATAAGGTTCACTGCAATTGCCTTTCAGTGGAGTCATATAATGACACATTGTGTGCTGAAATGCAAAAGCTGAAATTGGCGATCATTCTTCAGGGTTCTCTAAATCATATTTCGGTGGAGCCGACACTTTATGACAAAACCATCATGGCACAATTACATGACAAGAGTGTCGGTATCATCAAACAGCAAGTAGTAGAAGGCGAAAATAAATACAAGTGTTTCCGGGTGGACCATAAAGGAATCTTGTGGTTCGAGGATCGTCTAGTCGTTCCCAAAAATCATGAGCTGCGGAAACAAATCCTGGACGAAGCACATCTCTCTAAATTTTCCGTTCATCCGGGTAGCACCAAGATGTACAAAGACCTCAAACAAAATTTCTGGTGGACTCGCATGAAGAGAGAGATTGCCAAATATGTCGCAGAGTGTGACACATGCCAGAGAGTGAAAGCTAGTCACTTGAAAGTTGCTGGAACTCTCCAACCTCTGCCAATTCCGTCTTGGAAATGGGAAGATATCAGTATGGATTTCATCGGGGGCTTACCAAATACCTCTCAGCATCATGATTCCATTTGGGTCATTGTCGACAGGCTCACAAAGACCGCTCATTTTATTCCAGTGCATACTGAATATCGAGCTAAGAAATATGCCGAAATCTATATCGATCGAATTGTCTGTCTACACGGTGTACCCAAAACTATTATCTCGGATCATGGTCCTCAGTTTGTGGCAAGGTTTTGGGAGTAGCTCCATGAGGCTCTCGGAACTAAACTAATTCGAAGCTCAGCTTACCATCCACAGACTGACGGACAGACCGAAAGGGTGAATCAAATTCTTGAGGATATGCTTCGAGCATGTGTCATCCATTATGACAAGAACTGGGACAAATGTTTATCCTTGGCTGAGTTTTCTTATAACAACAGCTATCAGGCCAGTCTAAAGATGGCACCATTCGAGGCCTTGTATGGTCGACGGTGTCGAACTCCTTTGAGTTGGTCTCAGACTGGAGAACGCAAAATATCCGGACCCGAATTAGTGGTCGAGGCTGAAGAAAAGGTAAAAATAATACAAGCAAATCTCCGAGCAGCCCAGTCTCGACAAAAGAGTTATTTTGATAAAAGAAGGGATCCTTTGAAGTTCATGGTTGGTGACCATGTTTATTTACGAGTATCACCAACTCGAGGCGTTCAACGTTTCGGAGTCAAGGGTAAGCTAGCACCTCGCTATGTCGGGCCATATGAAATCATTGAAGAATGTGGACCCGTGGCTTATCGTTTGCGACTTCCTTCGCGACTCACAGCCATCCATGATGTTTTCCACATATCCCAACTCAAGAAATGTGTCCGAGTTCCGACTGAAATTATCGATCAACAGGAAATTTTAGTGGAGCCCGATCTCTCTTATACCGAATATCCACTCAGAATTCTGGATCAAAAAGAGAAAGGTACTCGTTGAAAGGTGGTAAAAATGTATAAAATTCAGTGGTCTCATCACACTGAAGAAGAAGCCACTTGGGAAACAGAAGAGTATCTTAATCGACATTATCCGGGAAATTAATTCAAAGAGGAGAGGTCAAATAAAAGTCAAAGTATACAAAAGAAACTAAAGGAGAAAAAAAAGGAGTGAAAAGCTACTCAAATTTTAATTAAAAAATGTGCACAAAATTTTAGTTGGCTCATGAGAGGTACTTCAATTGACATGTGCTCAATTGAAGTTCAGCCAAAAACCAACCAAAAACCAAATAAAACCAAAGCCCTTTTGAGCAAGTTTGAAAATTTACAAATAGTTCAAAATGTGAGTTTCAAATGAAAATTTGCATAACACAAAAGTTGTAGATCTTGAAAAGTTATGCAAGATTTGTATTCAACACTTTTTCGTTTGAGCTCTCTAAGTAGGAGATATTTTTAGTCTACCGAGAGGTTCCTGAATTTTCAGAAATCACAAAAAGGCCCTCATCTCCATCTCTCTCCTCTCGAGTGCTCTGTTTCGCCCGCCGCCCACCGTACGCCGCTGGTGGACCTCATCCATGGCGCGTCCGCGGCCAAGTGGACCAGGGAAGCCCTCCAGTGCCACCTGGCCTGCCCATTGGCACCTCCCCACGATCACACGCGTCCCTGGCGCCCTCCCGAGCTGCCACGCTGCCCCGCCATGCGCAGCGCCGCCTGCTCGCTCCGCCCGCTCGCCGTTGAGTCTCCCCGGACCAAATCGACCTCCCCCAGACGCCACTGCCCTCGCCCAAGTGCTCTCTGGCCTATAAGTAGCTCCAGAGCCCCGCCGTCGCGCGAATTCCCCTTCTCCCTCCTTCCACCGTCCGCCATGGCCGGCGAGATCTAGCTCGCGCGGACCGGCTACCACAGGCCCGCATTGCTCCATCCATCCACCCCAGCAGCTTCTCCACCCTCCAGTTAAGATCCACGCACGCGGAATCGAACCCATACCCTTCCCCGTCGCCGTTCCCCTTCCCCGCCGCCGCCGGCGAGCTCGGGCTCACTAGCTCATGAGTAGTTTTGTTGTTATAAATAGTGAAAGCATGCTATGTTTTAATATTGCAAATGAAAACCAAACCCCACACTCCTTCATGAAGAAGTATAGTTGTGTTTGCTACTCCATAAATGACTACCCATGAAATAAAATATTGAGATCATCATTGAATTAACTTTTGTTGAACTACAACTTTATCGTGAAGGAAAGAATTCGTTATTCATGAATAACTCATAATCTTGCGTTGCATATAGAAATGGTTAATCTCGCGGATGGTGACTACGAATTGGTGCCCGCGGACTCTCATGTTGATCAGGAGGTTAATTTGAACTGTGCTAACTTATCTCAAAACCTGGGCCAAGCCCCAGAGGTTTTTCTGTCTGACAGTGCCCAAGAAGGCAAGCCCCGATGCATAATCCCACTATTTTCCGAGTTATTATTCATCTAGCTGTTTATAATGTGTTGTAATAATGTTTATCTCTGCATTTAAGTTTTCTAGGCGTTGATCGAAAACCTTAGATGCATGTTCCCTAGGTCCCTATGTTTGATACTCGGATCTTTTTATTGACTAGTTGCCATGCTAATTAGGTATGGTAGAAGTCGAGGGGTTTCCTGCCTCTCGCGAGCAAATAGGAATTTTACTGACTTTAATTCCTGCTGAAATATAAGGACAACGGGCGGGGTTGTGTAGTTGTGATACCCCGCTGGTGTAGTAAAAAATGGTTAAGGTCGCGGTGTGTGGCTCATTTTGTTAAGCGTTTGAAAGTACTAGCCACATGCAGAGAAATATGGTAATCGGTAAGCTTAAGTACCTGATTAGACTGGCAACTGGAACGACCCTTCACCCTCTTGGTAGAAGTAGGTTTTATTTTTGTCCGGACGTACGGGTGCAGAGACGTCGGGCTCTGTAGTCGGGGAGGGTGACCCGGATCCACGGACTAGAAAGAAAGGGGAAAAGTTGTGTGGGTGACTTGGTTCCCATACATGTGTGTTAGGTTCCCCTGGCCAGGTTGAAATTCGATTCAGAATCGTCCGCCTCTCACGGCATGAGATTGCTTAATGTTTTCGGTCACACAAAGTAACAAGTGGAACATGATGATGATAATACTGCTGGTTGATTACAATGATTGCTCTACCATGTTTGTGTAGAGATAGATGCAAACTTAGAATGGTTAATTCAACTGGAAGATGGCTAAATAAAATCTGAAAATAAGGATCAACATTTAGTGGCGTTTTTGGCAAAACAAACCCCAACAACCAAAAAGCCTTGCATGTCTAGTTATCGGACTATGTTATATCCGGTGACGGGTCAGTCTTGCTGAGTATTAGTATACTCAGCCTTGCTTGTGGCACTGTTTTTCAGGTACTAACTTTGAAGATCTGTTTGCGAGTCTTACTTGGCCATGTACTTTGCCTCCGGGTTGGTCTGTTGTGTGGGATGGCCCTTCAGCTGGTGCTGACCACCCTCCCGCCGAGTGACGCTTTCGTACCGGCTTTATCGATGCGTCACGTTATTTCGCTAGTTATCTTTTACTGCTTCCGCTGAACCATGAGACTTGAATAATTGAGTAGATGGAACTCTATAGTACCTTGCTACTTTGAACCTGGTTTGTAATAAATTTTCCTTTCCGCTGCAATCACTCTGAGATGTATGAAATGTTCTGTGTTGTAATCTCTGTGCTCACCTTCGTGTGAGTGTTGTCTGCTGATTCTGGAATAGCGTGGCTTTTATCGAGGCTTCACTCGAGGAACTACCGGTGAGTGCCAAATTGGGTCAAAGTTGCTTAGCAACAAAGATCAGTGCACCCGGGCCCAGTAGTTTTGGGTGGTTCCGCCACATCCACAACCCACCTAGAAAACCCTAAAGCCTAAACGCGCCACCCCCTGCACGCCCTTCACCTTCACGCGTCGCGCGCCGCCCCTACAGCTCACCCACGCCTCCCTCACCTCACACTCCGCCGTCAAGTCCAGCGCCGGCGGCTCCTCCTCGGCCAGCACCGGCGCCGGCGCTGCCGAGACTAGCCCCGTCTTGCTCACCCTCGCAGCAGCTCCTTGTCGACGCCGGAGGCTCGCCCGCCGCCACTTCTTCCCCAATGTGCCCTCCCCGGCCTTCCATGGTTCCTTCGCAGCTGCTCCTCGTCGATGCCGGAGGCTCGCCCGCCGCCGCGCCGTCCGCCCCCACGCCGCCGCCTCGTGTAGTCGTGCCCGGAGGCACGACACGACACGTCGGCGGCCTCGTAGGGCCGTGCCTGGGCCGATGTCTGGGCACGGCGGCACTACGCGGCACGGCACGGCAGTGCTGCCGTGCCCCGGCGTGCCCTGCTCCAGCGTGCCCGTGCCCGTGCCCGTGCTGTGCCGTGCGACCCGGTTGGCCAACTATAGCAACTCCTCTGCAGTACTACTCCTTCACTGACATGTGGGGCCGGGTCCACGCGTTAGTGACTCAACTGCAGAGGGCAGTACTGCAGAGGATCCTCCCAGCCCGCGGCGCCCATGGGCTCAGGGGTTCCTCGGTGTCAACCAAGCAAGTCCCCGATTTGGTTCCCTACCGTTGTTTATGCTACGAAAAAAAATCTTGCATGCATGAAATACTAAACAAAGTTTGTTTGTAAATTTTTTTCACAGATGGTATAACTTTGCGCGACTAATTTAATGACAATAATAATCCATGATTGACTAAAGTAATGCTTCAGTAAACATCTTCTAATATAAAAATAAAGCTTATAGCTAATAATTATAATTATTTGTCTCAGACCGTCCTTAATCTATTAAATATTATAATCCATACTCTAAAATATTTATTGTTATCTGGTTGCAGTTGCAACAGATTATATTTTGCATCACATCTCCATGTGTATTTGATATATATTTAATTGAACTGTTTGTTTGTGAATTAGTATTTTTATCTCTTTCATCATACATGAATATATGGTGACACATATCGTGGATAGTATTTTTATATAAATAATAATATAAATAATATATTAATAATGATAGAAATAGTAATTTAGAATATGTTGGTGCACTTTAATATTTTGTTATAATTATATTCAGATTTAGTGGTTAATTTAACTTTTAATATGATATAATTCGATAATCTATATGCAAATTTAGGGAGTTATTTGTATTATTTTTATAATGGCATAGGTGAGTAATTTACAAGAAGATTATAGGGTTATTTTAGATTTTATATAATGATAGAGATGAGTAATTTAGATACATATTTTGACGTTACTTTAGCCTATTTTCATAATGGCGGAGGTGGGTAATTTATTTTAAAAAATAATAGATCCAACGACTATTATAATTTGAGTTGTCGGATTGATGGTCAGATGTTTCTGATTTTTGTGAGAATTTTTAAAAATTATCTATTTTTTAAAGTGTCTACTATGATTCTACTAGGTGGGATTATATGGAGGCTTCAAAGGAGCCTCCAATCAGTAATTTTAAGATAAGATGTAATATCTCTGTATATTCTATTATCTGTAACAAAGTAGCTGATTGCATGGCTACTTATGGTGCGTGCGTTCTTATTTTTGTCTCCCTTGTGTTTATGAGCCAAGCACCAAGCTTTGTATTCGATCTTGTATCCAGGGACAAACCTGGAGCTGGGTGTTGATACGAACTTTTTTTTTTGTTCCTGATATAAAAAACAGAAAGGAACGCCGCCGCCAGGCCTACCCTCGACTGCCCATGTTCCACGGTTCGCACCTGCTCAAACACTAGAAATTGGAAATTCATCGGCTTCACACGGTGGAAATTTGGTCTTGCAGTCGGTGTTTTTTTTGGGTCAGTTGGATCCATGCCACTCCAATTTCTTGAAATTGGATCTCATATTGAAAATCATGCCATTAAGTGGCATGATTTTCAACATGACACCCAATTTCACGGAGTTGTGGTGGCATGAATCGAATTTTACCTTTTTTTTTTTGGCCGGTCTTGCAGGCAGCGTTATGATCAGAGTGCATACATTCCACGCGCTGCTCGATCACGTGCTTTGACAAGCTGCGCACGGTCATCTTGAAACGAGGAAACACACCTGCGACTTTTTGTTCCACTGCTGGACTATAAGGTTTATGCACTGTTTATCTTTACCCATAAACTCTGTAAACAAAAAAACATCACATCGAATATTTTGACACATGAAGTACTAAATGAAGTCTATTTATAAAACTTTTTGCATGGATGGGCTGTAAATTGCGAGACGAATCTAATGAGCCTATTTAATCCATGATTTGCAATAGTGATGCTGCAATAACTATTTGCTAATTATGGATTAATCATAGATTAATTAGCATCATTAGATTCGTCTCGCGATTTACAACCCATATGTATAAAAAGTTTTGTAAATAAATTTCATTTAATACTTCAAATTAACAAGATTCTGTCGCAAAAAAAAATTACGTTCTATCTAAACACGGACTTATTTTAGTTCCCCTAAGGGAGAAAACAAAATGTTTGACTTTTTGTTCCAGTGTTGGGACTTGGGAGTATACGTAGGAGTCACCAGCGACGGCACTCCTCAGTTAACAGACGCTAGCTAGCTACTTCTTGAGTTCTCCGCTCCAACGATGGATCTCTCCCTCTCCCTTGTCCTCGCGCTCGTCGCCGTCGCCGTATCCATTCTCTTCCTTCTCGTAACGAGGGCCAGGAAGCCATGCCAGCGGGGCAAGGTTCCCCCGGGGTCCCTGGGCCTGCCGGTGATCGGCCAGAGCCTCGACCTCCTCCGCGCGCCAACACCGCCGAGCAGTGGATTCAGAGCCGCGTCGACCGGTACGGCCCGGTGTCCAAGCTGTCGCTCTTCGGCATCCCCACGGTGCTGCTCACGGGGGCCAAGGCCAACAAGTTCCTCTTCTTCAACCCCGCGCTGGCGTCGCAGCAGCCCCGGTCCGCGCAGCGGATAATCGGGGAGAGGAACATCCTCGAGCTCATGGGCGAAGACCACAAGCGCATCCGCGGCGCGCTCCTCGAGTTCCTCAAGCCGGACATGCTGCGGCTGTACGTGGGCAAGATCGACGGCGAGGTGCGCCGCCACCTCGACGAGCACTGGGCCGGCCGCCGGACCGTCACGGTCATGCCGCTGATGAAGAGGCTCACCTTCGACATCATCTCCCTGCTGCTCTTCGGCCTCGAGCGCGGCGCCGTCCGGGACGCCCTCGCCGGCGACTTCAACCACGTCATGGACGGCATGTGGGCCGTCCCCGTGGACCTGCCGTTCACGCCGTTCCGCCGGAGCCTCAAGGCCAGCGCCAGCGCTCGCCGGGTGCTCGCCAGGATCACGCGGGAGACCAAGGCCAAGCTGGAGCGGGGCGAGGCCTCCCGGAGCAGCGACCTCATCGCGTGCCTGCTCAGCTTGACCGACGACATCGGCGCGCGGCTGCTGAGCGACAAGGAGATCGTGGACAACGCCATGCTCTCCCTCATTGCCGGCCACGACACGTCCTCCATCCTTCTCACCTTCCTGATCCGCCACCTCGCCAACGATCCTGACACGCTCGCCGCCATGGTCAAAGGTACGCAACAACCCCGATCCGATCGATCACCTCACCATGCCTTGACTGGAACTTCTGACCACGAGGAGATTGCTTATTCGACCATTATTCGCTGTGCAGAGCACGAGGAGATCGCCAAGAGCAAGGGCGACGGCGAGGCCCTGACCTGGGAGGACCTGGCGAAGATGAAGCTCACGTGGCGCGCCGCGCAGGAGATGCTCCGCCTGGTGCCCCCGGTCTTCGGCACCTTCAGGAGGGCGACCGAAGACATCGAGTTCGAGGGCTACGTCATCCCCAAAGGGTGGCAGTTGCTCTGGACGGCGGCCGCGACGCACATGGACGGGAGCATCTTCCCGGACCCGGACAAATTCAACCCGTCCCGGTTCGGCGAGAACCAGTCGGCGTCGGTGGCGCCGCCGTGCTCGTTCGTCGCCTTCGGCGGCGGCCTGAGGATCTGCGCCGGCATGGAGTTCGCCAGGATCGAGACGCTGGTGGCGCTGCATTACCTGGTGAGGCGCTTCAGGTGGAAGCTCTGCTGCAAGGAGAACACCTTCGTCAGGGACCCCGCGCCGTCGCCGCTGCACGGCCTGCCGATACAACTTGAGGACAAGGTAGCATCGCCATGATCGTATAGGTATATCGATCGTGATTGAGATAATAATACTCCGACTTCAAAGATGTGTAGCGATGTTGATTCGTCACCACAGATGCATATGCAGAGTAACTCCCATATGCATGGTCTAGTGTGTGTGTGTTTTTTGAAACGGACATAGTCCAGTGTATGTGTGTATGGTACTGTGATGGTCAGCAATTCCAACAGACTAGATAAAAATTCTAAATAAATGAAGAGGTAAAAGATTAGACAAAAAATAAAAAAAACTTCTTAAAAATGGGGAAATCAACGGCCTCTTCAAATCAGGCTCTCCATACTCAAATCACATCCACATCGCATCCGACCCCACATGGTAGCGCGGGAGGAGGCGGAAGTGGTCGGCGTCGTCGAAGCGGGCGAGGCACCGGCCTGGGGATGCCGCCTGCGGCGGCGCGGCCGCGGGGTCGGTCGGGATCGCGGCGGGCAGGGGCGTGGAGGACGAGTGGCACAGAACTTGGCGTACACGAGGAGGAGACAAGTGAGGGAGAAGATCATGGTGAAGATGCGGACCACGATGGCCACGACTGGGGCGGAATGAGACCTTGATGCCGGCGCCCGGCGTGCTCTCGGGAGCGGCCTCGGCGATGGCCGGCTGCGCCGCCGCAGAGACGAGGACCGCGAGGAGAGGGAGGAGCTGGCGCGGCAGCGCCATGGCATGGGCGGCTGGATAGCTAGCAAGCGATCGGGGGATTCTCAACTCTCGTGCGCGCGTGCTGCTCAGAGTCTGGGAGGGGGGCCTCAATAGTCAACACCACCGGCGCAGCGACGGACCGACGGTCCACCAGGCTTCAACTTCCTACATCCTGGCATCCAGGTGCGATCTAAAAAAATATGGGATTCAACTGACCCCCATGCGTGATTGTGCAAATAAGGCGATAAATCTGTCAGATTTTGACGGAGTATTTCATAACTTGTATGATTCGATTTCGAGATAAATTTGGAGTCAGATTAGGTATCTTCATAGACAAATTCAACTTTCGAGTCTTCAGAACTCGATCATCGAGTCTTTAGGAGAATAACATTGTTGCTTCGGAAGGAGCTCCACCAGCTTTTGTGCATAAACTCGAGCCTTGGGGTCCTTGAGGTGGTAACATTAGAACTTGGCCGCGCTTTCAGCCTGCCAGGTCATTCATGGAGTCAAACAATGGACAGAGTCAGGTGAGCCCTCTGTCTCAGTATTCAAAATACCACAAGTGTAGCTTAACAGGATGTTCTTTTTAATGTTTCTACGTGAACTGCGGTAGAGCTCACCTAAGATTTGGCTACCCACAAAAGAAAAAGAAAAAGAAACCTGTAATTGGCGGTGCAAAGGTTGAAGTGGACATGGACCTGTAGTTGCTCTGCTTCTTCCTGGTGCTCCTGGAGCCCACATCGAACTCTGAGCAGAGCAACTGAGCAACCAGTGTGTGTGTGTGTGTGTGTGTGTGTGTGTGTGTGTGTGTGTGTGTGTGTGTGTGTGTGTGTGTGTGTGTGTGTTCTCAGTGATAAGCTGAAAATGGAATGAACATCATATTTGGTTATTCTATTTTGTTTCATGAATCATGATGAAAGCAGTTAGCATGAGTTGCCGGCGTTCCAGTGATCATTATAACGTCACCTGCCGTTTCGTACCTTTGACGATCAAGGGGTCCCAAATTGTATTCAAGATTTGTTGGCTGGTCAGGTATCTTTGGACAGTTCAAGCTTTTGTGATCAACAGATGATTAGTGCGCAAAATTTATGCGGCGAGGAAAGTTTGTTGACACAACTAAACGGCGTGCGTTGTTTGGCCACTGCAAAGAATCTTGAAGCACACAAGTCCGCAGTCACAAACGATCACGTACGTGAAGCGATGAAACCAGTGGAGACTTGTGGAGTCTACACTACTTTAGTAGTAGTCGCCTTGGTCGGGCCCCACCGGTTGACTCGTTGACCGAGGGGGCGCTAAGCACACACAACCCCTAAAAAAGAAACGAAAACACACGTGAGAGTGTGACATGAACGGTGCCACATTTGATGACGTAGGCTACTGTGACGTAGGCCGATCCGATCCGGCTCCCAATCGACCGGCGGCGCGCCGCCGCCGGCCACCCGAACCGACGCCACCGCCCGGCCCGCCGGTGACCGCGGGCACTCTGCCCGGCTGCCCGCGCACCCGAGCGGCGGGCCATTTGGCTGCTGTTGCTCACGCGATTCACCGAACGGCTTCGACGCATCATGTCAGAGACGTGCATTTGCAAAGGATCTTTGGCTACGATGCAAGGGCAAATGCAAAGAATCTTTGAAGCACACAACTACACAAGCGTGCGATCACGCACGATGACTGCGGTACAAAGTTTTAAAATTTTCCGTCACGGGCAAGCCCCAGAGGAGACTGGAAGACTTGGAGTCAATCAATCAAGCGAAGGAAAGCTGCAGATCAGGGGCCACTGCTGCCGGGAAATTCCCTTGAAATTGCTTTGCCATCGCTTCATGTGCTTTTCTGGGCCGACCAAGTGGAAAACACTCGGCTCACAGCCTACAAGAACGAGCCATTTGTCAAAGAGCTCAGCACCACATCGCACTAGTGCGCTGAAGAGGAGAAGCACCGAGCGTCGCCAGCGAGCCATGGATCACCTGCCACTGGCCGCCCCGGCCGCCGCCGCCTCGGCGCCGCAGGGAGCCCGGAGGGCGCTCGACGCGTACAAGACGGCGCTGGCCACGGCGGCCTCGGCCGCCGCGTACGCCGTGATGGCGCGCAGCATGGCGCGGGAGCTGCTCCCCGACGAGCTCCGCGCCGCGGTGCGGTGGTGCGCGGCGGCCGTGCGCGCCCGGTTCGGCCGCGGCGACAGGGAGCGCCACACCGTCGTCATCCGCCGCCAGTTCGACGCCGGGTACCCCGAGAACCACCTCTTCGACGCGGCGCGCGCGTACCTGGCCACCCGGATCGATCCGCGCGCCATGCGCCGGCTCTGCCTCGCGCGGTCCCGCGCCAAGGAGCCCGACGGCGGCGGCCGGTGGAGCACGCTCCTGTGCATGGAGCCCCGGGGGTCCACCGTCGACGTCTTCGACGGCGTCGAGTTCACGTGGACCTCCGTCGAGACCGGCGGCGACGACAAGAAGAAGGGGGGCAAGGGCGGCGGCGGCTCCCCGCGGGAGTCCCTGGAGCTCAGCTTCGACGCCGAGCACGCCGACACGGCGCTGGACCGGTACGTGCCCTTCGTCATGTCCACGGCGGAGGAGCTGCAGATGCGGGACCGCGCGCTGCGGATCTTCATGAACGAGGGCCGGTCGTGGCACGGCATCAACCACCACCACCCGGCCACGTTCGACACGATCGCCATGGACCCGGCGCTCAAGGACTCGGTCATCGCCGACCTCGACCGCTTCCTCAAGCGGAGGGACTACTACCGCCGCATCGGTAAGGCGTGGAAGCGCGGGTACCTGCTCTACGGCCCGCCCGGCACCGGCAAGTCCAGCCTCGTCGCCGCCATGGCCAACTACCTCCGCTTCAACCTCTACGACCTCGACCTCTCCGAGGTGCGCCTCAACTCGTCGCTGCAGAAGCTGCTCATCCACATGCCCAACAGGTCGATCCTCGTCATCGAGGACATTGACTGCTGCTTCGACGCCGCCGCGTCGAGGAAAGACATCAAGGCGCCGGAGCCGGTCGAGGAACTGGACCCCGGCTACACATCGGACTCGTCAGACGACGACGGCTGGCAGAAGAACGCGCACCGGCCGGGAGCAGCACCTCCGCCCAAGGGTATCACTCTGTCCGGGCTGCTGAACTTCATCGACGGGCTGTGGTCGACGTGCGGCGAGGAGAGAATCATCGTCTTCACCACCAACTACAAGGACCGCCTCGACCCGGCGCTGCTCCGGCCGGGCCGGATGGACATGCACATCTACATGGGTTACTGCGGCTGGGAGGCGTTCAGGACGCTGGCCAGGAACTACTTCCTCGTCGACGATCACGAGCTGTTCCCGGAGATACAGGAGCTGCTTTCGGCGGTGGAGGTGACGCCGGCCGAGGTGTCGGAGATGCTGCTGAGGAGCGAGGACGTCGACGTAGCGCTCCGGGGGCTCAAGGAATTCCTTCAGGAGAAGAGACGGAAGATAAGGAAAGAAGCAGCTCAGTATATGATTTCAGAAATTGTACATGATTCGATTTCGGGGTGATTTCGAGTTGGATTAGGGGTGCAAACGGAAGGAAAACAACTCTGTACATTGTTGCATTTCGGTATCTTCAAATAAACTCGTTTTTCGAGTCTTTAGGAGAATAACATCGAGTCTTTAGGAGAATAACATCGTTGCTAAGGAGCTCCAGCTTTTGTGCATAAACTCGAGCCTTGGTGAACTTCGGCGCGCTTTCAGCCTGCCAGGTTTTTCTTGGAGTTAAATAACGGACAGAGTCAGGTGAGCTCGCTCCCTCTCTCTCTCTCTCTCTCTCTCTCTCTCTCTCTCTCTCTCTCGTAGCTTAACAGGATGTTCTTTTTCCTGTTTCTATGTGAATTGCGGTAGAGCTCACCTAATATTCGAAGCAAAAAAAGAGCATTGAGTCTACCTGATTAGGAACCCAAAAGAATTTTTTTTAATTGAACAGATGTTTGTTTACTACTGGTTACATGTTGACTCATGTTTTTCTTTTAAGAAAGGGGAAGATGAAGATAGGTTCAACATGTTGTCTGATGATATTTTACTGTCCATCTTGGCAAGAGTCAATGTCGTGGTGTGCAAATCCACAACCGGGTGGTGTAGTACACCCGTCTAAACCCAGAGGGTGAGTACTCGGGGGTTAGCTAGGATTAGCCCAATCTCGATGGAAGAACGCGATGAACACAACAGGTTTAGAGTGGTTCGGGCCGCCGGAACGTAATACCCTATGTCCACTGTGTGTTGTATTGCTTGCGCTCTCAAGAGGTTGAGAGCAGGGTTGTTCGGAGTGAAACTGAGCTTGTGTTGCAAGAGTCTTGGCGTGTCTAGAGCTCTCTCCCTAGAGTGCAGCGAGCGCCTCCCTTTTATATCTCAAGAGAGGTGTGTACATGGCCGTTGAGTCCCCGACAGGTGGCCCAACGATGTAGTATAAAATAACATACTGTACAGACATCATGGCGTTGCAGGCGACGAAGATCTCATTCCTGGATTTCCTTGCTCTGCCCGTGGGAATCTCCCGTCCGGCATAGCCATGCCCCGTCTTGTCGAAACGGTGCCAGAGTGTAGCTTGCGGCGTTGCCTGCAGCGTAGCTGAAGGGGCCGTGTAGCTTGCGGCGTAGACGGTATGATGAAAAGGTGCCTTGCCGTCATATCCATTTAATGCAGCAGACAGGCTCTGCGCGGATGCGGCGCATGCGGCTGCACTGTGTACCTCGGTAATATGTGGTCTACAGTGAGGCCTGACAAAGGCTGCCCCGCGTGCCGCGGCGGCAGAGCACGCATCAACCACCCGCATTGAATGCGGTGGGTGGGTGAGTCTTCCAGCGGAAGACTCGCGCCCGCGCCTGCGGGACACGTGGCGCCCCTGGACCCCACACGGCGGTATGTTGGTTCTTCGCGCGTGGGAGGTCCGGACCCCTATGGGGGGTCCGAGCCCTTGGCTGTTAGCGCGGAGCTTCCCCTCCTCAGGGACACGTGGCGTCACCGGACTCGTCCCAGAGAGGGGAGCGGGTCCGGGGCCGTTGGCCCGGTGAGGTAAGAGCCTGACCTGTGGGGCCCGGCTGCTCCGCCCCTTACGTCGTAGTTACGGATGACTACGCGAGTCCTGCCTTGCTGCAGTAGGAGTGGGTATTCCTACAACAGGGTACCGACAGTCAACATTGCTTTTTTGGAAGAGAAAGCAGGAGCACTGCTATGTCATATAAGAAGTGAAGCATGCAAGTTCAGTACAAGATTAAGATTACATAAAACAAAAGAAACTCGGCAATAGAGCTAAACTTAACATGGATCGGACGGTACCATCTGTTAGAAGCGACGGCGAACAAAACGATGAAAAATAGAAAGATCAAACCGTAGAAAGACACGAGGATTTAACGTGGAAAACGCCTCCAATGCGAAGGGTAAAAACCACGGACGCCAGCCAGCAAGAACTTCACTATATCGGGTGTTTGTGTACAACGCCTAGCGGCGGCTTACAAGAGGAATAATAGGATTGATATTCTCCGGTGAAGGCTATGCGTTAGATATATAGGAGAGTCACGTGGTCTCCTCAACTTCTACTAGCAATGTGGGATTAAAAGTTTGCACCATATGGGCCTTAATAGGCCAAGCCCAAATTCTAACAATCTCCCATCAGAATTTGGATCACAATATAACATACTCCACCTTGAGACAAATTCCTTCTTGTAGCATATCAAAATCATCACCTGAACACAACAAAGAACAGAACTTCTGGCGCCAAATAGCCTCTTGGGCTAAACTATCAAACCAACTAAGCTTGAGCAAAGCTCAAACTTAGCTACAGGAACTGGTTTAGTCATCATATCAGCTGGATTATCATGAGTAGTGATCTTGCATACCTTCAATTTACCTTGTGAAATAACATCACGAATATAATGGTACTTGACATCAATATGCTTTGTCCTTTCATGAAACATCTGATCTTTAGTGAGGCAAATAGCACTTTGACTGTCACAGAATAGATCAATGCAAGAATCAACTCCACACAGCTCAGCAAACAAACCTTTCAGCCAAACTGACTCCTTGCATGCTTCAGCAATAGCCATATATTCTGCTTCTGTGATAGACATAGCAACAACAGGCTGCAAAGTAGCCTTCCAACTCACATCACAACTGCTAACAGTGAACACATAATCTGTGAGTGACCTGCGCCTATCCAAATCAGCAGCATAATCTGAATCCACATAACCAATGAGTCCCTGATCAGTTCTCCCAAACTTCAAACAAGAATCTGCTGTTCCTCTGAGGTACCTGAAAATCCACTGAACTGCCTTCCAGTGTTCTTTACCAGGATTAGACATGTATCTGCTAACCAAACTCATAGCATATGATAAATCTGGGCGAGAGCAAACCATGGAATACATCAAAGAACCAACAACACTAGAATATGGGACTTTTGACATGTATTCAACATCCTCCTCAGAACTAGGGCACTGAGCAGCTGACAATTTAAAGTGAGGCGCAATAGGAGTACTAACTGGCTTTGAATCATGCATATTGAAACGCTGAAGAACCTTGTTAATGTAATTATGCTGACTAAAAAATAATAAACCAGATTTTCTGTCTCTAGTAATCTCCATACCTAGAATTTTCTTAGCAACACCAAGATCCTTCATATCAAACTCACTACTCAACAATTTCTTTACTGTAGTGATTTCTTTTCTGCTCTTGGCAGCAATAAGCATGTCATCAACATATAACAGCAAGTATATAGGTGATTCCTCAACAATCTTAATGTAAACACAGCTATCATATTCAGATCTTTTAAAACCATGTAACAACATAAATGAATCAAACCTCTTATACCACTGACGAGGAGACTGTTTCAAACCATACAAGGACTTCTTTAATTTGCAAACATAATTCTCTTTGCTTGGCACTATGAATCCTTCTGGCTGATCCATGTAAATTTCCTCCTCAAGCTCTCCATGCAAAAATGCAGTCTTCACATCTAACTGCTCAAGCTCAAGATCATGCATAGCAACAATACTAAAGAAAGTCCGAATTGAGCTATGCTTCACAACTGGAGAGAACACATCATTATAGTCAACACCAGGAATCTGACTGAAACCCTTTACATCTAACCTTGCCTTAAATCTTGGAGGCTCACTAGAGGACAAACCCTCCTTTCTCTTGAAGACCCATTTGCAGCGAACAGTCTTCTTTTTCTCAGGCAAGGTTACAATCTCCCATATGCCATTCTTCTCAAGAGACTGCATCTCCTCCTGCATAGCTGAGATCCACTTCTCCTTATCAACAGAATCAATGGCTTCAGAATATGTTGCTGGCTCACTAGCATCCTCCACCTGTTCAGCACAACTCAAAGCATAATAAGTCAGATTATACTCCTCAATTAAACGGTTTGGAGGTCCACAACTCCTCTTTGATCTGCGAAGAGCAATAGGTAAATCTACATCCTCCTCATGCTGCAAATCAGACTGTGAAACTGGAGGTGAGTGCTGAACAGTATCAGGAACACTATCTGAAACATCATTACCAACAACTTCATTTTCCTGGTCATCCATAAGCTCCACCTGCACACTAACTTGTGACTGCAATTTCTCAACTAAAGCATCATCTATGGACAAACTGTCAGTAAACATCACAGATTCATTGAAAACAACACTTCTGCTCATGAAAGTCTTTCTAGTTTCAGGATTCCACAATTTATATCCTTTGACTCCCGAACCATAACCAAGAAACAGACATTTAATAGCTCTAGGCTCTAATTTTCCCTTATCAACATGTGCATAAGCATTGCAGCCAAAAACTCTCAAGTGTGAATAATCTGCAGGTGTACCAGATCATACCTCAATAGGAGTCTTCTTGTTGAGTGGAATAGAAGGCGATCTGTTGATCAAATAACATGCTGTATTAGCAGCTTCAGCCCAAAAACGCTTGTTCATATGGGCATTGGACAGCATGCAACGAGCCTTCGAGATGATAGTCCTGTTCATACGCTCGGCCACACCATTCTGCTGAGGAGTGTATGGTATGGTGTGATGCCTAACAATGCCTTCTTTTCTGCAATAATCATCAAAAGCATCCGAACAGAACTCTCCACCATTATCAGTTCGAAGCACCTTGACCTTCTTCTCAGTTTGCCTTTCTATCATAACTTTCCATTCTATAAAAGCAGCAAAAGTATCATCTTTGCTTTTCAGAAAATAAGGCCAGACTCTTCTAGAGTAATCATCAATAATGGTAAGCATATAACGAGCACCACCATATGAAGGCTTACGTGAAGGACCCCACAAATCAGCATGAACATAATCAAGTGTACCTTTTGTGGTATGAACAGAGGTATTGAATTTGACCCTCTTATGCTTACCAAATACACAATGCTCACAGAACTTCTTGCCACTCAGAATGCAGCCATCCAGTAGGTTTCTCTTCATCAATTCTGTCATACCGAGTTCACTCATGTGTCCAAGACGCATATGACAAAGGTCAGTCTTACTAGGTTCAGCATTAGCAACATTAGCAGCAGAAATAGAACCATGCAAAGTACAACCTCTGAGAACATATAAATTTGAAGGATTGAGATCAACCAGCAAACATACAAGAGAACCTTTAGATACCTTCACAACTCCACCTGAACCGGTGTATTTGAGTCCTTCTTTATCAAGTGTGCTCAACGAGATCAGATTTCTTTTCATCCCTGGTATGTGCCTTACATTCTTCAGTATGCGAATCATGCCATCATGGGTCTTGATCTGAACAGAGCCAATGCCAATAATCTCACACGGGTTATCATCTCCCATGCGCACAAAATCACCGTTCTGCAAAGACTCATAGAAACTGAACCAATCTCTATTAGTGCAGATATGAAAAGAACATGCAGAATCAAGAATCCACTCATCATGACCAGCAACACAACCAGCAAAGACAACCAAACAATCTGACTCAGAGTTTTCACCAGCAGAAGCAACACTAGCCTTACCATCAGATTTATTTTTCTTCTTCTCCTTATTCTGTAATTTCCAGCAATCCTCAATCATATGAGATTTCTTCTTGCAATACTTACAGAATTTCTTCTTGGGACCTTTGGACTGGGAGCGGCCTCTACCGTCATTGCTCTTGCCACGATCGTTGTTATCACTTGAGGATCTTTGCTCTGATCTGCCTCTGACATGTAAAGCGTCGCCCCTAGAGGACGAGCCATCTGTCTGCACCATGCCTTTCATCTTCTCCTTAGACTGGAGTGCCTCACAAACTTCCGCAAGGGTTAGTTCATCACGGCTTAATAGTATGGTGTCACGGAAACTTGCATAAGAACTTGGCAAAGAGCATAAAAAAAAGACCTAAGTCCTCATCTTCATACTTAACCTCCATTGACCCTAGGTCAGCAACGATCTCCTTGAAGACAGATAGGTGACCCATCACCGAATCACCATCCTGCATCTTAAGCGTGTACAGCTTCAACTTCATATGCAATTTACTGGTAAGATCCTTCGACATGCAGATCGATTCCAGTTTTAGCCACAATTCTGCAGCAGTCTTTTCCTGCAGCACTTCTTGTAGAATATCATTAGATAGATGAAGCTGAATAAGAGAAAGAGTCTTACGGTCCTTGCGCTTCTCCTCATCGGTCCACTCATCCTTCTTTTTCTTCCCGAATTTTTCCAGCGCCTCATCAAGATCATTGGTTTGCGCCAGAATAGCTCTCATCTTGACTTGCCACAGCGAGAACCTTGTCTTGTAGTCCAACATCGGTAGATCATACTTCATCGACGCCATCACGGAACCCTAACTTGAAATCACGGCTCTGGTACCACTTGTTAGAAGCGACGGCGAACAAAACGATGAAAAATAGAAAGATCAAACCGTAGAAAGACATGAGGATTTAACGTGGAAAACCTCTCCAATGCGAAGAGTAAAAACCACGGGCGTCAGCCAGCAAGAACTTCACTATATCGGGTGTTTGTGTACAACGCCTAGCGGCGGCTTACAAGAGGAATAATATGATTGATATTCTCCGGTGAAGGCTATGGGTTAGATATATAGGAGAGTCACGTGGTCTCCTCAACTTCTATTAGCAATGTGGGATTAAAAATTTGCACCACATGGGCCTTAATGGGCCAAGCCCAAATTCCAACAATCTCCCATCAGAATTTGGATCACAATATAACACCATCGGCCCACCCACAGCGAGCTTCCTGATCGAGATCTCCGCTTTTATTTGTTGAAAGACCCGGGTTGCAATGGCCCGATTGTGCTCAAAGATGCGTCATGCACAATACTGCAGCTACTACGAAGTCCGTTGTTCATATCTGGGGTCAAATATCAGTCTTTGTTTCTTCACCTGACTCGTCAGAAAAGACCTTTTCTTAAAACGTGTATCTTTCTTTTTTTCTAAATAGAAAAACATATCAATAAGTACCAAAGTTAGAGAATAAGCTTTTGTCTAAGGTAACATCTGACTGTAAAAGGGAACTTAAAGCCGGCCGTACAAATACTAACGAAGGTCGAATTGCGCCAAGTCCATTTAGACCGATCCACATTGTATAGCCAAGACTAACACGCTTTAAGGCCCAAAAAAACAACAGCCAAGAGTGGCTAAAATCCCGGTTCATAAACCTAAAAATGAGTTTTCCGAAAAAAAACTAAAACAAGAATACTGAAAGAAAGCATCATGCTCATTTAGTCATTTGATCACCTTGATAGCACTCAACGGCCAGAACTTACGTTACAAATCCATCACCAAAAGTACCACGTCCATAATGCTCCAGAATGTGACTACATACAAAATGTTGACACCAGCATTAGCAAAGACGCAAGTTACACATCAGATAATTTGATGCTACAAAAAAAAAACTGATCAGCCCAAATCAGATAATTTCTTCGCTAACTTGCTGGTTCTTGATGCTTTCATGCGACTGATGGGCTAATTGCCTTCACCAATTTCTTCTCTCCGAGGAAGGTCGCGATACCCTGGAGCGCGGCGTCGGCGTCCTCGCTGCGCAGCAGCATCTCCGACACCTCGGCCGGCGTCACCTCCACGGCCGCGAGCAGCGCCTGTATCTCCGGGAACAGCGGGTGGTCGTCGACGAGGAAGTAGTTCTTGGCCAGCGTCTTGAAGGCCTCCCAGCCGCAGAAGCCCATGTAGACATGCATGTCCATGCGCCCCGGCCGGAGCAGCGCCGGATCGAGACGGTCCTTGTAGTTGGTGGTGAAGACGATGATGCGCTCCTCGCCGCTCGTCGACCACAAGCCGTCGATGAAGTTGAGCAGCCCGGACAGAGTTATGTTTTGCTGCTGCTGCTGCGGCTGTGGCTGCTTGATCGAGCTCCCCATGTTAGCAATTCATGGTCAGAAGTTAACTAACAGAATTCAAAATTTTATTTCTGCTTAGCGTACCATGCCCCAGGGATCTGGTATGCTCTCTTCCTCAGATTCATCATCATCCGACAGAGCGTCGCCTGCCTGACCTTTGCCAGCATCGCGCGACGCGGAGGTGAAGCAGCAGTCGATGTCCTCGATGACGAGGATGGACCTGTTGGTCATGGTGTTGAGCAGCCGCTGCAGCACCGTGTTGCCGCGCACCTCGGAGAGGTCGAGGTCGTAGAGGTTGAAGCGGAGGTAGTTGGCCATGGCGGCGACGAGGCTGGACTTGCCGGTGCCGGGCGGGCCGTAGAGCAGGTACCCGCGCTTCCACGCCTTGCCGATCCGGCGGTAGTAGTCCCTCCGCTTGAGGAAGCGGTCGAGGTCGGCGACGACGGATCTCTTCAGCTCCGGCTCCATGGCGAGCGTGTCGAACGTGGCCGGGTGGTGGTGGTTGATGCCCTGCCAGTGCGACCCCTCGTTCATGTATATCCTGAGCGCGCGGTCCTGGCGGCGCTCCTCCTCCACCGACGCCGCGATGAAGGAGAAGTAGCTGCCCAGCGCCTTGTCCGTGTGCTCGGCGTCGAAGCTGAGCTCCAGCGACTCGGACAGGGCGGCGCTCCGGCCCTCCCCCGCGACGGACGCCCACGTGAACTCGACGCCCTCGAAGACGTCGGTCATGGAGTCGCCGTGCTCCATGGAGAGGACCCTCCTGGCGCCGGAGACGCCGCCGCTGAGGCAGAGGCGGCGCATGGAGTGCGGGTCGATCCGGGAGGCGAGGTACTGGCGCACCTCGTCGTAGAGCCCGCCGCGGTCGCCGTCGTGGCACGCCGGCCCCGCGGCGCGCTTGATGACGAGGGTGCGGCGCTCCGCGCGCGGGGCCTCGAGGCGGGCGCGGAGGAGGGACGCGGCCCAGCTCGCCGCGGCGCGCAGGTCGTGGGGGAGGAGCTCCCGCGCCATGCCGCGCGCCAGCACGACGTACGCGGTCGCCGTGGCCGCCGTCGCCACCGCCTTCCGGTACGCGTCCACCGCTTTCGCGTAGGACGGCGCCGCCGCCGCCACGGCGGCCGACGAGGCGGAGAGATCCGTCGCCATCGCCCCCCGCTCGAGCGGCTGCAAAGCTGCGGCGGCGCGCGATTAAGGTTAGGTTTTTGGCAGGGGAGACCGTGCGTGTTCTGTTTGCAGGATCTATATATCAGGTTTGGAAATTAATCTTGAATTTAAGAAAGAGTTTGCACTCGATCTGCCTCCGCCTTCGGATTTTTTAAGACAAAAAGGAGGGTTTATGTTATGAAGTGCCTGGAATCCGGCGGTGGTCGGTGATGCGATTGTCCGTATTGTAGAGGAGATGGACTCCTGTGCTTCAATTCAACTTCAAGTAAAATTTGTTTGTTTTTGGACCGTAAAAGCTGAGCCAGCATTCGTACTTTTCAACGTCACAGTGCGATATCTGAAAGCAAAAGAACACAACAAAACAGAAAAAGGTAAGCTGCCGCAGAGAAATTGTTTGTTTTCCAATTTCCGTTCTTTCAAAAATTGTGTGTTGTGTTTCTGCCTTTAGTGTTCTTTTTTTTTTGAAAGACATGCCTTTGGTGTTCTAGCGAGGGGGAATTTAGCAGGTGGGTCTATTCATTGCATATGTGAAAAATCAATGCCACATCGCGCGTACCATGCTTTTTCTCCGGCGAGCTCTGGGGCGGCGCGGCGGCTCTGGCGGCGTAGGAGGCGGAGGAAGGCGGCTCCAGCAGGAAAGGTAGAGAAAGACAGTGGAGGACGGCGAGGGAGGCGAAGGAAGCCAGTGGATAGCGGCGGCCGCGAAGGAGATGGAGGAAGGCGGCTGCGACGGCTGGGGAGGCGGAGGTATGCGGCAAATAGACCCCATTACGAGGGTGACCCTCGTGGCATGGCTGGTTCTTGTATTTGCCTTGTTCCATCCGACTAAACTCATTATCCAGATAGTAACATTGAAAAGTGGACCTAATCTCTTATCAAGCTGGCATAGTTGGTCGATCGATGGCGACACATTGGTGTTCTCGGATCTTGTTAGCAGGTAGGATCTCTTTTGACAATCGGAAGGGTATTATTGTATAGGAACTCCAATGGGGTTATGACAGTTCCTAGCATTAGCAGTAGCAGCAGCTTTCTTTTTCGTTAAAACGCATGATGAAGAGGAAACTACAGCAAATTGCAACAGGGAGAAGGGACCCTGACCTGGAGAAAAGCTGATGCTGGTACGGTTGCTGGCTGGCTCCGTCGGAGACACGAGACAGTGGCCGGAGCCCGGAGATGGTCTCAGCTCCTCAAGCTTTCCATCCACCATGAAAAAAAGGTACCGGCGACCAGGTCAATTGGCCGTGCCACCGAGAAGCCTGCCATTGCACGGGCTGGCTAGCTTTGGAGTCTGTCTGGACCAGGGTTTACCTTTTCGTTTTTTTACCGAATGCCGTCAACTGCCGGAAACGAAATTTCGGCTGAAATTTCGCCAAATTTCGCTAATTCCGAACGGAAAGAGAATTCAAATTCAAAAACGAAATTTCGATGAATTCCGACCGAAATTCGGTGATTTTCGACCGGAAAATAATGTCAGTTGTGATTTTCCTACTGTTTCCGAGGTCAAATGAAAAACTTTTGAATACCAACTTTGTTCAGTTTTTCGAGATCTACAACTTTTGTTTCAGGAACTTTTTCATTTGAACAATGGTTTCAAAGTTATTTAATTATTTCAAAAACTACCAATTAAAAGTCTGGTCATTTCATGTGACAACTTCCATTTTCTCTCTTATTCCTCAACTAGACTTTTATTATTCTTGTTATTGCGGATATGCCTATAAAATTTCAGGGACATTGGTTGATCCAATTGAAAGTTGTTTTAAATCCAGAACAAACATAATTTGATTTGGTTATCAATTCATGTGACAGTGTTTGAATTTTTTTTTGATTCAATTTGTATAGAGAATTGTTAAACCATTCTGAAAGGTGTGCTTTCCTACTTCGTTACCTCTCATGCCAACTTTCAACTATAAATTCTACCTCATTAGACAACAAATAACTTTGTTTTTCAACTAAAATGCAATTTTAGCCTAGCAAATGATCTTAGATTTGAGTGTGTTCTAGTCCTATTTGCTCAGAAGAACACCTAGTTTTTTATCATATTTTTTTCCGAATTTTTTATAAATATTTTTAAATTTTTAAATTTGAAAACAGAAATGGCGAAAAGTACCGAAATTCTTTTCCTGGTGTATAGCGAAAACGAAAAAAATACCAAAATTTCGGCGAAATTCGACCGAAAATGTTAACCCTGGTCTGGACTGCAGTGGAGGCTATAGCCGTAGTCTGGTTGCAGCAGGCATAAAACAAGACGAAGACGCATCTGGGGTCCCTGCTGCTTCAAGCTGCTTTTGCCACTTTGCAGTTTGCAGTCGAGGCAAACGGATGCGGAGGCGGAGAAGGGGACGGCGAGGGAGAAGGGAGATGGTGAAGGCTAAGCTTCAGAGGGGAGGGGAGGAGGCCATGACGATCTCGGCGGGGAGGACGGCGCAGGAGGAGATGAGCGAAAGCGAATGGAATTGGATGGCTGGCTGTGGTCAATCTCTACTCCTATAATGCGGCAGTGGTTCGTGCGTCGCTCCTCCCCGCACCCCGCCGCGTGGGCCGGACGAAGCCCACTCCCGGCCCACACAACCGGTCGCTCGCCTCGCCTCCTCCGCTGTCGCCCCCCCGCATCTAGCTCTCCCTCGCGCCGACGACTCGCCCGGTCACCCCTCGCCCGCCACACCGCCCCTCGCCGTCCCTCGCTGTGCCGCGCCGCCGCCTCGCCCCTCGCCCGCCGCGCCGCCCCTCGCCGTCCCTCGCCCCCCCGCATCTAGCTCTCCCTCGCGCCGACGACTCGCCCGGTCACCCCTCGCCCGCCACACCGCCCCTCGCCGTCCCTCGCTGTGCCGCGCCGCCGCCTCGCCCCTCGCCCGCCGCGCCGCCCCTCGCCGTCCCTCGCCTCGGATCTGAACCGCTCCTCGCGCTCGCCGACGCCTTACCACTCCCGCGCCCCACCGTACCTCGCCCACTGCGCAGCGGCTCGCCGTTCCTCGCCGGCCGGGATTCGACCACCATGGCACGGATCCGGCACGAGGAGGCTGCCAGCGCCAGCTCCCGCGCTAGCTCCCGCGCCAGCGCCCGCTCCCGCGCCAATTACAGCTCCCCCACCACACGTCGCCCCCCACGTTGTTGGCAACCGCCGCCTTTACCGTGAGCCACGACCGTGAGCCACGACCGAGCGCACCCGCGAGCCGCGACAAGCCGCAGCACTACTCAGTGTTCCCATGCTCCTCCGTCGCACACACGAAAGGTGCAGTTTCTCTCTTGCTTCTGTTCTCGTTCCCCCTCCCATGGTGGCGGCAGCTAAAGCTTTGTTCCTGTTTATTCTTGATAGTCGTTCATCGGTGTGTCGCCTGCCCTCTTGGGATTGCCTGCTGCGTTGAGCAGGTGCCCCAGTTTCCCTGTCGCTTCTGTTCTGGTTCCCTCTCCCATGATGGCGGCAGCTAATGCTTTGTTCTCTGTTGATTCTTGATAGTGTGGTGCTTCGTTCATCGGTGTGTCCTCTTGTGATTGCCTGCTACGTTGAGAAGCTAACATCCAGGTGCCCAGTTTCTCTGCTTCGTTGCTTAATTGATCCTGTGTGCATGCTATGATGCATACAAAAGCTCAGTTTCTCTGCTTGCTTGCTTAATTGATCCTGGTGTTTTTATGACCATGCTCTCTAAAAATTCACTAATTTTCTATCAGTTGCATAACCTTGACAATCTCAGGAAGAACCCAATAGCTGGTTTAAGACATATACCATGCTGATTGATCTAACTATAAACAAGAAAAATCCTGAAGGGAACTCCAGAAAAATAGCGCCTACCTGCAGCAATGCCAACTGAGCTGACAATGTTGTGGCTTCAGTTTGCAGAGTTTGAACCTTGCGCTCGAGTTCAGCAATATAGCGCATCTTCCTTTCCTTCGATCTTGCAGCAGATTGTCTATTAGCCCAAATCACCATAGCATGCTTATTCACGACATAAAATTCACTTTATCTTGAAGAATGATGCATCCTGAAATAAGGCAAAAGAAGGACTTAGGACTCTGAGACTGAGGAAGCAGATACTACCTGCGCGTTTTCAGTAATATGGTCCAAACTATCCTATTAAAAGGTTTTATCCCTCAACAGTGTAAATAAGAAAAGAAAATAGTATGGAAGCTAAATATAAGTTGTAATAAACATCAGCTAGGGCAGCTCAGTTGCATGAAAAACATAACTGAAGAAAGTGCTACAGCCATTATGATTCTGGGAACAGGAAAAGCAGAGCTTAGGAAATTGAATTTCAAACATCATACATTCTGCAACTTAGGTAATAGCATACATATGTAATGGTAACTTACACGCGTGCCTCGAGTATTTGTTTGCAATATCTAGCACACAAAATGCATGAGCAGTAATACATCGAAGCACCATCAGAACACATTACCTAATTCTACAGATATATTTATGTTGCTAGATGCAAAATAAACTCTGAATGCTTAAACATATGTATCATGGTCTCCAATATTTATTCAATGGAGTACAAATTTTCTTGATTTTGCCACAAGTGCTCGATCAGGTCCGCTTGAAGCTGAATGTGTGTTTCCTTGCTCTTGATATTTTTGTAATTCTGAATGAAAGCATCAAGTTCAGGTGCAGCATCATGGGAAACTGTCACCCTTTCTCCCATATCTTCGTAGTTGCATACATATTGGCCCTTGAAGTGAAATGATAAAACAGATAATACAGTCATCCAAGGGAAACCTGATCAACCAAACTGAAGATAATACAGTCATCCAAGGGAAACCTGACCAACCAAACTGATTTGCATGTAAAAAGACTATATATAGAACAAACATTAAGCTCTGAGAATCAGACATTTCACCCTCAATACTATTTGTGCAAAGCAAAGCCCAATACAGTCTTTGCATCTAAGAATCAGATCCTTAGCTAAAGTTCACTGTGCAATTTCCCCTCAGTAATACGTGACTGCAATAAGATCAGTTTCTCTGCTTGCATATTGCCTGAATGCTTTGTCCAATATTAACTGTGTGAAATGCATGATTCTTGATGTTAAATGCCAGCATTAGTTCCGTTTTTCGACCTGCAATGAACTAGCTGCATGTAGTGTATGTAACTGAAGAAAGTGCTACAGCCATTATGATTCTGGGAACAGGAAAAGCAGAGCTTAGGAAATTGAATTTCAAACATCATACATTCTGCAACTTAGGTAATAGCATACATATGTAATGGTAACTTACACGCGTGCCTCGAGTATTTGTTTGCAATATCTAGCACACAAAATGCATGAGCAGTAATACATCGAAGCACCATCAGAACACATTACCTAATTCTACAGATATATTTATGTTGCTAGATGCAAAATAAACTCTGAATGCTTAAACATATGTATCATGGTCTCCAATATTTATTCAATGGAGTACAAATTTTCTTGATTTTGCCACAAGTGCTCGATCAGGTCCGCTTGAAGCTGAATGTGTGTTTCCTTGCTCTTGATATTTTTGTAATTCTGAATGAAAGCATCAAGTTCAGGTGCAGCATCATGGGAAACTGTCACCCTTTCTCCCATATCTTCGTAGTTGCATACATATTGGCCCTTGAAGTGAAATGATAAAACAGATAATACAGTCATCCAAGGGAAACCTGACCAACCAAACTGAAGATAATATAGTCATCCAAGGGAAACCTGACCAACCAAACTGATTTGCATGTAAAAAGACTATATATAGAACAAACATTAAGCTCTGAGAATCAGACATTTCACCCTCAATACTATTTGTGCAAAGCAAAGCCCAATACAGTCTTTGCATCTAAGAATCAGATCCTTAGCTAAAGTTCACTGTGCAATTTCCCCTCAGTAATACGTGACTGCAATAAGATCAGTTTCTCTGCTTGCATATTGCCTGAATGCTTTGTCCAATATTAACTGTGTGAAATGCATGATTCTTGATGTTAAATGCCAGCATTAGTTCCGTTTTTCGACCTGCAATGAACTAGCTGCATGTAGTGTATGTTTAAGGTTAGTTCCATACAATATACCAAAATCGGTGAAACACCTGCTTCACCCCATTTTATATTTAGTTTGATGGCACCACTTCGCCTTGGTGGAAGTAAGAGGACATATGCGGAGTATGCAGAGCCAAATCCAGCAACGGATTGGTGAGTTTAGTTACACTAATCAGAACACCTAAGATACACACCGATGATATATATATAGCAACCTAAAACGTGTGTCGCTTACAGCTTAAAGTTGTTCGATGATGTTGACGATTCTCGAGGTCTACCTCAGACTTGGACTATAATTGTAAGGATAGATGTTAAATTCCCTATGGAGCCTAGGTATCATGATAAGCAACACTTCATCCTTGTCGACACCACTGTAAGTCACTACAAAGGCTAAAAATAAATTGTATCATTAAGTCGTTTTAGGCATAGTTATCTCGCTCACTTCTCCTGTACTGGGTAACTCTATAGGGTTCCAAAATTGAAGCAATTTCATATGGCAATAACGTCCATCGATTTGACACACTACTTCAGCAAGGATGCAAGTACATTTTGAAAGATGTAGTTTTTGGGCCAAACTGGGGGGGCCTTGAATTCAGAAATATTGGGCATCGGTTTGAGGTGACATTGACCAGAAAAACTCGTGTTGAGCCATACACCTTACCACTTCAGTTCCCTCCCTGCCCAAAGCATCTTATGCCATTTCATGAAGTGATCCGACAACCCAACAAGACATTTGTAGGTACTGCTCCTAACCTACTTTGTTGTAATGGCTCTACAAATATCTTAATATCCATAGTCTTTAAGTTGATAAATTACTAAATGTTTCAGATGTTATGGGAATAGTTGTCCATATGGAGCCATTGGAGCATGTGGGCAATAGGCTATATAGAGAGGTTGTGTTAATGGATGCAAGGTATGCATTCAAATCGGTACTACAACAATATGTTATATATTCACAGCTCACCACTAAAGGGTTTTAATTGATATGCTAAATTTCTAGGTGGCACCTTATTATTGTTGGGATTTGGAGTGACCTCTTCTGCCGGAATTTTCAACGATGGTACAAAGCTAGAGATGAAAAGGAAATTATAATTGCCACTATGCTGCGACGAAACTCTACACACAGTAATTCCTGATCAAATATACCTCTACCTGATCAAATATACATCAGTCATATCTTCAATTTAACTAACCCTACCCTAACTCTACCCTATTTAACCAACAGGATGCTTGGAGAGCTCAGACCACACATCACTGGACTTCAACCCAAGACATCACACATGGCATCAACTAGCAAGTGAGAAACTGCTACATCCTAAGCTAAATAACAGTTTCATCTGTTAATGCACACATATAGACTAAAACAATATATCTTGTAAATTGCAGCTGTTCGGCGAATAATGATGGAAAGGCAGAATCTTCGCTTCATTAACAGATATCTTGAAGCAAGATGGGCATACTTGGCGACCGTGTTACCACACTGATCGTTCTGGGAATCAAGGAAAATTAGATGTAGGGTCATTAGGAAGTGTTTCTAGATTGGTTGTCACTAGACTATTTATCACTGCTATGTTTTCGAAATTTGTATTAATGTTACCAGAAGCAGAAATATGTGGTCATTTTTATTCCTTCCGGATGAAACACTAGACTATTTATCACTGCTTATGGGGGAAGTATGCTATTGACATTCGGTTTCTGCAAGAGATAAGGATATAGACTTACATGATGTGCTCATCTCTTGACACCCAATGCTGAAAGAAAGGCAAGTAATACAAATCTCTTTTACAAAAGTTATGAACAATTCGCAGTTAGCCCTATAGATATTGCTGAAGACATAATCTTATTATGATATTCTTTTACTGAGAAATATGCAATGTGGTGCCCTTAATTTCATTTTTCTGGAGAAATGATTTCCTCTTCATGTTATCTACTAGCTTATATGGGTCCTTAACTTGCAATCAAATATTGTGCTGATAACCTTTGTGTTGTGACAGTATCATGGTTCTTAGTTGTTACTCTAACCTTATCATGATGCCATCTTTTCAGAGAACAGATAAGTATTTAGGCAGTATTGAAACCTGAAACAAAGTGGATAAATAACTTAATGAAGCCCTGAATGAGTTTGGAATGCCATGGCACATACGTTTGCACACTAAGAATAACCATTTTCTCTTAATATTTCCATGCGTTGCATTGGTACACAAAGCGCTAAAAATCCTACCAAGTATAACCTTGGGCATGTAGGACAGTGATTAATGGGGCTCATGGATTCTAGGTGGTCCTATCCTTTGGGAAGGAATGGACACCGAAATGCCATCATATCTCACTTAAAAAATGCTCGGCCAACTCTATGGCTGTTAATACAGCAATAAATACTCCTGCTGATCTCTGGTGATGGAATTGAGATTAGAGTATAATGTCTAATGAAATTAGAGTATAATTCCTAATCTTGGGACTGAAGCATTGAGATGCAAGAATTATCGATATGATACTTCCTAATTGTAGTCCTGATGAAACACTCCCACTGGCTAAAATTAGTAGCTGGATACTCAATCACTTAGCACATAAATGATTGGTGGGTGGTCATAGAAAGTAAATACGTGAAAGAAAGGAAAATTGTTCTTTTTGTGGTTAGATTTGTAGACACGTGAACGATGATTCAATGCGAATCACGCACATATCAAAATTTTCTTTGATCCTGCAGATGAACTCATCAACTGCACTAGGATTTCTCTCTTTTCTGCTACTGGGCTGGACTTCCTTACAATGAAATTACCGATCGATCAGATATTCTGATTAAATTAACTGCTTGTTTGATTAAAAATTAGCCTGGCCAAAGTAGTGATCTCTTATAGAAATATGTGGTCATTTTTATTCCTTCCGGATGTAGCTCAGCAAGTCTCAGTCTGTACCATCTTAAGGGTGAACGCCATTCCAGAAAGAAATATTCTCTGCTCAAGTTGTATTCAAACAAATCACTAGCCTGAACATTGTATGTAATATCCTCTCATGCAAATGTATTCTTTTCTGGCTATCTGATGAGCCATGTACAAGTTTCAGTTTGTACAATGTATATTCTCTGCGCGCTCAGTGAAAAAGCGACAAATTGTGGTGTATATGCAATGGCTAAGCTACTAAAAAGTATTGGCGTATGACAACATCCAGTCGGGATTGAGGCAGATTGCTAAAAATAATAATTAATGTATTTTGCTAAAAAATAACTCACCAAAAAGGAAATCATCCTGAAAGTGAATAAAAATATGAATATCCAAAGATGATGACCTAATACAAAACAGAACAATAACAAAGGCCTGCCAAGCAGCATTGTCCCCAATGAAATACCTGTGAAATCCTCAGAGTCAAATAAAATACATCAACAGGTACTTTGTGGTCCCATTGTCTTGATAAGCGGAGAACAGCTTTCGCTACGGCAAGCCTCAAATGGGCCTTATCAGCAGCAAGATAAAATATTATACGGTGCGGAATGTTTACATTGCAATTAAAGGGCATGTATCTACTGGCCGTGCCCCATCGCTGCCGGTAGAGGGGGTCGGACTCGCCCGACCCCTGCGACAAAGGGTCCGGCTCGCCCAACCCCTGCAGAGGGGGTCCGGCTCGCCCGACCCCTATGGAGGGGTCAGCCTGGCTCGACATCTGCGAAGAGGGTCCGGCTCGCCCGACCCCTGCAAGGGGGTCGGACTCGCCCGACCTCCACATGAGATGTCAGTCTGAGGACTGTTTTGCAAAATGACCGAGAAAGCACGATCTCGGCCGTCCGCCCGGCCGATCGGACGGCCGGGAACGACCGATGATGTGGCCACGCTGGGAGGCCTTCTTTTGGTGCGGAAATCGTATATAGAGATAAGCTGCAAAATTCTGTAATATGCTCCATTCGATTTAGGTTAAAAATATTTTGCAGTATAATACTTTTGCTATGCAGTTCGTGCCATAGTTCAAGTGCATGGATGAATTTTGGAATTAAGCTCTAGCTTTATATTCTGAATAGTGTGTTACAAATGCCTTACTTGTTAGGTCTAGAGGCTACAATGTCGGGAGATCCGAACCACCCAAGAAGAAATGGAAAAGAAAGTATGAATTTGTAACTTGTTAGTTAAATTTTCTTTTGATTTTGATTACAAAATTCAATCAATGGATGTATACATGTAAGGTGTTCATTTCATTTATTTATTATTTATACAAGTTATGAATATACAAATGAAGCGAAAGAGAGTTGAAAGTATGCGGACGCGTCAAGTCTCTACCGGGCTTTCGATTCGAGATCCATCATGTGTCACGCAAGAAAGTTCATCAGAAGATGATGACCATCCATGTGGACTACCTCCCTCAGTTTTGAGCCCTTGCCAAAGTACCCTCACGTCTACACATGTTGAACAAGGCCAAAGCTCTACGGGTACTTCATATAATTAATTAAAATAAGTGGCTGATTTGTAAACAATAGTCGTATGAAACATATAATCATTACTCCAATTCTTTTTACTTTTCAGCACGTCCTACCCTTATGGAGCAGCAAAATCCATCACGAATATCTCGAGCAAGCACTCGTGGTAGAGCAACATATCGTGCAGAGACAAGAAGGGAACGTGAAAGAGCACGTCGTGCAAGCATGACACCTGAACAAGTTGCAAGCAGACGCGCGCGCGCCAGAGAACGGTATGCAAATGAGAGACCAGAACAAAGGCTAGCGAGACAAGTTCGAAGATACCCAAGAGCGGCGGCTAGATGCACCACACATGTTCCTAACTTTTCTGTTGTAACAAATTTCAATGGCACTAATGATGCCGCTGTGGTGGGCTCAAACAACCTTGAGTTTGGTGACATCGTATACCAGAACCTACCTGAAAGCACTCATATGTTGAAGTCGGTGCCAGACTGCTGCCATTGCGGTGCAAAGAGGTTTGAATATGAGCCGTTGGGATTTTGTTGCCGAGATGGGAAGGTCAAGATTGAGATGCCTGAGCCGCCTGAAGAGCTTCGACTGTTGTATACCAGCCAGGACCCAAACTCACAACATTTCCAAGATCATACAAGATGGTTCAATGGACATTTTTCGTTCACAACCTTTGCTTGTGATTACGACCAAAACCTTGCAAGCGCAAGAGATGGAGTATATACCTTCAAAGCGAATGGACAAATTTACCACAACCTACACTCCTTTGGAAAAAGAGATGAGAATTCAAGCCACTTGCAACTATACTTCTACGATGATGACCCCAGCCTTTCACATCGTTTTCGAAAGGCTCGATTTGAGTTGTTCCAAGCAAGAGACCGTTCTATCATTGCGAGTTTGGTGGATATACTAAGAGCCAACCCTTACTCTGAAACATTTAGGAGCTTAGGACAGGTCGAGAACATGGATGAGTGTCGTATTTTCCTTAATACTGACTACAAACTAGACCAGAGAACCTACAATGCACCATTGACGTCAGAGGTGGCCGCTGTATGGGTTGAGGGGAATGAGATTTACCAACATATTGACCGTGGCATAACCCTGTTTGGCAACGATAACAGATGTTACTCCATCAAGCCTCATCATGGATGTTATGACCCTTTGTCATACCCTCTCTTCTTTCCTAGGGGCGAGCTTGGGTGGCATCCAGAAATACCAAAGGTTGGTGTTAATCCTAGCCAGGTCATTAGGCCGTCCACACAACCTGACAATCCAGGTACGTTATGTGATAAATTGCCTTATTTTTTCGGATGATTTCAACTCTTGATCCGATCCAATAATTAACTAACCGCATGCATCTTTTATCATTAACAGACACTAATAGCCAGTTGTGCGTCACGATGCGCGAATACTATTGCTACAAATTCCAGATGCGCCGTGGTATATTCAACACCATCTTGCATGGTAAGCGTCTATTCCAGCAGTTCGCTGTGGATACATATATCAAGCTTGAAACAACACGGCTCAACTATATCCTTCACAACCAATCGAGAATACGAGCTGATCTGTACCAGGGCTTAGTTGACACTTTATGTGCTGGTGAGGTTCGAGCACGTAGAGTTGGCAAAAGATGGGTGCTACCGGCATCATTTATTGGTGGAGGAAGGGATATGAGAGGGATATGAGACGGAGATACATGGATGCTATGGCCTTGGTGCAAAAGTATGGAAAACCAGATTTTTTTCTCACTATGACTTGTAATCCTAACTGGGAAGAAATAGTTAGAGAGCTTGAACCGGGCCAGACACCACAGGACCGACCGGATCTTGTTGTGCGAGTATTTAAAGCCAAATTAGAAGACCTCAAACACCAGCTATTCCATAAACACATCCTTGGGGTTGTGGCAGCACAAGTTCATGTCATTGAGTTCCAGAAAAGGGGTTTGCCACATGCACACTTCCTCCTTATCATGCAATCCCCCTACAAACTAACAAGCCCAGAACAGTACGATGCTGTTATCTCGGCGGAGCTTCCAAATAAGGACAAGTATCCCCAGCTTCGTGAAATGGTTGCCAAACACATGATGCATGGGCCATGTGGTTCTTTAAATAGACGTAGCCCCTGTATGAGAGATGGTCAATGCAAGTGCCATTATCCACGCCAGTTTCAGACCACAACTCTCCAAGGGAAGGACTCTTACCCAATATATAGAAGAAGGGAGGATGGAGAGACAGAATTAGTTAGAGGACATGACATGGACAATAGGTGGGTCGTGCCTTATTGTCCGAAGCTATTGAGAAGGTATGATTGTCACTTGAATGTTGAGGTTTGCTCGAGCATTCAAGCTGTGAAATACCTTTACAAGTACATCTATAAGGGCCACGATAGGGCATCCGTGTCTGTAAATGATGCAGATGGCAATCAGGAGATTAACGAGATAGAAAATTTCAGAGATGCTAGATGGGTGGGCCCCCAGGAGGCATTATGGAGAATATATGGGTTTGATCTAAATGGTATCTCACCCCCCGTTCTACAGCTACAACTTCATCTTCCAGGCATGCATCTTGTTTCCTACAATGAGAATGCCGATGTGCGTAATGTTTTGGAAGCACAGGGTGTTGAGAAATCAATGTTAACTCAGTTCTTTAAGGCAAACCAAGAATTCCCATGGGCTCGAACCCTACTATATAGAGAGTTTCCAGAACATGCAGTTTGGGAGAGTAGGCCGAAGAAATGGAAACCAAGACAGCAGCGAACACAGGTTGGACGGATCATTTCTGCACATCCTGCTGAGGGGGAGAGATATTATCTAAGAGTGTTGCTGAACCACATACGAGGACCGACTTCATACGAACATCTAAGATCATTTGAAGGAATTGTCTATCCTACCTTCCGAGAGGCTGCTGAGAAAAGAGGTCTTATTGAGGCAGATAGTAGCATCGATGAATGCTTGACTGAGGCTGAAGTTTTCCATATGCCTTCATCTCTCCGAAGGTTGTTTGCTACGATTTTGGTCTTCTGTGAGCCTAGCAATGTGCGAGGTCTCTGGGATAAGCACTTACAAGCAATGTCTGATGACTTCCAGCGGGGCCAAAGCGATTCAAATGCAGTACAACAGATGGTGTTGATAGATATTAGAAATATCCTCCAGTCGATGGGTAAGGATATAACATTATTCCCTCTTCCAGAGATTTCTGGCTCAAATGACGACATGTCTGGTGTGGTACGGGAAATATTTGAGGAGACCAATATTGAATTAGACAATGAACACCTATCAGCTGTGTCATACCTCAATCGTGAACAAAGGCAAGCTTATGACACTATATTAGCATCCGTCGATAGTGGTACTGGAGGTGTTTTCTTTGTTGACGGCCCCGGAGGAACAGGAAAGACATTCCTATACAATGCAATGCTAGCCAGAGTTCGGAGCAATGGAAATATAGCGATAGCTACTGCAACGTCCGGTGTAGCTGCTTCCATCATGCCTGGAGGTAGAACTGCACATTCAAGATTCAAAATTCCACTTAGCATACAAGACGGTGGTGTGTGTAACTTTACCAAGCAAAGTGGGATGGCAACACTTCTTCGTCGTGCTTCACTTATATTGTGGGATGAAGCCACGATGACAAAAAGACAAGCAATTGAGGCACTTGATAAGAGCATGAGAGACATCATGGATAAGCCTGGTTTACCGTTTGGTGGAAAGACGATTGTCTTTGGAGGTGACTTTTAGACAGGTGCTTCCGGTCGTACGGAAGGGTACAAGGGCACAAATAATTAACTCAACGCTGCGTAGATCTTACCTATGGGACTACATGCATCAGTTGAGGCTTGTGCAGAATATGAGGGCTCAGTCAGATCCTTGGTTTTCAGATTACTTGTTGCGCATCGGAAATGGTGTTGAGGAAACCATTGATCAGGACTACGTAAGGCTACCTAGCGATATATGTGTCCCTTACACCGGTGAAGAATCTAACATCAATGACCTCATTGATGTGGTTTTCCCAATGCTAGAGGAAAACATGACAAATTCAAACTACATCACATCACGAGCTATTCTATCAACTAGGAATGAGAACGTCGATGGCATAAACATGAAGCTCATCGAACGCTTCCCAGGACAGCAAATGATCTATCACAGCTTTGATTGTGCAGTTGATGATCCAAACAATCACTACCCATCTGAGTTCTTGAATTCTTTGACACCGAATGGTTTGCCGCCTCACATCCTAAAGCTTAAGGTTAATTGTCCAGTGATATTGCTCAGGAATCTTGACCCACCAAATGGCTTGTGTAATGGAACGAGGTTGGTGGTGCGAGCATTTCAGAGGAACACCATCGATGCAGAGATAGTGCTGGGTCAACACGCGGGAAAGCGAGTCTTCCTCCCACGCATACCTTTATGTCCTTCGGATGATGAAATGTTCCCATTTAGGTTCAAGAGGAAACAGTTCCCTGTTAGAGTGAGCTTTGCAATGACTATCAATAAAGCTCAGGGGCAAACGATCCCTCATGTTGGAGTCTACCTCCCTAACCCGGTGTTCTCACACGGACAGCTATATGTCGCTATGTCACGAGCTACAGCCAGAAGCAGACTCAAAGTTCTCGCTGCAACGACTAATGATGAGATTAGCGAATTAGATGGCACACTTACCAAGAACATCGTCTACAAAGAAGTGCTCACTTCCTAGATCTTTGGAACGTTTACATCCATGTTTAGTTTTTTTATTTGTAATTACTAGCTACGAACGTTTGTGTTTTCCATTGTCCTGTTAATTTCTTGAACTGGTGGCAATACTAATTATCTTTGTCTTAATGTTATCGCAATATGTCTATACCGCATGTCAACAAATAACGACTTTTTACATACATCGCATTGTAACAAAGGACCCGTAGCAACGCACGGGCACTCTACTAGTAAATTTTTGATATGACCCCCTACCTGGATCGCGATTAATATTAATATTGGATAAGAAATTTACTTATACACCTCTAAATTGGATCGTGATCCGAATATTTGCAGGAAAAAAAGCCCTAGAACGAACCCACAATTTTGCAGCAACTACCCTGCCGGCGCAAGGGCATCAGTTCAGATTGCCGTGTGCCCGTGTCAGTTCAGACTTCAAACGGCGGCAAGGCGTGGCGACTTTCACCTTACATGATTTACCATTTAACAAGGATGCTCGATCGAAGCATGCTTCTGCGCGTAGAAAAAACGTTGCACCCTTGCGCGCCTAAATCGAGGTAGACGGCAACACGTCGGGCGATCTCGTCTCCTGTGATCCGATGCTTATATACGGTGATCATCACTTCATCAGGTAGCCGGTGATGACAGTAGTACAATGCGAGTTCGCCGTCAGAGTATGCAAATGTGTATTGGATGGCAGGAAAAACTGCCGGCGTGCCTGGTGCCCTGGTGAGATAGCTTGAGCTTAGCTGCGAGGAGGGGCAATAATTTCATTCAGATTTCGTTTTTCAGAGATGACGGCATCTTTGCTTATTTCTGGGATTACTGCAGTTCATAAAAAATAAATCTTATAAATATCGTTCGGCGTGGTGTTAAAGTTAAAATGTTCATCGTGTCGACGCAGCCGTGTGGGAAGTGGCTACAGTACCTTCTCATTCTGCCCCCATGGTAGTGTATTGCCGTAGTGGGAGCCATCGCCCATCGGCGTATCCTCTGGCCTCTGCCAAGGCCGGCCATCCACGCCCTTGTCCCCATTTGGCCACTGGAGAGCATCTACGCCCGACGGCCAGGCACGGCCGTACCGGTACGGGTTCTGGCAACGAGAGCCGGCCGGATCAGCAGCAAGCATCATGGACGCCGTGGATACCCCGGTCGCCTCCGCTCGTCAGGCAAACACGACGGCTCACCGCTTTGCCGTCACGGGCGGGAGGGAGGAAGACGAGCTACCGGTAGGCATTCCCCGGAACCGCACGGCGCGGCACCGACGACGGGTAGAGGACAAAAGGAATCGATCGATACGCGATACTACCCTGCCATTGCCAGTGCCACTGATGCGGCCACCAGCCAGAGCAGCGCGGGGGCGGGACGCGATGCCTCTACGCGCCCAAGAACTGGCGTGTGTTGCCAGCCAAACGATTCTGATTCGGGTCGGAGCTGACAGAGCTGAGAGCCTGAGATTCCGAGAGGATCGGAAGAAAGAAGAAGATGCATTTGCTTTGCAGTTTTTTCAGTCACGGGGGGAGCGGGTGAGAAGGGATGCTGCTCGGGGTCACAGAGTCCACCTGTTGCACCACTCTTTTGGTCTAATTGTACGGCCCAACAAATCAATCCACTTGTAGGTTTATTTTTAGAATTTTTTATTATACAACAAAAATTATTCGACATAGCATATAATTGAGTACCGATAATATAAATTGTTCATAAATTAAAATTATTCGACATATACTAAATGAACTAAATGATCAATATATCAAAGTGGGTATATCAAAGTGGAGGGAGAAGCTAGACTGGTGAGTGGGCCAATTTTTGGGCTGTTTGGCCCATTTTTAGAAGGGAGGTGGGATGAATGTTATTTCCTCATTTTTTTAATATATATATATGATTATACATATAAATATTAGGTGGGCCCGCCCCTGCCTGCTTTGCAGTTCGGAGGAGACGGCACCATGGGCTTGGCGGAGCTAGCAGACGAGTCTATTATACTGCAGCAGTCTAATTCTTTCATCCAGCCATATTGCAGTTTGTTAAAACACCACAAGACACATAAACGGCCAAATTATCAGTGAAATTGAACATAGCTACCGCGAGTCTGCTTTTGATTTGAAACAGGATATTCGCTTCGTTTATGTATATATAGCTAACAGCTTTTACTTTTCTGTTGCAAGTTTCGGCTATTTTCCTTAGAAATACATGAGCAAACATCTACGGAGTATTCTTGCATTAGTTTGATTTTTTTATACAAGAGACAACTCCTCTAGCTCTTTGTTTTTTTCTTGGGAAAAAATATCAGAGTGCTAGTGCATACCCAATTTGAAGTTTGCCTTAATGAACAGCGGTGCGTGAAGTTGGCATAGTAAACTAGGCTCATAGAAAAATGAAATGTAAGATTTTTGTCAGCATGAAGGACATAGAGGTCCCTTCCAAAAAAAATGAAGGACACAGAGGGAGGTCAATACTATCGTTTCACTAAGCAGCTACTACTTTTACATCATGAAGTGTTGTTGTTATGCCCTCGCAATATTTTGTTATTTTATATACAAATTAATGGATATTGTATTTGGATGGGACAATAAAAAGAACAACGAACAACTTAATGTAAAGGTTTGTGACTACTTCTGAATGTGTGAGATTGTTATAAGAAACCATCAATATATTTTATTGTTAAAAAATAGCGCCCTTATTAGTACAGGCTACGAACTAGTATATACTAGTGATTGACGCGCGCCAAAGCGCGCGGAGTCCACAACATGTAGAAAAAAAATAAAAGGAAAGGCGCTAAAAGAATCCTGAAAGGAAAATAAAGAGCAATCTGAAGGATAAACTGCAATACGTAAAGAAGCAAACATAAAGAAGCAGTATTCGACAGAGCAGGCAAGACTCGACACAGGAAGAAACAAATCAAGTAGATAAAAGCTCGACATCTACACGCGCATCAGAGAAAGAAAGAGGATACTAGCAGAGCTAGCGGCAACGAGCAGGAAGCATCTACTCCTTCGAAAACCTGGGATCGGAAAAGCGGACAGGGACATACTCCGTACAAAGAAGGAAAAAAATCAAATAAACAAATACGATGAGCATAAGGAGGGAGCGCTTACAAAAGAATAATTAAACAAAGAAAATTAGTTCAAGCAGCGGTTGCGAGAACGACCAGTCGCACGTGACCCGCGCAGTGGCGAAAGGAAGAGCAAAGAGAACATCAAATCTTAGCCTATTTTTTTTTTGACAAATCAAATCTTAGCCTTGAAGCGGCGGACCAGGGAGGACATCAAAGAGACGAAGGGGCGGAGCAAACCAAAACCAGGGAGGACCTTGAATACGCAAAGGGAGGCAGCCGGCGGCCAGGGAAGCACGCTACATTCTCGAAAAGGATTAAACTGAACCGTGAACCTTTCGATAATGAAGCACGCTACATTCTCGAAAAGGATTAAACAGTGAGGTCGGGCTTTCAACATTTAAGGGGAAATTACAGAAACAACCCGGTAAGCAACTTGTATTTTGAGATTTCACTCATACTATATATAAATCTTTTTGCTGCAACGCACTGAAACTCAGCCAACATGGAGTTGAATGCTTAGAGAAGCAATGTTCAAACAAATTTCACTCACCTAATACAGAGGTCCATTTCCAAAATGGAGGAAAACCTATCCATTTTCACCACGCAAAATATGACCCAAATCCATCGGTCACATCAAAGAAGGCCTGCAAGATGCCACATCATGATTTGGGCCCAGAACATCTGCCCTGTATGCACCAGATGTACAACAGTGACCACCAGCAAAGTTTTACAATCAGACTACATGACATTCAGTTTTGTGAAACAAAAATAGTGAAGCAGATCATCTTGTTTCTTATCCAAGTTCCCGATAAATCTTCATGCTTCATTCATGCCTGGCCTGCTTCTCCAGTTTGCTTCCCCTGCTTCTTCTCCTGAAGGAGCTCCGTGAGTCCCTGCAGCGCGACGTCGGCGTCCTTGCTCCGCAGCAGCATCTCCGACACCTCGGCCGGCGTCACCTCCACCTCCGCGAGCAGCGCCTGTATCTCCGGGAACAGCGCGTGGTCGTCGACGAGGAAGTAGTTCCCGGCCAGCGTCCTGAAGGCCTCCCAGCCGCAGTAGCCCATGTAGATGTGCATGTCCATGCGCCCCGGCCGGAGCAGCGCCGGGTCGAGGCGGTCCCTGTAGTTGGTGGTGAAGATGATGATGCGCTCCTCGCCGCTGGTCGACCACAGACCGTCGACGAAGTTGAGCAGCCCGGACAGTGTCATACCGTCTTCCTGGTGTCACTCTTAAGGCATTGCAAAGGTCAGACAAAGCTCGTGTTGTTCATGGACAATTCTGACGGTGAAGTAAAAAAAAATCACCTATGTCTACAAAAAGTCGTAAAATTCACAATGTTTTACCGTTGAGTGGTCTCTGTTTGGCGGCTCCGGGGCATCTGATGGGCGTTCATCAGCGTTTTGAGCAACGCCACTCCTGTCGAGGCCACCACGGCTTCTGGCGCTGCAGCAGCAGTCGATGTCCTCGATGACGAGGATGGACTTGTCGGGCATGGAGGTGAGCAGCCACTGCAGCGTAGAGTTGGACTTGACCTTGGAGAGATCGAGGTCGTAGAGGTTGAAGCGGAGGTAGTTGGCCATGGCGGCGACGAGGCTGGACTTGCCGGTGCCTGGCGGGCCGTACAGAAGGTACCCGCGCTTCCACGCCTTGCCGATCCGCCGGTAGTACTCCTTGCGCTTGAGGAAGCGCTCGAGGTCGGCGACGACGGATCGTTTCAGCTCCGGCTCCATGGCGACCGTGTCGAACGTGGCCGGGTGGTGGTAGCTGCTGCCGTGCCACGACCCGCCGTCGTCGCTCGAGAAGATCTGCAGGGTGCGCTCCCGGCGCCGCGCCTCCTCCACGGTGGCCGTGATGAACGGGACGTACCTGCCGAGCACCATGTCCGTGTGCTCCGCGTCGAAGGTGAGCTCCAGAGACGCCGCCTGCTTGTACTGGCCCTCGCCGTCCGTCATGGACGCCCACGTGAATTTCACGCCCTCGAAGACGTCGTCCATCGAGTCGCCGACCTCCATGGACAGGACCAGCTGCCCGCCGCCTCCTCCTTTGTCGCCGCCGCTGCCGCCGCCGCCGTCGCCGTCGCCGTAGTCGTAGTCGTAGCGGTCGTCGTCGCCGCCGCCGCGGTGGCGGCGGCGCCCGAGGCACAGCCGTGGCATGGCGTGCGGGTCGACCTTGGTGGCCAGGTAGTCGCGCGCGTCGTTGAAGAGCGAGTTGTCGCCGCGGCCGCTGTCCTCGTACCGCCTGATGACGAACGTGCGGCGCCGCCGCGGCCCGCGCGCCCCGGCAGCGCCGCGCAGCAGGAAGGACGCGGCCCAGCGCGCCGCGTCGCGGAGCTCGTCCGGGAGCAGCTCCCGCGCCAGGCCACGCGCCAGCACGGCGTACGCGGTCACCGTGGCGGCCGTGGCCGCCGCCTTCTTTTAGGCCTCCACCGCCTTCCCGTAGGACGGCGACGAAGACGCCGCCGCCGCCGCTACCGTCGACAGATCCATCCCCAAGATGCTCCGCGAGGGCAAAATCACAGACCAACGCTGTTTATATAGAGGCAATCTCAAGAGTTACAACCTATTACAACTCGGTCTCATTGTTCGAGCTAATCTATCTCTATTACAAACCGATGAGGGCTCGATGCAAGGTAGGCATGAGTTGTAACACTGCGAACTGCGAGGTCGTCGTCTCCCTCGCCTACACCCAGCCATATATAGGAGTACTGATAACTGATGCGTCTGCTAGGACAATACTTTTACTTCCTAGGGAAGCAACCAGGAACAAGAACATTGTGGGGGGGGGGGGGGGGGGGGGATGCACAACATTGGAGCCACGCATCCGACGCGGTGATTTGTTGCCAGCCACGACAATTGGCATTTGGCAAGGAGCTGGTAAACCTGCTTGGCTGGATTGCCCGTTGTCTACTTGTCTTTAGTCGGGAGCATCATAATTGCCTGCCTCCACTACCGTTACTGCTCAGTTGACACCAAACTTAAGGAGTAAGGAACAGAGGCGTTGGGGGAAAAATAAATTATGATATTCTCAATAGATTTGAAGCGTCCTATCATCAATCCAGTAAATATAATCAATATAAACATCGAATCTATTGTACCATTTTCTAAAGAATTACGCACCAGTGCTATTATAAATAAAATTGTACATAAAAAAACTCCGCCAGTAGGGGACAAGCCAACCCAGGGAATTTTTTTTAACCCCAGCCTAAAATTCGCTTCCACCGAAAGTTGAACTCAAGATCCAAGGGTGCCGCTGGAGCGACCGGACCAAAGCACCCTTTGGCAATAAAATATTACATAAGACTAACGCTGAAATCTATATCTACATTACGCAGTACATAGTAATCTAAATAAGTACTACTCCTAAATCTAAAGCTGCTACAAGAACACGGCCAGTGAACTAATATTTATGCCTCTCAAAATTATTAGCAGCTACAAGAACACGGTTAATGAACATAGTGACTAAAACCATGGAATTCAATCGAACTACAAATGCGAACACCAATGCCATTGAGGTCAACAGCATCGGATTCATTTCGAGGCAGCTAGGTGTTTAGCCTTAGTGCGACGTCATTGAGCAGTAGTTCACCTGGCGGAGGAGGCGGGCACAACGGCGAAGCGGCGGCAATCGTGGACCGCGCCAAGCAGCGATGCCGGCAGGGCAGATGCGTGCGAGAGCCTGTGTCTCTTCTCCTCGTCTTTCCCCTCTTCCTGCCGCGCCGCCTGATCTGGCCTTCCCCCGGTGCGGTGCCCCTGTGCGCGCCACCTTCTCCTCCGGCAGCCGGCAGGACACCAAACCCCCTTGGCCGTTGCCACCGGCGTTCCTCGCTCCAAGGCGTTGCTGGAGTCTTCCTGACGGAGTCCGTGAAACGTTGAGCTCGTTTCAGGACGCGGCGACCGAGCGCCACGCCACAGCTCAATCTATGTTGGTTGGGTCAGCATTGGACTGGATCAAAGGTCACCACCAGTCCACAAAATCACCATGCAAAGCGCCATCATTGTTGGTAATCCTTGCATGTGTTAGTTACCAGTGCATGTTTCCTTTCCGTTTTGCATGCGCCGGTCTGTGGCTGCCGGGCGCGTAGGAGAGGGCGTGGCCGAGATTAGCTCGCCCACGACCCTGGCTGTTCGGATGAGATCGCGGCATCGTGAAAGCGTGGGGATGGACACGTTCGAGCGCCGTGTGCGGGCGACCATCCGAGAGCTTTGCTCGTTGTAATTCTGTTCAGTAAAAGGAAGACAGAGTCCAGAAAAGCGGCTGCTCCAGAGCTGCACAAAACTCCTGTGTGTTGAGATTGTCTTTGGGATCGTGCTTGTGAGCTCGCCGGCCGCCAAGAACGCCGGGAGAACAATGACAATCATCAGATGAAACAAGGCCCAAACAGTGCCGCATATAGCGATTAGGATTTAGGAGTCAGGACACAGCGCATCATCATCATCTGTCACTACGATACAACGATAGCCATGCGTAAACCAGCACACTCCAGCGGTGTCTAGCAGCAACGTGACAAGTCTGACCATATGACATTGCACATTTGCGAACACAAAATACTAATAGAGAAGCTTGCGGCTCATGCATCTTGCTCCCTTCCCTAGCAAATTCTCCCTTGTAGTTCATGCCTTCCCTGCGTCTGCTTCTTCTTCCCTCAGCTGCATCGCTCCAGGCACCGCCTGCTGCTGCTTCTTCCCCTCGAGGAACTCCTTGAGCCCCCGGAGCGCGACGCCGGCGTCGTCGCTCCGCAGCAGCATCTCCGACACGGCGGCCGGCGCCACCTCCACCTCCGCGAGTAGCGCCTGTATCTCCGGGAACAGCGGGTGGTCGTCGACGAGGAAGTAGTTCCTGGCCAGCGTCCTGAACGCCTCCCAGCCGCAGTAGCCCATGTGGACGTGCATGTCCATGCGCCCCGGCCGGAGCAGCGCCGGGTCGAGGCGGTCCTTGTAGTTGGTAGTGAAGACGATGATGCGCTCCTCGCCGCTCGTCGACCACAGCCCGTCGATGAAGTTGAGCAGCCCGGACAGGGTGATGCCGCCCTCCGCGGCAGGTCCCTAGACGTTGTTCATTCAGGAACGGAGTCATCAGAGTTGGCTCTCGAGCCGTGCTCCATTGTTAGTTACCAAAGTCAGTGTCATGCAGAAACTGACATAATTCATACAACAGTTAAAGCTGTTTATGTACTGATGAATTACTGATCGTGAACGACGCCGTGGGACTTGGTTCAGAATTCAGAGACTGTTTGTTGCTTACCTGATCGTTCTTTGATTTGGGTTTGATTTTGGATTTGGCCGGAGGTAGGGGAGCTTCCGAATCCGACGCGGTGCCGTTGCCGATTTCGTCGTCGCCGCCACTGTCTCTGGTACGCGCCGGCGCCATGCCATCTTCCCTCGACATGGCGTCGCAGCAGCAGTCGATGTCCTCGATGACGAGGATGGACCTGTTGGACATGCCGACGAGCAGCCACTGCAGCGAGTTGTTCATGCTCACGTGGGAGAGGTCGAGGTCGAAGAGGTCGTAGCGGAGGTGGTTGGCCATGGCGGCGACGAGGCTGGACTTGCCGGTGCCGGGCGGGCCGTGGAGCAGGTACCCGCGCTTCCAGGCCTTGCCGATGCGGCGGTAGTGGTCCCTCCTGCTGGCGAAGAGGTCGAGGTCGGCGACGATGGAGCGCTTGAGCTCCGGGTCCATGGCGAGCGTGTCGAACGTGGCCGGGTGGTGGTGGCTGACCCTGTACCAGACCCGGCCCTCGTTCATGCAGATCTTGAGCTCGCGGTCCCGCTGCTCCACCTCCTCGGCGGCCCCCATGACGAAGGGCACGTACCGGTCCATGGCGACGTCCGTGTGCTCGGCGTCGAAGCTGAGCTCCAGCACGAAGTCGCAGTCGCCGCCGGTGCCGGGCTCGCCCTTTCTGGCCTTCTTCTTGCCCCCGCCGCAGCTGGGCGCCTCGACGCAGGCCCAGCTGAACGGGACCCCCTCGAAGACGTCGACGGTGGAGTCCCCGGGCTCGAGGAAGAGGACCCTCCGCCAGCCGGCGCCGCCGTCGCCGTCCCTGGCGCGGGCCAGCGTGAGGCCCAGCCGGCGCATGGCGCGCGGGTCGAGCCTGGAGGCCAGGTACGTCCGCGCGGCGTCGAAGAGGAGGTTGTCCTCGCGCCCGCCGGCGCCGCCCGCCTGCTGGCTCCGGACGACGAGCGTGCGGCGCTCCCTCCGGCGCGCGCCGAGGCGCGCGCTCAGCGCCGACGCGGCCCAGCGCGCCGCGGCGCGGAGCTCGGGCGGGAGGAGCTCCCGCCCCATCCCGCGCGCCATGACCGCGTACGCCGCCGCCGAGGCCGCTGTGGCCAGCGCCTTCCGGTACGCGTCCACCGCCTGCCCTCCCACAACCGAGGGCTCCATCCCCGCCAGCCGCCTGCCGCCTGCCGCCGCCGCTGCGAGCGGTTCTTGCCTGCCTCTCTCTAGGTGCTAGCCGCTCGCGTCCGCGCACAACATGTCGTCTCGGGCGCTCCGCTCTGTGGGAGGGTGCCAAGCCTTTTCCGTTTATGGCAGCAACATCTTTTTCTGTGTGCTTTTGGGGCCCTTGCTCTGGACTTGAGGATGGGGGTTGCCGGATAGGCCTGGGCATTCGGGAGGAACCGAACCGATCGGTTCGGTTCCTCGGTTCCAACAGAAATTCGGTTCAAAGAAAATAGGAACCGATCGGTTCTTTTCAGAGATAGGAACCGAGGAAATTCGGTTTCGGTTCTTTCGGTTCGGTTCCGGTTCTAACCGAAATAACCGACATTCCCAACATAGAAAAAATGGATTCCGGGCGGAGGGGCCGCCGCGGGCTCGCGGCGCCGGCGAGCCACACACGCGCTGGCCGCGAGCCTGCTGGGGCCCTGGGATGGCCGCCGCCGCTGCGCACACACTGGATCCGCGCGCTCCGGGAAAAGAGGATGATAGAGGATGTGCGCCGCTGGGATTGGGGATAGGAGGTGCGAGCGGCCAAGACGTCGTCCTCTGCCTCCTCCGCTGCGAGACCTGCCGCCGCGAGCTCCCGGCTGGCCGTGTCAGGGAGCGGCGGCGCATGCCTCTGGCCCGGCTGCGGGCGGCCAGAGGCGGCTCCAGGTCGACGGTGCCGGCCACCGCGCTGGCCATGGGGCGGAGAGGCGGGTGGCGGAGGCTCAACGCAGGGCCTGCCGGCCTGGGCGGAGGGCGGACCGGCGGAGCTTGGAAGGGGGAGCGGGAGTACGGTGGCCGGTGGGTCTGCGCCTCTGCGGGACGCCAGGCGGAGGCGAACGAAGTGGGGGAGGACGGGAGGTGGGGAGCGGCGGCTAGCTAGGAAAGGGCGGCAGGCTTGTGGGAGACTAGGGTTGGCTTGACGGGCTGAAGGTTGATGGGCTCTCACTGCTTGTTGGGCCGCCTGCTATTCTATGGTTCGGTTCTTTCGGGTAACCGAGCTCAGGAACCGAAAGAACCTAGTTAGTTCGGTACCTGAGAAATGGGAACCGAACAGGGAACCGAAATTCTCGGTTCCGGTTCTTTCGGTTCCGATTCTCGGTTCTTTCGGTTCGGTTCTCGGTTCTCGGTTAATTTTGCCCAGGGCTATTGCCGGAGGCCGGAACGGGGAGCGGACGGCGACCGCAGTTGTGACCAGGGTTAATAATGAGGACCGGTCCGGTCAAAGCGTCGCCTTCCGGTAGCGGTTTATCGGACTGGTTTGACCGAAAACCGGTGGAAACCGGTTGAATTCAAATCCAAATTCAAAATCGCATGTGTAATCAGTTTGAACCGGTATACCGGCCGGTTTGAATTCAAATCCAAATTCAAAATCGCATGTGTAACCGGTTTGGAACGGTATACCGGCCGATTTGATCGGTTTACCAAGCGGGCCTTAATGAGCTGTCTCATTTTTTCCTTTTCTTTTTTGGTTTTACTTTAAATGCCCGAAAAGTATGTTAAACGAACGAATTTTTGAGAAAATTTGGCACTATTAGATTCGTCGCACCTTGAAGTATCTTTAGGAATTTTTCATTTTTTGAATTCAAATTTGAATTTTGAATTTGGGCCGGTTTGGTATCGGCCCAAACCGGAACCGGGCCGGACCGGTTTGCACCGGTTTTGTAAACCCTGGTTGTGACTGCGTGGCGCGCGGGCAATGGCCGGTCAGAAAAGCCTGTTGCGTCCTGCGCACCGGCGCTCGTCAGCGTCAGGATTCGCTCCACCGGCTGGGCTAGTGGGCTTTGACCGGAGTCGCGCGGTACGTTGGTGGACACGATCCTGGCGGACCGACCGGCCGGCCGGTGCGGAGTGCGCGCGCGCCGGTTGGGCATGCTATGGTCAGTGGAGCTCAAAGACGAGGGGGTGCACCCGACGGGAAGAGGGGCATCCAAACTTCCCAAGACAGAGAGAGGAAAGGCGACTAGACTCTGCTGCCAACACGGAGAGGCATTTTATTCTTCCTGTTCCCATTTAACATGCATCTCAAGTGACAAATCCCTTGACCTCTAATCAGTTCGATTGATTGCTTTGGGCCAGACCGCTAGTCCAAGTCACCGCGATGCAAGACGCTCGACACCGTCCGTCCTCTTGCCGCTCGAGCTGTCCGCGCGCTTGCCGCCATCGACCGCTCTCCGGCCACCGCATGCTCGTGGGTGCCAATGCTATCACCGAAGACTGAAGAGGATGCGGCAAGAAGACTGCACGTGCTTGTTCAGGTGCCCAAAACTTGCAGTTGAAGAGCAAGCTTGTGCAGGTATCGAAGAAACGAAGTTGCGAGTGAATTTATAGGGAGCGAACAGATGGATGGGGGGAGGGACTCGAGAAGCACGACATGTCGATCTGAACGTTACCCAACGGCGGAGTCCCGGCAACGATTGGCGCCTTGGCGGCACGCGGCAGGGTGTGATTGCGCAAGCATCCGTGGCAGATGCACATACCTCTCGCAGCATTTTGATTAATCGATCTGATATTCTGATCCAACCAGAAGTGCATGCACGTAAAGCTCTGGGGCAGTTTTGTCATTTCACAAGCTAGTAAATGGAAAAAGGGAAATAAAATCAATAAAAGAGGCACAATGTCAGTAAAATCAATGTGTCACCAATATGGATGGCAAATTTGTGAAGTCTATGTTCATAGTGTCAAATATGCGAAGCCTTATGTTTAGAGTGTAAAAAAATCCAAATTTCTCATAAGGCTAGGATGTTTGGTAGCCCGAATAGGCCCGTTAGCCAGGCTCCGATTGTGCAAATGGTCCACGAGTTGCATAGTGGGAAGGTTTGTCTACGGTTGTGCAGGCTGCACAGCATACCGGCTACCTAAGTTTTAGCTCCAGCCAAGCTACAACAGTGCAGCTTAGAAAGCAATGCAGTCATCCAAACAAAATCTTATGCAGGCCAAGACAAAATATGCATTCAACCAAACAAACCCACAAAATACTACATAAGCTGGACTAGACTGGCCTTGGCGCCTTGCATAACTCCTAACCAAACTAGAAATAAACCAAGTAATCAATCACACCCTATAAAACCCCACTTTCCTCCCGTTGCCCTTTTTTAACCACCTGCGTCCTGCCCCTTCTTTTTGCACGGCAAATAACGCCTGAACATCACTGTCCATATGGTCAACCCAATTATATTGTGGGTTCTCGGGTGTAGACAATGTTTGTTAGAATGCTATCACTTAATCAAATAAAAGGAAGCGCTTAACCATTTTGGAAATTTTTTCTTAGAGTCTTATGGAATAGAGAATGCACCTTTTTCAAAATATTTCATGCAGTAGCACTTTCTAAAAGCAAGGGGTCAATCATTTTTGTTTGGCATGCACTATTCAAATGTTTCAATTCAAATTGAAAAAAAAAATACTTGTCTAGAAAAATTTGAAAAGATTGTTGAGCCTTACAATAGATTGAGAGGCCCATGCAAAGCTTAGCCCAACAGAGGTAAGAGGAGCGTCCATTTCGAATTTCAACCGTTCGGCATCCCCCCACAATTCCCGCTCAAATGCCAAATTTTCTTTGTCTTCTAGTCCCATCTCTGTCAATTCCCCCATCCCCCTCCCCTCCAACCAAGGTTCTACATAGCAAGATATAGCTACCGCTATAGGCTACTATAGCCTTTGGGAGAGGAGAAATCTAGAATATCCATCTCTTAGCTTTGAAAGGCTAAATCTGCTAATAGCCAGCTATATCCCGCTATAGCCACTAAATTAAGGTTTATTTAGCTAGCTAAACTATAATTAATATTTATTTATTGTTAGTTTAGTATTAAACTTTATCATTTACAAATTTTAATATTTCGTCAATAATGTAACAAGAGAATGAAGCCCAAGACGTACTTCAGTATATGAAATTTTCCTGATTTCATGTTTATATGCAAAATTACTCATAGATTTATGCATGGTGTTGAATTAGAAATACATAAATAATTGTGATAAGTTTCTAGAAGATTTGAGAGTATACATGAACCATGATTACCATGCTTTCTGGTGAAATATGGAATACTCTAAAAATTGGATATTTATATGGTTAGATAGGCATGAGAAAAATTCTAAAGTTAGATATTTTGTAAAGAAGTGTGTAGAACATGAACACATGCCAAAATTATATGAGCCATGAAGTCATGTAAATAGGGGTGCTTCCTTCCCCTCTTGGCATACCATGGCATAAGAGGTCTCAAATAAGAAATGCTAAGGTTGTTATGTAGTGTAGGAGTGTCATAGTATGGTAGCTACTAGTAGAGGAAGTAAAAATAAGGATTACTTCTACCATTTGTATAGTAAATACCTTTGTTTTCTTGAGGGCTAAAGACAGAATCAAATTTGTATGATTTTCCTTTAACAATAATTTCTCCATCTTTTAAAAATCAATAGAGGATAAATATCCTGCAGCTATTTCTTCTCCATTAAGTGATTGGCACCGACAAAAAACTCTTATGTTACCTAATCAACATACAAATTAATATTAGTTTTATTACCATCACACCTACAGTGAAATTATGCACAATGAAAAAAATAGAGAACAGACCTTTCACATTTGAAAGCTTATTGTATAAATCTTTTTGTTCGTTTGACTCCTCATTATATCTTATTTTTAGGTCTTTGAACTTACATTCCAAAGTATGATATTGGCTAACTGTTCAAATAATCATATATATTATGTGTATAATATGCAGTAAATACAAACAACAAAATCAAAGATGCCATGAGATCACAAACATACCAAATTGCAGACATTGTTTACACTCCAGGTGATCTGACTTTAATACCTTCATATTATTATAGTTAATATTAGACCCTTCCATAACATAAAATTCAAGACAAAGTATTAGTGACTATTTGTAGTGTGTAAAAATGTTTTAAGTTGAATACTTTGGATTCTTCAAGTAATTGAGATAGACTATCATTGTCCTCCTATAGTCAGCTCTTCTCCTTGTGTAGCCAACTAATCTCCTCCTCTAGCCCTCCAGCTTTAGAGGCTACATGATAAGAATTGAATGACCATACACAACTGCAACCTAGAATATGTATCTTGTCACAATCTCTCTCTTACAAAGTGAAGCAAATAAAATTGGCATTGTCTTTTTCAGATAAGAAATCCACTCGTGGGCTTCACGGCCTTCCCTGAGTTCCTGTAAACTAATTCTGGAGAAGCAGATGTTTTCTCAAATCATGACTGCAAAGTTTTGTGCTCACAAGAAGGTGGTAGAAGGACACAATGTACAGGGTTACAGTGAAGCATCGGGCAATATCATACTGAAAAGAATTTTTCTGTTTGTTGCTGCACTAGACAGAGTCAAAAAGGAAAGTGCTCAACCTCTTGAAGCTGAAATCGATGGCCTTGATGGTGGATTCCCTCTCTTATTTTGTCACCAAGGCCAAGTATGTGTTCTATTTTTTTAGTTGCTTCTACATTGGGTAGTATCATTTAAGTGTGAAAAGAGTTAACCTGATAAATCAATTTGCAGAGATGGTGGCGAAAGGTTTTGTTACTTGAATCAATATTGCGAGCTGTGACTGTTATCCAGACTCATTTCCGTCGTTGGGTCGCGGATAAGATGCTATTAAAACTAGAAATTGTATTACCACAATACAGGTACTATAAAAATTCATGTCTGGTTTCTATATAGTTCTTTTTGTTAATTGGATATACACAAATTAAACTTTGATTTCATACTTGATTTTTTTTCTTTTTGCAGAGATGGTGGAGAAATGTTTTGTTCCTTAAATTGAGGAGAGGAGCTGTGATTGTTATCCAGGCTCATTTCCGTGGTTGGATAGCAAGATAAGCTGCTTTTAGAACTAGAAAAGGTGTTACTACAATACAAGTACAAATGTACAACATGGAGGCAGATGATGCCTGATTTCTCTATGCTTCTTTTTGTTAGTTGGAATTATGAAAATCAACATTTTGTTTCTATGCATGCATCAATTCAGATTCTGAATGTGTCAAACATGATTTCATTATGCAAAAGATCCTTCCTTTCATAGCATAAACAATCGGTACCTAAGATGGTGCACTATTTCCATTGACATCCAATGTAACTGACTGTGGCAGTCATTTGTCAACGAGAAATTTGGAATTTCGCCATCGTCAAAAGTGGGCTTCGCCAGATTGCCATCAAACAAATGGGCTTCGCTATTTTGCCATTATGAAACAGGATCTGTAACAGCCCAAGGAAATCAGCCCAACGAGCTAAGTGGGCCACATGCCACTTTCGCATGGGCTGCAGATCAGTTATTGTAGCATAGCGCGGGTACTGTTCACATGAAAAACACTGTAGCACATTGAGAGCAGCTAGTTTAGTGCCACCTTGCTTTACCATCAGTGGGTGAGCCAACTTAAATAGCTGGTTGTAGGAAACTATTAATTTCAGATTGATTTTTTACGCGAAGCGAGGACGAAAGCACAATAAAATTAATTAGTATGTGTGATTTAATCAACATGCAAAGTAGATCTTAATACAGGATCATCGTGCTACAATGCCTTTTCCACCATTTCCAATTCATTTTATTATTCTGCACTTGTTTATTCATTTGAACAGACCAAACTACCCTTGGCATTTCTATTGTCCTAGCCGATTGGATCCGAACGGGTCCAACAGGTCCTTCTTTTTCCTCCCGTCGTGTTCTTGACTCTTGAGCGCCACCGCCAGTGCCAGACCTCGGCCCCTCGGCACGGGCGCGCGGCTCCCCGGCGAGGCGGCGACCCTCCTCTCATCCAACGATGGCAGGCAACTACTCCCATGCAAGTTCTCCGATCCCAGTTGTTCCTCGGCGCAGCTCCCCGTCGCCTCTCACCTTAGCTCCTTCGGCTCTGTAGCTGCCGGCAAGGGAGATGGCATAGTCCTAGGGAAGCTTTTCCCCGCCATTGCTGATGTCTTTTCTCACTTTCGGCTCTGTGGTGCTCGATGCAAAGCAGCAGCACCCGATTGCAAAAGCTAATTGCAATGGTGTTCCAAATTTGATGTGATGAAAGAAAGATCGACAAGTTAATGAACGGTCTTCTCAGCGTCGTGGCACGCGGAGCCGGCGACGACCACGTGGTTGTCCCCGAGGACCACGACCTTCTCCGCCACTGCCACGCGCCCATCAGCAAAACGGCCCTGCGCCTCCGTCTGATACTCGCCGAGCGCAATGAACTTGGTGCTGGCTTCGTCCCGCTCCTGCGCCATGTTTGGAAGCGCCGCCACCGCGTCGGCCGTGGCATCGTACGCGGCTGCCGTCCGTCGACCGCAGCGCATTCTTCTTCTCGTCGTGCCCTTCCTCGACGAACACCCTGCCGCCGACCGCCGCGCACGCAAAGGACCGCCGGGCGGCGCCGGCATGTCCGCGCCGGCGGTGCTAGAGGAGGGGCGTCGGGAGCCGCTCCGAGGGGCCAGAGTCTACCGCCGGCGGTGGCGCTCAAGAACACGGCGGGAGGAAAGGGAAGGTGAAAGAGAAAAGCAAGTCGTCAGACTATAGTTTTCCATTAGGCCCGAGACCCGTGGGCCGGCACGAGGCACGAGTTTTCGGCCCGATACAAGGCCCGGTCCGGCACGAAGTTAAACGTGCCCGGGCCGGCCCGGCACGGGCATCGTGCCGTGCTTGGGCCGCGCCTCAGGCACGTGGGCCGGCCCGGCCCGGCACGAATATGTATTCAGCCCACATAAAAATACAAAGTCCATGTCTCAAACCCTAAATCTAGCAGGCCATAGCCCACATATGCCACAGTGCCACCCCACCGGCCCACCCCTCCCTCCCTCACGCGGCTCACGGCCTCACGCCGCCAGCCCCCCACCCCTGTCCTCCCTCGCGCCCCCTCCCCTCTCTCCCTCCGTTGGGCGACGGCGCCGCCGCCCCTCCTCCTCCGGCCGGCGATGCAGCAGATCTAGGCCGCGGCCGCCTCCTCCTCCTCCTCCAGGCTGCGGCCGCCGGCTTTGCATCCTCCTCCTCCAGGCCGCGCCACCTCCTCCCCCGCACTGCAGCCGGCGGGCCACCTCCTCTCCTCCGCGTCGTGGCTCCTCCGCGTCGGCAGCTCCTCACTCTCTCCCTCCGCTGGGCGACGGCGCCGCTCCCCCTCCTCCTCCGGCCGGCGATGCAGCAGATCCAGGCCGCGGCCGCCTCCTCCTCCAGGGCGCGGCCGCCGGCTTTGCATCCTCCTCCAGTCCTCCTCCAGGCCGCGCCACCTCCTCCCCCGCACTGCGGCCGGCGGGCCACCTCCTCTCCTCCGCGCGGCGTGGCGGCCGGCAGCTCCTTCGCGCGGCGGCGGCTCCGCGCCGGCTGCTCGGGCCGTGGAGCGCTTAACGGGCCGGTCGGGCCGGCCCGGCACGCTAAATTGGCCTCGGGCCGTGCTCGTGCGCAGTGCCTCGGCACGTGGGCCGGCCCGGCCCGGCACGATTAGTTATCCGGGCTAATCGGGCCGGGCCGGATCGGGCCCGTGCCGGGTCGGGCCGGCTGGGCCCGTTGGACAACTATACGTCAGACTGTTCAAATCCAATCGGCCCGGACAATAGAAATAGAAAGACCAAGGGCAATGTGGTCTGTTCAAACAAAAAAATAAGTGCAAAAGTCATTGTAGAAGGATGGCCACATTTCATAATAGCAAAGTAGCAAAACTCATTTGTTTGATGGCAATTTGGCGAAGCCCAACTTTGATGACGGCGAAATCCCAAATTTCTCTTTGTCAAAGCCTACCTTGTGCGGAAAGCTTCGAAGCAAGAAGTTGCTCATATAAGATCAAGACTGCAGAAGTCTTCTGCACAAGTTGATGATAGCATGCGCCTGATCAACAGATTGGTGGCTGCACTGTCGCAGCTTCGTCAGTCTAGGAGCACACAGCATTAGACAAACTTGTGCTACATTGAGTAAATGCAACCTTATGCGCCCTTTTTAAATTTTTCTTCAATCTAGATTCATCATAGGACATTGTGATATCATAATCCCAGTTCTGTCTCAGTTGAGCACTTTTGTTTAAGAGCTAGGATGTTATATACTTATATGTTCTGTTTCTCCTACAGGTAAGGCTACAGAATATTCGAAGAAATGTTGCGAGACACTAGTCACTGCTGGAGCCGTAGACATATTGCTGAAGCAAATCCACTTTCTGAACCGTGGGATTCCTGACCAGGAAATCTTGAAGCAAGTGTTCCTTACTCTCAGGAACATTGCACGCTATCCAAATCTTAGACAGGTGTTGATCAACACTCCAGAATCTGTTGAAATCATCTCCCAGGAATTACTGAGGAGGTATCAATATGTACTGGCCATTTCTCTCCTTCACATATTGCATTTAGGTTGCCTTTTCGTTCTCAAGTAATGAAATCCAAGGATCCCCCTTTGTGGAAAAAATTTCATTTAGGTTGCCTGGTTAGTTTCTCGCTATCACAATCGCATCATTATATGTTCTTCAAACAGAGGCTTAGCTGAAGATAGCGTCTCCCTGTCAACCTTACACTTTTATGGGTGGTCTGTTCTACAAAAGCCAGTCTTTGTTGTTTCATAGCTGCATATCCCAATCATCAGTTGTGTAATCGGGCATGAATTCTTATGCTGGATTGATGTCCCCAGGAGCAAAGCAGCTGGGTTCTTCTTCATCGCGTCTGATATTCTGAAGAAGTGTTGACACCGTTTTTTGACACATATCAAGGAAGGTGATTTTAATGAAGGGAAGGTGGCCGATTCGAAATAAACCAAAGGACGTACAGGATTGGAATCGGCCGATGGGGTGAAGCCGATGGGCCAGAAGAATGTTCCATGAAGATGTTGATCCGTGCGTTTGGGCGATCGGCCGATGAAGAATTGCCGATGAAGTCAGAGAAGGAGAAGAGGATCCGGACTTTACGAGAATCTTGACGATTCGGTTGTAATATTTTAGTATAGCTTAAATTAGAGAGTTTTTACTTTTTAGTCAAGTAATGTTTGCCGTAATCGGCTAGGACTCGGTAGTACTAGGATATATATATATATCAGTTGTAAGGGACCGAAAAAACTAGATACACATCCAATACAACAAACACTTTACAATTCCTTTGCACTTTTTTGGCGACTTCGCCTTTTCTTTTCTCTTTCGACGAGTTCTTTCAAGTTGATCAATGACGTCTCACATTTGAGCAACTTGGTTTGCTCGTGAGTTTTCGTTTTTACCGAATATATTTGAGCTTTAGCTATCGGGCGCATCGCTGTGGCTTCATTCAGATCTACTCAAAAGTTATCGAGTTTATCTAGGCTTTGATCTCGGGCGCATCGCTGTTTTCTCGTCTAGATTTATTCACAATTTATCGATATCGGCTAAATTTGTAGGTTTTCTTATGCTTTTTTGCCATTATCACATCTATCCGCTAGAAATATATTAGATCGGTTTTAGATTTTGTAGTAACACTTTGTTATTCTAAAAGCCGGTTTAGATCTGTTTCAAACTTGCATCATCTGAGTTACACATTCATAGCTTAGATTTGGTTGTACACGAACAATCAGCTACCCCAAGCTGATTTTGTCGTTTCTCGCATCGGCTGATCCTGCCGACGCGTCTGTTTATTACACGCTCGCATTTTAATATTTTTTTGTCGTCTTCTGTATCGGCAGAGCTTGCCGATACGTATGTGCGAGAGATATTCGGAATCCTAGCCGATACGCTCTCTAATTTGACTTCGTTTTATCCCTTGTCAATTACAGGTCAAACTAACTGGTACGCTTGGTTGACTTTCTGGAGCTTGGCGAACACTTTCCCTCGGATTCCAGTGTGTTGATTTTTGCGTCAACACATCTTTTGGCACGCCCAGTGGGACCGGAAGTTTCAACATGGTGGAAGTTACTGAAAAATCTGATGTCAATGAAGAAAACTACGTTCTTGTTCCTGAAGATAAACTCAAAGAAGATCAAAAGAAGGAATAGGAAGAGCGTGTGGAGCAGTTTAAACGTGAATGCCTCAAGTCATACAGCATCACCAGATCTGGTGATGTCATTAAAAAGTTCAATCTTCCATCCTTCCAACCGTTGACAGAGGCTCAGCGTGATAACAAGATGATGGATGCGGTTGGTCAATCTGTGGCACAAGCATTTATCAAAAGTGCAACAGTCATGGGCAATACAGTACACAACGCGGTGGTCAAGACTTTTACCGAAGGCACGTTTCCAGGTTGCATGGGTCCTTGTTATATACGGCCAAATCAGATGCAGTATAAACCATTGGAAATATCTATGGCAGCAGCTTTGTCGGCTCAAAATAGCAAGGCGGGAACAAGTAACAGTCAAACACCACCACAGGTTACTACCGCAGCATCGGCGGCTACAGCAGATCCTATCTACTCAACTACTCCGCCTATTACCACATCTGTGCAAGGTGGGTCTGCGTCCGTATTTCCGAAGGGATGGAATCCTGCTACTGGGTATGGCATGCATCCAGATTACTTTTCTACGCCACCCAAGACGCAGTTTAATGCATCGACTACTCAGCCGATGACTCCTCGGAATGATCCATCGGCCGGATCCCAGCAGAATGCATCGGCAGCACAGCCGAATGCACAAGGCACATGGAGTTCGCAGATGGCTGCACAATCCAATGCATCGGCGCCACCGCCGTTGACCCCGCAGCAGCGTCTCGCAATTATGCTCCAACCCCAGTCTCCTACAGAAATTCTGCTTTCACAATCCGCTCACCAAAAAGGAGTCAATTGGGTTTTTCATGATCAGGCGACTGGACAATTGCGATATGTCAACGTGCCATACATGGATACTACTGGTCAGCAATCGACTAGTCCATCGGCTCCACAGCCGACGATGACTCAGCAGACACCCAATCGGGTAGCTCAATAGGCACATCAGATGCAATCGGCTGAACAGTCGATGAATCATATATCTCAGCAGCTTGCAAAGATGACGAATACAGTGAGCATGGCTTCTCCTCAGCAGATGCCAGCAGTTGATCAGCAAGTTGATTAGAACGCAAAGATAGCTGAAGTGATGAGGGAGCAGTTTGGCTTAAGGCCAAAGCAACAATCTGTTATGTACAAGACTCCTTATCCACCGGCTTACAATCAGATTCCACTTCCGCACAAGTACAAGATGCCTGACTTCACAAAGTTCTCAGGTCAGGGAGAAGTCTCTACAATGGAACATGTCAACAGGTTCCTGTTACAGTTGGGAGAAGTGGGCAATCATGACGCGCTCAGAGTCCGGTTGTTCTCTTTGTCTTTGTCTGGATCAGCCTTTGCTTGGTTCACCACCTTACCAGCAAACTCCATATTATATTGGGCCGATTTGGAGAGACAGTTTCATCAATTCTTCTTCTCTGGAGTTACTGAGTTAAAGTTGACCGATTTGACTGGCTTGAGACAGAAAAATTATGAATCGGTTGCTGCTTTTATTCAAAGGTTCAGAGATGTCAAGAATTGGTGCTACAGTTTGGTTCTGTCCGATCAGCAGTTGGCCGATGTAGCATTTAATGGGCTCTTGCCATACATTAAAGACAAGTATGTATCACAAGAGTTTGAGAGCATTAGCCAGATCGCGAGTCGGATGACAGGGGAAACTCGATCCTATGAGTCCAAGAAACCTTTTCAAAAGAAAATAAATTATGTAGAGTATTCTACTAATGATGATTTTGAAGAGGAGCAGAAAACGGTCGCATCGGCTGAATGGATCCAAAACAATAAAAAGCCGGTGATGTGTTCGTTTGGGAAGAAAGAACCTGAGACTTACGGGTTTGACATCACCAAAACCGACAAGATTTTTTACCTATTATTGTCGGAAGGGTTGATCAAGCTAAAACCATACCACAAGATCCTGTCGGAGGACGAGCTCAAGAACATGAAGTATTGCAAGTGGCACAATGCCACATCGCATGATACAAATAAATGCAAAGTGTTCCGGCAGCAAATTCAAACGGCTTTCGAGCAAGGGAAGCTGAAGTTCAAAACTCTTAAAAAGACTATGAAGATCGACCAGCATCTGTTTGCTACGAATATGGTGGATGTAGCTAGAGACAAGGGTCCTTCTCAAGCCAAGGTTCTGACGTCATCATCAGCCAAGAAATCTGGAGCTATTGATCCCAAAGGGCAGATAGCGGCCGATGAGGTCAAAGGGAAGGGTCCACAGGATGAAGCTGAACGTTCATCGGCGCCACGTAGACGTGTCACATCTCAAATGCTATTAAATAAGTTTCAGCGTGATCGTGAAAGGCATCATCGCAAAGAAGAGGAGGTACGTCGTGAGAAAGATCATTGGAGGTGTCCTTTCTTTGTCTACTGCTGGGAAGAAGGGTTGACATTGACTTCGGTATATGATTGTCCCGAATGCAATGGTCAAGGCAGCCGATCATATAAGAGGCCACGTCATGTTGATGAACCCTATCGATGTGAACGAACCCCTGTGCATGATCGGCTTGGGAAAAAAGGTATCGGTGCATGATCGACTGGGGGGCAGGACCATGCTACGTGATCCTACTGGAAGAAGAGTGCCCGCACACGATCGGCTAGAACAGATGACCGATGATAGAGTACAAGATGATCAGCCGATGCGGAGAGATCCAGAGCGTGAGTCTGACCGTACAGGTCAACCTCAATGGTGTCCAGGAGGTTTGACCTGGTCTCAGAAGCAACGTGTTCAGAGGCTTCGCCAAATGGAGATCATAGAGGAAAAGCAAGAGCAGACTCTAAATAAGAAGGGAGTCAAGTCGCAGGTCTGGCGTGTTAAGCCAAGAGCCGATGATGATCAAGATTCTGGATCATCGGCTGCGCCAATTAACATGTTTTTTATATTGCCAAAGGAGTTCATGACGCCATGTGATGTAGACCACGAGCCAGAGTTAGATGAAGCTATGGCTCAGTTAAATTTGGAGCCACTGCCGGCAACATTTGAAAAGTCGGAAGATGATAAAAGACGATATCTCAAAGCATTGTTCTTAAAAGGGTTTGTGGATGAAAAACCAGTCACAAAGATGCTCGTTGATGGAGGTGCAGCTGTAAACATAATACCCTATGTTATGCTACGCAAACTTGGGAAAAGCCAGGATGATTTGACAAAGACTGATATGATGCTGAAGGATTTTGAAGGAGTTGTGTCGCCTGCTTTGGGAGCATTATGTGTTGATCTAACGATTGGTAGTAAGACCCTTCCGACTACTTTCTTTGTTATTAATGGCAAAGGTTCCTACAGTTTGCTATTGGGTCGGGACTGGATTCATGCCAATTGTTGCATTCCATCTACTATGCATCAATGTTTGATTCAATGGGTTAATGATGCTGTTGAGATAGTGTCTGCCGATTTGTCATTCAGTGTGGCATCGGCTGAAGCTCATATAGTGAGTTATGATCGGATGAACTGTCTTTCTGGTCAAGCATGGGAGAAGGATTTCTTTCGGATGGCTGATTATGAAGTTGCATCGGTAAAGGCTGAAGATTCTTCAGAAGAGTCTTGATCGATGGAAGATATGGCCGATTATAGCATCGGCCGGATTTTTAACTTATAGCCAATACTAAGGAGTATTGCCTTTAGTGCAAAAATATGTAAAAGCCGATTGTATGTTGAATGCATCGGTTGTGACATGGCCGACACGATATGAGTCGCCCTTCGAGTAATAAATCATAAACAGACAAGTTTCCGGGATTAGATCCGATTTTTGCGAATTCTGGAAATTATAATACATGGAATATTTTTTACAGTAATCCTAGAGCTTCCCGGATTACTTTTATCGCGCGCAGGCGAATCTGGTCAACGTTCTCGATTACTTGATTATCGTCTACTGATGAGCCAGGAATCGGCCGAAGACTCTTGTGAAGCTGATATGCTTGGCGAGCATGCTTCTGCTTATCTTCTTCGAGTCTGGCGATGGCCGGTGGAATCTGGGAAAGATCGTGATCTGCAGTGTCTATTGCTTGATTTACCCGATTGAACTCTTGCAGAAGACGATTACATTCAGCTTCCAATACAGCCTTGTTTCTCAGAATGCTGACTTGGGTATCATTCAGAGACTTGATTTCACCAACAGCCGATTCTGCTAAAGTTTTGGAACTGTCCCTTTGTTTGATGATTTCCTCCTGCTGAAGGCGATCGGCGAATTGTTTTCGGGCCTTGAGAAATTGCACACGATGACTTTCTATGAAGGCTGCAGGAGTTAGTGCTTCTTCAATTGTTTCTGGGAGCTTGCCCTCCAGTTCTTCTAGGATGACACGGATCAGCTGGGCATTCTTGATTAATTGTTTCTAGAAAGATTGGCCTGGGGATTTCTTCTTCTTGCGACTTGTTACCTTGGTGATGGGTAACTTGCGTTTTGTCCCAGTGGCCACATCTGTCAGAGTCGGGGCACCATGGCCGATATTGGGTTTTTCGGCTGGCAGAGCATAGTGGATCGGCTGACCACTCCTGCTGATGATTGGAGGATCTGTGTCATCGCCCTGTTCAGATGATTGTTAGAGGATATAGATAGAGGACATTATAATGCAGCATAAAGAGTGAGTTTCATTTTATACCTCATTATCAGCTGCCTGATAGTTCTCATTCAGGGCGATGCAGTAGAGATTGACAGCTTTGCAGAAGATATGTTCCTGCCATTCTGACCACCACTGAGTGAAGGGGATAGTGGTAAATGGTGCAATTTGCCAATCAGCTAGAGCTTGCATGTCAAGTTCAGGCTCCATATTCTTTAGCCGATCATAAAAGAGGGCATTGTTGAGAGCTCCCTGGAATTGGACTTTGCCAGCAAAGAAAAGAAGGGGTGGAACTTGGCCGAATCCCAATTGTCTGGCTGCCACTGATGGGTTATAGAATTCATAACTAGGAATATCCTTGCCTGCTATGAAGTTGATTGGCAATATTCTTGGGGAAATCATTTCTTTCATGATCTTTGTGGCATTTTCATCTGTCCTCCAAGAATCAAGTTGGAATTTGAAGGGGTTTTCATAAATGACCTTCTCATCTTGATATGCAAACCAGATAGTGGAGGTTTCTGGAAAGCCATTGTAGAAGCATTTGAAGAAGTCAGTTATGCCAAGGATCTTGGGATCATTGACAATCATGATGGCTGCTTCGCCGAATGATGTGTATCGGCGAGTAATTGTTTCTTCTTCTTCAGAGAATTCCTCCGATGGAAACTCCATGTCTGATAAGCCAACCACCATAGTTTTGTGCATACTCTTAATCCTATACAACGTGGAAAGGGAGGCCTGAGAGCAACAGGAGAACTCCCCCGCCCGCTGCGTATGGGAGGAGCCCAACGCGGGCCCTGGAAACGACGTCTCCTTCTCACACATCGGGTCCGCCCTCCACCCCCGCACTTCCCCTCCGGCACCGCCCGCCGTGCCCATGCTCGCGAACTGTGGTGTGCGCGGAGGCCATGTCGTCAGGCACGGTGTGGCGTGGAGGCGGCGGTCGGCCACCGTAGAGGAGTGAAGGAGGGGTGTGGCGGCTCTTGGGAGCGGGGTACAGGTGGCGGTGGCGACGCTTGGGCGAGGAGGTGGAGGCGCCAGCTGGACGCACCGGCACGCCGCCGAGTTGGCCAGAGGCCGCGCCGCTCTCCGCCAGGGCCACACCCACCAGATCGAGGCCGTGTCAGGGTATCCGCGTTGCCCACCCACCGGAGCCGCGCCGGCCATCTCTCGCCGGCCGCATCCGGGCGCCAAGGAGGGGGCACGGTTGGGCGAGTGCCGCGGCCAGCCGTAGATGTGGAGGGGCGGGTGGGGAGGGCCAGCGGAGGCGGCGCGCCAGCGCCGGCTCCCGGGCCCGGAGGTGGAGGCGTGGCTAGGGAGGTGGGCCGGGGCAGAGGGGCCGAGGCGGCGGTGTTGCCTCCTTGGTGCGGAGGTGGGCCGCTGTAGAGGGGCGGAGGTGGAGGCGCAGCTCGAGGGTGCCGCGCTACAGCAGCCGTCGCCCCGCTTTTATCCATGGCCGTCACCATCTCCACCGCGATCACCGCGTGATGCCGATATGGACGGTAAACCACCTCTGGCTGTGCCCTACGAGGTAGAAGGACAACGACCATGGATTTGGAGAAGGCATGGAGCTTCCTGAGATTGAGGGAGATGGACGGCTGCCATGGATGGAGGGCGTGGGAGCTTCATGAGATCAAGGAGGAAGATGGGGAGTGAGTCTGAGCCTCTGAGCCAGTACAAATGTCGGGAAGCAGCTAGAGATACTTGCGGCTGTGGGCACATGGGTGGGTCCAGCAACTGATGTTGTGCTGCAAAAGAAAAACTGAGGTCTCCCGGTAGCCAAAGCTTCCGTTGATGCCCTGCTTCGCTTGCCGCACTCCATGCCTCGCTAACGGCAAAGAGCCAAAGACGCTCCGGTATCGTCTGAACCAAACGTTCCAAATACATCTCTTAGTCACATTTTTTTTTGAGATAGACGTCTCTTAGTCACATGACCTATATCGTTGCAACGTCACTCCAAATGGCCGTGGAGCGCCACCAATAGCAAGCACGCCGTCTACCAGCAGCCCAGTCCGCAAGCATAGCAGCAGCCCAGCCCACCAGCACCATGGGAGCCCATGCTGATGCTCCAGTCCGAACAAAGAGAAGCACCGTCCAGATGGGCGCGGCGTAGCGCGCTGCTGACCTAGTATACATATACAGCCATAGTTGAATGAACCACCAAGGACCTCCTATGGTGATCGGCTGATTGTTTCTGAGCCTAACTGATACTTGATGAAGCAGATGATACACTGACCCCAAGAGATGTTTGCCGAGGGGAACAGAGTTGCCATTGGCCAGAATGTTTGCTAGCCTAAGATTGTTGCTTGTTGGGCCAACAGTTTTGCCACAAAAAATAAATTTCTCAAGCCACATGTTGAGAAATGCAGTGTGCTCTCTGACAGATACTGATCCAGTTTTCATGTTCTTGCCAATATATCCTTTCCATCCGCCGATATTCTTTGTTTCAATCTTAAAGGAGGCTTTCTCTAGGAGGTGGAAAGATCTATCGGGAGCATGGATATTTAGGCCAGTTAGCATTACCACATCCATCAGGGTAGGTGTCATTGGCCTATGGTTGAACATGAATGCGTTGATAGCGTCAGACCAAAAGTAAGAGGCCGATATGAGCATCGGTTCATTTCTGATCATCTCGAATAAAGATAAATTCAGACATTGGCTGATGTCATATGTCTCCCAGTTGGCTCTTTGGGCACTGGCTATTCTGCGGAACCAATTTCTCCATCCAGGAGTAATGCTCGGCCAAGATCTGAAGGCCTGAGACCAATCTAGATTCATGTTGGAAGATTTAAGGGGGATCCTGCTGGTCTCCAAGTTGATTATGCTAGTTGGGTCTGGATTTCCCGTGGGACCTAGGCAGATCATGCTAGGTTGGTTCTCTAGCGGAATAATCATATTACATCTAAGATTCTGAAAATAAAGGCGAAAATGAGAGATGCGACTGAAGAAATCGGAAGGGGAGCAGAAAGCAAAAGTGCGGATTGGAGAGGGAGACGTACCTCCAGGATCTCAGAGATGGACGCCATTGCCAGAATGGTGATTCTTGAGCTTGAATCCTTGGAACCCTAGGAGGGTGTTGTGGCTGTGACGGCGGCGACAAAACTGGTTTGTTCTTGGGAGAGAAGATGGAATAGGGGAATGCTACAGGGAAGATGCCAACGAAAGGAGAGACAGAGATATTTATAACCTTTGCCCGAGGGCAGAATGGGAATTTGATGCGCCGTCTGTTTGGAAGACAAAGATCTATTTGAACGTTGGTAATCATGATTAACATTAGTTTCGGAGCAACGGGTAAATTACTCCGAAGCTGGGGGGCATGTGTTGACACCGTTTTTTTGACACATGTCAAGGAAGGTGATTTTGATGAAGGGAAGGTGGCCGATTCGAAAGAAACCAAAGGATGTACAGGATTAGAATCGGCCGATAGGGTGAAGCCGATGGGCCAGAAGAATGTTCCATGAAGATGCTGATCCGTGCGTTTGGGCGATCGGCCGATGAAGAGTTGCCGATGAAATCAACGAAGGGGAAGAGGACCCAAACTTTACAAGAATCTTGACGATTCGGTTGTAATATTTTAGTATAGCTTAAATTAGGGAGTTTTTACTTTTTAGTCAAGTAATGTTTGTCGTAATTGGCTAGGACTCTGTAGTACTAGGCTATATATATCAGTTGTAAGGGACCGGAAAAACTCGATACACATCCAATACAACAAACACTTTACAATTCTTTTGCACTTTTCCGGCGACTTCGCCTTTTCTTTTCTCTTTTCGATGAGTTCTTTCAAGTTGATCAAGGACGTCTCACATTCGAGTGACTTGATTTGCTGGTGAGTTTTCGTTTTTACCGAATATATTTGAGCTTTAGCTACCAGGCGCATCGCTGTGGCTTCGTTCAGATCTGTTTAAAAGTTATCGAGTTTATCTAGGCTTTGATCTCGGGCGCATCGCTGTTTTCTCGTCTAGATTTATTCACAATTTATCGATATCGGCAAGATTTGTAGGTTTTCCTATGCTTTTTGGCCATTATCACATCTATCCGCTAGAAACATATTAGATCGGATTTAGGTTTTGTAGTAACACTTTGTTATTCTAAAAGCCGGTTTAGATCTATTTCAAGCTTGCATCATCTGAATTACACATTCGTAGCTTAGATTTTGTTGTACACGTACAATCGCCTACCCCAAGCTGGTTTTGTCGTATCTCGCATCGGCTGATCCTGCCGACGCGTCTGTTTATTACACGCTCGTATTTTAATATCTTTTTGTCGTCTTCTGTATCGGCAGAGCTTGCCGATACGTATGTGCGAGAGATATTTGGAATCACAGCCGATACGCTCTCTAATTTGACTTTGTTTTATCCCTTGTCAATTACAGATCAAATTGACTGGCACGCTTGGTTGACTTTCCGGAGCTTGGTGAACACTTGCCCTCGGATTCCAGTGTGTTGATTTTTGCGTCAACAAGAAGTTATGTGAATCGAAGGAAGGACATGAAACCGCCCGGGCGCTGCATCACCAAATCAAAATGCTGCGAAATCTGGTGCAATACCTGGAAAAGGTGGTGGAACTCGACAAAAGGTGAATGCAACAAACACTTGAAACATTCGATTTCCATTTGTGCTAGTTTTGATTGCCCCCGGCTGCTAATGCTTTGGTCCATTGGGCGTGCTTCCTCTTGTTTCTGCAAGGAATGGCCGCATTGGAGCTGTGAAGGAGAACAATCTAAGGTGGCTTCGGGAGGCTGCCACGCTCTATCATCTCCTCACTTGTTGATGTTTTAAGTGTTCAACGCGATCGGTGATATAGCTAGCTGAAAGGCTATCCTGTGCCGTTTTGCTGTATGGCCATTTGGTCCTACAAGGTTTACCTGTAATTCAGTAATTTGAAGTTGGCTATGGTTCAAGTGTCAAGAATCTTGTGTATAGCCCGGAGTTTTTTTTTTATTGAAGGAGTATAGCCCGGAGCTTGTACTTGTGGGATATGATGCAAGTTCTATTGCAGGCTTTAGTGTGTGATGCTGTGGTCGTTTTGTGTGACAAGTATGAGAAGCATCGGCTTGATGTATTGGGTTAACTTCCTTATCGTCTCTAATGTGATTGTTATGTGTAGCAGACTAGCAGGTATGAGAATGATCAGCTTATTCATGGTGCCGCTCGCTCTTTCAAGTTGCCGTTTTCAAAAAGTAAAAAATCTTGATCAAATTTAAATACAACGTCAACACCATAATATCCAAAATTTGTCAAAGACAGCATTGAATGAAGGACCAATAATGAGTTTTGAGGCATGCAGTTTCAAGACAGCAACTTACCTAACAGACTCGGCAAAATGCTAGCTTATTGAATCAGAATGAATCACTTGACAATGTCCTCCCGGTATAAAAGGGCAAGTCCTTCAACAAATCTTGACCTGTTAACATTACACTTGGGGCTGATAGCGTACCTACATAACAGCACAACGAACTAATAGACATGTACACCCGCTACCTAGGCCTATAAGTCATAACTTACAGGAGGTTACAGCCCACCCTGCCACTGAGGTTACAACAATTAGAAGAAATCACACTCTGAGTGCCACGAATCAGTCCATTCATCTGCTGGTTTCCAGACTGATCGGCTGCATTAGGTGAGCAGCTGACTTTCGCCTTCGCTTGCCATCAGGAGTCAGCTTGATAGCTGCCTTGACTGGAATCTTGCCTTTTTTATGCGATGGTTTCTTCGGGGACTCCCGTTGCGCCAGGGAGGACTCACCACTTTGACCAGGATTTTGCAGTAGGGACTTCCCTCTCTTCCGTGCAAAGCGTGCTTCCATTTCTGGCCTCCGGTTGGGACCAATGAGCTTTACATGGAATGGATTCTTGGCTGTGTAACACACTAGCTCATTCGTGGCTTGTCCTTTGTCCAGATCAACACTTCTGCCATTCACCTGGAACAATAATGTGGCTTAGAAATGCTCAGGATTCGCCAGATTATATGATACTGGAGGAGGAACGGGGTTACCAGCTGGAGCAGGGCAGAGAATGTTCGTGCAACCTCATACTTAGGTCGGCCACTAACAATCTCACTAAAAGATGCAATCCCCGTATTGTCTCTACTTGATGAAAGCGTGTCAAGGATTTGCTCTCCGTATGTACCGATATCAAAAGGTGGATTTTTATCCTGAGAAGACATGGGATTCATGAGCGGTAAGTGCTAAACAAATTTGTATATGGGGAATGGTAGGCAGTTCAAGCCAGGAACAAACCTGCTCTTCCAAGGCATGCTCAATTCTTTCTTTCCACGTCGAAACTCGAGCATCCATCTCACTCTGCTGTTCAACCTCAGCTATGCTGGCAAGGAGAGCATTCTGTATAAAGAGTTATCTGTCAGTTTTCAAAATGAGGAGCAAAAATAAATTCAGGACACAGCTCACAATTAGAAAGTTCTCAATTGTAATTTGGTGTTTGGAAATCAACAGTGAAAGTGAACTTTCTAACCATAAAAGCCATGAAGCATCACCTCCACATGTGCTCCCAATTGTAATTAGGGTTTTGGGAATAAGCAGTGAAAGTGAACTTTCTAAACATAAAAGCCACTTGTGCTCAGTTGGTAGGGATTTGCTCTGATCTTTCATTGTGATTCTGGTTCGGCCGTTAATAGACTGGGCAGCAATGTTACAAGGATCATCTATACGGGGGGCACAGTAACATATGGCCAAGATGAGATAGTGGTCATCTACATTAACCAGTGCATGCATGAAAGGTGAGAACGCACTAAGGGCAAACATGTGGTGATGTGACAAAGGCCTGGTTGGTTTTGTATAATTGCTGGGCTTTTGAAACATGGGACCTTCTTCTTATAAATAAAGAAACAGAAAATCCCCAATGACCCTTCCACCTTCTTCTCCGCTCCTCCAACCACGGTGCCCCCCCCCCCCCCCCCTGTTTTTTTCCCCTCACGGACGATGCTGGCCATGCCATATCAATCAAGATCCCATTCACCTGAACACCTTCCTGCAGCCTCAAATTATCCCCACAGCCCTCAAAATCTTATCAAATCAATCATTTTTCCTCTTAGCAGATGCAGCTCAGTCCAACCAGATTCTGCAGCTAAGGTCGAAAACAAGGCACCCATGGAATCATGTCTTCTTCACCTCCACATCTGGCTGCGAGGAGGTACACGTACATAGGATGACCACACAATGCCATTGTGCCATTGCCAGCACAGGTGAGGCGACGCTTCTTACCTGAGCCTGGACTCGATGATCCTCCAGCAACCAGTCCTTATGATGCGATGCATCTTCCTCAGACTCAACAAGCCACGAGCTATCTGTTCCGGCTCGCAGCAAAACAAGAGTTCTCTGTACTTTGCTCATTGGCGTGAGCTACTCCCGTTGTCATGCTTGTCAGCTTGGGCGCCACACACGTTTACCGTTTCAGTCATCGTCTTCTCGTGCTACTAGTATTTTTGATCTAGTTCATTGTGACCTATGGACCTCGCCTGTTCCTAGTGTTTCTGGATACAAATACTATTTACTTGTCCTCAATGACTGCTCTCATTATTTGTGGACTTTTTCTTTTCGCCAGAAGTCTAACACTTTCGCCACTTTGGAGAACTTCGCCCATGTCCGTACTCAGTTCGGCGTCGTCATCAAGGTCGTCCAATGCGACAACGGCCGCGAGTTCGACAACCTCAGCATGCGCACGTTTCTCCTCACTCGTGGCGTCCATCTCCGCATGTCGTGCCCCTACACTTCGCCCCAGAACAGTAAAGCCGAGCATATCATTCGCACCATTAATAATGCTGCCTGCTCATTGCTGTTCCAGGCTAAGCCTCCCTCCTACTGGGTCGAAGCTCTTCACGTCGCAACACATTTGCTGAATATTCTCCCTACCAAGACTCTAAAGTCCTCCACGCCACACCTCAGTCTGTTTGGCGTGCAGCCCTCTTATGAGGATCTTCGAGTCTTTGGTTGTGCCTGCTACCCTAATATTTCAGCAACTACGTCCCATAAACTCGCTCCTCGCTCCACTCTGTGCGTCTTCCTTGGCTATTCTCCTAATCACAAAGGGTACCGCTGTCTTGACCTCCAGTCTAATCGTGTCATCATCTCTCGACATGTTGTCTTTGATGAAGACTCATTTCCTATGTCTCGACAGTCCTCCACGCCTCGTGCCGAGGAGTTTGAGTTCTTTGATCACACTAATTTTGTACCGGCCCCTATTGGTCCCGTACAAGTGCCTACTGCTGCAGCTCATGGCGCTCCCGCACAGCCACGTGCGGCCCCCGGCGTTCCCGCACAGCCACGTGCGGCCGGCGTTCCCGCACAGCCATGTGCGGCCCCTGGCGTTCCCGCACAGCCACGTGCGGCTCCGTCGTCCTCTCCGGTGCACCCAGGGACCACGCCCGTGCGTCCCAGGCCTGCGCCTGCTGCAGCTCGGCTGACTCCCAGTCCGGCTGCCGGCCACTCGCCTGCAGGCCACACTGCTAGTGCGCCCAGCCCTGCTGGTGCTCGGCCTGCGCCCTTGCAGGTCTACTCGCGCCGTCCCCGACCTGCTCGAGTCCTTCCTCCTGGAGCTATCCCGGTGCCGCCCATGTCTAACCAACACACAATGGTGACACGCGGGAAGGCTGGTTTTCGACTGCTGGCCATCTACAACGCGGCTCCTCTGTCGCCCGTGCCTCGCACCTATCGTGGGGGTCTTGCTTATCCCAATTGGCGCCAGGCGATGCAGGGGTTCGACGCCCTGCTGGCCAATCACACGTGGGACTTGGTTCCACGTCCGTCTCAGGCCAACATTGTCACCGGCAAGTGGGTATTCAAGCACAAATATCAGGCAGATGGTTCTTTGGAGAGGTACAAGGCTCGTTGGGTGCTCCGTGGCTTTACTCAGCGTCCAGGGATCGATTATGATGAGACTTTCAGTCCTGTTGTGAAGCCGGCTACCGTGTGCACAGTTCTCTCCTTGGCACTCTCGTTCCTGGCCGGTTCATCAGTTGGATGTGAAGAACGCATTTCTTCACGGTACTTTGTCTGAGACTGTTTACAGCTCCCAGCCCACAGGTTTTGAGGATCCAGCTCACCCTGATTATGTTTGTCGGCTTAATCGCTCTCTTTATGGTCTTAAGCAGGCTCCACGTGCTTGGTATAGTCGCTTCGCCTCTTACCTCGTTCAGCTTGGGTTCGTGGAGGCTAAGACGGACACTTCTCTGTTCGTGTACCCCAGGGCGCAGATACTGCTTACCTTCTGCTTTATGTCGACGACATTGTCTTGACTGCCTTCTCGACTCCTCTTCTAGGCTGCACCATTGCAGCACTGCAGCGAGAGTTCTCTATGAAGGACCTGGGCGCCCTTCATCACTTTCTGGGTATGCATGTGCAGCGTTCTGGCAGTGGTTTTCTTCTGTCTCAGAGGCAGTATATGATGGATATTCTGGCTCGTGCTAGTATGGTTGATTGCAAGTCTTGTTCTACACCGGTTGACACCAACAGGAAGATGTCTGCTGATGATGGTCCCCCTGTGGCTGATCCTACAGATTATCGCAGTCTTGTTGTTGCCCTGCAGTACTTGACCTTCACTCGGCCTGATATTGCATATGCTGTTCAGCAGGTGTGTCTCTATATGCACGATCCTCGGGAGTCTCATCTTGCCGCTCTGAAGCGCATCCTGCGCTACATACGCAGTACACTGCACTTGGGGCTTCTCATTCGGCCTTCTGTTCAGTCTGATCTTCTTGTCTATTCAGATGCTGATTGGGCTGGCTGTCCTGACACTCGGCGCTCTATTTCTGGCTATGCAGTCTTCTTAGGAGATAACCTGGTTTCCTGGTCTTCCAAACGTCAGAATGTTATGTCTCGATCCAGTGCAGAAGCTGAATACCGGGCTGTTGCCAATGCGGTGGCTGAGGTGTCCTGGTTGCGCCAACTCCTGGCAGAGTTGCATGCGCCCGTCAATCGCGCCGCTCTGGTTTATTGTGATAATATCAGCACAGTTTATATGTCTTCCAACCCTGTCCAGCATCAACACACCAAACATGTGGAAATTGATCTTCACTTCGTTCGGGAGCGTGTTGCCACTGGAGTTGTTCGTGTTACACATGTTCCTACCAGCTCTCAGTACACCGATATCTTCACCAAGGGCTTTCCATCGTCGGTCTTTGCTGGTTTTCGGTCCATCCTCAACGTCCAGGCTGCCCACGTTTCGACTGCGGGGGGGTGTTCGACAAATAGATTGTCTGTCTTGGGTGTACTGGGCCTGGGCTGTGTCACGCCTAGGCCCATGGGCGGCTCATCCGAGCCTGCTAGATGATAGGGAGGGCAATCTCGTGGGATCCTATTTCTATAAACCCTAACCGAGATTGCCCTATATATGTACACCCTTGTATACCCTAATCATCAATCAATATACGCAATTATCATTGCCTACATTTATTCCAAAAGGTCGAACCTCAAGCTTGTTACCCATCCACAAGTTTTGGCTAAAGATCAACCCTGTAACGTTTGAGATCAACCTCAAGAAAGCCACATCGTGCTTAAGACCAGTGTTTTTCCCATGCTACGGCTGCCCTAAATATACCAACAACAACAACAACAACAACAACAAGCCTTTTTTCCCAAGCAAGTTGGGGTAGTCTAGAGATGAAACCCGAAAGAAATAAGTTCAAGGTTCATGCACATTGATAGCTAGTCTCCAAGCGCTCCTATCCTGCCCTAAATATACCAGCAATATAATATTTTGTTGAACGAAGTTAGCACCAATATATCAATATATTTGTGCATGGGAATTTACTAATCATAACCTATTCTTTCATATGCTTCGTTACAGAAACTTGGCTGTAAAGTCCAAAATTATATAATACAATGATGGCTGAGAGGATAACCATATAAAGAACTGCTATCCAATGCAGTAACAAGCTATACAAATTAAGCTTTACCCTAGCACATTAGGACTCCTAAAACATTGACTGGAATGTCACCAAGATGTGCAAACACATGTCCAAAGAATTTGAAAGAGATCGAGAGGCATAGATGTGTGGAACACAGAACCATTAGCAGTACTCTCAAGACTTACCAGATGAGACCGACACAAATCATCTAGGCTTTCATGTGTATCCATGTTTTCCTGAGTCCCGTTAGGAGGCTCTTCCTTTCTCTGAACAGATGTAAAATAAACATGTAACATTACCAAAATGCTGAACTGACCAAAGCAACCAGCAAACTAAAGTAAAATAAATAAATAAATAAACCTCAGAAGGACATGTTGGACTCTCAATAGCAACACCAATGTCACCGCATATTGGACTATCTGAATCATCGGGATCATCAAAACCAACACCAATATCGGGTACAGTGTCATAGTTTGAATCTCCAAACACATCAGGACTTCCTTGCTCTCCATATTCAAATGACCTCATAAGCTGCATGTTGGGTAGTTAACAAAAAGATAAATAAGTCACAACGATCGGACATGTGTGATTGATTTGTACACATGAGTAACAATGCTGAGTACCTTTTCATATGGAGGGGGTGATTGGGAAGGATGAATTTCCTCCTGCTGTGATTGTTGTGCTTCAAAAGGCATTGCATGTTCAGGTATAATGACACCATCCATCTTTGCCATAGGAAATAAAGATGTGAGAGTTTTGTTTTTTGCGGTGCCGATAACCTGCCGTGCAGAGCCTTTAACTGTTCCGAAACAGATCAGGAAAAATAGTTCAATACAAAAGTCATCAAAATAGTTTTATAAGGCACTAATACAATAGATATGTCCAGAAACAATAGCTTCCAGTACCTCTCCTGTAAGGTCTAATCTTCAGGTTGCCAGGTTCATGGGGATTCAAAGGCTTCCATGGATCCTCATCATCAGAATCCTCCCCAACAGGATCAATAGGATCCTCTAAATCATATGGGTCAGGTGGTATGTAATCACCTGGAAAGCCATGGTCAACAGGATCAGACCATCCGTAGCCGCCTGCATTGGTATTATCTTCAGTTTTATTTTCATTTGATTCGCCAGGACACTCCTGAGTTGGATCTAGATCTTCTTGGACTTTTCCAGGGGTCAATTTACGACCTGTGCCCCCTGATCTTCCAATTGGGGGAGTGAACATACTGGGTCGGTTTTTAGAAGGCGCTGGGCTGCCTTGATGAGCCACATTATTTTCTTTGCCAGAACATTTTCCTTGCAGAAATTCAAAAACAGCTGGTGCATCACACGGATCCAGCAGAAGGAAATCTCCGTAAAAATCACATGTTGCCAACTATAATGCACAAATAGCTACAACTATTTCAGTATGAAGTAAACAATGGCCAGTTTTGCAGTTGCAATAAAGGGGATATAAATGAAGTTTACCAAATACGAGTCTAGCTCACTCGCTTCGCTATCCAAACAATCTCCTTCGAACACCAGCAGATTTGCTGGTGGCCTCACATTTTTTCTTTGTAAATCACCTCGATTGACATTGTTATCCAGAGAGATCCTTGCTTCCACTGATAAATTTTAACAGGAAAAAACAAGGTTCTTAGCTCCATGTCATTTCAATGTAAGCAGTTGATTCTGTGAAGGGTCCACTGACCTGGGACATCATCAAACCCCATAAATACATCTTCTTCTTCATTGGATATCGTGCTGGGGTCATTTTCGTTAGCATGGGCTGAGCCATTTTCCTGCTGATCCCGCCTGGTACAGTTAAAATGCTTTAGACTATTTGTAGCTCACAAGAAAATATTAGTATATGATAGTGTTGGAGAAATTCCCAAGGCATGACATTGATCTAGGCAGCCATAGGAACAACTCCGCTACGTACCACGACAACTGTATGAATCAGAAGTATTTTCTCCTAGCAGTGCTACATGCTGAGAATTATCAAGATTTTTATCAGAGTATGCAGTATTTTTTTCCATGAGTGTTCCAAATATGTATTCAATTGAAGGTTGTCAAGCCGGTAAGGCAATAAGTTATTTCCTCCTTTCTAGGATGGGGGCGGACAGGACATGAGAGGCAGCAAAAGAGGATGAATTGGCAGTGAGATGAAGAGTGGTAGCAGCAGTGGTAAAGCAAAGGATGCGACGATGCCATTGCTGATGTGGGAAGGGACAAGGATGGCTGCAGAGAAGAACAGAAGAAAAAGAAAAGGGTAGATAAAATGAGAGGATTTACAAGGCCCACATGAACCGGTACGGCCCATTTGGCTGTTTGTGAACTGAGAAACAAGCCATTGGACTCAGCCATCTGCCATTGCATCTTCGCTTTTTTACCTTCTCATCTCTTCAGTCCTTTCTTCCCCATGAATTGCAGCAGCAGCAGCTACTGTATTATCTTCAACTCCAGAGGATGGTAATGAACTTATTGCAACCAGATTACAGCAACGTACATGTGATCCTCTCATCCCTTTCTCTCCATGTAACCATTAGGGGAGGCATCTACCTAACAGCAAACCATCACAATGCCATAGCAACACTTACGTGGCGCCTTAATAACAATGATTCGATTACTATCTTCCATCAAGTACAGAAAGGTATTCATTTAGCAATGTGTTGGGCATTATCCATATTGAGTCCAGTTCAGGAGCCACACAGAAAGTTCGGGGGGGGGGGGGGGGGGGGGGGGGGGGGGACTGCATGGTCGAGCAAATCCCAAGTGTTGCATGAAGAACGAAAGGAGGGCGTCATCCAAAACATGCAAAACCTCACCGAGTTCCTATAAAGGGGAAACTGATCATATTTTTTTTAGGAGAAAAGGTTTCCCCATTTTATTTCCAAGGAGATAAAATGTATTCCGTTCAGCATTACAGTTTAGCATATTCTAAAACAGCGCGCCCACCCCAGGGTTCAGAAGAAAACTGATCATATTTTAAACGGTTTTAACTTACAGTTAAAAAAATGCCTTAATTCTATTTGAACTTTAACGGCCCGCAATGCAATGTGTATCTGCCATGTGACATTTTGAAAGCCTACTCTTATAGGATGTGCAAAAATGTAGCATGCATTTATCACTGTCAGTTTCAGGCCAACATGCGAGGAGTACTGTTACATATAGTGTCCACGGTCCACAGAAGCAATCTAGCACATAACGGATAAATTTGAAGACAGCATCAATCTTTCCTTACTTCTTTTGCGAGAGGAATTCCAATGCATGAAGCACCAATGAGTACAAGTACTCCACCTTCCTACTGTACACTTGAACTGATCCCTGGAGTAATAGGGCCGCTGAAGATAAGAAAACACAAATTAACAGGGCAGCTTTCGGACTTGCAAAAAATGAACTTTCTTTATAACACAAAACCCTTATTTGATTGTCATTTGTAAGAAGCCCTTGGGTGAGAGAAACAACAGAATTCAACTAAAAAGAAGCTGCTTTCCCCTGACCTTTGGAACCAAAGAAAATAAAACCACACAAATCAAACAATTCCACATGTCCCAACTATGCGGTCCTCCATACACAACCAATCCACCCAAAAGTGTCAAAATTTCTACCGTCCCAATTCCCAGCTCTCCCCCCAACAGATAGCATAACCCCTGAAAATGAACACCCCGAACAATTACCTGCAAGAAACCCCGGTCCTCGGCATCACCGTACCTTCGGCGAAGTTGACAGAGTGGGCCCCGTCCTCGCCCGTGACCTCGCCGGAGCAGATCTTGAGTAGGTACTCCTCGAGTCTCTTAGCGACGTCCACCTCCCAGTTCGATTCGGGGTCCCGGTTCGCCTGTAGAATGGGGAACCTCCCGCCGCTCGAGGCCCCATCCCCGTCGCCGCCGCCACCGCCGTCCATGACCTCCGTCCCTGAGCCCGCGAGGCTACTATGCGCAAGAAAGCATCTTTCGCGGGATCGGGGCTCGAAACCCTAGGTTCCAGAGGCTTCTGGAAGGTTGGGCGCGAGACGAGGGCGCGAGAAATCGGAGGTGTGAAGGGAAAGGAGGAAGGGAAGAAGGAGGCTAGGCCCGTGTTCAGTTCCAAAAACCAAAATTCCAAAAAAAAATTCCGGCACCCGTATGGAGACTTAAATCTAGACGAAATAAAAAACGCATTGCGACTGCTGTCTGTAAATGGCGAGACGAATCTAATGAACCTAACGAGACTGTAATCAGACGCTAAATTGCTACAGTGATGCTACAGTAAACAACCTCTAATGACGGATTAATTATGCTCGTTAGATTCGTCTCGCGATTTACAGACGAATTCTGTAATTATTTTTGTGATTAGTCTATGTTTAGTACTTCAAATATAGAAAGATGTCTTTTCAAAATTTTTACACCGCGCAACCAAACAGGGCCTAGGGTTCGGAGGGGGTTGGGGATTTTGGATTTCGGGGTTCTCCCGCTCGAGTGATGGATTTGGAGTGGCGGGATTCCAGTTTTGGTGACGGGCCGTTCTGCAGTTTTGGAAGCTATAGGAGGGTTGATGGAGTTCTTTCAAGGAAACACCTTGGATTGTCTACTGTGAAAACAAGATTCCCGCTATGAATTTATGATATGCTAACCATCTGATTTTGCTGTCGCAGTAAGCCTACGGTTGATATAAGGATTATCAGCTCCACTTCAGTTTGGACACGGTAAATCCTAACAATGCAATCAACAATGTTGAAAACATTACCAACGTTGAAAATATTTTACTGGCAATGCTAAAGCCAACTGGCTATTTAAGACTTTTCTAGGATGAGCTATTCTGGCTTTGACTTTATCTGTTATGCGCAGATCGAGACATTGGGACATTAAATCATTTTATGGGCTAGCCTAAAATGAAACAAGGTGAAAATAGATTTTCTTCATCGGTTTTGACTTCACTGATGAAGCCGTTCTGAGGGAAAATCAGTTCAAATGGCTCCATAGAGAATTATCAATATGTCATCTTTGTGGGTCACTCCGTCTCTTCGAATCGAAGATCTATATGGCTGGTCTATTTGTAGTGCTATTTGCAATTAAGTGCTAAATTTTTCTTCGGTGATGATATGTGGTAGTAGGATATATAATTATTACCATCATACCTAGAAATGGTTTCATTCGATAGCTCGCAATTAGTTGTTCTTATTGTTATTTACATGACGCCGTTTTTTTAGAAATTAATCCATATTTGCTAGAAGGAACTAAGGGATCATGGCTGAGAAAAAGCGGATTCGTGAAAGCTTGCAAGGTTTTATTAAATATATAATCTTTCATTGAGTAATAAACTTTGTAAGCAGTAGTTTATTGTAAAAATTTATTCAAGATATAATCTTTTTTTGCAAGGAGATATAATCCTCTCTTTTTTTAGGAATAATCTGATTTTCTATATCTATCTATATCTTTTATTATTATTATTATTATTATTATTATATAATTAAAATTATTGAAATTATTTCTCACCAGAATTAGGTCCACCGTACATCTCACAGAGGCCTCATTTGTCAGGCTAAAAAGTTTGACGAAAGGGAGGGGAAGATTGATTTCGTCAATATTTTTCACCAAATTTCTAATACTTTTCATACAAGCAATTTTCTGTACCCACCTCTCACGTATTACTTTAATTTAGCACACACTTTACTTTTCTTTGCACATGCATTCACCCGTAATTCGTGTCATTATTTGTTTTAGAAGGATAATAATTGACATTATTGTTTATGGAAAACAAATAATATTACTTGATGGAAGAAAAATTAAACATGTGCCTATGATACTCCACTAGTCTTAAAAAATAATAACAATAAGATTTGTCTTTTTTTTTGAGTGAAAACCCTATCCACGATTTTTCTTTGTTCTTTTTTGAGTGGAAACCCTATACACGATTCTGGTGGGCTCGCGTTCCTCCCGTTGCGTGGGCCTTAGTTGCCTTGCCACACCAAGCGGCCCAGTGCCCATGAGGCGGGTTTTGCTCATGCAACTCGCGCACGGCCCAGCAAATCCTCGGTGACTCTGTAAATTGTTCGGCGCCGCCGCGTCGTCGAGGCGGCTGCCGGCCTGCCGCCCGCCCATGGCCGAGTTTTCACTGCACCACTAGCGGTGGCGCCGCGTTGAACGTGGTGACCGCAACCCTTCACGGAGAGACACGGCAAGGCCAGCTGATAAAGACGGCCTGATCGCGTCGCATCACGGCAAGCGCAGGAAAAGCAGGCCTGATCTCAAGGAAGGCTGCGCGCCATCACCATCAGTCAGAACGTTGCATTCAGCCATGAAGGCATGAACCAAAAAGATTTCAATATATCCGCTAGCAAATTGGGGAGGCAATCACCGGGGCGTCTATTCATCGCCTTCTGCGATTGGAAGACGTCCAATCGCAGCAGCGAGCGCCCCCCCCCCCCCCCCCGCCCCTGGCTCCGGCGGCCTCCACCGCCCTCCACCGCCGTCACGCTAACCGAGGTCGCATTCCCGCCCTCCTTCGACGCCACGCCCCCGCCCGAGACTTAGCCCGGCTGCCGGCGGCCACCACCTCGGCCGGCGGTGCTCTGCCGCGCCGCCTGCCCACACACCACCGCCCACCGCCGGTCGATTCCTCCCCCCCCCCCGCCCACCTTCTCTTCTAAGTTTGGTGGCCATGGAGCCTCCACCGCCGCCGCCGCCCTCCACCACCCCGGCGACCGCTCCCCCCACCAACCACTCTCGCCGGCCACCCCCTCCCCCGTCCCCTGGCTCGCCGGCGGGCGCTCCCCTCTCCCCTGACTGGAGGTGGAAGATGTACAGAAGCGCTTCTGCAATAGCTTGGCACGGGTAGCGCGCGATGAATAGCTTTCCTGGGCAATCACAGCCACGGACCATTTCTTTACGAAGAAAGAGAAAAGCACACACCATTTCATAGCAGCACGCTACTCTACTGATTTTCCCCCATCTTTCTTCTTCTTCTGGGGGCACTAATTTTGCCATCTCTAGGATCAAGCCATTTTGTTGACCATACAAATTGGGATAAATCTCCTTAGTTCCGCAAACCAATCAATACTAGTACATCTTTTTTTATAGGTAGTAGAAGGCTAAAATAAAAATTCAATTTCAGGCGGCCCGGGCCGTGGATTCGTGGGTCGGGCCGGCGCCGAGGAGGCCGACGGCGGGACGGGCCCGGGTGTGCATCCGCGGGACCGTCACGGTGAGCACGCCGTCGGTGTACTCCGCTGAGATGCCGTCCACGTCCACCATCCCCGGCAGCCGGAACTTCCTGTCGAAGCTCCTCCTCCGGCCGTCCTCTTCCGCCGTCGCCGCGGCGGCGGCGGCCAGCTCCGTGCGGATGACGAGGTACCTCGCGTCCTCCACCTCCACCCTGATCTCCTCCTTCCGCACGCCTAACAAATCAAATGATGGAAGATGCTCTGATTAATTAGCTGCCGGTCCGGCTGAGAACCAACCAGGTGAGCTGAAGAACGCCGGCCGCATCAGCAGAGGAGCACAGCATGTTTTGTTACCCGGGAGGCTGGCGGAGAAGAGGTGCGCGGCGGCGGCCTCCTCCCAGCTGACGTGGTTCGCCGCCCGGCGCGGCTGCTGGTGCTGCAGCGCCGCCGGAGAGGACAGGAGGGTGAAAAGGCGCCACTGCCAGTGCCACGGCAGCTGCAGCGGCCGGAGCCCCCCGAGTGCTGGTGCACCTCCTCCATCGGGTAGTAGTAATCCATGGCGAGGCGAGCTCGACCCGGGTTGGAGGAATCTTTGTTGCCGTTTTCGGTGGCTAGCTGAACCGGCCGGCCGGGCCGTCACTCTCTCTGCCCTTTAAATAGCGCGCGACGCCGGCACGTAATTGGCCGCAAGTTGCCGCTCCAAGTTGCCCGGAGTGGGCCGGCATGTGCGGCCCCCATGTGCACCAAATAAAAAAGCGTGTGAATTCAACGGAGAAGAGACGCTTTTGCCTGAAAAATATCTCGGCCGGGACCGGGAGCAGAGCTCTGGGGCTGGGCTCGGGCCCGCGTGAGCAAGGAGAGCACAGGGCATGGCGTTTTACCAGTTTACCCCCGTGGCCCACACCGGCTCGCACAACTATAGGAGGCATTTTAGTATTTTACCACCACCAGGGTCAAATCCATTCCGGTAGTTCCGAAAAGGAAAAATTTATATCTTCACCGAGGACAGCAGCATTCGCGTGAATAATTTGAATTTCAATCCAGGTAACCTTTCGTCCTTTCCTAAAGAATTTCCTTGGCATAAGTTCATACGATAGTAAAAGACATACTACTACTACATGAGAAAAGTAAGAATGCACCCCCATGATAGTTCTCTTGGTGACGTCATAATCACATAGAGTAGATGAATAACCGGCGCAAGGGCGACTTGGATAGATTCAATGAACATGCGATCCGAAAGTTGGCAAGATGTCAATATCGTCCAAATTAATCAGCGGCTCCTCGTGTGCTACGCACACCCACATATTTTTCATTATATTTCGTATTTGGTAAGTTTTGTGAATTTTAAAAAACTTGTACTACACTCAAATTTAGGTCTGTAAACTTTCAAATGATGACTGGGACCTTAAACTTTTTTGGTAGATTCAATTCTGGCCAAATAGAACCTACTAATTTCTTTTTCCAGCTCAGCGTACTTGCAGTTATCCCATTTTGAACAGCTTGTGCATATAAAAAAACTCGTATAAATTGCACAACTCTAGCAAATAAAAGAAAAGAAAAATGTCTAGCAAAGTTTTGTTTCACTGTTATTATAGAACACAAGACTACCCATGCTATTTTGGAGGAAATATACAATCCTAGTTTTTTCTCTGATAAGAATTCCTCGCCCATTAAAATTCCTACTAGCCTGAGGCTCTGTTTAGTTGCCTTCAAAATTTCAAAATTTTATAAAATTTTCCATCACATCGAATGTTTCAATGCATGCATGAAGTATTAAATGTAGCTAAACGAAATAACTAATTACACAATTTGTCAATAATTTGTGAGATAAATCTTTTGAGCCTAATTAATCCATGATGAAATAATAATTAATAAATACAAATAAAAATGCTACAGTATTTTATACCCGAAAAATTACGCATCTAAACAAGACCTGAGTACCAAAGAGAACGTTAAATTCAATTTTCCAGGCTCACCCAACCTCTTTTATCGGCTATCTCAAATCCCGCCCCGGCTAAAATCCTAGGGGGATTTTAACTTTATACTATTATAACAATCGCCACCTCCTGAGATAGCACTCTTGTTTTTACAAATACAGAATCAGCACGAGAGAAAAACTTTATATTTTTACCACTTTTGCTCATGTGGCTGCCAGCGCGTCGGTCCAGCTGGGATCAAGTCGGCAGATGCCCCCGCGCCCGACCCGCGAGCCCAATCCAGCCCATTCCACTCTCTTCCTTCTGCCCCCTCCTCTGCTCCGCGGATCTCTTGCCCGCTCCGCCCCTGCAGCCCCGCCCCGCCCCTCTCCTCTACTCTACGCCCTCCACTGACTCGTCGCGGGCATTCGGGGCATCCAGCGCACGAGGTCGCCCACCCACCATATATAGTGGTGGCTGGCTCTCGGCACGTCTGACGAGCCAGCGAGCTTCGCCGAGGCGGTGGCCCAGCAAGGCGTGGAGGCACGGAGGCCGCGGAGTTGGAGAGCGAGGAGAGGCCGGAGAAGACGGCCGCGGAGCCCGAGGCCACGACGACCGCGGCTGTGAGCGCCACGGTTTCGGCGGGCACGGGGAGCGGCGCGGGGGCCCTGGCAGCCATGGCGCGCACGGCAGCCGCGAGGTGCAGGAGGTCCCGTCCGGCGCGCCGCTGCGTGCGCGACGCGGACGTGAGGTGAAGCGTCCCCTCATAAGAGAAGACTTAAATGTGTTACAAACATCAGTCCCAGGAGGCTGATGACACATTTATTACATCAGATGGTTCATTACCGTACAACTCTATGCGTTAGTGAGTAGAGAAACGCCACTATCGCGACGATTACAATCCACACACACGCAACGATATTAAAAACAAAGAGAAAATCTTCAGAGTCTTGCGCCATGCGGTATCTCCTGCGGGTGACCCTAATCCACAGGCAAGGCTGGGTGCAGGACGGTACCCCTACTCAACGTCGTCGGGTACAAAGTCGGGATCTTCTTCTGTAGAAATAAAGAATGGGGTGAGTACAAGCGTACTCAGCAAGTCCAACCACACCCACGGAGGGGGTTTAAACAGAATATCATGCACATGGTAAATCAAAGATAAGGCCAGGATTTGATTTGCGGAAAGCAATATTTTATGCAGGGTTCAATTGAAAGAAAGCATTTTCCAAAACCAGTTTTCTTTCACCGAGTAACACCAAAGGTTGATCCTCACAGGATCCAAATTTTAAGACTGCTACCGGACTCCTCATCCGCCGTAGCACACGGCACAACTGTCGGACACATTTCCAAAACAACTCACGCCAACTCATCCCAAGGTAAACACTAGTTGTGAGACCACACCATAACTCGCCCAGTACCGTGGGCACGGACTATTCGAATAGGTTTCAACTCTGCAGAGGTGTGCAACTTTACCCACAAGCGGGGTACCGCAACTCGATCACCTTAGTGTCGGTGCAGATCCCAACAAAGCCATTACCCACCTTAGCTAGACCTGACTAGCCATCACGGGATGCACCAAGGGGTCATCGACCTTTCACCTAGGTTTAACCGGGCATAAGACACTCGGGGCTTATCCCTTTTCCTTAGTCACCCGTTGCTCTCAGCTCTCCTGATGGCTATCAGACTAACTAGTGGGATTTATGCTAAGCCGTTGCCCATACAACGGTCGGGTGGTTTGCACGATAGTGGAGTTAGGTGAGATGTAACACCAACTCGGTCCTTAGGGGTGACAAGATGGATATCTCCCTTCCTTGCCCTGTCACACCGGCACGAGCACACCAAACGGCAAATCACACTGAAATGCCATCCATCCCGTCTAGACTCATCTTTCGAAAATCCACTTTTATCCCTTCCCACACACACCTTTTCTTTATAAAACAAGTTGTATAAAGTAGCAGGTCCTAAGTGTTCTAGTATCGATTAACGTCCAAGCAAAATCAGACATTAATCTAGGTGGTCAAGGAATGGTTATCACCAATCAAGGGGTGGCTATCCAACCGTGTTTTCATGCAAGCAAAACATATGCAATTTTGTAAAACTGGCCAATGGGTTGTGATTATAAAAACTAGGACAAAAGCATGCACAAAGGATGGGATTGAACTTGCCGTCTTCGAAGCCTTCGGGGAGATCCTGGTCGAAGCACTATCCTTCGGGCTCGGGGTCGCGAAGCTGGTCCTCGTTCATGGGCTCACAGTACTGCTCGTCAACAGGCTCTCCTTCGTTCACACCGTGGTCTACGACACGTACAAACAAACACACAATCAAGAAAAAGAAATAAAAGTTTTATCGTTGAGCTCGAATCGGGAATGATTAAGATACAGAGTTTGGAGTAATGTTTTCATGTGGTTTCCTAATAGCTTGGCCGAAACTAGGTTAAGAAAGGCGTGGTAAAGTTTCGGGCCGATCAGAGTTCGTTTGGTGCACGAAATAATAGATTTTACAAGGGTTCAGGGGCTAGAACAGGAATCAGGGACCTAGTTGTAATCATTCTCGAGAAGGCAGGGGTCTGTTTGTAATTTCTGGAAAGGTTTGGGTCATTCGGGAAAAGAGTAGGGTCCTATTTATAATTAAGTTTATGTAGTGGAGTTTTTGTTTGTAATTACCATAAAGGACAGGGTTTTATTTGAAAGAAAACCAAGGGTGGAAGGGCTCTTAATTAATTAGGAGAGAGGGGAAGGGGTTCTGAGCATTTTTGCCCTTCTTCTTCCCCCTCCTCCTGACCAGAACAGGGGAGGCAGCCGGAGGCGTCGGCGGCGGCCGATTCGGCCGTTCTGGGCCACAGCGGCGGCCGGGAGCGAGGGGGAAAAGGGCAGGGGCGGGTGGCTCTGGTGATGCGTGGCGGCGGCGCTGGCGCTAGGGAGGAGAAGCTATGGCTGGGGGGCAGGGCTGTGCGGATGGCGAGCTATGCCGGGTGCCTCTTTATAGGCGCTATAGGTCGGTGGGGGATGGGTCGCGACGGGGAGGTCGGCCGGCGAGCGATGCGGGCGGGGTAATGGCGGGCGGCCGTGTCGAGTTGTCGCGGAGCGGCGTGCAGTGCTCCGGGCACGTGGGTGCTGCTGTGGCCGACGTCGGCCTCGGCTCACGCCCCCGCGGCGAGGCGGCACAGGCGACGGCGCACAGCTCACTTGGCGGGCGGCGCGGCGGGGCTGGTGTCGTGCAGCGACGGGCGGCGCGGCGGCGTTCCGGGCACGCGCTTTGCGTGCGCGTGGACCGGCACGGCGGGTCGTGCGCGTGCGTGGGGCTGGCGAGCAGAGTGGCAGAGACGAGCGGCGCGCGGCGCGCACGTGGGCACGGCGAGGCGCGCGTTCGCGTGCACACGGTGGGGCAGGGAGCAGCGGCGTGTGCGCGGCCAGGCGACGCAGCGCTAGTGCGCGTGCGGGCCGGGCAGTGTGGGTGCACGCGGCCGGGAGGGGAGGCGCGCGTGCGGGGAAGCGGCAGGGCGCGGCTGAGCGGCGCTCGGGGCAGGCGGCACGGGAGAGGAGGAGGGGCGGCGTGGCCGGGCGTGCGCGACAGGGGAGGGAGGGGCCGGGCAGGCCGAGCCGAGCCGTGCTCGGGGCAGAGAGAGGGAAGGGAGGAAGGGAAAAAGAAAAAGAAAAAGAAGAATGGAGAAAAGAAAAGAAAATGGGAAAAAGGGAGAAAGAGAAAGAAAAAGGGGAGAGGAAAAAGAGAAAAGGGGGAGACGCGTCGGCGCCGACCGCGGCGATCGGTCGCGCGTGGCCGACCGGCGTTCAGGTGGCGCGGGATGGGACAGCGGCGAGGAAAAAGAGAGAAGTACGGTCAGTGGAAAAAGGGTGGAACGATAAATGTAGTCGGGTGCCGGGACGGCGGAAAGCTCTGGGTAGGAACTAGGGTTTGAGCTCAACGATGAAAAAAATGATTTTTGAAAATATTTAGCGTATGATTTAATTTAGTAAATTTTGGGATGTTACATGAGGCTGGTGGCGTCGCCGCATCGCCGCACGGTGCGCGTCTTGGCCTGGAGCGATGCGAGCGCGTCCGCGAGGCGGAGAAAGTTGTCGAGCAGGGGCCGCGGCCGACACCATCGGCGGAAGCTGCCGTTCGCGTCCCTTCCGAGCGCATCTGGGGCTGAGCGCCCACGTGCACCGACGAGGATGACACTGCACCGGCGATTTTGGGATGTTACAAAACCTACCCCACTTAAGATGAATCTCGTCCTCGAGATTTGGCTGGTTCCTAAAGAGATGGGGGAACTCCTTCTTCATAGCGTCTTCGCGTTCCCACGTAGCTTCCTCAACTCCGTGTCTGCTCCACTGGACTCTGCAAATTCGTACTTCAGAATTTCTTGTCCTTCTTGTGACAGTGTCCAGAATCTTGACCGGTATTTCCTGATATCGCAAGTCTGGCTATAGATCTATTGCTTCTATTGGCACGTGTTCTGTCTCGGGTACCTTTAAACACCTTCTCAACTACGAGACATGAAACACTGGGTGTATGTCTGACATTTCTTCTGGTAGCTCTAAACGGTACGCTACTGCTCCAAGTTTCTTCAGAACTCGGTACGGTCCAATGTACCGAGGGGCCAACTTTCCTTGCACTTGAAATCTCCGAGTTCCCCGAATGGGTGAAACCTTGAGATAGACGAAGTCTCCTGGGTTGAAATTTATTTCCCGTCTTTTCTTGTCCGCGTAGCTCTTCTGTCGAGACTGGGCGGCCTTCAACTTCTCGCGGATTTCTGCTACTCTTTCCTCGGCTTCCTTTATGAGTGCAGGTCCGACTAGGGCCCGTTCTCCAACTTCTGACCACATTAGGGGAGTTCTGCACTTCCTCCCGTAAAGAGCTTCGAACGGTGACATGCCTAAACTCGCTTGATAACCGTTGTTGTATGAAAATTCTGCATAAGGTAAACTCTGTTCCCAATCCTTGCCATAGGTGAGAACACATGCTCTCAACATATCCTCCATAATCTGATTCACCCTTTCTGTCTGGCCGTCTGTCTGTGGGTGATAAGCGGAGCTGAAATCTAACTTGGTGCCCATGGCTTTATGCAGACTCTTCCAAAACCTAGAGGTGAACTGGGTCCCTCTATCTGAAACAATGCGGCTGGGCACACCATGCAACTTCACAATGTTCTCCACATAGAGCTTGGCTAGCTTTTCTCCACCGTAGTTGGTCCGTACGGGTATGAAGTGAGCCGTTTTAGTGAGTCGGTCCACTATTACCCATATGGAGTCATGTCCTTTCTGGGTTCTGGGTAAACCCACTACAAAATCCATTCCTATCTCGTCTCACTTCCAAACCAGGATGGGTAGGGGTTGCAACAGCCCTGCTGGCTTCTGATGTTTGGCCTTAATTCTTTGACAAGTATCACAACGGGCGACAAACCGTGCAATATCCGCTTTCATCCCGTTCCACCAGTATTTTTGTTTTAAGTCCATATACATTTTGGTGGATCTTGGGTGAATGGAATATGCCGAGTTGTGAACTTCATCCATGATTATTTGCCTGAAGTCTCCTTTCTGGGGCACACAAATTCTATCTTTATACCATAAGGTTCCCCTATTATCCACCCTAAAATCTGGTGCCTTATTTTCTCCAGTCTGCCTCCGGATTTCCATCAGCCCCTTGTCCGAACTTTGTGCCTTTCTGATTCTGTCTTCTAGTGTGGATTGAACGTTCAGCACTTGGCTGGAACCTTGAGGGACAATGTGCATGTTTAATCGTGCCATTTCCTCTCGTAAATGGTCATCCTTGGGCCCATAGGATTTCCGACTTAGGGCATTGGTTACTACGTTTGCTTTCCCCGGGTGGTAATGGATTTCCAAGTTATAATCCTTAACCAATTCCAGCCATCTTCTCTGTCTTAGGTTTAGATCCGGCTGGGTGAAGATGTACTTCAGGCTCTTATGGTCGGTATAGATTTCGCACTTATTTCCAATCAAGTAATGCCTCCAAATTTTAAGAGCGTGCACTACGGCTGCAAGTTCCAGATCATGGGTTGGATAATTCTGCTCATGAGGCCTGAGCTGGCGGGAAGCATATGCAACGACTTTCCCGTCTTGCATGAGTACACAACTCAATCCTTGTCGGGATGCATCACAATAGATGACAAAATCCCGATGAATGTCCGGTAGGGTCAGCACTGGGGCGGTTGTCAACCTATTCTTTAATTCTTGAAAACTCCTCTAACATGACTCTGTCCAGGTGAATTTCTTCTCCTTCTTGAGCAGCTCTATCATGGGCCGGGCTATCTTGGAAAATCCTTCAATGAATCTTCGATAATACCCAGCTAATCCGAGAAAACTTATGATCTCACTGACGTTGGTCGGTTGATGCCAGTTGGAGACTGCTTCGACCTTCTCTGGGTCCACTGCTACTCCTTCTGCGGTCAGAATATGACCAAGGAAAGCTACTTTCTCCAGCCAGAACTCACACTTGCTGAATTTGGCGTATAGCCTATGCACTCTCAGCTTTTCCAAAACTACTCTCAAGTGCTGCTCGTGCTCCTGAATGCTCTTCGAGTAAATAAGTATGTCATCGATGAAGACTACGACAAACTTATCTAACTCGTCCATAAACACCTTGTTCATGAGGTTAATGAAATAAGACGGTGCATTTGTCAGTCCAAAAGACATCACTGTGAACTCAAACTGCCCGTATCGGGTGACAAAGGCCGTTTTCGGGATATCGCTTTCCCCAATCTTGAGCTGAAAATATCCGGACCTCAGATCGATCTTGGAGAAGTACTTGGCCCCTTTCAACTGATCAAAAAGGTCATCGATCCTGGGGAGGGGGTACTTGTTCTTGATAGTGACTTCGTTTAGTGCCCGGTAATCCACACACAGCCTCATACTTCCATCCTTCTTCCTGACAAATAAAACCGGGGCTCCCCAAGGAGACGAACTTGGCCTGATGAAGCCAATTCGTTGTAGTTCCTCTAGTTGTTTCTTTAATTCTGCCAACTCGGAGGCTGCCATCCTATAGGGTCTCTTGGCTATAGGGGCGGTTTCAGGGACAAGGTCAATAACAAACTCTACATCCCTATCCGGTGGCATACCGGGAAGTTCTTCAGGAAAGACATCTGGGTATTCATTCACCACTGGGACTTCTTCTAAGGACTTGGCTTCCATGCTAAACACCATCGGGTTCGATCCACTCTCCCGGGTATGACAGATCACTCGGACTCCTTCCGGGTTCGTGAGGTGTACCACCTTGTCAGTACATCCTATGAGGCCATTGTGTCGACTTAACCAGTCCATTCCAAAGATCACATCTATTCCCTTGGACTTTAGTACTACTAAGTCTGCTAAAAATTCTACCCCACTTAAATTGATTCTTACCCGTAGACAACCTAGTTGGCACTTGATGTCACCTCCAGGCGTCCGGGTTATTAGGGGTGTTTTTAGTAGTACTGTAGGTATTTTGTGCTTTTCCACGAAACTCGAGGATATGAATGAGTGTGATGCTCCAGAATCAAATAATACTGTTGCAAGGGCTGAGCTGACTAGGTACTCACCGAGTACTACGCCCTGAGCTCCTTGAGCCTCCTGTGCGTTGATGTGGTTGACGCGGGCTCGTCCGAATGACTGCTGGGGCTGCCTCATCTGCTGACTGTTGTTGTTGGCGTTGCTGTTGTTGCGGATGGGCACTCTGTTGGCACCTGACAGGACTGGCCTTGGTCCATTCACTGTATTGGAGAAGGCTGACGTAGATGGCTTGTTCTTGGCATAGGGGCAGTCGGCGATGAAATGTCCTGTCTCACGACAGTTGAAACAGGCCCTCACATTGCTATTGTTGGTGGTGACCTGTCTTGCATTACTTTGCGGGGCCCTCATGGTGTTCTGGCTTCTGGGCTGGGTGTTAGGGGCCCGTGGTCCTGTCACTTGAGACTGAGTTCTGTACTGCATTGGGGCTTGGGACCTTGGTGCGTTGTAGCTGAAGCTTCTGGGCCTCTGGAAACGTTCCTGCTGGCGGGACTTGCTCTCCAGGAACTTGCGCTTGTTATCCTTTCTTTCATCAATCTTGGCCTTCTCTGTGAGGATCGCCTTGTTCATCAAAGTGTTGAAATCAGGATAGATCTGAGGGGTGAGCAGGGTCCTGAGTTCTGGGTTTAGTCCTTTCTTGAACATATCCTGCTTCTTCTCGTCGTCGTTTACTTCTTCTGGTGCATAGCGAGCCAGCTCCATAAACTGGTGTGTATACTCTTCCACTGTCATACTTCCTTGCTGTAGTGCGCAGAATTCATCCGCCTTGCGCTTCATGGTGGCCGAGGGGATATGGTAGTGGCGGAACTCCTTCACGAATTCATTCCAAGTGATGGTGGAGGCATCTTTGGCGGCAGCGCAGTAATTCTCCCACCAGGCTAAGGCAGACCCGGTGAGTTGATGTGCTGCCAGCAGAACTTTATCTCTATTCTGGCACTCGAATGGCTCAAGCTTCCTCTGGATCACACGCAGCCAGTCATCTGCATCCAAAGGGTTGCTAGATCCAGCAAAGGTGGGCGGCTTGGTCCTCAGGAAGGCCGTCAGCTTATCATTCATGGTTTGTCCTCGTGGCTGCCTATTGACAAGCGCATTGGCCAGTGTTTCTAGGATGAGGGTCTGATTGTGGATTATTTGTGCCAGGTCCCCGAGGGGTGGTGGTGGTGGCAGTGGCACTTCTTGATTTTCTCCTCAGTTCTGGCTCACTTCTTGTTCATCCTGAGGAGGGTTCTGTCCATTCGGCTGCACTCCTACAACAGTGACTGGAGGGTTCCGAATGCGGGAGGCCCTCGTAATGCTTCGGGAAGCCATCAGTAAATTGAGTAGAGTTTTTGTGAGATTTAGGATTAAGTGATGTTTAAGTTATTTAAATCATATTTTTTTTTGAAAAGGCAGAATCTAACTTCTGCCGAAAAGCACACAACTAACAAGCATACAAACATGGCAAACAACAAGCACAACACTTCATAACTGCAAGGGAGGGTACAACACGAGGACAAAACTAAAACGCGTACTACACGACTGGGTACAGGTTCACACTAAGGGTACAACTCAAGCCAGGGAGCTGGGAGGGTACAACACTAGGATGGTGTCGGTCAATCTACTCGCAGGGCGAGCCTTCTTCTGGGGCGGAACGTGCTTCCAGGGGAACAGACGACTCGCCGTCTTCCAAGTTTCCGTTCTCCAGGGGTTGCGCAACAGCTTCTCTTACGACGGTGGCGGTAGATCCTCCAGGGTTCTCGGGTGGGGCTTGTGGGGTTATCACGAGTGGTCCCCATCCTATAACGGGTGTCCCGAGTAGAACTTGGTCTTCCCCAATTGCCGGGACCGGGGTTCCGCTTCTGGTCCATTCTTGCATACGCCGGTCTCGGGCTTGCCTGAGGCTCTCCTGAGCGACTGCTTCACTGCTGACCGCGGCTACGGCTACGACTCTTGCCTCGGCTTGGGCTACTCGTACCTATTGCAGTCTCACCGTGAGCTCTGCTTGCTCGGCTCGATGGGTCTGCTCCCTCAGAATGTTGTCTTGTTCGTCAAAGAGCTGATCCAAGGCGGCTAGGTAGGTAGCCACTTGGTACAGAGGGTCCACTTCATGGCGGCGCCGTTCCAGACTTCTCATGCGTGCTTCCCAAACTAGGGTTCTGATGGCCGGTGGAAAGAACCTCAATGGCGTGGGAGCTAGGTGTTCTTCGAAAATCCGGCACAGGTAACGGAGTGCCTTCCTGATGGCCAAGGGATAGGTGTCCTGGTGCCTAAATCCCGTAGTGGTCACTCGCCATAACTGGATGTCGGGGTAGCGATCACTTCTGGCGATGACTATGATCACCCTGCAGCGGAGAGTGCCATGATGCTCGTACTCTCTGCTGTAGTACCTTGGGCGTTCCATAACGCCAAGGCTCTCCAGGGCATTGATCAACAAACTGGGGAAGCCAGGTGCAGCTTGGCAGTCGCCCTGGGTCCATCCTTCCTCAGCCATCTGAAAACAAAGATAAGGTGAAAAACTTGCACAATTATTTGGGGTACACAAAGGGAGTAGGTGATATTTATTATTACAACATGGTGGGGTACAAACTTCATGGTTACACGATTATTAGGGCAAAGGTTCTAGCTTGGGATGCTACTCCTATCATGGGGACTCTTCCTCGATCCTAAGATGGCGCTTCTTCAGTGGAAGATACTGATCCATCGCGTCATCTTCGGTCTGAGTACCTTTATCCCAATGGGTTTCTTCGGGTTCTTCTTCTGTCTGAGTACCTACATCCCAATGGGTTTCCATGGGTTCTTCTTCTTCTTCCTCTATTCATCCACCTATTCCTCTGTGAGCCTCGTACTCTCGCATTCGGGCTTGGAGGGCGGCTAGGGATTCCTCGGCGCGTGTGGCTCTTGCCTGATGTTCTTCCAGTTCTACCTCTTTTTCTTGCATTTGGACTTGGAGAGCGGCTAGGGAATATTCGGCGTGTACGGCTCTTGTCCGTTGTTCATCTAGCTCTTGGGTTGCCTTCTCTGCTCTGTGGACTTGTTGCTTCAGTTGTGCCGCTTGTTCGCGGTAGAGCTCATCCAGGCCGGTGAGATAGATGGATAGGTGAGAGACCGTGTCTTCTAAGTCTTCTTCTCTTCCAAGTCCTCTCATCCGGGCAATCCATGTGCGTCCTCTTCCTTTAGTCAGCGAGAAAAATCCCATAGGAGTCCGCTGAAGGTGATGTCTATAGATCACGCGTAGGCGTCGCAGGGCTTTTCGGGCGGCTTTTCGATAGATGTCCGGGAAGCGGAAACCAATGGTGGAGATGAACCAAGGGTCCACATCTGGGTAGCGGGTGCTCCTTGCCACGAAGATCATCAGGTCGCACCGAAGAGTGCCCTTGGAGTCGTACTCCCGGTAGAGAAACTCTGGTGGGTCCACAACTCCGATGCGTTCCAGGCTGAGCATCAACAACTTAGAAAGGCCGGGCTCTGCGTGACAGATTCCGCCGATCCATCCATTGTCAGTCATCTGGAACAGGGCAAGAACAAGTGGTGAGTGTTTGTGTGAAAGAAGGATCAAGGAAGGAAAAATCCTAGTGAAAAAGGGTCAGAAAAAGGGTTTCGCTCCTAGGGTCACGTCCTACGGCCAACCTACGGCTCTGATACCACCTGAAGCGTCCCCTCATAAGAGAAGACTTAAATGTGTTACAAACATCAGTCCCAGGAGGCTGATGACACATTTATTACATAAGATGGTTCATTACCGTACAACTCTACGCGGTAGTGAGCAGAGAAACGCCACTATCGCGAGGATTACAATCCACACACACGCAATGATATTAAAAACAAAGAGAAAATCTTCAGAGTCTTGCGCCATGCGGTATCTCCTGCGGGTGACCCTAATCCACAGGCAAGGCTGGGTGCAGGACGGTACCCCTACTCAACGTCGTCGGGTACAAAGTCGGGATCTTCTTCTGTAGAAATAAAGAATGGGGTGAGTACAAGCGTACTCAGCAAGTCCAACCACACCCACGGAGGGGGTTTAAACAGAATATCATGCACATGGTAAATCAAAGATAAGGCCAGGATTTGATTTGCGGAAAGCAATATTTTATGCAGGGTTCAATTGAAAGAAAGCATTTTCCAAAACCAGTTTTCTTTCACCGAGTAACACCAAAGGTTGATCCTCACAGGATCCAAATTTTAAGACTGCTACCGGACTCCTCATCCGCCGTAGCACACGGCACAACTGTCGGACACATTTCCAAAACAACTCACGCCAACTCATCCCAAGGTAAACACTAGTTGTGAGACCACACCATAACTCGCCCAGTATCGTGGGCACGGACTATTCGAATAGGTTTCAACTCTGCAGAGGTGTGCAACTTTACCCACAAGCGGGGTACCGCAACTCGATCACCTTAGTGTCGGTGCAGATCCCAACAAAGCCATTACCCACCTTAGCTAGACCTGACTAGCCATCACGGGATGCACCAAGGGGTCATCGACCTTTCACCTAGGTTTAACCGGGCATAAGACACTCGGGGCTTATCCCTTTTCCTTAGTCACCCGTTGCTCTCAGCTCTCCTGATGGCTATCAGACTAACTAGTGGGATTTATGCTAAGCCGTTGCCCATACAACGGTCGGGTGGTTTGCACGATAGTGGAGTTAGGTGAGATGTAACACCAACTCGGTCCTTAGGGGTGACAAGATGGATATCTCCCTTCCTTGCCCTGCCACACCGGCACGAGCACACCAAACGGCAAATCACACTGAAATGTCATCCATCCCGTCTAGACTCATCTTTCGAAAATCCACTTTTATCCCTTCCCACACACACCTTTTCTTTATAAAACAAGTTGTATAAAGTAGCAGGTCCTAAGTGTTCTAGTATCGATTAACGTCCAAGCAAAATCAGACATTAATCTAGGTGGTCAAGGAATGGTTATCACCAATCAAGGGGTGGCTATCCAACCGTGTTTTTATGCAAGCAAAACATATGCAATTTTGTAAAACTGGCCAATGGGTTGTGATTATAAAAACTAGGACAAAAGCATGCACAAAGGATGGGATTGAACTTGCCGTCTTCGAAGCCTTCGGGGAGATCCTGGTCGAAGCACTATCCTTCGGGCTCGGGGTCGCGAAGCTGGTCCTCGTTCATGGGCTCACAGTACTGCTCGTCAACAGGCTCTCCTTCGTTCACACCGTGGTCTACGACACGTATAAACAAACACACAATCAAGAAAAAGAAATAAAAGTTTTATCGTTGAGCTCGAATCGGGAATGATTAAGATACAGAGTTTGGAGTAATGTTTTCATGTGGTTTCCTAATAGCTTGGCCGAAACTAGGTTAAGAAAGGCGTGGTAAAGTTTCGGGCCGATCAGAGTTCGTTTGGTGCACGAAATAATAGATTTTACAAGGGTTCAGGGGCTAGAATAGGAATCAGGGACCTAGTTGTAATCATTCTCGAGAAGGCAGGGGTCTGTTTGTAATTTCTGGAAAGGTTTGGGTCATTCGGGAAAAGAGTAGGGTCCTATTTATAATTAAGTTTATGTAGTGGAGTTTTTGTTTGTAATTACCATAAAGGACAGGGTTTTATTTGAAAGAAAACCAAGGGTGGAAGGGCTCTTAATTAATTAGGAGAGAGGGGAAGGGGTTCTGGGCATATTTGCCCTTCTTCTTCCCCCTCCTCCTGACCAGAACAGGGGAGGCAGCCGGAGGCGTCGGCGGCGGCCGATTCGGCCGTTCTGGGCCACAGCGGCGGCCGGGAGCGAGGGGGAAAAGGGCAGGGGCGAGTGGCTCTGGTGATGCGTGGCGGCGGCGCTGGCGCTAGGGAGGAGAAGCTATGGCTGGGGGGCAGGGCTGTACGGATGGCGAGCTACGCCGGGTGCCTCTTTATAGGCGCTATAGGTCGGTGGGGGATGGGTCGCGACGGGGAGGTCGGCCGGCGAGCGATGCAGGCGGGAGTAATGGCGGGCGGCCGTGTCGAGTTGTCGCGGAGCGGCGTGCAGTGCTCCGAGCACGTGGGTGCTGCTGTGGCCGACGTCGGCCTCGGCTCACGCCCCCGCGGCGAGGCGGCACAGGCGAAGGCGCACAGCTCACTTGGCGGGCGGCGCGGCGGGGCTGGCGACGTGCAGCAACGGGCGGCGCGGCGGCGTTCCGGGCACGCGCTTTGCGTGCGCGCGGACCGGCACGGCGGGTCGTGCGCGTGCGTGGGGCTGGCGAGCAGAGCGGCAGCGACGAGCGGCGCGCGGCGCGCACGTGGGCACGGCGAGGCGCGCGTTCGCGTGCACACGGTGGGGCAGGGAGCAGCGGCGTGTGCGCGGCCAGGCGACGCAGCGCTGGTGCGCGTGCGGGCGGGGCAGTGTGGGTGCACGCGGCCGGGAGGGGAGGCGCGCGCTCGGGGAAGCGGCAGGGCGCGGCGGAGCGGCGCTCGGGGCAGGCGGCACGGGAGAGGAGGAGGGGCGGCGTGGCCGGGCGTGCGCGACAGGGGAGGGAGGGGCCGGGCAAGCCGAGCCGAGCCGTGCTCGGGGCAGAGAGAGGGAAGGGAGGAAGGGAAAAAGAAAAAGAAGAATGGAGAAAAGAAAAGAAAATGGGAAAAAGGGAGAAAGAGAAATAAAAAGGGGAGAGGGAAAAGAGAAAAGGGGGAGACGCGTCGGTGCCGACCACGGCGATCGGTCGCGCGTGGCCGACCGGCGTTCGGGGGCGCGGGATATGACAACGGCGAGGAAAAAGAGAGAAGTACGGTCAGCGGAAAAAAGGGTGGAACAATAAATGAAGTCGGGTGCCGGGACGGCGGAAAGCTCTGGGGAGGAACTAGGGTTTGAGCTCAACGATGAAAAAAATAATTTTTGAAAATATTTAGCGTATGATTTAATTTAGTAAATTTTGGGATGTTACATGAGGCTGGTGGCGTCGCCGCATCGCCGCACGGTGCGCGTCTCGGCCTGGAGCGATGCGAGCGCGTCCGCGAGGCGGAGAAAGTTGTCGAACAGGGGTCGCGGCCGACACCATCGGCGGAAGCTGCCGTTCGCGTCCCTTCCGAGCACATCTGGGGCTGAGCGCCCACGTGCACCGACGAGGATGACACTGCACCGGCGACGTCGTCGATTGGATTCCAGCTCGGCCGCAAGTCGGAGTCGGATTGGTGATATGGGAATCAGCTCTAGGGTCGACCGGTCGAACGCAACAGCATCAAGCACACGTGCATGTTGCGTCACCGTGCGTGGGCGGCAAGGGGCACGGCGGCCTCCGCGAGCAGCGTGGCGACGGGGGAGTCGCGGCACACGGGGCAGGTGGCGCTCACTCGGAGCCACCGCGCGGCACAGCATGCGTGAAGCGGTGCCCGCACCCGGGGCCGCGGCGCAGCGCGTCGCCGCTTGCGAACTCGCCGAGGCAGATGGCGCACGTGCCGCCGCCATCATCGCCGGGGCCGGCCGCGTGCGGGTACTTGGGGTACAGCGCTTCGATGGCAGCGACATTGAGGCACGGCACGACGGCCGCGGATGGCGGGGCTGCTGTGCCGCCGGCGGCGGCGGCGCTGCGAGCGGAGGTTGCGGAGGAGAGGAGTGGTGTGGGCTGGATCTGGGCCCGCGGGCCGAACAAATCATGTCCGGGACCGCGCGCAGGGGGCATATGCTGACTTTGGAGCCGAGCTGGAGTGACGCGTTGGCAGCCATGTGAGTAAAAATGATAAAAATGTAAAGATTTTCTCTCCCGTGCTGATTTTATATTTACAAAAATAATAGAAGATGTCGATTGTTATAATATAAAGTTAAAATCCCCAAACCCTAGCACCAGAGCCGCACTCCTAAAACCTTCACCCCCTCCTTCCCGCAGAGCTCTAAACCCTAGCGCCATGCGCCGCCCGCAGCGCCGCCGCGGTGCGGCGAAGCAGACCCGCCTCGAGGAGGCCGACGAGATCCGTCTCCTCAACGAATGGATCGAAGCCGGCAAGCCCCTTCCGGGCACCAAGGCCCCGCCGCCCTCGAAATCCGCCGGAGCGGGCCCGTCGCCTCCGGCTGTCGGGGAGCACCCGGGGTACAGCGCGTGCACGCTGTTTGACGAGTTGCCGCTGTCGCAGATGACCAAGGATGCGCTGCGGAAGGAGGGTTTCACGAAGATGAGCGAGATCCAGCGCGCCGCCCTGCCGCACGCTCTCTGCGGCCGGGACGTCCTCGGCGCGGCCAAGACCGGCTCCGGGAAGACCCTGGCCTTCGTCATCCCGGTAAAGCCCACGCTGCTGCTTATCTGCCACCTAAAATTTGGGTGTTGGGGACGCAGAAGGAAGAACGGCCCTAGGACTATGAATTGCGATCGGAATTTTAACTTTATCTCTGAGAATTCTGAATTGTTCCCTGTAAATTGCTGCTTGTTACACTTACACCTCGCCTGTCCAATTCATCATATTTGCATGTCCATAGCCCCCTACAGCAAAGTGTGATTGACCATAGCAGCTAGGATTCCTTGTCAGCTTTACCTCATCACATTCATTCTTTTTGCAGGTTATAGAGAAGCTGTATAGAGAGAGATGGGGTCCAGAGGATGGTGTGGGCTGCATTATTCTTTGCCCCACAAACGATTTGGCTGGGCAAATTTATGCTGTGATGAACAAGGTGGGGAAGTTGCATGGCTTCAGTGCTGGTGTTATTGTTGGTAAGCGCAAAGGTATCGAGATGGAGAAGGAACGTGTGAACAGCTTGAATATCTTAGTGTGCACACCTGGGCGGTTAGTCCAGCACTTCAATGAAACTCCCAATTTCGACTGCTCACAGCTCCAGGTCAACAGGCATATCTTGTTCTATGATAATAGTGAATGCCAAATTTGGAGATTTAGATAATCTGAAGTGTTCCTTTTTTTTCCTGTGGAAAACAGATATTGGTGCTTGATGAGGCAGATCAAATTCTTGATCATGGTTTCAAAAGTCAGGTTGATGCTATCATTTCTCAGATTCCCAAAGTTAGACAGACTTTACTGTTTTCTGCTACACAAACAAAATCAGTTAAGGACCTTGCAAGGGTTAGCCTAAGGGATCCTGAATATATAAGTGTGCATGAGGAAGCTAAAACAGCCACCCCGGATACTCTTGAGCAGTATGCCATGATTGTACCTCTAGAGCAGAAGCTAAATATGCTCTGGAGCTTCATTAAAAGGCATCTAAATTCAAAGACGATAGTCTTCTTATCTAGTGTCAAACAGGTAATCATTTATTATTCCTCTGAAAAGTACACTGTGTTGCTTAGTTACATTGATCTACACGTAAATGTTGTTAATTTCTTCCAATATTGGACTTCTGCAGGTTAAATTTGTTTTTGAAATTTTTAAGAAACTTCGTCCTGGTATTCCTTTGAAATGTATGCATGGACGGATGACACATGTAGTACAGCAGGCCATAGTTGCAGATTTCAATGAATCTACTTCAGTTCTGTTCTCGACTGATATAACCTCCAGAGGACTGGATATACAGAATGTGGATTGGGTGGTACAGGTATGCCACTACTTTGAGAACTATTATTTTTCCTGTATTTTTCATGCTGTAACCTGTTTAGTGCATTTGCAGGTTGATTGCCCAGAAAGCATTGATAATTACATCCATAGAGTTGGCCGTACAGCTCGTTACAATAAGAAAGGGAAATCACTTATGTTCCTTTGTCCTGAGGAAGAAGCAATGCTTGAAAAATTGAAGGCCACTGAAAGCAAAATACCTATACATATACGAAAGGTTAGCATGAATATTTTATGTTTTGAGTGCTTAACTGATTATGGTTGATCTATGCCGGTACACACTAAGACGACGACAACAACAACAACATAGCCTTTTTTCCCAAGTAAGTTGGGGTAGGCTAGAGATGAAACCCGAAAGAAATAAGTTCAAGGTTCAGGCACATTGATAGATAGTCTCCAAGCGCTCCTATCCAAAGCTATCTCTTTAGAGATATTTCAATCCTTAAGGTCTCTCTTAACCGACTCATCCCACGTCAGTTTAGGTCTACCTCTACCCCTCTACATTATCGACCCGCTCAAGAACCCCATTACGCACCGGCGCCTCAGGAAGCCTTCGTTGGACATGTCCAAACCATCTCAGCCGATGCTGGGTAAGTTTCTCCTCAATTGGTGCCACTCCGACCCTATCCCGAATAACTTCGTTCCGGACTCTATCCCTCCTTGTGTGCCCGCAAAACCACCGCAACATCCGCATCTCTGCTACACTCAGTTGCTGGGCATGTCGCCTTTTTGTAGGCCAACATTCAGCATCGTATAGCATCGCCGGACGAATTGTTGTCCTATAGAATTTGCCTTTTAGCTTTTGTGGCACCCTCTTATCACAAAGGATGCCAGAAGCTTGCCGCCATTTCAACCAGCCAGCTGAAATTCTATGCCTAACATCTTCATCAATGTCGCCATCCTTTTGTAGCACCGATCCTAAATACCGAAAAGTATCCTTCTGGACCACCACTTGTCCATCTAGACTAACGTCTCCCCCCTCATGTCTAGTCGCGTTGAAATCGCACATCATGTACTCGGTCTTGGTCCTACTAAGTCTGAACCCTTTCGACTCTAACGTGCGTCTCCACAGCTCTAACTTTCTATTAACCCCTGCCCTGCTCTCGTCAACTAGCACCACATCATTAGCAAAGAGCATACACCAAGGGATCTCACCTTGTATATCTCTTGTGACCTCATCCATCACTAAAGCAAATAAATAAGGGCTCAATGCTGACCCCTGGTGTAGGCCTATGTTAATAGGAAAGTCAGTGGTGTTGCCATCACATGTCCGGACAAACGTCGTCGCATCCTTGTACATATCCTTAATGAGGGTAATGTACTTAGTTGGGACTTTGTGCTTCTCCAAGGCCCACCACATGACATTTCTCGGTACTTTGTCATATGCCTTCTCAAGGTCAATGAAGACCATGTGCAAGTCCTTCTGTTCCCTATATCTCTCCATCAATTGTCGTATTAAGAAAATCGTCTCCATGGTTGACCTTCCAGGCATGAACCCAAATTGGTTTTGAGTCACACTTGTCACTCTTCTTAGGCGATGCTCGATAACCCTCTCCCAAAGCTTCATCGTATGGCTCATCAGCTTAATCTCATGGTAGTTAGTACAATTTTGAACATCACCCTTATTTTTGAAGATAGGTACTAATATACTTCTCCTCTATTCTTCCAGCATCTTGTTTGACCGAAAAATGAGATTAAAAAGCTTAGTTAACCATACTATTGATCTATCTCCTAGGCATCTCCACACCTCAATGGGGATACCATCAGGGCCCATCGATTTACCTCCCTTCATCCTCATCAAAGCCTCCCCGATCTCTACCTCCTGAATTCTCCTCACAAAACGTCTGTTGGTATCGTCAAAAGAGTCATCTAACTCAAGGGTAGGACCCTCACTCTCCCCATTAAACAACTTGTCGAAGTACTCTCTCCATCTATCCATGATCTCCTCATCTTTCACTAGCAGTCGATCTGTCCCATCCTTAATGCATTTGATTTGGTTGATGTCCCTTGTCTTCCGCTCGCGGATCCTAGCCATCCTATAAATGTACTTCTCCCCTTCTTTCGTGCCTAGCCGCTGATACAGGTCATCATACGCCTTACCCTTTGCTACATTCACAGCTCGCTTTGCAACCCTCTTCGCTAATTTATAGCCCTCGATGTTGGCTTCACTCTTGTCAAGGTGGAGGCGCTTGAAACACTCCTCCTTAATAGCCCTTTGCACCTCGTCATTCCACCACCAGGTGTCTTTCCCCTCCTGTTTGCCTCCCCTACTCACGCCAAACACCTCTGAGGCCACCTTCCGAACACATGTTGCCATCTTTAGCCACATGTCATCTGCGTCTTCTCCTTCTTCCCAAGGCCCCTCACCTAGCATTCTTTCCTTAAACGCTTGTGCCGTTTCCCCTCTAAGCTTCCACCACTTTGTTCTTGCAATCTTGGCACGTTTGTCCCGGTGGACACGTACCCGAAGACGAAAGTCCGCCACCACAAGCTTGTGTTGAGGGACAACACACTCCCCAGGTATCACCTTACAATCTAAGCAATCACGTCTATCCTCCCTCCTAGTAAGGATAAAGTCGATCTGACTCGAGTATTGTCCACTACGAAACATCACAAGATGGGATTCTCTCTTCTTAAACACGGTATTCGCTATCAACAAGTCGTAGGCTAACGCGAAGTTCAACACATCCTCCCCCTCTTAACTCCTGCTACCGTACCCAAAACCCCCGTGCACTCGCTCGAACCCTACATTAGTCGCACCCACATGGCCGTTGAGATCTCCTCCTATGAAGAGTTTCTCGCTGGTAGGCACGGTACTAACCATGCTATCTAGATCTTCCCAGAACTGCATCTTGATGCTCTCACTAAGGCCTACCTGAGGGGCATAGGCACTGATCACATTCAAAACCGAATCTCCAACTACCAATCGGATTAGGATAATCCGGTCGTCTTGCCTTCTAACCTCTACGACTCCATCCTTAAGGCTCCTCTCAATCAAGATGCCTACACCATTCCTACCCGGAGTTGCTCCCGTGTACCAAAGCTTGAAGCCAGTATCCTCAACCTCCTTCGCCTTCTGGCCCTTCCATTTAGTCTCCTGAACGCATAGAATATTTACACGCCTCCTAATTGCTACATCAACTAGCTCTCGCAACTTACCCGTCAGGGACCCTACGTTCCAGCTATCTATACGAATTCTAATTGGCTCGGCTAGCTTCTTTACCCTTCGCACCCGTCGAGGGAAGTGCGAAGACCCTTACTCATTTTTCACTACACCCGGAAATAGATGTAGCGCGCCATTCAGGTGACGACCCGACCCTTGCTCACTTATCATCGTACCCAGGTCATGATACAACGCGCCCTTGGGGGGATAGCGACCCGGCCCTTGCTCATTTATCACCACACCCGGGTTCCGATGTAGCGCGTCGCTAAGAGGGTTACGCCCCAACGAGTTTCTTGTGGATTTCAAATCCATTAGAGTGGCTATTTTTATGCTGGTTTGCCAATACCTAACGCAACCCTCCTCCTTTATCCGGGCTTGGGACCGGCTATGCTGAGACGACTCAGGAGAGAGAGTCTTCCAGTCAGCATAGGCGGAGTTGCCGGTACACACTAAGACAAGCTATTAGAATGATTTTGGATCGATTTACAGGAACTTGACAGTTTGTACCACATAACTACTCAACTAGTGCTTTTCATCTAAACTGCTTCATCTAATGCGTTCGTTATTTAATGTATCACATATTGTCATAATTGCTTTGATGTAGCCAAAAGCAGAACAGCTGGAGCAGATATCTCAGAATATAGCCTCGGTGCTGGTTAAATTTCCCAATCTGCAACAATTGGGTAAAAGGGCTTTTGTTACATATCTTAAGTCAGTCTATCTCCAGAAAGACAAAAAGGTGTTCGACCTGAGCAGGTTCTCTGCAGAGCAGTTTGCTGCATATGCTGCTTCACTTGGTCTGCCTGTTACCCCCACCATTCGCTTCATAAGCCACAAGAAGAATGTGTCAAAGAAGGATATGGTGGATCTTGATAAGAAAAAGATGACATCCAGTTCCAAACCTGAAGTTATCATCAATCCACAGGTCAACAGTGATTTGAATAAGGGTGAGGAAGATGACGACATCCTTTATCCAAAGAAGAAGCCCACTGCAGATGCTAATATGGATGATGGACTTGATGATGTCCTCTGTCCCAAGGAGCCTGGCACAGATACAAATACAGAACCAGAGAAAGTCATCGAGTACGTAGCCTGCAACTCAATTTTCTAAACGAGACATCTTCTTTCTACCCTATGAATTTCAGGCTACCAAATATCTAATTCCAGGTATTGTTTGCTAAAGTCATGCTAACTAATTATCCATGTCAGACTTGTAAAGCCCTTGAAAAAGAAGAAACTGAAGATAAACGTGCACAGGCCAGTGGGAACAAGGGTCAAGTATGATGATGAGGGCAACGCCATCCCTCCTCTCGCATCTGTAGCTGAAGAAGTGGCTTCAGAACCTATAGTTCACAAGGATAAAAGTCTGTTCTGTCCCTTTTTCTATGTTGCATATAGTCTTGCGTCAATGATGTGAACTCTTTATATTTATTTATGTATTGTCTCTGTTGCTCCAGTTTCCCAGCGGTATTCTGAGATGTTGAGAGAAATGCGGGAGCATGACAAAGAGGATAAGCTTGAACATAAGAAGAGTTTGCGGGAGAAGAAGCTGCAGAAGAAGCTTAAGCTTAAGCGCAAGAGGCAGGAGGAGACAGAAGTCGAGTCAGAGGAGGATAGCGGCTCGGAGTCTGACAGAGGCCAAGATGTAGTTAGAAAGGGCAAAAAGAGGTACTTCAATAGCGACGATGAAGGTGATGACACTGTTAAGGATGGTGATGTCCTCGCTCAGCAGGAGGCCTTGGCCCTGAAGCTCCTGAGTAAAATGCACAGTTAACTTGGGAGACTGATGGGCGTAAGTTGCCGTGGTGGTGGTGGTTGTCTAGCCTAGTGAGCTCTCCATTCCCGAGGGCGTGAAATTTTGATCATGTATTCGCTTTGTTTTCTTAATATGAGATATTAGCCTACTTATCAGTCATATCCAGCTATTAAGAGAAAATCAATGGTAACCTGCCTAGTTGTGAAAGAAATATGGATCTAAATAGTTTAAGCTACACTTCTCTTTTTGAATTTAAAACAATAGGAAAAATGTCCGCTTCAATCTAATGAATGTATTAGAGTTATGTACTGACGAGTGGAAATGATAATGGTTCCTAAAGATGAAATAAATTCATATGTAAGATGTTGCTATTTTCAATGGCACCAAGAGCATGATACTTCATGCAATACAGCGGTGACAAAAGGTATCTACTTCGCCTGTAACGATGCCTAGGTCATATAAAATTTGAGTCCCACCATTGCTCCTCCAGGGATGATGCACGGTTGGTAATCACGAAGTCTGCCAATACAGGGAAACGGTGAAGCAGCAAGAGGCAGCTCAGTTTCATTACACATGCCGCGCATCAGCACACGCTTGGAAAGGTTGTATAGCATCACTGAGTGTGAAGTCTCCGAAAAAGTCAACCAGCAACGATGAAACACAAACGCAATTAGGCTATCTCTAACGAAATAAAGCAGCAGACCAACGATTCAACGAAAACATCAATCTCAAAGACACAACGTACTTCAATAATCAAGATCTTCAGAAGAAACATCAGGAGTGTCATCATACATAACACTGGTCCCTAAGAACAAGTTCAACCACGTCCATGCAACTGCATAACCACTAATATATAGGGCTCCTCATGGTGGAAGCGAACTGCAGTTGTAACTCTACATTCCTCTAAGCTGATAGCAATCCGAAAGTGCACAAAAGCAATCATTCCCTCAGTGGTCGTCACTGCAGAATAAAAGGCAACAAAATTATTCATTAGTCAAAAAGAAAGTCAACATATGAACATGGTGTACAGCAAATTCTGGGATCACTGCAGCGATGAGGAGTCAGTCATTCAACATTGTATATTTTCCTAGTTCAACTCTAAAAGGCATAAGATTTAAGGGAGCGCATGATTATTGGGGTCCTACCTGCTGCGGGGGTTGCTGCTGCTGCTGCTGCTGTGGTGGCGGAGGCTGATGCTGCTGCTCCTCCTGTGCTGGTTGTGCTGGCGGTGGCTGCTGTTGAGGTGCTGCCTGTTGCCGCTGCTGCTCATAGTTGCCATAACCAGGGTATCCATAATAGTTTTGCATGCTCGAGTCTTGTGCATTGGGTGCACTGTAGCCATAGCCTTCATAGCCCTGCTGTTCGTATCCATAGTAGTTGTTTCCGTTATACTGGCTGTTGGTATCTTGCTGGGGTGCCTAAGGGGATAAACTCAGGTTAATCAACGTTAAATGCGAGCATTAGGCAAAAGTTAAGATTCTACTTTCCACACAATACCTGTTTGTTTTGAGGACTGCGACCCCATGAAAGCCGAACACTCTGCCCACCAATCAGGCTCCCATTGAGCATACGGATTGCTTCCTCAGCAGACGACCTAAAAGTATGGCAAGCCAATTGAGCAACAAAGAATTAGCTTACAGATATCAAGTCAGAATGATCAGCTAAAGAGCTTCAAGAATTTATGAACCTGCTGGTAAATTGAACAAATCCACAACGCTTGCCTACAGGAATCTTCACATAGGCAATTTCTCCGTATGGAGTAAAAGTTTGCCTTAGATACTCCTCATTTACATTGGAATCTAACCCACCCACAAACACCTATTGCAAAATAATGGAAGATAAGGTAACAGAAATTCCTAGTTTATTCTTTTTTTTCTGAAAAAGTACTCACTGTTGTATTGCTGGGATCATTCTCCGAAAGATTTCCTTGAGAGCTCTGGTATGCTCCTGAAATACACATACAGATACCATCAGAAACAAAGCTGGCAAACCGACCAGGAATAATATATATATATTCATACTAAACACAGGAGACATAATGTTGCTGTTGTCAGCACAAAATATAATAACCTAACCTAACATATTAATAACCCAAAGAACCGAAGCCCGCAAATAAACAAATGATTAGCATCCCATGTAGGCCAGAGGAAGAACACAAGTAATCCTTGCTTCAAAGGGATGTTCACTGGATTGGCTGACACAGAAATATTTCCCATAGGCTCTCGTCTGTCAGTACAGTGGGTCAGATACTCAGATTAACATGACACCCTACATCTGTAGATCACCCCAACTATTTTCCAGAAAATGTTTCCTTGAATATCAAAGTGTAAGTGTGCTACCACAGGCATGAAGTGTATTCTGGTTTAGATTCTTTTATCTTATTTTGTGGTATCAAGGGCAGTAAAACATTCCAAATCAGAAACAAAAAAGTTACTGTGTTGCCATGCCACCCCCAACTCCCAAGCCCCAACTCAAAGCATCATGTGTTCAACAAGATTGCAACATAGATAAACAAAAAAACAAACACAAATCAGAACTATTTGAATAATATCTAGAGAGCAAAAAAAATTAAGTGAACAAATATGCATAACTTCAAAAAGGGGTACTCAGAGCATACTAATGAAAAATAAAAGCAAATAGAATCTGCAACATGGTACAACATGGAATAAACCAGATAACCTGCACGTGGAATTAAGTTCAGGCACATGCAATGAAAAGTTGAACAAGAAATAGAGAATATTTTCTGCACTGCAGTAGAATTTGGAAGGAATCAACAACATGTGCTTTCAGCGCTACATTGCTGGAATAAACCAAATAAATAGGCTACAGGTGTTACGTGAGGATACAAGAAAGTCAAAGTTGAGAAAAAAGAATAATAAGATATGATCGACCGTCGGAAAATTATACATATAAACTATTACAAGTAGCATGATGGCTACTATTAAGTTTCAAAGTTTCAAAAATAAACGAGAGAGAATTGGAGGACCAGAAATAAGTCTAGATACAGTAACGTCTCAGAGTGAGAATACATATAGCATAATTGGCCCTCTAAAGTATTTTAGAACCAAAATCTCACAAAATTAAAACACTGAACTAACTTACAGGAGACAGCTGAAGACATTTCCAGGCCCTAAATGCAGATGGCATGGCATCCTGCTTTGAGAAACACGAATTCTGTTCAGAGGTTTATTACTTAGTTATGCTTACGTTATCCCAATCTTAGAGTTAAAAGGAAAGAGCTGGAAGGAAATGGCTGTTTACAGCAATAGAAGCAATGCTGGCTACACTGAGGTGGACTGACTAATAAGAAAACAGCAAAGACAACCAGTTCATCCAGCAAGAACAGTGAAATCAGAATATGTGAGTTGGCTTAGTATTCAAAAAGATACTGTGAATGGGATGCAAGTGGGTACCCATTGGTGTTTTTTGGGTTTCTTATTTTAGTTCATTTTCTCTCCCAAACTATTACGTAGCATGTCATTCTAGTTCATTTTATCAAGTTTTGGGTCGACCCATTGACCCAAAAAAGATGGGACTTGCATCCCTAACTGTGATGCACTTAGATGCTCTCATAATCAGTACCCCTTTAGGATTCTATGCAAGCAAGTATGAAACAACAGAAACGGGGTATAAACCTATACGAAAATGTTCCACCAGTACATACCATTAGTTGCGTATGTCTGCTGAGCATCCATATTCTTCTTGTTGGCTGCAGGTCCAATCCTCATTTGCCTTGTAGATAACATCATTCCATTCATCTCAGTCATTGCACGTGTCTGCTCATTCAGATCTCCAAAGCGCACGAAACCATATCCTTTGGGGCGTCCAGTGACCCTGTCAGTAACAACTTTGGCCCCTCTAACTGAAAGGTAGCTAGCTCTGAACACCTCTTCCAACATGGAGTCAGTAACATCAGCAGCCAAATCACCAACAAATATTGTGTGATCAGAACCATTGTCTCCACGCTTATCCCCAGTGCTAGCTGAAGCCCAGTTTAGCTTAAAAGCCATGTCAACATTCGGCATCATCCGCCCATTGAAGTTCATCAGAGTATATTCTGCAGCAGCTCGGGAGTGAAACTCAATAAAGCCATAACCTTCAGACAGCCCACTCTGTTTGTTCCGTATAATTTTTACATTGGCAATCTGCAGTTACTTGATTGTATTAGTACGACTGAAAATTACATTTAACAAAAGGATTATTCTCCCCATCATACAACAAGAACAGTATATATCAACTAAAATTTACTAGAAGAAACTTATTATTTAATCCAGACACTGAACTTCAAAGTTGGCAAAACAAACAAGTGACCTAGCTACACAATACCAATCCTGATATAACATGAAAAGTAAATTCACCAATGTCCAATTAATGATATAAGAAACACATTGCAAATTGTACATTACCGAACCTAGAATTAGAAGTTCAAAACGATGAATAGTACGACCTAGTAACCTAACCAAATAAATATGCATGTTCTGGGCGTTAAAACCTAACATCTAGATTAAAATAGTATGCAGTGTAAGCGTCTTAGCCCCTCAAAGGAAACACTTGACCAAGCAACTGTTGTCCAACACCAGAACAGAAAACATAAATAAGAGCACCACAGCTACTACCGTCGCACGCATAACAAAGGGGAAGCTAGAAGTGTCACCTGCGACGCCACGGACGCGAAGGCTTGGTAGTTAAGGTAGTTCTCGTCCATCCAGTACTGGAGATCCCCGATCCAAAGAGACCTGATCTCGCCGCTTCCCGGCGCAGTGCTGTATTGCTGCGGCGGCGCGTACTGCTGTGGCGGAGGCGCGTACTGCTGGGGTGGTGGAGGAGCGTACTGCTGGGGTGGTGGCGGAGCGTACTGCTGCGGCGGGGGCGCGTACTGCTGCGGCGGCGGAGCGTACTGCTGCGGCGGAGGAGGATACTGCTGCTGCTGGCCCCACGGCTGCGGGGGCGGCCCCGGCTGGTAGTACTGCGGCGGCGGCTGCTGCTGGTAGTACGGTGCCGGCGGCGCCTGTTGCTGCTGCGGAGGCGGCGCCGGGGCCCCAGAACCCTGCGGCGGGAGCGGGCCCTGCTGCCCGTTCATCGGCGGCTGCATCTCTCGTACCCGGCAAGGCGGCGAAACCCTAGGGCGCGGAGGCGAGAGCGAGAGGAAGGGCTTTGGAATCTCGATGCGAGGAGATAGAGACGAGACGCGTCGAAGTTTTATATGGGCCGGGCCGGGCCGGGCCGCTGCAACAGAATCTGTTCCGGAAGCATCGTAACGGGCCCGGATGAGCTACGATTTCAAAACTTGCGAGGATTTCAGCCGTTAGATCTTTGATCCACGGGTAGAGATGCAGACGAGGGTGCAGGGTTAATTGGGTCGTGCTTAGTTTGAGCTCGAATTTGGAACCGGGCCTGATCTTTTTATGGAAAATCATACTCGATTATGGTATCCACAATGCTCATGCACACGCATGTCTTGTCCTATTCTTCTATGGCACGATGCACCTCAGTCCTTAGGCGCGCTCCATGACACAAGCTGAGCCTCGATGTGATGATGATGATGCCCCGACTGCACGAGTCACCTGATGGTGCAGCTGCTTGTAAAAACGCATGCGAAATGCAGTGTTCAGGCATGTAGAAAACTTCAGCACCGTGCAATTATTGAAACTAAACCAAAAAGAAGAAGAAGAATAATAATCTCATATGCTTTTAGTTTTTTCCTCCTCCGAAAGAAAAATTAGCTTCAAGTTTGGACTGTTCTATTTAAAACAAGGGAAAAGTCCAATTTTCGCCTTTAAATTATCGCAAATGTCTGATTTTTAACTTTTAACTACAAAATCAGACACCATAGGGCATCCAACTGTCAAAAACCGGACAAATTTGGCTCTTGAGTTGGTTTTGAAGGTTGTTTGCATTTTTTTAAAAAATTAAATAAATCTAATTAGATCTAAAAATCAAAACTAATTCACTTTAAATCAGAAAAATATGAAACTAATACCAAATTTTTTCTAAAAATATAACCTATCTATTATTGCTTCATTTGAATCTTAGTTATTCAAAATAATAGGCATAACTGCAAGCAACCAAATAATATGAACATAAAAAAATTAGATCTGAATAGCTCACAAGTCATGTGATAATAGATATGTTATATTTTTAGAAAACTTTTGATACACATTTCATAATTTTTTGACTTAAAATGAATTACTTATAAATTTTTAGTGTAAAATTGAATATTTTTAATTCTCACAAAATGGAAATCCACCTTCAAAACCACCCCGGGGCCAAATTTGCCCGGTTTTAACAGTTGGATGGCTTATGTTGTCTGATTTTATAGTTGAAGATTGAAAATTAGACTTTTACGATAGTTGGAGAGTGTAAACCGAACTTTTCTCTTAAAACAAAGCTTTCCTCTTTGGCAGACGTTCTCGACCACCAATCTCTGCCCGACATCGCTGCGCTGCTGACCTCAGAACCGTTCATGGCGGCGTGTGATAAGGTGATCGCCTTGTTTAGTGCCGGAGGAAGATGCCGCTGACGCCATCCGGCTTCGGCCGTTTTTGCGTGAGAATGGCCGCCCCGTGACCGTGAGCTTGGCGCCTTGGTGCCATTTGTCAACGATGCGTTCTACCCCGGCTGCATAATTTACTTTCTAATTGAGCCGATCGTTCTTCTTTTTCTTTTCTGTTCGTTTCCTTTTGGATTTTCAATTCAAATAGCATCTTTAGAAAAAAGACACGTTCATGTCGAGCGTTTCGCTCAGCCTTTGATCGTCAAAGCTCGAAATTTCCGACAGTCAGGCTGTTTCTGGTAGATACCCTCGACCGAATGAGACACGAGTAGCTTAGTTTGTAAACTTTCAGTTCAAACGCTTTTTTTTTTTCTAAACAAATTCTGCCGATCGTTTGATTCAGACTTTAACTTTCCATCGATTTTCTTTTCAGTACGGTCTGCATTTTCCTTGCGAAGCTGACGATGAGGTCATTTTTATCATTATTAGTAGCTGCCGTGGTCGAAAGACCAGTTGCTTGGATTCAAGATGATCCTCATTGTGTGTTCAGCTATTCTACGCCAAATGGTCAGCGAATCTGCTTTATCCTCTACCATAAACAACTGCTCACTCTCTTTTCATGTTGCACTCATGCACTGGACAGGCCACAAGCTCTCATCCATCGAACGGGTGCCACAGGAGAGAACATGAGGTGCTTAGCTTCAAAACGTTTGCTATGTGGTCAGCTGCTCAATGCCGAGAAAATGGGGGGAGTTATACCAGAAATCTACTTTCTCATCTACCATAAACAACAGATCACACTCTTTTGTTCTCAATAGGAAACGTGCTCCAATCCATTGGGTTGTAGGTATTTGTTAAGATAAGTGTGACCTTTAATTTTGCCGCTCCTATTGTAGATTTTTAGTATTGTTTAACCAACTTCCAGAAGATGGAAGGAAGAAACACAAAATGCATGAACATAGCACAATTTTTTTTTGAAATACATGACGCAGAAGTGGAATTTATACGCAAGTATCCGACTGAAGATTCAGAGTTGCAAGTAAGAAGAATAGGTAAGATGAGTTTTTTTTTTTGATCATGTCAATCCTGCTCCAGATCAGCAGGGATCAAGCAAACCATACTGCAAACTTGCAGAGTGCAGGAACAAAAAACAAATCGCAGATACAGAAACTGAGGACGGTTGGATACAGAGGTTGCTGAATTATTGGAAAACATCTAGTAAGAACATGATACAATGAGACAGAAACTAGCAAAATCAATATAAAAAGGAAAGAGTGAATAAAAGAAATCTCTGGCTTCTGTAGAACTGACAGAGCAGGATTCCAGAACACAGCAAGGCATGAAAATGCAAAACCTGAACAGGGGCATTGCTCGATTGCTACTACTAGTATTACACATCTCGTATGTATATGATTCCTTCCACCACCTAATTAAACTGATACAAATTGTGATCCAAACCTCTCAGCAAAGCTCAGATGTTATTAACCATTGCTTTGATCCACACTAGAAACACCAAAAAGAAAAACAAAAAACATGGCAATTTTCCTTCCTTCTCTCTCCCCAGGAAGCGAGGCATCAAGAAGGCGAGCCTGCAGGCTCCCCTGATCCCTGCTGGTCTCCGAGCGCGATGAGCCTCGTCAGGTTCCTGAGGTGCCTCTGCAGGGTCCGGCACGCCCGCACCCTGACGCTCCGGATGGCGAGCCTCATCTTCTTCAGCCGCACGCCAATCCTCGTCCTCACCCGCGCCAGCGCCAGCGCCGGCGGCCGGGACCGCGCCGCGGGGCTCTTCTCCTCCAGCACCTTGTGGATCAGGTACTGCGCCCTGAGGTGCCGCGCCTCCTCCGCGTCCACCTTCTCCACCTTCGCGTACGAGAACGGCGTCGACGCCCTCAGCAGCAGCATCTTCGCCACCGACGCCGCGTTGTGGCTAGGCAGCAACGGCGGCGATGGCGCGACGAGGAGGATGAGGAGGAGATCAGGGGAGGCTTCTTTGTGTGAGCTTCTTGCCGCTGGCCGTCTGTCCTGGGACGTGTGCGCCTGTTATATAGGCTGGTGCTCGGTAATTGGTACTGTGGTAGGGCTCCTGCAAGCTGGCTCTCGCCTATATTTTTTGGAATTATTGATGAGATCATGAGGGTATTAGTTGGACAGGCCGTGTCAACGTTCATAAACATTGTTTAGTTCTTGCATCTCCGAGTTTATTTATTTATTTTCTCTAGAACCATTTTGCATTTTCCCAAGCTCATGACAGACTGCCAAAAACGACGGACGCCATGGTCACATCATTCCTGTAACTGTGTTTTATTCTTCCCGCTTAATGAAATGCGCGCTGTTTGCTAAAAATATGATCACATCATTACTGTAGGAAACTTCCCTCATATCTCGGTATCTCTCTCTGTCTCTCTCGTCGAAGAGAATCAGAGAACTTCAGATTCATTGGTCTCAGAAAAATCTAGGCTGTAATGCGTTCTGAATGCGATTTCTCATGATGAACAAATTATGAGTTCTGAATGCGATTTCGGGTACTCGGAGAAATTTGCGCTCCCATCTGATCTCAAACAGTGAAACGTAGCTGTCAGTCCCATTCTCCCTTCAAACAGAAACAGGGTACTCCCATCCATGGATTCCAAATTTCTCATGGCATTTAAACATAAGTCCGGACCTGTGAGGTACCATGGTGCTAGTGTCTCCGCGAGGATTATGTGCTTCCGTTCCATGTGACCCTGAAGCCTAAAATGTAACAGCGACTTAAAAACGAAACAACTTGATAACGATCAGAACAGGCGAAACCCGGGGCAATTCCAGCCCAATTTAATCATAAAGTTCGCCCCTGGTTCTGGTTTGAGATACATATATCAGAATAGCCTTTCTCTAGCTTCATCACTGGATTGGCTGAACCACAAATTGAGTTGTCTTGTCCCTCTCCAAGCAAATAAGCACTTCCCAGAATACAGTACTTCTTTTATTAATTAATGAGGTTTGTTACGGTGCTTGAGAGGAACTAGTAGTTCCTCCACACCTAAATATTTTGAACCGTTGATCTTTAGAGATGGTATTTTAGTGCAAACAGGGATAGTTTTGCACTTTCCCTCCCCACCAGTTGGATCGGTCCCAATAAAAAAAAAGGCTGCTCCTTCCTATCCGCTGCCTCGAGGCCGCTCGTGCTTCTTCCCTGATGGCCAACCACCCATCCACGCCGATACTGCCGCATTGGAGTCCCCCGCCACCGCTCATCAGCCACCAGGCATCGGGCAGCTCGACGCCACTAGGGGCAGCACTGGGCATCGGCTCGCCATCAGGGCATCGGCGCAATGGGGGCTGCACCGGGCCTCTTCGCGCCAGGGATCGCTGCCGGCACCGAGAGGGATGGCGCAGCGTGCTATGGAGACAGATGTGCCAGAGTGAGCCGCAGTTGACAGTGAGATGGACGGGGCATGGTGGCGCCGGCAGCGAGGGAGTTGCTATGGCGAGAGCAAGATAGGCTGGTCATGGCGCCGCCAGCGATGTGGCGGCGGAAGGTGCCCTGTTCAGCGAGCCGATGGCTTGTTCGAATCAATTCGATGAACATATGGACCTGTACAAGAGACAAGGGATGAAAATACAAATATACCCATTTGACTTTATTTTGTATTGAGTTCCTGGCCCACGACTTCAGTTCTTTATAATAGGTACCTATTTCCTTGTAATAGGTTCCTTTCATTTCTAAACCATTAGATCTGAACTGATGAACGGTTATCTTTTTTTCCAAGCACCGTAAAATTCCACTTAATTAAAAGAACATTTTTTTTCAGCTTCTCATCAGAATCTCAACCAACCAGCGAGGTCCTTTCCGAACTGGTCTCCTCAGAGATTCCCCTTGCCGCTAATCAACACATGTCAAGGACTCAAGGCTGTGCTCCGATGCAAGTCAACGGATGATGAGGGCATAAACAATGGCGATCGTCAGAGGCAAGCCGCATCCGGTCCAGGCAGGCCTGCACTAGATCTCTCGCTTCGCGCTTGGAAACTATTGGCTCTGGTGCATCGCCCAAAGGCCAAAAAGGTCAGCTTCTGACCTCCACTATCACCTAAACATGTCTCCCCTGCCGGCACTCGTGACTTGTGAGGTCACTGAAAGAGCCAGACGAGGCATGATTCCTCTTACTAAATTCGAGCAGGTCAAAATTTTAAAAAAATCCCGGTTTCTTTCATGTCATCCTTATCAGCTGATTCTATGTTGTTTGTCATAAATGCTTTCACCTCCACCTCTTGTGCTAGTTTTTTAGGTGAGTTGGTTCGATGAATGCATAACGAGTTAATAACTTAATAGTAGGATGAAATATAGAATTTCTCACAGCTTCACTTCACAATCTTGTCATATTGTTGCAGACACGCAATTGCCAGCTCAATATTTTCATCTGAAACCCTGCCGTCTCAGGCCTGAATTTTTGTCATATCGGCTCACTGCAATATCCAGCCTTGCACAAAAGACTTTGTTTTCAGCAAGCACAGCACGGCCACGAGGTTCCATAAGATATGCACATAGTGGTGACCGCCTGATCAGGTCGTCGAAGAAAACTTCTCCTTAATGCTACGACATGCCATTTGTCCAGTTGAATTGAAACAGCTCTATTTTTCTGTTGACGAATTTGTGCTGAATTTATCATCTGAACTCATGGCTTCTTAATGTATCAAAGGATGAGGCAAGATAAGGCCTGGAATCCTTTTGTCTCTTCGGTAGTTGCCTCCTGCAGACTTCAGGATTTCTAAATCCAACCAGGTCTGCTGCCTGCAGGGGCAATGCTAGGGTTCATGGACTAAACAATTTCAGTAATCGAGAGGGCTTCATTCTACTAGCATTCAGTATGGCCATTTGCCATATTTCTGATAAATAATTGTGCCAATGGATTAGCGAAGCATCACAATTGGTGCCTCAAATTAGTATCATTGCTTCATTAGCCATTAGGTGAGGGGCAAAGGATTAGCTTGAGAGTTCTGAAATAGCATGCATGATCTCATATGAAATTGACCAAACCATGCATTAGTGCATTACCGATTCTTGTGGTCAATAATTGCAGTTAGCAGTGGAGATCAGATCAGAGCGAGACACAGCATGTTTGGCTCAGAGCCACACCTGTGCCCAGATATTCGTAGACTAAACAATTTACTATATGTTAATTTTAGGGGAAAGGAGACGATTTTAGTTACAGAAGGGAAATCGGTTCATTATAGTACTTATTCATTAAGGCAGCTTGTCATATTTCTTTGTAACGATTGTTGCAAGAAATAACAAAGCATTCTGGTCAGTGCCTCAAAAGGGTATCACGACCCATAAAGGTGAGAAGGAATAGTGTGCCAGTTCTGAAACAGTATGACCTCATATGAAACTGACTGAACTGCACATTAATGCATTACTGAATTTTCATTTGAGTGGTCTATCATTGCAGAATTGGATCAACTTGCAGCAGCATGTTGACTCTCCATCCACTCCTGACATCACCAATCACTCCTTGCTTGCAAGAAGAGGCTGCCTTGTGTCGTCCCACTTGTCTAATTTTTTCCTCGCTTCTTCGACCTACATTCAGAAAAAAAGAGCAGATAAGCTTTTTTGTTGTGCGGAACTCAGAGAGTACTAATTGAAAAAAAATGGCCACACAATCAAGCTGGCAATTGATGGAATAATTGCCCTAAAATAGCGCATCGGAGCATAACTTAGATGTGGCTCAGCAATCGGCATGTGAGGTAGATTTGAGAATCATCTGCCAGTGAAACGAGCGGCTACCGAGGAACATGATGATAGCCAGAGGTGGCTTTACCTCCCTGTTCCAAGTATCACCGATACGCGATACGCCGATACGGGTACGGCAATACGGCGATACGGCGATTTTCAAAAAACAAGGATACGCCGATACAGCAAGTATTTATTTTTCTAAAAACGTAAATTGCCAAATAATTCTAGAGAACGAAATAGATAATAAATATTATGTTTCCAAACGGCCAACATAGCGTAGCAAATGTTCAAGTTCAACTAGGAATAGCTAAACGATTTGTCGATTACGGGTTTCTTGCCAAGTTGAAAGGAACACCTGCAAATCCAAATAGAATAATCAAGTTAGCAACTAAAAATCAAGCTTTATAGAGTAGAACCACAAAAATGTCTGAAAGAGAAAAAAGAGGACTACCTCCAGTGTAGAACAATCTTGCAATAATGGCATCGGCCATTCGCCGAAGTTCAAGATGGAAACCATCAGCAATAGTTGACTGTTTTTTTCTTTTTGCTGACCTAGCTCCCTGAGGGGGTAATGGCGTAATGCAGATGATGAGTCTGCAAAAGGTATCTGAATTGGCATGGGAACACTCCTATTCTGTGAGCTTGCTTCAGCTGCTTTAGCTGCAGCATCTTCCTTCCGAAGTTCCTCAAGCAACTCATCATTCACAGCACTACAGATTGATGTGCCTTTGTTTGATTCCTTCAACAAATGTGCCCTCACTCTGAAATAACTTCCAGGAATAACGTGACCACAAAATAGACATTCAGATCTTGCATTTCCTCCTGTGGTGCTATTTTTCTGAATCACTTTAACATACTTCCCTAGAGGAGTTCTACGCAGCCTTTCATCAGCAGCAGTAGGATTAGGAGCAGCACGACTATCAGTATTAGCAGATTGCACAGTAGGGGACCGTGAGCTTCCACTAGCCATCTCTATTATCTAATCTATAAAGCAATAAACAACAAAAAGAAAGGAGTAAACAAATCGCATCTAAAGTTCTAGACCCTAGCAGCAAAATAAAATAAGAATGAAACTGAGAATGCACGTGGTCAGTCAGTACCTTCTCCTTGTCTCCTAGCAGCAGCTGGCGGCTTCAGATCCAGGTCACAACGCACATGCACCCGGCTGCACGTGTGCCTGGCGGCGGTCGCCTGAGAGAGTGAGAGGGGCGGAGGACCAAGTGCGCCTGGCGGCGGTCAGATGAGGACGGAAGAGAAAGAGACGTGCTGGTGTTTTATGCCGGGGAGAAATAGGGTTTGTTTGGGCCTGCATTGATGGGCTTTTTGTGCTCTTTCACATGAGGTATTATTAGTCTAAAAGTATCGGACGGAGTATCGGGAATTAAATTTTTTATTTTTAAATCATAATTTTCCGATACTTTTCGATACACGTATCGGGCCGTATCGCCGTATCGGACCGTATCAGATACGGGTACGGCAGCCATGTTGAAGTATCGGTGATTCCTAGGTTTCAATCAGTCCTGAACGTGATCCAGATCAGAATAAGTGTTTGCATGAGGGTGCCCCCAATCATGCCTCCCCACAATCCCTGCAACGCAAGATCCGTTTTCAGACTTGCAGATAGCTTAACAGGTCAACTGGAAATGGACGGCGAGTTTGCAATCTCCGATGAACTGAAGCCGTGTACCTTGACGCCAAAGTCAAACTTGAGTCCAAGGAGAGCACCGAGGGGTATGCCGATGAGATAGTAGCATCCAATGTTGATGTACGCTACCGTTGCTTGCCACCCACAGCCAACGGCCACACCTTGGTAAGTTCAGTCAAAACATTTTTAACTACCACCAGTTCACGATCGTTAAGAATTCAGAAATAAACTCCCAGGTAGATAGAATCCGGACTCACCTGACAGCACGGGCTGGATCCCGCAGAGCACAATGGTGCCGACGAGCAAGGTGCACAGGTCGGCGACGGCGCGCGAGACGGCCTCGCCGCCGGTGAAGACGTAGCTGAGCTTGTCCCTGAGCAGGAAAGTGACGAGGCCGGCCACGGCCGACACGAACGCCGACACGGCGGTGACCATCCACGCGGCGAACGCGGCGGACCGGGGGTTGCCGGCGCCCAGCTCGTTCCCGACTCGCACACTGCAGCGCAAACTCCTTCACATCAGAATTCATGATTTCCTTTTTAACAAAAAAGAAATTTCGGCGCGTTCTTTGTTGCAAATTAAATCGAGGTGTCCTGTACTGTAGAGACACATGCTCATTGGAGCAGTGAAGTCTGAACGCACGGGCTGGTCATCACACTGCCATCGCATCGATCGCGCTCGCATGTGGGTTTGGCGGCACCGGAGGAAACCGTACCGTACTGATGAAGGTCTTGGGAAGCTCGGGGACATCAGGCGTGTGTCTCTACCTCTACATTAGGATACGCAATGTCTCGTTCTCTATCAATTCACGCCGAACTTCGTTTCAGAAAAAAAATATTTCAGAAATATCAATGCATGCAGAACTGTATTCTGCCGGTTGTTTCATCAAGCACAAGCAGAGGAGCAGCTGGCAGCAGGTTGGACGCTAGTTGTTGTATATAGAGACATGCTGTCCATCTAAAAGCCAATACAATGAAGTAAACCAACCTGGCATCACCGCCGACGCGGCGGACAGCCAGGCGAACCCGGGCAGGTCGGCGAAGGCGGCCCACGTGAATCCGGCCCACGTGGCCCGGCACCTGGGGCTCCACGCGAAATTTTTTCTTTTTTATATTTTTTAAAAATAAAAATTTCAAAAATATATGTCTGTTTTGAAATATTTCAAAAATACCCCCGGTCGCCCCCTTATAGGGCGACAGGCCTTAAGTGTAATTTTTTTTTCCATATTCGCAATGAGGTCCCTGAAAAAAAAGGCCATGTCGCCCCCCCAACGGGCGACAGGGGCCTGTCGCCCAGCCCACGGGCGACCGCCGCTGGGCCCAGCCCACGGGCGCGGCAGGGGGGCCTGTCCCCCCCCTCCGCGGGCGACCGGGGTACCCCCTATAAAAGCTCCAGCCCTCCCCTTCCCTCCTCATTTGAGCCCGAAAATTCCACCAAAAATCCAGATAAAAAGAGAGGAGTGAGGAGAAGGAAAGCGGCGAAGCCCTGTCGGATTCAACACTTGTGATCTGCAGGTTAGTACATTTAGTTTATATATTTTTCCATTTAAGTACTACGTATTTAAATATGAGTAATTTAAGTAGGGGTAAGTAATTTAATTTAATTAGTGCTATATTAGAACCATTTAAGTAGGAGTTCAATGATACTTTAGTTTGTAGTTACGTAGTAGTAAATTAGTTTAGAAAATTAGTTCTACACATTTATTATTACAATTGCAGTACTATTAGAGACGTGTTTATAAATTAATTATGATTTAGAATAGAATTTGACATATGCAGTATAGAATTTGAGTGTCATCACGTAGTTATGAATACTTATACGTTGTAGTTGAATTTCATACTTAGTTTTTACGGATTATTGAATAAGGTAGTGAAGTAAAGAGTATAACTCGATAAGTATTATGTGATATACAGATATGTCGAGCAAGATGCAGTTTCAAGTATTTTATGGTGAATACAATGTTATGTATGGGCCAAATGGAGTAGATCTTTCTGCCTTTAAACGCACATCTAGCAGCATAGACAAACCTCTGGAAAGGAGTTTTGGTTCCATATGTAAGTGGCTGCAGCGTGGGTTCCATGTTGATCCGTTGACACATGTGATCACTGTCCAGTCTCTTGTTAATTGGGAGGTAGAAAGTGAATTATGGGAATTAATGATGATACACAGCACTGATGACTGGTAGAAGTACATGCAAGCAGCTCTAGAGCGTGGTTGGCCTCTGGCCATTCTTGTTCAAATTCAGGAGAAGCCACAAAATGAAATCCAACATTGTGCAGATCAAGAAACTCCGAGTATTCAAAGAGAGACCAATTATGTTGAGCAAGATGAGTCAGAAGAGACAGAGAACCAAAACATGGGACCACAGGGCCTTGCTGATGAGGGAGAGAGGATACATAGCATTGTGGATGAGATGGAGGCAGAAGACCAAACCGCAATAGAGATGGAAGAATATGAGGACTCATCTGATGACGAGCAGTACTCATTGCCAAAAGAGTGGAAAGAGCATGGTTTTGGCAGTCATGTCGCAGAAGATGTACGAAATCAGGAGTGGGAGTACAGAGGGAACGAGGTAGTGCAAGGTGCAACATATCCAAACATTGAAGCCGTAAAAGATGCTGTGAGACTATGGGCAATCTCATTGAAACGAGAATTCAGAGTCGTAAAGTCTGGCAGTAAAGAATATGAGGTGAAGTGTGTGAATGCTGGATGTCCATGGCGAGTACATGCATTCAAGGGAAAATGGAAGTCAAACTGGAAATGTTCCATTGTCACAGAGCACACTTGTTTGCTGTCAGAAGTTCTTCCCTCGCATCGCAATATATCATGCGACTTTGTTGCAAAGCAAATGTATGGGTTTATTATGGACAACCTAAATTATGAGCCAAAAATGATTGTTCGACACATTGAGCAGACTTACCATTACACCATCAGTTATTTGAAGGCATTGCGGGCTAAACAAAGGGTGTTCGAGATGCGGTTCGGCACATACGAGGCATCATATGATAACCTACCTCGTATGTTATCTCAGGTTGCTGCTAGAAATCCTGGAAGCTTTTATGACACATACCTTGTACCAGCCGTTGGTCGCCCCTTGGTCAGCCACGAGCCTTACCACGGGGGCATGTACGACGACGAGGAGGACGAGAGGCCCACTATGGGAACTATCTGGATCTGGCGTCAGGTATGTTCGCAACAAACCTAATTTTGTTATTCGTTGTTACATGATGTATTAGCGCACTTTTAATTTTACTTATTCGGAATGCAGAGGTCCTGGGCACATGCGCGGGTTAGACGCGCATATCCTGAGTTTGTTTCGGAGCTCGACATGCTGACGCCCGAGGACGTTATCTGGGAGCCTTACAGCCCAGAGTTGGCCTTAAACTCAAGCACACTTGCTACACTTGCAAAAGTTGGATTCTTCAAGTTTGGAACACAATCAAGATCTAGATCTTCATCTCTTTTGCTGAAAGCACTCTCTTCTCTTCTCAAGGGTGGCCTCAGATATTCAATGCGTTAAAGGCATCATAAATGAGCCAGAAGGTGGCCTTATATAGAGTGGAGAAGGCCACATAGCCGTTGCAAACCCACTGCAGAAAAATCGAGACCATCGGAAGAACCTATGGGTAGCCTTGAGGTAGCGTCGGTTCAACCGGTCTCTCTGCATCCAAATAGTAGCCATTGGAAGTTCTGACACTGTGCACAGGCCTATGTCATTGCACCGGTGCATACTCCGATGGGTCATCAGTTAAACCGGTGCTAAAGGATGTTTTGGCTGCACCAAAACATCGTCTCTGGGCAATAGTATATCCAATGCACCGATGCATTCCTTAGTCACGTCGGTTTATCCGGTGCTGAAGATGAGTTGAGCTCCACCCAAACAAGCTCTCTGGGCAATAGTACGCCAATTATACCGATGCATAAATTTGAACCATCGGTTCATCCGGTGACCAGGGTATCTTGACTTGATTCCAATTTGCATCCAAAAGAAATAGGCCGACAGGGGCATCGGTCCTTCCGCTAAGCTTCGGATGCACCGATGCTCAAGCATCGGTTAAACCGGTGCAGCTGTTTTTCTTCTTTTGCAGCTGAGTTGACTTGGATTTGATTTCTTTTTCGATCGTTTCTTCTTCCAAGTGTTGTATTGACTTCTTTGGGCTGTCTTGAGCTGTATTTGAGCGAGTGTGCGAGATTTCTAAGGCCAACTTAATTTTGGTCAAGCTACTAACTCAAGAACTCCTCTTAATAATACGGTTAAGAACTAAAAACTATAAATCCTAACTAAATCAGAAAAAGTCTACATCACCCCCTCACCTATCGGGGCTGGACTACATAACCCCCCAAACTATGAAACGGTCTATATCACCCCCTGAACTTTTCAAAACCGGTCAAATTGCCCCCTAAAGCAGTTTTGAAAAATCATAGTAAATAAAAAAATCATAAAATAGAAAATCCAATTGTGTTAGACTCCAAATGAGTAGATCTACACAGTGAACATATAATATGGTATGCTTAGTATATTTTTTTGCTATACCTTTAGATCTATATTTTTCTTCATAGCTGTAAAAAAATGTATTAAATCATACCATATTATATGTTCACAGTGTAGATTTACTCATTTGGAGTCCAACGCAATTGAATTTTTTATTTTATGATTTTTCTGTGATTTATTATGATTTTTCAAAACTGCTTTACGGGATAATTTGACTAGGTTTGAAAAGTTCAGGGGTGATATAGACCGTTTCATAGGTTGGGGGTTATGTATTTCACCCCTGATAGGTTGGGGGTGATATAGACTTTTTTCAACTAAATCAAATGTTCTTCATCTCCTTGTGACACTTGAGACTAGAAATGTCTTTAATCTTTAAAAACGAGTCCTTGGCGCGCATGATTGTTTCGAATTGAGGGGTCTCCTTTCATATTTCATATGTGACTAAACTAATCATTAATTTTTCCTTCAAAACACACGTTAGTCGCATACGATTGTCATTAATCATCGTAACCTACCATTAGCATCTATCGGCCTAGATGTGCTTCATCAAGCTCATGACGGAGTCAAAGGCGACGGATCACACGGTTTCTGGAGTGAGCTTTTTGTGACGTGATCACACATCTTGCCCCTTTAGTTGGTTTAGTTTGATTGGGAAGGAGACAAGTTCAAACCCATTTGGTTCAAAATTCCAAGTTGTACGAATGGTGAACTGGTGATGAGCTTCTTTCGACGTGATTTGCACTTTTCCAGTACCTAGAGGATATTGTACTCCATGTGATTTTGAAAGGATGCCGCACATCTTGCAATTTTTCTCTCCCTTCGGTTTCATGAGGAGGATAGTCTTCTAGTATCTGCTTGCCTTTAGCGCCTAATCTATTTTGGGTGTCTTCGGTTGAATATAACGCACCAAATGATGCATGCATGGATGATCCTAGATGGTGTGGTTCAGCCAATTTTCTTGGACCATATGGTTAACCATTCTTACTTAAATAGATAATTATTGATATGCTACCATGTGATGATCAGTTGATCACGTAAAACAAACTAAAGGAGGTGCATCCTTCTATGCAGGTGCTCGATCTGGACATGGTTTCTGGCGTTGTGACAAAAGGAGGATAAAGTGGGCCTTTTGTGGAAATTAACCAATGGACATGTTCTTAAGAAATATGAGGCATGTTTCGCTGATTGGAAAGGTAACTGGGTACCAGGTACTAGGTACCTTTCCTATTTTGATAAAGTATTAGGAGGTATCAGGTATCTTTCCTATTTTGGTAAGGTAAGGTACCGGGAGGTACTTTTTCTATTTTGGTATGGATTCCGCCTATTTTGATACTGATTGGTACTTCTTCTAGGTACCTCTTATGTCTCAGCGGTCCATTTCAGCCCGATGGACTATTCTCATTTGTTTTAAACATTGTAGAATTTCTTAAGAAATATATGTCACTAACATTGTAGAATTTCTCAAGAAATATGTCATTTTCACGAAGCACGATGCAAATGCTTACACGCACGATCCCTATGAATTCCTGCTCCAGACTGTAGTCGAATATGTTTTGATGTTCTAGATTTCATTATTTTTAAGCATGTATTGTTGATGGGAGGTATGGTATGGTAGAAGGAATCAAAATCATAGCACACATGTCAAGGCTGTGTTTCAATGGAAGTCAGCAGTGTGAGAGGATAACAGTTTGTAATTCTGAAGTTTAGCATGATCTCATAGGAGAACTGACCGAACTACTAAGAGCTTGTTTGGTTTCAGGAGCTAAACTTTAGTCCATGTCACATTAAAAAAAAATTTAGTATTTAGAAGTATTAAATAAAAGTTAATTACAATACTAACTACAGAATCCTGAGGCTAAACTGCGAGACAAATCTAATGAGGTATATTAATCTATGATTAACGAATAGTTACTGTACTATCACTGTAGCAAATTATGGATTAATTCGGCTCGTTAGATTCGTCTCGCGAATTAGCACTCAGCTGTCAAATACTCCAAAATATTAAGATTCCTTTTGATGTCACAAGGACTAAAAAGAGTCCCTTGAAACAAATAGCCCCTAATTAGAACATGTTCTCGAAGAAAAGGCTATACATCAGTTCATCTCTGGACAGCGTGGTCGATCATAGCAGTGGCAGAAGCCGATGTCGACTGAAAGATTTTGCATCAACTTGAGCATATGGGTTCTTCATCCACAGCTGACTTGTGACATCATCAGTTCATCACTCCTTGTTTGCGAGAAGGGGCTGCCTTGTGTCGTCCCACTTATCTAATCTTTTCCGCGCTTCCTCAACCTACATCCAGATGAGCAAAAAAGGGACCACTTTCGTTAATGCCAAGTTCAGAGAAGACCACTAGAGAGCCCAAATGATCGTAGAAACATGAACGGTTACAATAAATAGCTTTAAAATGCCGCACTACCACATAACCTAGATGCGACCCAGCATGTGCGATAGATTTGGGGATCATTTGTCAGGGAGACGATCGACACGGTTACCCAGGACGACTATGCTGATCATCACTCATCAGAGGTGCATGCCTTACCTCCTTGTTCCAGTCGGTTCTCAACGTGATCCAGATCAGAATAAGTGTTTGGATCAGGGTGCCCCCAATCATGCCTCCCCACAATCCCTGCAATGTAAATGTAATCCATATCAGATTATTAGAGTAAGCTCCGTTCTCACACTTGAAGATGGTCTACGGACAAGTACTCATAACCGTTGTTCAGTTTCTCCCTCCAACAACTGATGAGAAGTCAACTGAATATGGGTGGTGATTTTTACTATCTCCGATGGTAGAAAGCAGATTTAAAATGTAACATGTTCAGAATCAGCATTACCTTGATTCCATAGTCAAACTTGAATCCAAGAAGCACACCGAGGGGTATGCCGATGAAGTAGTAGCATCCAATGTTGATGTACGCTACCATTGCTTGCCACCCACAACCAACGGCCACACCTTCATGAGTCCAATGAAAAAGGTATCTTGTGTCAGTGGGAAGAGCAGAACATCACTGAAGGATTCCATACAATTTGTTAGCTCAAAGGTGAACAATCTGAAGTTGATTTTCCACTGAATCAGCACAAGTCAAGCTGAAGGCTGCTAAACGGATTCAATACTAGCTAGTAAACCTTCCATAAATCTGAACTCTGAAAATACTCCACTACACTTAACAATCACTCCGATTTAAGTAACTGAGAATTGAGGATTAAGATGCAGCACGCTTGCTGAAACCTTACCTGACAGCACGGGCTGGATCCCGCAGAGCACGATGGTCCCAACGAGCAAGGGGCACAGATCGGCTACGGCGCGCGAGACGACCTCGCCGGTGGTGAAGATGTAGCTGAGCTTGTCCCTCAGCAGGAAAGTGACGAGACCAGCTATTGCTGATACGAAGGCCGACAGAGCGGTGACCATCCATGCAGAGAACGCGGCAGACCTGGGGTTGCCCGCGCCGAGCTCATTCCCTACTCTCACACTGCAGTGCAGAACTTCTTCAGATAAGAGTTCAGACAAACAAATTCTTGATACGGATAAGACCACTTGAGATCCCAAAATCAGGTCAAGTGAATTTTATAAAACTTAAATTTGTTCATCTGATATTTGCTACTCCAATGAAGATTGTATAAGAAATTGCACTGCATTAGTGTTGGCTGAAAACATCATCATGTGCCTCAAACTGAATGCCTAGTCTGATGACGCAGTTAGGACATGTGAGTTTGGCAACATCGTAGGAAGCTGCGCTGAACCGCTGAAGAGTGAAGACATGTGTCCGTACTGTACGGTGAGGTACTGCAGAGTGTACTATTTCATTTTCGGTGTGGTTTCTGTCGGTTGACATGGAGCAAGAGACTCGCTAAGTGTATATTTTACCCATAATATGCTGCATTTTTTTCCTTTTCAGAAAATACGTCCCCAGTAGGTGAGAAATATAGTGAGACGCACAGAGATTATGTAGGATGAAGTAACCTGGCAGCTGCATTGAAGCCCACAGAGATCATGAACACCCATGACTGGATCGAAGTGCTGCAGACAAAATGAAGAGCGCGTAAGTCCGTGGAGATTGAATGTATTTGATTCAGAGATTCCAACTTTCAATTAAGCTCAGCAGGGTACTGAAAAATGAAGAGAGCCAGCGCAGGAAGAAGTGGGTACCCACCAGACAGTGAGCGCGTCAAGCGCGACCTGCGGGTCCGGCAGCACGCCGGCGAGGAGGATGAGCACCTGGAAGTACCAGACCTCGAGCGCCAGCATCACCGCCGACGCGATGGACAGGCCGGCGAACCCCGGCAGGTCGGCGAAGGCGGCCCATGTGAACCCGGCCCACGTGTCCCGGCACCGCGGGCTCCACAGGATGTACGCGAACTGGGCCAGGACGAGGACCCACCACGTGAGGCTGAGCGTGAGCGAGGCCCCGAGCAGGCCCAGGCCCAGCGCGTACACGGCGACCCAGCTGAGCGGCACGTGGAACGCGAAGCTGGCGGCCAGGATGTAGGCGCTGGGCGCCACGATGCTCTGCGCCTGCAGGAACTTCTGGATGGGGAAGTTGGCGGCGTACGCGAAGATCTGCGGGATGAGGCCGTAGGCGAACTCCGCGGCGGCGCCGGCGATCTCCGGCGACTGGCCGAGCAGCAGGAGCAGCGGCTCCGAGGAGGCGTACATGGCGGCGAGCGGCACGGCGGTGGCCATGAGCAGCACCGTCGAGCGCTGCAGGTACACGCCCAGCATCTCGTACTTCTCGGCGCCGTAGGCCTGCCCGCACAGCGTCTCCACCGCACTGCCCATCCCGAGCTGCACGCGCGCGTGCGTAGAGCTGTACAGCATACATCATGGGTGTACGTACAGGAATACGCAGAGTGCTTCGTTGCGTGCGTACCATGAGGCCGTAGGCGAAGACCTGGATGCCGTTGTTGCCGAGGGAGGCGGCGGCGAGCTGGACGTTGCCGAGCTGGCCGCAGACGATCTGCGTGGTGGACGACATGACGATGATGAGCATGTAGACCACCACGGCCGGCACGGCGAGGGGCGCCAGCAGCCGCAGCTCCAGCGCCGCCGCCGCCGCCATGCGCCGGAGCCAGCATGGCCCGGAGCCGCCCTCGCCGGCGCCGGAGAGCAGCGCCTCTAGCCGGCCGTCGACGGCGTGGTGGTCACCCGTCCGACCCATCGACTGGGTGGGTGACGGAGGGACCGAGGGAGCCCGTTTGATGGGTGTGCTGCCGCTAGCGGCCGCAAGTGCAAGCAAGATCTTTTGGTGCGTGCCCGTCTAGCTCGTGATAAGAAATGCTTTGGTATTTTCAAAAAGATAAGAAATCCTTTGGTGATGTGCCCTGTCGCGCTCGCGCTCGGTGACAGAGAACTTTTGCAAGCTTTGCATGTTAGGTCAGGAGTGAGCAAGGACAACCGCGGCAGGTGAAAAAGACGACGGCGTTCTGACGTTCTGGCACGACGCTACAGCAAAAGCTGGTTTCGGTTCCGAGTTTTCTTTTGGTCCCGGCGTCTTTCAAGGACATCACGAAGTGTGTCCATTTCTGAATTCAACAATTTTCGGCGTGTCCTCTGGCCTCTGCTAAAGCTTGCTCATTTAGCTGCACACGAGTACGTCGCGCGCGCCTTGGCGCGCCCTTATTTTCCCCCCCAAAAAGATAACCAAATTTAAGCAACATATACTTATATAATGGACTTGTAAATCATTAGCATTTTTTTTTGTTTTTCCTTGAAAATAGAAGATTAACTATGAAGGTACATATATGCATCTACCAGCAAGCATTTTTTTTTGTTTAGGTATGGAAGCTAGCATCTATTTGGTTTCTGTCCCTACGAATCTACCAGCAGAAACATATTGTTATGAAGCAGTTCTATCTACACATTTTATTGCTCATTAGCATATAGTTACAGAGTCACTGCACCTAAACATTTTATTGGTCATTGACAAATTGAGCCATAAATTTGTTGGAGCCTCTTGTTGCTTTCACAGAGCAAGTGGTGCATAAGATCACCTGCAGGAAATTTCAGATTTGCAGATGTAAGTTATCAGTTCAGCTGATATTTATGAAATAGGAACTAGAATAAGTTTGGTGGTTACCTGTAGACTGTGGTAGAGTTAATTTTGTTAATATTCTAGGCTGTGACATGATTTTGCTTTTGTTTTGTACTTTTGTGGCAACAAATAGTGGAAGCACATTGCTCCTTGATCTGAATGGTAAGAAGTATACTTTGCTCTGCAGAAATTTTCTATTAGCGGTTGAATCAAAAATTTTCTTGCCAACATTCCAAGCCTTGTAAACCATTTCAGCGCAATGTAAAGCATAGGGCATTAGCAATTGTAGTATAAAGGAGCTTTGGGCTCATAAAATAAAAGATCCTCACAGGCTTGGTACAGACAACCAAAGTATAATAGTCCATATTGTTGTTCGTGAAATCAGGGTGGGTAATAACGTCCTCTGTAAGAAAATATGTAGGAGATGGGCCATTTTCTTCCTTAATGTCATTTGTTGGGTAGGGCCTTTGCAGTTATTTTAATAATATAATGATAATATTATTAGCTTTATAAAGTCATATCTCTAGACATGAGAGGCGAAACAATTTCTGAAACATCATGGATAGTAAATAGCCAACCATTATTTGCAGCTCCTTAAATCTATAAGATAAATCAGGGAGAAGCGCTGAGATCAATGACAAAAATCTAAAGGGATCAAATGAGCGCCCAAGTTCTGTAGTCTGAAATATTACTGCACTGAGATTTATAACCAAATAAGCTCGTAATGGGTCCCAGTTTGTGCAAAACAGCCCAGGTAGCAGAAGCAGCCCAAGTATGAAAGCGGATCCAATTAGCAGATGCAGCCCAAGCATTTAGGAGTACAGATGTAGCTCAATATTATAACAAAATATAAGAATTACTGATAAGGAGTTCTATCACTTGCAATTATATTAAAGTTTAAACAGGATACCTGCTGTGAGTGGCTATCAGAATTTATAGTTAAAAAAGAGAAATCAATCATAAATTAGCTTGCCTTGTTAAAAATACCGCAAAAGAAGGTATTCTAGGTAGAAATTATTCTATGTAGTACAATTTTTGTATGTTCTCAATTACGATAAACGATGCTCTTGCTTGCTTCACGTCATAAATCACAACCAGTGTTGGCGATATGATAAGTCACGTTGCAACTTAAGCTGCACATACCAAGTAAGAATAAGAAATGACAATAGGAAAACAAAACTCATAGTTTTACAGAAAAATGTTGGCTGTTGTTTTCTACGTAGCATTGCTCTGATTACTGTCAGCATTCTTTTTAAGAAAAGGTTCCTCAATAGTTTAAAATTGTTCGAAGTTGACTGTTATACACCAAATTAAATAGCATATAACAAAATAATGATCTGTAACTGCTTCCAAAGTAATGAAAAGATGAGAGAGGGAAAATTATCTACATTACCATCTGCGATGAGAAGGATAAAGTGCACCAACTTCACCATATTCCATTTGGTTAGTTATATTCCATTAGTCCATATCAACGAATAATTTGATGTAAACCTGCACCAAAAGTCCAAAACAGAAAATAATCAGACTGCATTTGGAAACTACTGTTTTTTAAACTTTTGTAACTACTTTGGATAAGATCATAAGAAACTACCGTGTAAGTCTGAGCTGGGGCTTCTCTTTCGTATATGAAGTTTGCTTTAGCCAATTAGAGCCTGTGGTAGGAACAGCAATCGACAACATGTAGATGTATTTCTCAAAAGAAAATTATTCCTGCCAAGCAATTTTCACAAATTGGTCAACATTCAGAAGAATTAGTTGGAGCTAAACTGAAAGTATGGTTTCACCAACAGGGCCAATCAGATATTTAAATTTCAATAAGATTTCTAAAAAGTGGTCTTTATATTTCAGTTGGAACCTCATCAGTCAAGGTCCATACCATGTTCCCTGACTAGAAAAGGTCAATCATTTTGCCTAGAATAAAATTTGTATATAGAAAAATGATCCTACAAAGTAACTCCACTCAATCCCACTTGCATTGATAATGGAAGGTTAACCAGACTTTGATTGTGGTTATGAATCCTTTTAACTTAGGTTGAACATAAGATACAGGAAAAGGTTCCATTAAGACAGTGGAAACAGGTCATGCATATGTGAGTATATTACAGAATGGATATAAGGTGGACATAGCAAGATTATCTGATTATTTTTTGACAAACCAATACCATTATTTTTATTTGAAGTTTTAGCTTAATTCTTTATGAGCTTGGAAATATTCAACAACAGTGTATCAGTAATAAGAATCCAATGGAGCAGGTACGAAACCTGCTTGGTTAGATGCTTATGTTCTCTTTCATCATAATCAATTTATCTCCAACATCAAAGGATGTGTCCACTGTTTTTCTTAGCACATGGAAACCATAGTTCATACTGCAAATATATCAGCTGTGGACATGGTAACCACGGTCCAATCTTATTGGAGGTGCATACGTGAGGCAGCCTGTTTAATGTTCAGACTTTTGGCCATAAAATAAATATTTACATATTCAGATGTCACGAATATTTTGAGTACCAATCAGGTCTAAACTTGCAAAACCATCAGATCATCTCAAATAGCATTAAATTTGAACTTGCTTAACACGGGCAACACATGAATAGCAAGAACCTAATTTTCAGGAGGAAGTAAATATGCTGTGGTACTAAGATGGTACCTCCCTAGACATAATTTTTCGATAATAATAGCTGCTAATGCAAAGTCATTGGAAAGCAACCTCGTACCAGGAAAGGACAGAACTCAGAAGTAACGGTATTGAAGAGGCTTGGCCATGACATCTTATCAGATATGTGTAATTGCAATTAGGCAGACAATAATAGCTCTTGCAAATCTATTGGAGCATCCTGAAGCCACTTGATGTATGTAAAGGCACTTTAGAAATAAGAGCAGGAGAAAAAAACCGTTGAAAACTGTTGGTAGCTTGGCAAGTACATATCCATTATCAGCACTTGCTTAGATCTGCAAGGTAGATGAAGTCGAACGGAAACTAAAAGGGAGCAAATTGACAACTAAATCCGGCAGTTCAAATACCAAATCTTGAAAATTGACATCAATTATATAGCACAGTACACAGGTGAACTAATCTGTGAAGTTAGACAAAGGAAATATGGAAGAATTGTCCAGGGATTACCTATATAGTAGTGCAACCTTAAGATTCCTTCCGCAGAAGGCTAGCCATGCTGCACCATCGAATTGGAGTGGCAACAGAAGAGGAGTTAGCACCCAGCAAGAAGAAGAAAACTAAATATGCACAATCAACTCACCCTAGCCTGGAGAGAGGAGGAGCAAATAATCCGTAGATCAGTTTGACCTCCTAATTAAGGAGGATAGCGGTTAGCAATGAGCAGAGCCTGTGGAGGGCGGCGCCCGCTGCGGGCTTGTGGCGCAAAAGATGCGGATGACGCCCTTCTTGAGGTGAGGGCACCGTCGCAGTGGAAGGAGGGGGAGAAGGCAAGGTCGCCTGCAACAGAGATCCGGCAGATCGGCTTGAGCGGGTTGCCGGAGGAGAGGTGCAGGGAGGTGGAGCACGCGGCGCTAAGTGTCAACGAGGACGCGGTGGCGGCGGCCGCGGCCGGGGTGAAGGTGAGGCCAGTGACGAGGAAGTCGGCAACGGAGACGAGCTCGGATGAGCGGAAGGCAACGAAGACGAGCTCGGACTACCGCCGCCGCTGCCTGTCCTGGCTGGATCTGAGGAGAAACAAGAGAGACGTGTCGGCTATAGGTGCGGCCGCCTCATGGTGCACCGGGCCGGTGTTAAAGGCGATGACCATCGCGGCAACGAGGCTCTTGACCGTCGAGCTGCCAGGATCCGGCCGCCTGGCGCCGCCTGCCGTGCCCTTGTGGCCATCGCCTTTGCTTCGCCGGGTGGAGGTCGGGGCTGCCGGAGGTTTCGAGATTTTTTTTACAGCTCTTGGTGAACTAACGAGGACGTCAACCACCGTAGGATGCAGATTAAACGGCTGAAATCTTTTTTTTTTTCTATCGTGGATAGGCTGGTTGGCGGCCGAGCGGTGCGCAAATGATATATATATATATATATATATATATATATATATATATATATATATATATATATATAGAAAGAAATACAGATGCCTCGAGTTATGAGAAAACGCTAAATATTTTTTTAAGCTGAAAAAGTAGCGGGGAATCTTTGTTTTTTTTCTTTGAGGGAAAAAATCTTTGCTCTTGCTTGTGACCACTGTCTGTCTGTCAGTCTCGGACTCTCGGTGTGAGCTGCGAGCTCGTGCATGGACCAGCCTGTGATCCCAAGCGCATCCTCACTTGCACATGCATCAGATCCATCAGCTGTCTTTCCATTTTAAATTACTATAGATTGTTTGACTTTTTTGACATTAAATTTGACCACTTATTTTATTCAAAAATTTATTCAAATATAGTTGAATTTAAGTCATTTTTGAAAAATTTGTATTGATAAAGCAAGTCACCCAAAAGAAGAAATATTTTGTACTTTTTAAATAAGACAAGTGGTCAAACAATTTATAATTTGGAACGGAAGGAGTAAATGGGTAAAGACTTGCGCAATGATATGGCTTGGCTTCTCTGATTCTCTCCCTTGGTGTACTAGTTCATCACTACTGCATTGCCAGTGTAGGAGAATAGAATTTTGTATAATGGACGATTGATTGTATTGCATTGAGGTTTAGATCGGTATATTTGGCCATTGGGGTACATGACTTGGAGGGCAAGCCTCTCCTACGGCATGATAGAGTCCGGATACAATTCTAACCTATCTATTATAGAGATATCTCAAATATACTCTAATAACTAGCTAGTACGACACCACTTCCAAATTTGGTCAAAATACTGGAAGATGTTGAGATAAGATGATCACATTTGAAACCCTTTTGGTGGATTAACTTTAAAAAGTTCAGTTTGACAATAAAATATTCTCTTTTAAAATGTTGAGATAAGAGGAAGCGGTCGGCCAGGGTAGTTAGGGGATTTTTCTCCTTCGTGACTTTGTCACTGCTCAGTCGCTCACCACTCACCCGCGCGGAGCCGCGGATGGATGCTGAACCGTTCTCACATCTCGGGATTCGGGAAAGTTAAATACAAGAGCATAGTAACTGATTTTCCAATCATAAGTTAAAATTCGTACTACCTTTCTCCCCAATCCAGGTGTGGTTTTGCTGAATTTTAAGACCACGCTCATGGAAAAAAGAAAAGAAAGAGCAAGACACAATGTCAGCCACACGAATAGATAACTCTTTGGACAGCTCTATTGGGCCTTCTCCGTGAATAGATACCACCTCAAGTTTCGGCCCAGAACCCCCCCCCCCCATATGTATTAATGGAGAAGGCCCAATAGAGTTCTTCACATTGACAGCGTCAACTTGTAGTATACTCTCTCTCCGTCCTAAAATGTAGAACGTTTTGAATTTTCCTAGACAGAATTTGGAGGTAGAGAAAAGATATATGTAGCCCTCGCTATTACATTGTTCAATTGCTTAGTTTTCAGCTTCCCGTAATAAATTAAGGAGATTAGCCTGTTTTTTTTACTCCTTCAGCCCCCGCAATTGATTCACACTATTGTCACCGCCATGTATTTTTAGTTTTTTTCGAGAAAAGGAAAACTTGCTACGCGGTCACCCATGTAAGACAAACAGCTTCCACGAAGTGGTGATCCCTTCGCTTCGGATTGGGCTAAGCAAAAGCAGCACACCTCGTCATCACAATTTTTCCATGAAAAAAAAAGAACAAACGGACTGCAGCCAGCAGAGGCGGAGCCAGCAAAAAATTTTAGGTGGGGCAGGCCGGCAGTGGGCCGCCGGCGGGGCGCGGCAAACGGGCGGCGGCTCCGCCACTGACTGCAGGTAAACATGATATCATTGTATAACTACTCAAATCTTGGAGAGAAATGCTAAAGTTTGCAATGACCTTCGACCGAGTTATTAACTGGGTGAGGTGGTCTGAATTGACAGTGGTTATAAATAAATTTATAATCATCGATGAGCATTGAGCAGATCACCAGCTAGCAAACAAACTACTAGTGCCATACCGATACATCATCAGCCAGAGGAACTTGTCAATTTCTCTGCGTCACAATCATATCCGATCCTAGAATGTTTCTATGGAGTGCTGGCTACTGAATTTCAATTGAGCTGATCCCAACTGCGAAGTCCGGTCTCCAATCATGGGTCATGGGTGGAGTTTTGGACCAAAACAGGATATTAGGAATCCAATTCTCAAGTCAATGGTACACAATAAGTCAATAATGCTTTTTTTTATTTTTAACATTTTTTAATAATATTTTAATTTTAACCCGGCTGTCGTTTTATTTGCACGGCATAGCCCCGTTTGGTCGCGCCATTCGTACTGGCGCGACAATTAGCCTCGGTCGCGCCAGTACGGGTGGCGCGACAGGCGTGCCACTTTGGCAGGGGGTTGCGGCGAGCTATGCAGGCAGGTGACGTGGGCAGACGTGGGCACGCCTATCGCGCCACATGCAATGGCGCGACAAGATTGTCGCGCCGCCCCGCCTGGCGCGACAGGCGCTATGTCCTGAGCCCGCGCAGGCCCCCTCCTCCTCCACCCTTCCTTTCTTCCCCCTCCTGCACGAGCCGAGAGGCTTGCTCAAGCCACCGCCGGCCATTCGCCCCCCCCGATCCCTTTAAAATCCGGCCGGCGTTTTGTGGAGAGAAAAGTGGGGGAAATCGATCCCCATCCTTCCCCGAAGGTATTGCCCCTATTTTTTCTTCGTTTGACCATTTACATTAGTGGTTCAGGGTGATTAGGGTTTGGATATTGATTTGAGAAATGATGTGGTAGTTGATATTGTAGTCATGATTAAAGTTTTGGATGACACGTAGATGGTACTCTGCTCGCGATTTGGACGTGAGTTAGTACGTGCATGCACCGATTAATATCTATTCTAGGATTGAGTAGAGTTATTAGAATTGAGGACCTATTAATATGATTTTCATTCATGGATAATAGGCAACATGGAATTGTTTTTGTAGTTGCTTTCTTTGTAGATAGATGATTTCGCTTAGTTGTTGCACGGAGTATGTATAAAGAAAATGGAGAGTTGGAGAAAATGAATGTGGATGTCTAACATTTAGATACTTCTCCATCGTGGTACTATGTATTGTCTTTAGGTTGATGGTGGAACGCAAGCGTAAGGTTGAGATACAGTATCCTACAGTAAGATGCGAGGATGCCCCAGTTCCTCCAGCACTACATGTCCCAAATTGTGAATGTGGTATTCCGGCAGAGGTGAAGTAATCTAGGCGGCCGACCACAGCTGCTAGAGCGTACGACATGTGTTCTGTTAAGTCGGAAATGCACACTATGAGTGCCGGAAGAGATACATATTACTGGACAGAGCCGTGTATGTTCTTTCAATGGATTGATGGACCAGACAAATTTGACCCTAGGATCCGGCTTTTCCCATATGATAAGGATGAGACAAAGCCACTCAATGAGTTCAAGAGGTGGGTGCCTCCTCCACCTAATCCTCCTCCAATGACCAATGAAGAAAAGCAAGTGGCAGCGTGCATCTGCGTGGAGAACCCTCCCCTTTGCTACTGTGGACATCCTTCCAAGCTGCAGCATCCCACCCTTGAGCTTCCTAAAAAATTCACTCCATTTTTCCGTTGCAGGCTAACCACTCATGTAAGATTTTTTAGCAATTGTTTTTAATTGGTTTCGCATGACCTAATATTTAAACGAGTATCTTTGTATTGCATATCCTTTTTTCATGCAGGATGGATGGCCTTTATGTGACTTCCAGGAGTACATCTACGGCCCCAATATTAACTGGTACTACACTGAAGAGCAAATTAAAGAATTTGAGAGTGGTAAGGAGAAATGGCCGTGTGAGCGGGCTCCAAGACCTCGTTGCAAATGTGGCATTTTGGCTCGAAGGGGTGTCGTTCCAACGGAGTTGGGCTACGGTTGGTATTGTGGCAACTCTTTTGGTCTCTTTTGGGTAATTGACATTTTTCCCTTCTATGCTTGTTTAAATTTTTTGTTTGTCATCCAGTTGGGAAGAACCTGTGACTGGGAGACCTTTCCTGGAAGGAAGGATCTTATGATTAAGTTGGGTCGTAGTGCCGAACCGTATAAGACGAGAAAGACCCTTGAAACAAAGGACAAGATAAGGCGTGAGTACACAGTTCCTCTTCCTGACGAAATGATACTTTTTGGTCCAGTTGTCGTTGACTTAGTTGCCAAATATGGAAATTCGGGCAAGCTTGGTCTTGAGTGTCTAGAGGAACTCATCACTTTTTGGAGGAAGAACAGAAGCAGATACTCGGAAGAAAAGATATGTGCGGCTAAATGTCGTGCATGTGATTTTATGAAGGTTTTTCCTAAAGGAACATGGGAACACCACTTTCAGTGGAAAGAGGCTTCAAGAAGGGGTGTTGACGTTGATGCGGTAAGGTTGAAAGCAAAGGAAGCCAAAATTGCAAAAGAGGCACAATTGGAGGCAATGAAAGCACTCGTTGCTGACTTGGCCGGAGCGGAAGTACGCGTGAGACCTTCTCAGATTGAGGCAATGAAGACAGTGGTCCAAGACTTGTCCATCGACACACATGTAGTCAATAACCAAGGGAATAGTGCAGTGCAGGACAAATGGAAGAGTGCTTCTGACCATGACCACGTTCCTGATGATGGAGATGATGACGAGTGGTGGGCAATGAATGCAGCGGAAGTAGAGGTCATAGTATCCCAAATTGAGGTAAAAAAGGAGAAAGCTGTAATCCAAGATGATGGAGATGATGATGATGATGATGATGATGATGATGATGGTTGGGGAGAGCTTTTGATTGAAGGTGACTCTGATTAGGTAGTTTTATTTGTGGATGTATGGACTCTATGTATGGCTCGACTATGTGTGTGATGGACTATTTTTATTGCTGGACTATTTAGGTGCTTTATCTATTCATGTGGTTATCATATGTGTATGAGACTTTATATCTACTTTCGAACATTGTATGTTTATGAAATTTAGAATTTACTTAGTTTGTATCTTGTGCAATGTAATGATGGGTCATCTCCATTGTTTAACAACTATTTTAGGGTGCAACATGACATGTTAGATGGATCACTACATATCAAGTGACAGAACAAACACATGTTACATTCCCAACTAGAGATGCATAAGTTGATAGGGCCACATAAATCCATGTCCACTAACATTCTAGCATTATCATCTAGCATTATCATCTACCAGTTCTGATTCATTCTAGCATTATCATCTACCAGTTCATATTGGCTCATTCAAGAAGAGGGTGTCAAGGTAATTAGAGGATATTGCTGGCTCTATAGTAATTTGATCGGTCATGGTGCATTTTGGAGATTTTTATGATGATCTAGCTATGTCAGTTGGTTCGGGTAATTTACATGGCCTTTCATAAAAGCTCATAGGGCTCCGGTGTATAGAGAGGGCCACAACCACACGCGTGCATACCGCTCTACAGCCTCCTGAGGTGCTCCCTGAGGACAATGGTTGAAATTCTGCTTCAACCAAGCCGAGCTAACCCCTGAAGTCTTCCTATCCTTGACTCCCTCAGGTGGTTCTGGAGGTCGAATCCCAATGTGTGCCTCCACCATATCCCTCCAACCATCAGTTTGAATCATGCCGATCACTGCATTGCCCTCTAAAGGTAGCCCGAGAATCATCACCACATCTTGCAAAGTGATGCTGACCTCCCCGCAAGGTAAATGGAATGAATGGGTCTCTGGCCTCCATCGGTCCACAAAAGCAGTCAGAAGAGGGGCATCCATAACTAGGAGCCCCGCACAGACAACACTCGCAAGAGGAAGCATCCCGGCCCGGCGAAGGTACGGCACGTACCGCTCATCCCACCGAAGTGTGGAGTGGGTACGTGCGCGGAGGGGCTGCAACGCCTGATAGCATAGCAAACGAGTCGTTAGATGGCAGGAAAAAATTATATAAATTGAAGTACTTGGTAAAACAAATACTAACCTCCCCACGGTCAACTAGGACGTGTGCTCGGTGCTTGGAGTCGTAGAACGTCTCCAGTAGGGGGAACCTAGGGTGCGCCATCCTGCAGTGACAAATCAAAACTTGATCAGTTAGAACCAATAGAAAAATGAACTCTATTTTAAACAATAAATATATACGATCAATAAATATTATTGCAACAATGATTGTAGAGTAACAATAAACTCTAATTAAACTTGTCTTGCTAATTATTATTCATACTAAGCACAAACCTGTGTTCTATGCCTTCTTCTCTTACTCGGGTTAGGTTGGGCCGTTCTTTTTCTTTTTGATATCTTTTTCTTCTTATACTTGCACTGAGAACAAAATCTATGGCACTTGGAGCAACGGTTCTGGCTCCTGTCCTCATCGAAATCACTGGTGCCATAGTCCGCACTAGCCCGACCTTGCGACTCGTCCATGTCACCTTTGAGCCTTTTCTTCTGCCTCCTTCCTTTTTTAGATTTCAATAGCGACGCATCCGGCACATACTCTAATCCCTTGTACTCGGGCCATTGGGACGAATCGAGGTAAGGCTCAAAACTGGACTCCCATATGTTGATTGTGTTCGACCGAGCGTAGTACGGACTCAAATAAGTGGGGCTTTTGAAACAAAGTCCTCGAGCTTTACATGCCGTTATTAGGTGGGAGCATGGAAGGTGTAATAGCTGTGGTGTCATGCAAGTGCACTCGCCAGATCTGAGGTCCACTTTGTAATGGCGTCCTCCATGACTCTCTCCTCCTATATTTGTACCACCTGCACCTCTAACACCATAAATCATTTTTTCAGGGCCGTAAGGTGCTGCAAGTTGGTTCACCGATCTATCCTCAGCATCCTTCAGGTGTTCCTCCGCTATTAGTCCATATTGTTCAACCTTATCCAACAAACTCCGGCCTTTACCCCATCTATCGACGAAGTACTCATTCAACTTCTCGAAGGAGTACTCTACAATGCCTGCAACAGGTCTTGACCGAATACCCCTAAATATATTGTTTAATGACTCAGCGTTGTTCGTGGTCATGATACCGTATCGCTTCCCACCTTCATCATAAGCAAGAGCCCATTTGTAAGGATCGATGGACCAAGAGGGGGGGGGGTGAATTGGGCCTTTTTCAATTTCTAAAACAAGGTAAAGCAACCTTAACCTATGCAATACTAGTAGGGCACCAATTCACCAACCGGATAACTAAGCTACCTACACAAGCTAAGAGAGATAAAAACAAAGTAAAGCCTAGCAAGGTAGAGCTAAGTAATGATCTCTAAGTCAAGCACATGAGTAAATTGCATGAAAGAAAATGCTTGAATAAAGAGAGTGGACAAGAGATGACCGGATTTTTTTCGTGGTGTCGATGTGTTGGCACACACCCCTAGTCCACGTTGTGACACTCACTAAGAGTCTTGTCACCTCCCATGTCACCGAGACTTGGGCGCTCACTAAGAGTCTCCGTTCACCATCCCAGCGTGGTGGAGCTCAAGCCACGTACAATCTTCTTCTCCGGGCTCCCACAATCCTTGGCAAGCTCCGCGAGAAACACCCCGATCACCAAGATCGCCTAGGTGATGCCAATCACCAAGAGTAACAAGCTAAGGCCTTCACTTGAGCAAGAACCGATCACCGAGAACGGATGCACACTAGCTTCTCTCTACTCAAGTCCTTAATCTTGCTTCTTGATTGATTGAAAACACAAGTATGTGAATGATGAAGCTCAATGTGGCTCTTGACTATAGTATGAGTGTATGGATGTTGCCTGGTGTCAAGAGTGGGCGAAATGACCCATTGGAGGGGTATATATAGGTAGCTCACACAAATAGAGCCGTTGGAGAAAAGCTGCCAGAAAACTGCGTAGCGCCGGTTAATCCGACGTCCCTCCAATAGTCATCGTCGGTTTAACCGGTGAATGTAAACTACCACTTCTGAAAACTAGCCGTTACCACTTGGGCAGATTAACCGATGTATCATCGGTTTAACCGGAGAGTGTAGTTGTCCACTGATCAACTGAAAAAAAACCAAGTCTCTGGACAACTGCACCGACGTTAACTCAAACCTATCGTCGGTTTAACCGGTGAGTACAACTTTTGAATTCCTCTGAAAACCATCTCACTGGTCAATTGCACCGACGTCTTGATTTAAACAGCGTCGGTTTAACCGGTGTATAGAACTTGAAATACCCTGGAAAAACCAACTCTGGACTAATGCACCGACGTTAATTTCAAACACGTCAGTTTAACCGGTGTATTGAATTTGTCCAGACTCTGCTGACTTCGTTTAACCGACGTATAGAGAATTGAGAGCGTCGGTTAAACCGGTGTATAGACTTTTTCTGATTTTGTCTTTTCTGATTTGAGTCTTGAATGAAATCCAAATATTCTTGAGATATAGTTTGAGAACCACTTATTTGAACTTCTAGAAACCTGAGTGACCATAGTGTGCATCCATTTTCAAATGATCATGTCCATGCTCAAGTTACTTAGCCTTAACCCCTCTTAATAGTGCGATCACTACAAAACTGTAAAACCTATACTAACCTAAGTGTCCTTCTCAACCTTATGACACTTAGGACTAGAAAGATCCTTAGTCTTGACATAAAATTGAGTTGAATACCGAGATCGCCTTTTTGAATAATGAAATGAGGGGCCTCTTTTGACATATGACCAAATGAGCGATAATGATCTATTAAGCTGCACAAACTCATTAGTCACAATAATGGTTGTCATTAATCACCAAAACATACCTTGAGGGCCTAGATGCTTACAATCTCCCCCTTTTTGGTGATTGATGACAACACAACCATAAATAACGAGAGAGCGAGAAAGATAAAGCAAGATAAACACAAGCGAACTCGAAAAGAAGGACCAAAGAGCTCAACGGCTCAAACGAAATCCATAGATATGTCTTAAAGAACGGCATGCTCAAGCGACAAATGTACATATCCATGAATTAACACCAAATGTGATACAAAGAATCAAAGTCATGATAACTACGAGCTCTCTCTAGCTCTACCCTCCCCCTAACTCTGACTCCCCCTGACTCTCGCCAACTCTGACTCCCCCTGACTCTCTCTCCCCCTTTGGCGTCAAAGCACCAAAAAGGCGAGCTACTGTTCTGGCTGTCGTGGTACTGCAAGGAAGCGGTCCGGGTCATCATCGTCGTCGTCGTCGGACGGTGTACCCTCGGTGACAGACGGGAGCTGCTGGTCAGAACTGCCTGCTGGATCTGAAGTGACTGGGGGTGTAGCTGTGGTAGAGGCTCGCGTGCTGGCACTGCCTAGAAGAGGGTCCGTAGAAGTAGTAACCGGCTCAGCAAAAGATGTGTCAACATCTGAAGTAGTGAGTGCTGAAGCTGCCGGCTGTGACGGCTGCTGAAGCAAGGAACCCTCTCCTCCTCCCCCTGAAGGTAGTGTCTGTGGTACGACGGGGAGGGCGACTGACTGGACTGCTGAAGGAGACTCCTGGAAGAGTGAAGTCGCTGGCAGTGGAGAGAACAGTGGACGACCGGCAGACCCAAGTAATGCGGACATTGAGAACGTGGTCTCCGGTGTCGCTGAGGTAGCTGGAGCTGCAGTAGGGGCTGGAGCTGGTGTAACGGCAAGCTGAGGTGCTCCAACACCCTGAAGGCCTGGCTGTCCTGGCTGCTGCGGGGCGAGCCCGGTGTGAGAGTAAAGCTGTGAGATCATTCCGAACATCGCCATCATCCCCTGCTGCATCTGCTGAAACTGAGTGTCTGTTGTAAGGATCGATGGACCAAGAGGGGGGGTGAATTGGGCCTTTTTCAAATTCTAAAACAAAGTAAAGCAACCTTATCCTATGCAATGCTAGTAGGGCACCAATTCACCAACCGGATAACTAAGCTACTAACACAAGCTAAGAGAGCTAAAACAAAGTAAAGCCTAGCAAGGTAGAGCTAAGTTATGATCTCTAAGTCAAGCACATGAGTAAATTGCATGAAAGAAAATGCTTGAATAAAAGGAATGGACAAGAGACAACCGGATTTTTTCCCGTGGTATCGATGTGTTGGCACACACCCCTAATCCACGTTGTGACACTCACAAAGAGTATTGTCACCTCCCAAGTCACCGAGACGAGGGCGCTCACTAAGAGTCTCCGTTCACCATCCCGGCGTGGTGGAGATCAAGCCACGTACAATCTTCTTCTCCGGGCTCCCACAATCCTTGGCAAGCTCCGCGAGAAACACCTCGATCACCAAGATCGCCTAGGTGATGCCAATCACCAAGAGTAACAATCTAAGGCCTTCACTTGAGCAAGAACCGATCACCAAGAACGGATGCACACTAGCTTCTCTCTACTCAAGTCCTTAATCTTGCTTCTTGATTGATTGAATGCACAAGTATGTGAATGATGAAGCTCAAGGTGGCTCTTGACTATGGTATGAGTGTTTGGATGTTGCCTGGTGTCAAGAGTGGGCGAAATGACCCATTGGAGGGGTATATATAGGCAGCTCACACAAATAGAGCCGTTGGAGAAAAGCTGCCAGAAAACTGCGTAGCGCCGGTTAATCCGACGTACCCCCCATTGTCATCGTCGGTTTAACCGGTGAATGTAAACTGCCTCTTCTGAAAACTAGCCGTTACAACTTGGGCAGATTAACCGACGTAGCATCGGTTTAACCGGTGAGTGTAGTTGTCCACTGAACCACTGAAAAATCAAGTCTCTGGACAACTGCACCGACGTTAACTCAAACCTATCGTCGGTTTAACCGGTGAGTACAACTTTTAAATTCCTCTGAAAAACCATCTCACTGGTCAATTGCACCGACGTCTTGATTCAAACAGCGTCGGTTAATCCGGTGAATAGAACTTGGATTTCCCTGGAAAAACCAACTCTGGACCAATGCACCGACGTTAAATTCAAACACGTCGGTTTAACCGGTGTATTGAATTTGTCCAGACTCTGCTGACTTCGTTTAACCGACGTATAGAAAATTGAGAGCGTCGGTTAAACCGGTGTATAGACTTTTTCTGATTTTGTCTTTTCTGATTTGAGTCTTGAATGAAATCCAAATATTCTTGAGATATAGTTTGAGAACCACTTATTTGAACTTCTAGAAACCTGAGTGACCATAGTGTGCATCCATTTTCAAATGACCATGTCCATGCTCAAGTTACTTAGCCTTAACCCCTCTTAATAGTGCGATCACTACAAAACTATAAAACCTATACTAACCTAAGTGTCCTTCTTAACCTTATGACACTTAGGACTAGAAAGATCCTTAGTCTTGACATAAAATTGAGTTGAATACCGAGATCGCCTTTTTGAATAATGAAATTGAGGGGCCTCTTTTGACATATGACCAAATGAGCGATAATGATCTATTAAGCTGCACAAACTCATTAGTCACAATAATGGTTGTCATTAATCACCGAAACATACCTTGAGGGCCTAGATGCTTACAATCTCCCCCTTTTTGGTGATTGATGACAACATAACCATAAATAACGAGAGAGCGAGAAAGATAAAGCAAGATAAACACAAGCAAACTCGAAAAGAAGGACCAAAGAGCTCAACGGCTCAAACGAAATTCATAGATATGTCTCAAAGCACGGCATACTCAAGCGACAAATGTACATATCCATGAACTAACACCAAATGTGATACAAAGAATCAAAGTCCTGATAACTACGAGCTCTCTCTAGCTCTACCCTCCCCCTAACTCTGGTGCTCCCCCTAACACCTCTCCCCCTTTGGCATCAAAGCACCAAAAGGCGAGCTACGGGTCGTGCTGTCGTGGCACGACGACGAAGCGGTCCGGGTCGTCGTCGTCGGACGGAGAACTCTCACCCTCGGTGACAGACGGAAGCTGCTGGTCTGGGTCTGAGCTCACTGGGGGGGTGACTGTCGTGGAGGCTCTCGTGCTGGCACTGCCTGGTAGAGGATCCGTAGAAGTCGTAACCGGGCCAGCGGAAGAAGTATCAATATCCGAAGAAGTGACCGCTGAAGCTGCCGGCTGCGTCGACTGTGGAAGCAGGGACTCCTCTACTGCTCCTCCCCCTGAAGGTGCTGCCTGAAGTGAGGAAGGGAGGGCGACCGACTGAACCGCTGATGGTGAGTCCTGAAAGAGTGTGGTCGCTGGCAGTGGAGAGAACAGTGGACGACCAGCAGACCCAAGTAATGCGGACATCGAGAACGTGGTCTCCGGTGTCGCTGAGGTAGCTGGAGCTGCAGTAGGGGCTGGAGCTGGTGTAACGGCAAGCTGAGGTGCTCCAACACCCTGAAGGCCTGGCTGTCCTGGCTGCTGCGGGGCGAGTCCGGTGTGAGAGTAAAGCTGTGAGATCATCCCGAACATCGCCATCATCCCCTGCTGCATCTGCTGAAACTGAGCGTCTGTCCTCTGTGAAACTCTGTCAATGAGGCCGACAAAATGCTCCTCGGTCGCAGCCCGCTCTCGGGCGGCCTCTCTCTGTATAGCAGCAATCTGGGCCTCATGGGCTCTCCTGGCCTCCTCCTGAGCAAGTCTGTCCTCCCTCTGCTGGGTCACGAGCTGCTGTAGTAGTGAAGTGAGCTCGGACGGCTGAGTCACCTGAGACTCAGAGACTGTAGCAGCTGCTGAAGTCGGAGGTGCTGGCTCTCCTGAACCTCCTGCCTCGTGATCGTGACTGGCTGGGGTAGCTGAAGGAAAGTACTCAACGTCGTCGGAGGAGTCTGACTCAAGCTCAGACCAGTGAATCTCATCATCTCCCCCGGGAAGCTGTGCCTCTGCTGCTAGGAGTGCCTCATCCTCCTCTGCCACTCGTGCCTGAACCTCCGGTGACAGTCGAGCCATCGCTGCTCTATCTGCGTGTCTGCCCCTCCTCCTGTCCTGTGGAGCTGTGGGTCGGTAGACGGAACCTGGGAGCCTCGTCGTGACGGTAAGGGGCACTGGTGGGTGACTCTGCTGGCACTATCATAGAGCATATGTAACTGATCCAGTGCGCATAGGGAAACTGTCGCACCACACCCATCCCATCAGTGATCACATCCTCGATCTCAGCCAAAATAAAGTCAACTATATCAAATGGCTCGTGAGTGAGGATGTGTAGGAGCAAGAGCTGCTGCAAACCTGTGAACCCCTCTGGGTAGCCACTCCTCGGTAACAGAGTTCTTCGGAGTGCCATGTGAACAGCGTAAGCCTCTGGGGTCAGCAAGCTCGGCACTCTGGCGTAAGAGGCTGGGAACGGCTGGCGGAAGCACTGAGTGATCGCCTCGTGAGAAGGAGCAATCCCGCCAACCATCGCCCTGCGGGGTGGATCTGAGTCCCTGTAAACCCTCTCGTGCAGCGAGATGTCGACCAGGTCAACTCCAAGAATACCAGCAATGGTCGCCCTCGACAAACCAAAGTCCTGCCCTCCAAACATGAAGTGCACGGCTCTGCGCTCGGGGGCTATCCAAGCTGTAGCGTAGAACACTCTGACCCAGTCCTCGATATAACGGTTCTGCTCCATCTCTAGCAGTCTGGGCAGACCTCTGAAGTGAGCAAAGTGTGCTCTCACATCTGCTCCCCCTGCGGCTGTCCTCAGTGAGACCCAGTCAAGAACCCTGTGCTGAAAGATCCGGTGGCCCCTCCACTGGAAAGTCTCGTAGAAGCTGGCCTGTAGCAAAGTCCAGAACCTCCTGTCGACTCTGCTGTCTCGGGTCACTGGGAACCAGACCTCCTCGTCAACACTCCACCTGAGCCTCTTGACCTTGGCCGCATTGGCTCGGGTCAAGTTCTAGAGCATCACACCTGGCTCCAGACGCACAACAGTGTCCATACGGAACACTGCGCGCTCGGCCTCTAGGGCCTCGGCTCTGCGAGCTGCTGCTGCTGCTGCTGCTGACCTGCGGGGCTCCTGTGGCTGGTGTCCTCCCCGAGTCCTCGGTCCAGTGCGACGCTCTGTCGCTGCCGGGGAACCTCTCTCAGACGACTGCTGTGGAGAAACCTGCCCCTCTGACTGTGCTGCCTCTGAGTCAGAATCTGCAGCTGTATCTGACTGATCTGACTCTGCTGCTGCTGCTGCTGCTCTGGTGGCCCTAGCACCTCTCACTCTACCCATGCCCCTGCCTCTGCCTCTGCCTCTGCCTCTGGGGTCCTCCCTGATCTGGAACGGACGAGCGCGGCCTGATGCCTGCTCCTCGGCGGCCTTGGCCACCATCTCGGCCCTCTCGGCCTCCTTCTCTGCACGAGTTCGCTTGCGAGCGGGCTTCTCGACCACAACTTCCTTCCCCTTTCTCTTCTCGCGACCCATCTCGACTCACGGTGGCTAAAGTGTGACGCGGGAGTGTGGAAACACGAATGCGACACGAAAGCAGTGCAAGAATGCGGCTTCGGCAAAGCGTCGAACACTTGGTGTGCACGCTGCGGATGGCAAAGGTGGATGGCGTGCTGGCGCGTGGAATTGAGTGGTGCAGTGTGGGATGGCAGGAGCTTGCTGTCGTGGAGCTGTGGTGGCGAGGATCTGCGGTGGCGGCGCGATTTCGCGGCAGTGGGCGACGGCGGCCACGAGCAGCGCGCGCGGGCGGCGCAGAGTGCGTGCGGGCAGCGCTGGGCGGCGCAGAGCGGCGGCGCGGGTGCGCGGGGATGGTGCACGTCGGCGGCGCACGGCAATGGCGGCGTGGAGCGGCGTGGAGTAGCGTGGAGCGGCAGCGGCGATGGAGGATGGCGGCGAGGAGTCGGGAAACTGAAGAGGAAGAAAGGCCGGCGGCGCGGGGTCAAGAGATATATGACAAGTGGGCCCTGCAAAATTCTTTAACGCCGGTCGATCCGACGAGTAGGGTTTGAACGCCGGTTGATTTCGTCGGTGTAGTTAACCCGAGGCTCCATTAAATATGCATCTGAACGCCGGTTGAACCGATGCTGAGAAATTGAACTCGCCGGTTGAACGCTTCCATCGCCGGTTGATTGCAGGGTTGGAACTGAGTTTACATTCACCGGTTGATCCGATGATCTGAAATTTGTGTACGCCGGTTGAACGCCTGAAACTTGACTGAGCTAAGACAAAACTTAGTAACGCCGGTTAAACCGATGATGATGCTCCATTGAACGTCGGTTTAACCGGTGAACCCGAAGACCCTCTCTCAGCTCACTCTTCTATGCTAAGTCCAATAAACTTATAAGATTCAAATAAACTCAAGTTAATGGACTTGCATAGGCGACTTTACCCCTCAAAATAAATAGGATAGCACACTTGCTTAAATAAATTTCTTTTCAAACACAAGGAAAAGCCGCAAGAGAGACAAAGCGCCAAATAAAATATATGAGCCATGTCATAGGAATATTGAAGATAGAAAGGTTCAAACTCATCATGACATTGCTCACTAGGCAATAACGCACCTAATACTTTGCTCTTTTCACTTTTCATGAATTAAGATCTTGTATATGAAACAAGTCTCATTTTCATCAAGTGATCTCCTTTGTGACCCTTACGCATGCAATGATAATGTAAGCTACAACCACATGCGAAAGTATAGTAAACATGAAGTGCACATCTATATGACAAGAAATGCATAACAAGAAATTAAGATCTACTTGTCAAGTTTGAACCCACGGGAAGCTTCTTCATGATGAGCCTTTCTACAAGCCTAGAGGAAAACAAGTGGACCACCACCTCTAGCTAAACCCTTGCTCATCACTATCTTACCATGGTTAGACAAGTGTCCTATATGTATGCGTTTTTCTATATGACATGGCAACTTACATGACGTTTGCCGCATCTAACACATTAAGCTCATTCCTTAGCCTAACAAAGGTACTCTCGTCTAAAGGTTTTGTGAATATATCCGCCAATTGCTCCTCGGATCTCACACCTTGAAGGGAAATGTCCCCCTTGGCTTCGTGATCACGCAAGAAGTGATGGCGAATATCAATGTGCTTTGTGCGAGAGTGTTGAACCGGATTCTTGGCAATTTTTACGGCACTTTCATTGTCACAAAGGAGTGGGATCCTATCTAGTTTCACACCAAAGTCCAAAAGGGTTTGCTTCATATATAGGATTTGGGCACAACATGCACCGGCCGCTATATATTCCGCTTCCACGGTGGACAAAGCCACGGAATTTTGCTTCTTACTTGACCAAGAAACTAGAGAACGCCCAAGCAAGTGGCAACCCCCGGAGGTACTCTTGCGATCCACACGGCTTCCGGCAAAATCCGAATCCGAGTATCCCAAGAGATCTAAACTAGCGCCTTTGGGGTACCACAAGCCTATGCTAGGAGTGTGCTTGAGATACCGAAGGATCCTATTCACAGCCGAAAGGTGTGACTCTTTTGGGTTAGCTTGAAAGCGGGCACACAAGCACACACTAAACATTATATCGGGCCTAGATGCGGTAAGGTAAAGCAAAGACCCTATCATAGAACGATAGAGGGATTGATCAACCGGTTTACCGTCCACATCCAAGTCGAGATGCCCATTGGTTGCCATGGGTGTCTTGATTGGCTTGCACTCATCCATCTTGAACTTCTTCAAGATATCTTTAGTATACTTTTCTTGATGGATGAATGTCCCTTCCTTCATTTGTTTGACTTGAAAACCAAGGAAGAAGGTCAATTCGCCAATCATGGACATCTCGAATTCCCTAGACATCATGGTAGCAAACTCATGGCTTAGTAAATCATTAGTTGAGCCAAAGATAATATCGTCAACATAAATTTGACAAATGAAAAGATCCCCGTTGACGTCTTTTGTGAACAACGTGGTGTCCACCCTCCCGATCTTGAAGCCTTGCATGATTAGGAAGTCACGAAGCCTCTCATACCAAGCCCTTGGAGCTTGTTTGAGCCCATAGAGTGCCTTGTGCAACCTATAAACATGGTTAGGATTCCTCGGATCTTCAAACCCGGGAGGTTGCTCAACATAAACAAGTTCGTTAATAACGCCATTTAAGAATGCACTTTTCACATCCATTTGATACAACTTAATGTTATGATGTGAAGAGTAAGCAAGAAGGATACGGATAGCTTCAAGTCTTGCGACCGGAGCAAAAGTTTCACCAAAATCTAAACCTTCGACTTGAGAAAACCCTTTTGCCACAAGTCTTGCTTTGTTGCGTATCACCACCCCATGTTCATCTTGCTTGTTTCGAAAGACCCACTTGGTGCCGATGATGTTCTTGTCTTTCGGAGGAGCTTCGAGGACCCAAACTTCATTGCGGGTGAAGTTGTTCAACTCATCTTGCATGGCCATCACCCAATCCGAGTCCTCAAGCGCTTCCTCTATGCTAGTGGGTTCAATACAAGAAACAAACGAGTGATATTCGCAAAATGAAGCATGTTTAGAGCGAGTTCTTACCCCCTTTGATGGACTACCAATGATTTGACCAATTGGATGATCCTTGGAGATGCGACCATGCTTCACTAGCGGTACTTGCGTTGATGCTTGTTGGGGTGGATCATGAGTGACTTGTGCTTGTGGTGGAACACTTTGCTCTTCTTGTTCTTGAACTTGGGGTGTTGCCGTTGGCACATCTTCTTGAGGTTGTGTATCATCTTTTTTTTGATCTTCATCCACTTGGGGCGCCGTGGAGGTGCTTGGTGTAGATGAGGAAGGTCCTCCCCCTTGATCATTGTCTTCATGCACCTCTTCCGGCTTGATATCCCCAATGGACATATTCTTCAAAGATTCATCAATCTCCTCATCACCTACATTCTCATAGCCAACAACCTCCTCTTGGGAGCCATTAGATTCATCAAACTCCACATCACATGTTTCTTCAACTAACTCGGAGGTTTGATTGAATACTCTATATGCTTTGGAGTTTGATGCATAACCAAGAAAGAAACCTTCATCACATCTACTTTCAAACTTACCGAGCCTTTTCTTCTTATAGATGAAGCATTTGCAACCAAAGACCCGAAAGTATGATATATTTGGTTTCTTCCCGGTGATGAGCTCATATGGAGTTTTCTTGAGGAGTCGGTGAGGATATACTCGGTTGGATGCATGACACGCCGTGTTGATTGCTTCCGCCCAAAACTTCTCGGACGTGCCATAATCATCCAACATTGCTCTAGCTAGGGTGATGAGAGTCTTGTTCTTTCTTTCCACCACTCCATTTTGTTGAGGCGTGTAGGTGGCGGAAAACTCATGCTTGATGCCCTCTTCATCGCACCATTCTTCAATCTTCATGTTCTTGAACTCGGTGCCGTTGTCACTCCGGATCTTCACAATTGGGGAGTTGTACTCCTTTTGAGCTCTTCTTGCAAATGTCTTGAAGAGTTCCGGAGTTTCACCCTTATCGCCTAGAAACATAACCCAAGTGTAACGTGAAAAATCATCAACGATTACTAGGCAATAGAGGTTACCACCAATGCTCTTGTATGTAGTTGGACCAAAGAGATCCATGTGTAGTAGCTCGAGCGGCTTGGAGGTAGACAACATCGTCTTGATGGGATAATGTGTTGCAACTTGCTTCCCGGCTTGACATGCTTTACATAGCTTGTTCTTGTCAAAGGTGACGTCCTTCAAGCCGGTGATCATCCCTCTCTTGTGGGCTTTCTTGAGGTTGCTCATGCCAATATGAGCAATTCTTCTATGCCAAAGCCACCCAAGAGAAGACTTGGTGAAGAGGCATGTCATGGTACTTGTTTGCTTTGAAGAGAAATCCACCAAGTAAATGTTGCCATGCCTAAACCCCGTGAATACCAATGACTTGTCTTTTTCATGAGTTACTACAACACCATTCTTGTCAAAGGCACACGTTAGTCCAAGATCACACAATTGAGCAATTGAAATAAGATTAAAACTAAGTGCTTCTACAAACAAAACATTAGAAATAGATAAATCTTTAGAAATTGCTATTCTACCCAAACCTAAAACTTTTCCCCTTGAGTTATCACCATAGGTGACGTGTTCATGATCGCCGGGGTCTTCAAGGGAGGTGAACATGCTATCATTGCCGGTCATGTGTTGAGAGCAACCGCTATCAAGTACCCAATGTTTTCCACCGGCTTTGTAGTTCACCTACACACATGAGAATTCACTTTTGAGTTTTAGGAACCCAAACAAGCTTTGGGCCTTGCACATGTGTGACAAGAGCTTTTGGGACCCAAAGTTGCTTGGGGAGCTTCTTCTTTGACTCCTTAGTGAGTTTGCCAATGAATTTGGCCTTCACCTTGCCCTTCACTTTACTCAAGAGAAAATGGTTATTTTGAAACATTGAAGAATAATTCTTGGGTAATTTAGGAAGAGGACGTGATGGTAAAGTGCACTCCCTAGTGTGGTGCCCGGTGACTTGGCAATGTTGGCAGTATGAACCAACTTCCTTGATGAAGCTTATCTTGATCTCCGGAGAAGGAGTAGTGCCTTGATTTGGCTCCAGAAATGAACCAAGACCTCTCTTGCCATAGTCACGTGCAATGTTGAAGAGAATTTCCTTGTGGATGTATTCTCCTCTTGAGAGCTTCTCCACACTACTCTTGAGGCTTGCAACTTGATCCATCAATTCCTTTTCCCTAGAAGGTGCAAGCTTGGGCAAAGCATTAGTAGCATTTGCATTAATGAGTAGGTCATCACATGAAGTAGAAGCATTGACCTTCTCAATAGTTTCATGAGCAAAGTTTTCAAGACTTGGGTCAATTGCTTCATAGGCAAATTCAAGTTCTTGATACTTGTGAGCCAACTCTCTATGCTCTTGTTTAAGCTTTTTGTGGCTCTCTTCAACTTGCTTAGCAAGTATAAGTGACTCATTGTGCTTTTTGAGCAAGTCATTGTACTTGCCAAGCAAATCGGAGTGGGCAAGCTCTAACTTTGCACGAGTGCTCTCAAGAATCTTGACTTTGCCCTTTTCCCTCTTGATGACGGATGTATACTCATTAATGAGGTTAGCAAACTCATTAGGGTCAAGCTCATCATCACTATCATCTTCACTCTCACATACCTTAGAGTTACCTTTGGCCATGAGGCACATTGGAGGTGGAGGTAGTGATGGTTCTTCATTTGTGAGGGCGATGGTGACTATGTCTTCTTCATCACTTGAATCTTCGCTTGATGAGACATCGGTCACCCACTCTTGTTTTTCCACCAAGAAGCTTCTCTTGGTGTGCCCTTTCTTCTTTGGGAAGAGCTTGGTCTTCTTGTCATGGCTCTTTTTCTTCCCAAGTCTCTTGTTTTTGTTCTTCCTTTCTTCTTCTTCATCATCGCTTGAATCATGGCGATGCTTGCTCTTGTGATCCTTGTTTCTTTTGTCCGGCTTGGGGCAACTTGGACGGATGTGACCTTTTTCTCCATAATTGTAGCAAATTTTGTTCTTGACATCCATTGGCCGGAACATTCCCTTCTTAGAGTCAAAGTTGAACCCTTTCTTGTTGATCTTGTCATTCAAGCGGGTGAACTTCCTCATCATAAGAGCAAGCTCTCCATCATCTTCAACATCGGATGAGCTTTCATGATGATCATCTTCTTCATTGCTTGAGCTTGAATCTTGCTTGATCATCTTGAGCTTGCGGGCTTTGTTTGCCTTGGTCTTTAGAGCAATTGATTTGCTTGAAGTTGGCTCTTCGGACATACCAAGGATACTCATCTCATGAGCGCGAATTTCGCCCACAAGTTCTCCTACTTCCATTGTGTCAAGATTCTCCTTTTGAAGCATAGCATTGATGATGTTATACTTGGGCTTCGGGAGGAGCATGAGAATCTTGCGATTGATGGAGGCACTGTCAATTTTGGATATTTCAAGTGCATTAATGTCCTTGACAATGACATTCAAGCGAGAGTACATATCATTGCAATTTTCATGAGCTAGCATTTTAAAAGAATCATACTTAGCTCTAAACAAGTGATATTTTTGCTCACGAACTTTAGTGGAGCCTTCATGAATTTCAATGAGCTCCTTCCAAATATCACTTGCTAAGTCCATGCCATTAACTCTAGCAAAGACTTCCTCACTAATGGCTTCGAAAATTGCATTTCTAGCCTTGGCATTCCATTTTAATTGTTCGGCGGTGGGAGTTCCGGTGAATCCGGTCTTAGTGGCCAACCACACTTCGGGGGCAATCGCATCAAGGTATGAGGCCATGCGAACTTTCCAATAAGCAAAGTTCTTGCCCTCGAAGTGAGGCGGCGAACCACCCATCTTGGCCATAGCTCTAGGCGGTGAAGCCTAATGATCCAAATGAGCAACGAGGCTCTGATACCAATTGTAAGGATCGATGGACCAAGAGGGGGGGTGAATTGGGCCTTTTTCAAATTCTAAAACAAAGTAAAGCAACCTTATCCTATGCAATGCTAGTAGGGCACCAATTCACCAACCGGGTAACTAAGCTACTAACACAAGCTAAGAGAGCTAAAACAAAGTAAAGCCTAGCAAGGTAGAGCTAAGTTATGATCTCTAAGTCAAGCACATGAGTAAATTGTATGAAAGAAAATGCTTGAATAAAAGGAATGGACAAGAGACAACCGAATTTTTTCCCGTGGTATCGATGTGTTGGCACACACCCCTAATCCACGTTGTGACACTCACAAAGAGTATTGTCACCTCCCAAGTCACCGAGACGAGGGCGCTCACTAAGAGTCTCCGTTCACCATCCCGGCATGGTGGAGATCAAGCCACGTACAATCTTCTTCTCCGGGCTCCCACAATCCTTGGCAAGCTCCGCGAGAAACACCCCGATCACCAAGATCGCCTAGGTGATGCCAATCACCAAGAGTAACAAGCTAAGGCCTTCACTTGAGCAAGAACCGATCACCAAGAACGGATGCACACTAGCTTCTCTCTACTCAAGTCCTTAATCTTGCTTCTTGATTGATTGAATGCACAAGTATGTGAATGATGAAGATCAAGGTGGCTCTTGACTATGGTATGAGTGTTTGGATGTTGCCTGGTGTCAAGAGTGGGCGAAATGACCCATTGGAGGGGTATATATAGGCAGCTCACACAAATAGAGCCGTTGGAGAAAAGCTGCTAGAAAACTGCGTAGCGCCGGTTAATCCGACGTACCCCCCATTGTCATCGTCGGTTTAACCGGTGAATGTAAACTGCCTCTTCTGAAAACTAGCCGTTACAACTTGGGCAGATTAACCGACGTAGCATCGGTTTAACCAGTGAGTGTAGTTGTCCACTGAACCACTGAAAAATCAAGTCTCTGGACAACTGCACCGACGTTAACTCAAACCTATCGTCGGTTTAACCGGTGAGTACAACTTTTAAATTCCTCTGAAAAACCATCTCACTGGTCAATTGCACCGACGTCTTGATTCAAACAGCGTCGGTTAATCCGGTGAATAGAACTTGGATTTCCCTGGAAAAACCAACTCTGGACCAATGCACCGATGTTAAATTCAAACACGTCAGTTTAACCGGTGTATTGAATTTGTCCAGACTCTGCTGACTTCGTTTAACCGACGTATAGAAAATTGAGAGCGTCGGTTAAACCGGTGTATAGACTTTTTCTGATTTTGTCTTTTCTGATTTGAGTCTTGAATGAAATCCAAATATTCTTGAGATATAGTTTGAGAACCACTTATTTGAACTTCTAGAAACCTGAGTGACCATAGTGTGCATCCATTTTCAAATGACCATGTCCATGCTCAAGTTACTTAGCCTTAACCCCTCTTAATAGTGCGATCACTACAAAACTATAAAACCTATACTAACCTAAGTGTCCTTCTTAACCTTATGACACTTAGGACTAGAAAGATTCTTAGTCTTGACATAAAATTGAGTTGAATACCGAGATCGCCTTTTTGAATAATGAAATTGAGGGGCCTCTTTTGACATATGACCAAATGAGCGATAATGATCTATTAAGCTGCACAAACTCATTAGTCACAATAATGGTTGTCATTAATCACCGAAACATACCTTGAGGGCCTAGATGCTTACATCTGTCCTCTGTGAAACTCTGTCGATAAGCCCGACAAAACGCTCCTCGGTCGCAACCCGCTCTCGGGCGGCCTCTCTCTGTATAGCTGCAAGCTGAGCCTCATGGGCTCTCCTGGCCTCCTCCTGTGCAAGCCTGTCCTCTCTCTGCTGAGTCACGAGCTGCTGTAGAAGTGCGGTGAGCTCGGACGACTGAGACACCTGGGACTCAGAGACTGTAGCAGGTACTGGTGACTCTGGAGCTGGCTCTCTAGACCCCCCTGCCTCGTGGTCGTGACTAGCTGGGGCTGCTGCAGGGAAGTACTCTACGTCCTCGGAGGAGTCTGACTCAAGCTCAGACCAGTGTATCTCATCCTCTCCTCCGGGAAGCTGTGCCTCGGCGGCAAGCAGTGCCTCGTCCTCCTGTGCCACACGGGCCTGTGCCTCTGGTGACAACTGTGCCATGGCAGCTCTCTCTGCCTGTCTGCCCCTCCTCCGGTCCTGTGGAGCTGTCGGTCGGTAAACTGGGAACCGGGGAGCCTCGTCGTGACGGTAGGGAGCGCTGATGGGTGACTCTGCTGGCACAATCATAGAACATATATAGCTGATCCAGTGTGCAAAGGGAAACTGTCGCACCACACCCATCCCGTCTGTGATCACATCCTCTATCTCAGCCAGAATAAAGTCAACTATGTCAAACGGCTCGTGAGTGAGGATGTGTAGAAGCAGGAGCTGCTGCAATCCTGTAAACCCCTCTGGGTAGCCACTCCTCGGTAGCAAAGTCCTCCGGAGTGCCATGTGTACTGTGTATGCCTCTGGGGTCAGCAGGCTGCGAACTCTGGCGTAGGAGGCAGGGAACGGCTGGCGGAAACACTGAGAGATCGCCTCATGAGAAGGTGCAATCCCGCCAATCATCGCTCTGCGCGGTGGATCTGCATCTCCGTAAACCATCTCGTGCAGGGAGACGTCAACTAAGTCAACTCCGAGAATCCCTGCTATCGTCGCTCTCGACAAACCAAAGACCTGGCCTCCATAAACAAAGTGTACTACTCGACGCTCGGGAGCAATCCAGGCCGTGGCATAGAAGACTCTGACCCAATCCTCAATATATCTGTTCTGCTCAATCTGGAGTAACCTGGGCAGGCCCCTGAAGTGAGCGAAGTGCTCTCTGACATCTGCTCCCCCTGCGGCTGTCCTCAGAGACACCCAGTCAAGCACTCTGTGCGGGAAGATCCTGTGACCCCGCCTCTGGTAGGTCTCGTAGAAACTGGCCTGAAGAAGCGTCCAGAACCTACGGTCGACTCGGCTGTCACGGGTCACGGGGAACCAGTCCTCCTCCTGAACACTCCACCTGAGCCTCTTGACCTTCGCCGCATTGGCCTTGGTCAAGTTCTGGAGCGGCACACCTGGCTCCAGACGCACAACAGTGTCCATACGGAACACTGCGCGCTCGACCTCTAGGGCCTCGGCTCTACGAGCTGCTGCTGCAGCTGCGGACCTGTGAGGCTCCTGTGGCTGGTGACCTCCTCGCGTCCTCGGTCCAGTGCGACGCTCGGTCGCTGGTGAAGTCTCTGCTGCTGGGGATGTCTGCCGAGTGCGGCCAGACCGTCGTAGAGTCGGTGACTCCTGTGTGCTCTGCCCCTGAGACTGCTCAGACTGCTCTACCTCTGAATCTGAAACTGCAGCTGTATCTGACTGATCTGACTCTTCTGCTGCTGCCGTCGCGGCTCTGGTGGCCCTGGCACCTCTCACTCTGCCCATATCCCTGCCTCTGCCTCTGCCTCTGGGGTCCTCCCTGATCTGGAACGGACGAGCACGGCCTGATGCCTGCTCCTCGGCGGCCTTGGCCACCATCTCGGCCCTCTCGGCCTCCTTCTCTGCATGAGTCCGCTTGCGAGCGGGCTTCTCGACCACAACTTCTTTTCCCTTTCCCTTCTCGCGACCCATCTCGAATCAAGCAATTTGTCGAGCACCTGGTGAGCGCTGATCGGGTGCTACTGCGGCGTGAAAGGCGTGGAGGCGCGGCTGCGTGGGTGGTACTGCGTGAGAGCGGAGGCTCAGAACGAGGTGGTGGCGTGAAGCGGCGATGACGCACGGCGGCGGTGTGGTGCGGCGGCGGCGGCTATACGCGCAGGCGGCGGCGTAGAGCGGTTGCGCGGGCGGCGCAGAGGAGGGGGCTGCTGCGCGGTGGCGAGATGTGGTGGTTGAGGCGGTGCGCAGGCGGCGGCGAGGTGGAACGGCGGCGGCGGCGCTGCGGAGTCGGGGAAAACAAAAAGGAGAGAGCCAGGCGTCCGCGGGCAAGACACATATATGACAGGTGGGACCCGCGATTTTCTTTAACACCGGTCGATCCGACGCGTAGGGTTTGAACGCCGGTTGATTGCGTCGGTGTAGTTCACCCGAGACTCTACCAGATCTGTTTTTGAACGCCGGTTGAACCGATGATGCCAAATGTGAACCCGTCGGTTGATTGATCAAAACGCCGGTTGATTGCTTGGTCTGATCTGCACTTATGATCACCGGTTGATCCGATGCTCTGACTTTTGTATACGTCGGTTAAACGCCTGAAACTTGACTGAGCTGAGCCACAACTTAGTAACGCCGGTTAAACCGATGGGTATAGATCCTTTGAACGTCGGTTTAACTGGTGAAGCCAAAAACCCCACACTCAGCTCACTCTTCTATGTTAAGTCCAATAATCTTATAAAACTCAAATAAACTCAAGTTAATGGACTTGCATAGGTGACTTTACCCCTCAAAATAAATAGGATAGCACACTTGCTTAAATAAATTTCTTTTTAAACACATGGAAAAGCCGCAAGAGAGACAAAGCGCCAAATAAAATGTATGAGCCATGTCATAGGAATATTGAAGATAGAAAGCTTCAAACTCATCATGACATTGCTCACTAGGCAATAACGCACCTAACTCTTTGCTCTTTTCACTTTTCATGAATTAAGATCTTGTATATCAAAACAAGTCTCATTTTCATCAAGTGATCTCCTTTGTGACCCTTACGCATGCAATGATAACGCAAGCTACAACCACATGCGAAAGTAAAGTAAACATGAAGTGCACATCTATATGACAAGAAATGCATAACAAGAAATTAAGATCTACTTGTCAAGTTTGAACCCACGGGAAGCTTCTTCATGATGAGCCTTTCTACAAGCCTAGAGGAACACAAGTGGACCACCACCTCTAGCTAAACCCTTGCTCATCACTATCTTACCATGGTTACACAAGTGTCCTATATGTATGCATTCTTCTATATGACATGGCAACTTACATGACATTTGCCGCATCTAACACATTAAGCTCATTCCTTAGCCTAACAAAGGTACTCTCGTCTAATGGTTTTGTGAAAATATCCGCCAATTGCTCCTCGGATCTCACACCTTGAAGAGATATGTCTCCTTTGGCTTCGTGATCACGCAAGAAGTGATGGCGAATATCAATGTGCTTTGTGCGAGAGTGTTGAACCGGATTCTTGGCAATTTTTACGGCACTTTCATTGTCACAAAGGAGTGGGATCCTATCTAGTTTCACACCAAAGTCCAAAAGGGTTTGCTTCATATATAGGATTTGGGCACAACATGCACCGGCCACTATATATTCCGCTTCCGCGGTGGACAAAGCCACGGAATTTTGCTTCTTACTCGACCAAGAAACTAGAGAACGCCCAAGCAAGTGGCAACCCCCGGAGGTACTCTTACGATCTACACGGCTTCCGGCAAAATCCGAATCCGAGTATCCCAAGAGATCTAAGCTAGCGCCTTTGGGGTACCACAAGCCTATGCTTGGGGTGTGCTTGAGATACCGAAGGATCCTATTCACAGCCGAGAGGTGTGACTCCTTTGGGTTAGCTTGAAAGCGGGCACACAAGCACACACTAAACATTATATCGGGCCTAGATGCGGTAAGGTAAAGCAAAGACCCTATCATAGAACGATAGAGGGATTGATCAACCGGTTTACCGTCCACATCCAAGTTGAGATGCCCATTGGTTGCCATGGGTGTCTTGATTGGCTTGCACTCATCCATCTTGAACTTCTTCAAGATATCTTTGGTGTACTTTTCTTGATGGATGAATGTCCCTTCCTTCATTTGTTTGACTTGAAAACCAAGGAAGAAGGTCAATTCGCCAATCATGGACATCTCGAATTCCCTAGACATCATAGTAGCAAACTCATGGCTTAGTAAATCATTAGTTGAGCCAAAGATAATATCGTCAACATAAATTTGACAAATAAAAAGATCCCCGTTGACGTCTTTAGTGAACAAAGTGGTGTCCACCCTCCCGATCTTGAAGCCTTGCATGATTAGGAAGTCACGAAGCCTCTCATACCAAGCCCTTGGAGCTTGTTTGAGCCCATAGAGTGCCTTGTGCAACCTATAAACATGGTTAGGATTCCTCGGATCTTCAAACCCGGGAGGTTGCTCAACATAAACAAGTTCGTTAATAACGCCATTTAAGAATGCACTTTTCACATCCATTTGATACAACTTAATGTTATGATGTGAAGAGTAAGTAAGAAGGATACGGATAGCTTCAAGTCTTGCGACCGGAGCAAAAGTTTCACCAAAATCCAAACCTTCGACTTGAGAGAACCCTTTTGCCACAAGTCTTGCTTTGTTGCGTATCACCACCCCATGTTCATCTTGCTTGTTTCGAAAGACCCACTTGGTGCCGATGATGTTCTTGTCTTTCGGAGGAGCTTCGAGGACCCAAACTTCATTGCGGGTGAAGTTGTTCAACTCATCTTTCATGGCCATCACCCAATCCGAGTCCTCAAGCGCTTCCTCTACGCAAGTGGGTTCAATACAAGAAACAAACGAGTGATATTCGCAAAATGAAGCATGTTTAGAGCGAGTTCTTACTCCCTTTGATGGACTACCAATGATTTGACCAATTAGATGATCCTTGGAGATGCGACCATGCTTCACTAGCGGTACTTGCGTGGATGCTTGTTGGGGTGGATCATGGGTGACTTGTGCTTGTGGTGGAACACTTTGCTCTTCTTGTTCTTGAACTTGGGGTGTTGGCGTTGGCACATCTTCTTGAGATTGTGTATCATCTTTTTCTTGATCTTCATCCACTTGGGGCGCCGTGGAGGTGCTTGGTGTAGATGAGGAAGGTCCTCCCCCTTGATCATTCTCTTCATGCATCTCTTCCGGCTTGATATCCCCAATGGATATATTCTTCAAAGCTTCATCAATCTCCTCATCACCTATATTTTCATAGCCAACAACCTCCTCTTGGGAGCCATTAGATTCATCAAACTGCACATCACATGTTTCTTCAACTAACCCGGAGGTTTGATTGAATACTCTATATGCTTTGGAGTTTGATGCATAACCAAGAAAGAAACCTTCATCACATCTACTTTCAAACTTACCGAGCCTTTTCTTCTTGTAGATGAAGCATTTGCAACCAAAGACTCGAAAGTATGATATATTTGGTTTCTTCCCGGTGATGAGCTCATATGGAGTTTTCTTGAGGAGTCGGTGAGGATATACTCGGTTGGATGCATGACACACCGTGTTGATTGCTTCCGCCCAAAACTTCTCGGACGTGCCATAATCATCCAACATTGCTCTAGCTAGGGTGATGAGTGTCTTGTTCTTTCTTTCCACCACTCCATTTTGTTGAGGCGTGTAGGTGGCGGAAAACTCATGCTTGATGCCCTCTTCATCGCACCATTCTTCAATCTTCATATTTTTGAACTCGGTGCCGTTGTCACTCCGGATCTTCACAATTGGGGAGTTGTACTCCCTTTGAGCTCTTCTTGCAAAAGTCTTGAAGATTTCCGGAGTTTCACCCTTATCGCCTAGAAACATAACCCAAGTGTAACGTGAAAAATCATCAACAATTACTAGGCAATAGAGGTTACCACCAATGCTCTTGTATGTAGTTGGACCAAAAAGATCCATATGAAGTAGCTCGAGCGGCTTGGAGGTAGACAACATCGTCTTGATGGGATGATGTGTTGCAACTTGCTTCCCGGCTTGACATGCTTTACATAGCTTGTTCTTGTCAAAAGTGACATCCTTCAAGCCGGTGATCATCCCTCTCTTGTAGGCTTTCTTGAGGTTGCTCATGCCAATATGAGCAATTCTTCTATGCCAAAGCCACCCAAGAGAAGACTTGGTGAAGAGGCATGTCATGGTACTTGTTTGCTTTGAAGAGAAGTCCACTAAATAGATGTTGCCATGCCTAAACCCCGTGAATACCATTGACTTGTCTTCTTCAAGAGTTACTACAACACCATTCTTGTCAAAGGTACACGTTAGTCCAAGATCACACAATTTAGCAATAGAAATAAGATTAAAACTAAGTGCTTCTACAAACAAGACATTAGAGATAGATAAATCTTTAGAGATAACTATTCTACCCAAACCTAAAACTTTTCCCCTTGAGTTATCACCATAGGTGACATGTTCATGATCGCCGGGGTCTTCAAGGGAGGTGAACATGCTATCATTGCCGGTCATGTGTTGAGAGCAACCGCTATCAAGTACCCAATGTTTTCCACCGGCTTTGTAGTTCACCTACACACATGAGAATTCACTTTTGAGTTTTAGGAACCCAAACAAGCTTTGGGCCTTGCACATGTGTGACAACAGCTTTTGAGACCCAAAGTTGCTTGGGGAGCTTCTTCTTTGACTCCTTAGCAATTTTTCCAATAAATTTGGCCTTCACTTTGCCCTTCACTTTACTCAAGAGAAAATAGTTATTTTGAAACATTGATGAGTAATTCTTAGGTAAAGTGGGAAGAGGACGTGATGGTAAGGTGCACTCCCTAGTGTGGTGCCCGGTGACTTGGCAATGTTGGCAATATGAACCAACTTCCTTGATGAAGCTTATCTTGATCTCCGGAGAAGGAGTAGTGCCTTGATTTGGCTCCGGAAATGAACCAAGACCTCTCTTGCCATAGTCACGTGCATTGTTGAAGAGAATTTCCTTGTGGATGTATTCTCCTCTTGAGAGCTTCTCCACACTACTCTTGAGGCTAGCTACTTGATCCATCAACTCCTTTTCCCTAGAAGGAGCAAGCTTGGACACAATATTAGTGGCATTTGCATTAATGAGTAGGTCATCACATGAGGTAGAAGCATTGACCTTTTCAATAGTTTCATGAGCAAAGTTCTCAAGACTTGGGTCAATTGCTTCATAGGCAAATTCAAGTTCTTGATATTTGTGAGCCAACTCCCTATGCTCTTGTTTAAGCATTTTGTGGCTCTCTTCAACTTGCTTAGCAAGTACAAGTGACTCATTGTGCTTTTTGAGCATGTCATTGTACTTGCCAAGCAAGTCGGAGTGGGCAAGCTCTAACTTGGCATGAGTGCTCTCAAGAATTTTGACTTTGCCCTTTTCCTTCTTGATGACGGATGTATACTCATTAATGAGGTTAGTGAATTCATAAGGATCAAGCTCTTCATCACTATCATCTTCACTATCCACCTCACATACCTTGGTGTTACCTTTTGCCATTAGGCACATAGGAGGCGGAGGTAGTGGTGGTTCTTCATTGGTGAGGGCGATGGTGACGATGTCTTCTTCATCACTTGAATCTTCGCTTGATGAGACATCGGTCACCCATTCTTGTTTTTCCACCAAGAAGCTTCTCTTGGTGTGCCCTTTCTTCTTTGGGAAGAGCTTGGTTTTCTTGTCATGACTCTTCTTCTTTCCAAGCTTCTTGTTCTTCTTCTTCTTCTCATCTTCTTCATCATCGCTTGAATCATGGCGATGTTTGCCTTTGTTGTCCTTCTTTCTTTTGTCCGGCTTGGGGCAATCGGGAGAGATGTGTCCTTTTTCTCCACAATTATAGCAAGTTTTGTACTTGACATCTTCCTTATACCGGAACATCCTTCTTTTGGGGTTAAAGTTGTAACCCTTCTTGTTTATCTTATCGCTCAAGCGTGTGAACTTTCTCATCATGAGAGCAAGTTCCCCATTGTCACAGGATGGTCCAAATAATACCGATCAAGTGCACTATTAACCATTTAACTTAATCCTCCGCTACTGCACTTCACCAGTACACTCAGACCGCCTGCTGTAACCAGGATCGGTTGCACCGGAACTCTCGCCAAAAGACGAGCACAGATGATTACCAGCGATAAAAGCAGTTTAAAGACATTTACAAACCGAGTTTAACAGAAGCACCAACTTAAACTACAACAAGTGTTTACAAGTCAGTTTTACAATTCAAAACTCAGAGTTCAAACGCAGCGGAAAACAATTTAGAGTTGAAAACAAGCTTTAAAACAATACGATAGATAACGTCGACGACAGAAGACGAACTTCACATCTTGCCCACTGATGTGAGGCTCACCTGCCTTCACTTCACGGAGAAGACGGGACCCACTCGACCGTCCAACCTGGAGGAAGAGGCTGACCACTCCAGGACACACTAACTTCCTCGAAGACTTCCGGAATACAACCTGCTCAAAAGATATGGCAACAACAAGCCTGAGTATTCTAATACTCAGCAAGACTTACCCGACCATGGGTATACTTAGCCCATTAACTAGACATGAAAGGCTTTTTGGCTCTGGAGTTATTTTGCTGAAAAGCAGCTAGCACTGAATCCTTATTTTCAATATTTTAGCGCCAATTGAGTTGACCCCTATAACTTAGGTTTGCCTAGTACTCTAGAGCATACATGGTTGATCACATTATCTTTTCAGAGCACCACAGCCAACATTCTCAGTTCAACTCATTCCACTTCTTTACTACGATGTGACAGAGAGATCAAGGTTCTCATATCCGCGAGTCACGGCGAATCGATTCGATTTAACCTTGCAAGGTGGACCTAACCAACACGGCACGTATATGCCCCGTCGGGCTATACACACCAACCCTTCACATATGCACACCGAATAGGCGAACTGCCCTGCGACCCGGGACTGCTAGCCCCACCGATACCAACGAAGGGTCAGCCATGAGTTTGGATACTAGCTCCACTGGTGAAGACAGTATCAAGTCCGCCTACCGGGGCACATATGGTACTGAGCTTACCGGTTTCGACTACCTCCTACTCCCGGCATGCGGTTAGTACTGTTCAATCCTCGATCAATAGTGCCAACAACGGTACGGTCCTCAATCGACACAGGCGGAGGCTTACTTTCCATAACTTCCATATCCATAACCAATCCATCTCCGTCCGGTCTCCATTTTTCCTTTCTTTTTCTCAAATATTCCTTCTCCAACAACTTTTCCAAAAGCAACAAGACCTATCTCTCGCGAGTGACAGGAATCACTCGACTTTTACCGAATTTACTTAAGCATAGCAGTACTAGCGATACCTGAACTAGTAGAGACACTGGGTAGCCAAGATTATGCATCTATGGTTCCAATCAATTCCTTGAACGTAAATGCACAATACTTGAATAGAACATGGAGTAATTAAAAATAAGGGTTATGCACCGGGGCTTGCCTTGCCAGCCAGCGGAGTTAGCGACTTCTGGATCTGGCTCGACGGCTGCTTCGGCGTGCGGTTCCCCTGCTTGCGGCTCCTGGATCGGCTCAGTGATCAACTCGTAGACGGCTTCACTTGCGACGTCTACACGTAAGGAAAGATGCCATGCAAGACTTAAAATGGTGCAAAGAAAAGATACAAGTGCTCAAGATGAAATGACAACACCGAAAGAAAGATTATTTGGCAGCGTAAAAAGGTCAACTGCGGCTAGGAGCGAAACACATGCAAGAACTCAACTTGCCGGCATGACTAAATCACAAAACTTAACTAATAAGAAAAGACATTGATAACACATGCAGGAAAAAAAAATTTTATTAACAATTATTGAGAAAAGAAACATTTACTTTGCTACTAGCAACAATAAATTGAGAAAAAAAAAATGAATTTGCAACACACGCAAAGCTTTCACCCATGGAAAATTTTCATAATTTTCAAAGCAATAGAACAACCAGTAATAAATAAACTAGGTTAAACACAAACTAAAATTTTAGCAGGGGCAAAAGTGACATTTCCCAAGCACAAGTATTTTTCTTCTGAAGATCCTGATTTTAGAAACCTAACAAAATTTGGTTTGTGTTTTTAGGATTTTTCCTTGATTTATTATGCAATTACAAAGCTCAACCGAAATCAACAAAAGAAATAAAACTACCCCCAAATTCTCCTGACCCGCGGGCCCCACATGACAGGAAGAGAGAGGGGGCAGCTCCTCTGTTTTTGCCCCGTCCGCTCACGCCAGCGGCGCAGCGCGCCTGCACGGCACGGCGGCCATGGGGCCGGCCGGCCAGCAGGGCCGCGCGGGCGGCTCATGCGCAAGGGGGGGGGGGCGTGCGCCTGCGGCCGAGCAGGGGCTCGCGCGGGGCAGCGCACAGGGGCGCGCGCTGCTAGGGCGGCGGCGCAGCGTGGGCGGCGGCATGGCGTGGGCGGCGGCGCTCCGGCCGTGATGGAGCAAGGCGGCTGCGGGGCTAGGCGGTGCGAGGTTCAGGGCAGCTGTGCGGGACCGGGGCGTGCGGCAGCGGCTTGCGGGAGCTCGCGCAGGGGGGTCCGCGGCGTGCGCGCGCGGCGGCGCACGGCGCACACGGCGGCGCGGCGGCGCACCGGCGCCAGCGGCCGCGAAAACCGAGGGGAAAAGGTCGGGGAGGAGGATTAGGGCGTGGTGGAGCTCACTGGGCACCCAAATCGGGCGGAGGTGGTCCGGAGGACGAAGATCGACGGCGAGGCGGAGCTCCGGGCGGAGGGGCAATGGCGGACGGCGGCGGGGACGCCTGATTCGGCCGGGAAACGACGAAATCGGACTCGTGGATGGATGGAGAAGGTGGAGGGCGAGGTTACTCGGCTTGGGGTGCGAGCAATCGAAGCGGAGCGGCGAGGGTGGTCGGCACGACGGCCGGCGGCGGTCGCTGCTCGCTCGAGCTCGGGCTCGGCTTGACGAGGTCGCGAGGAAGGAGAAGAGATGAGGACGAGAAGGCTCCCAAGCTCGCGAGCGGATAAGGGCGACGCAGCGCGGATGGCGAGGATCGCCGGCGCGTGCGACGCGTGGAGTCGCCGGCGGTCGTCGCGGTATGGGCGCCGACACAGTGACGAATAGGGAATCAACAGTGGAGTTTCAACAAATTTTGACCCAACTTTGATCAGCCGAAACTCAATTTTTCAAATGGGAACATGAACTTTGGCCAAAATAAAAGTTGTAGAGGAATAAAAGATCTACAACTTTGCTTTTGGGCGAAAATTGATTTGAAGCTCGGATCAAGGACAAAAACAAGATCGAACGCGGCTAACTCGAAAGTTACTCTGGAAACTTGATTAGCGCTAATGACGGCGATTAACCCTGATTAGCGACTAACCTCACGATTAGCACCAAAAGATTAACACCGGGTGTTACAGCCTTCCCCCCTTAAAGGAATCTCGTCCCGAGATTCACACACGAGGGAACGTACAAGGTGAGATAGTTCAAGTGAGAAATACCTTGATGAGCGTTTAAGAAGTCCGGATATTTAGATCTCAGAAATTCCTCTTTCTCCCAAGTAGCTTCATCTTCGGAGTGATTACTCCATTGAACTTTGTAGAATCGGTTGGTTGTGCGACGAGTAACTCGATCCTTGCGATCAAGTATTTTGATTGGACGCTCAGGATAAGTGAGATCAGATTCTAATTGAATTGAGTCACTGTCAATAGCTTCAGTTGGAATTCTCAAACACTTCTTCAGTTGTGACACATGGAAAATGTTATGAATTGCCGAAATTTTTGCTGGAAGATCCAACCGATAAGCTACAGGACCACATCTTTCTACAATTGGGTATGGGCCAATGTAGCGAGGAGCTAGCTTTCCTTTTATCCCAAATCTTTGCACGCCTTTCCAAGGTGATACTTTTAAATAGACATGGTCACCGACTTCAAAAACAAGTGGGTCACGCCGTTTATCCGCATAACTCTTGTAACGGGACTGCGCAATCTTCAAGTTTTCTTGAATCAGATGAACTTGTTCTTCGGCTTCTTTAACCATGTCAGGTCCAAAAATAGTCCTCTCTCCAACTTCGGACCAATTCAGTGGAGTACGGCATCGACGACCGTATAAAGCTTCGAATGGTGCCATTTTAATGCTTTCTTGATAGCTATTGTTATAAGAAAATTCAGCTAATGCCAAGCATTCATCCCATTTCTGCGGGTAGGCTAAAACACACGCACGAAGCATATCTTCTAAAATCTGATTAATTCTCTCTGTTTGGCCATCTGTTTGAGGGTGATAGGCTGAGCTGCGGATCAGTCGAGTTCCTAAACAAGTATGCAATTGTTCCCAGAAGCGAGCAACAAACTGGGTCCCTCGATCTGATATGATAGTCTTGGGCACTCCATGTAAACATAGGATGCGATCCATATACAACTCGGCATACTTCTTTGCTCGATAGATTGTTCTAACTGGAAGAAAATGTGCGGATTTGGTCAGGCGGTCTACAATGACCCAGATCGAATCATAACCCTTTTGAGTTCGGGGTAAACCGACAATAAAGTCCATGCTGATGTCTTCCCATTTCCATTCAGGAATACTCAAAGGTTGCAACATTCCAGCTGGTCTAAGATGACTAGCTTTGACCCTACGACAGATGTCACATTCTGACACATACTTGGTAATCTCTCTTTTCATCCGAGTCCACCAAAACTGTTGTTTGAGGTCTTGATACATCTTGTTGCTACCAGGATGAATTGATAGTCGAGAGGTATGAGCTTCATCAAGAATTTGCTTTCTGAGTGCAAAATCCTTAGGCACCACTAATCGGTTCTTAAACCATAACACATTCTCACTATCTTGGTGAAAACAACTTACTTTCGAATCTCCTTCTGATAATCTCCTCTGAATTTCCTTTATTCCTTTATCTTTCTTTTGTGCTGTGATGATTAGATCACGAAGAGTAGGAGTGAGTTCTAGATGAGCCAATGTGCCATGTGGTACAATGCTCAGGTTTAGCTTTTCCATTTCAAAGCAAAGGGACTCGCTCAATGGTATAGCTGAGATGCAATGACAGTGAGCTTTGCGACTTAGCGCATCTGCAACTACATTTGCTTTACCAGGATGATAATGCACTTCAAGTTCATAATCCTTGATTAGTTCCAACCATCGCCTTTGGCGCATGTTCAAATCAGGTTGAGTAAAAAGATACTTAAGGCTCTTGTGGTCAGTGTAGATGCGACAAGAACTACCCAAGAGATAATGCCTCCATATCTTCAGAGCATGAACTACAGCAGCTAATTCCAAATCATGAGTTGGGTAATTTTCCTCGTGGCGTTTGAGTGACCTAGACGCATATGCAATCACTCGGTTCTCCTGCATCAAGACACAACCAATACCAGTACCAGCAGCATCACAGTATATGTCAAATGGTTTTGATGTATCGGGTTGAGCCAGGATAGGTGCAGAAGTTAAAAGCTTTTTCAGAGTATGGAAAGCCTCTTCACATTTGTCATTCCAATGAAACTTGACACCTTTCTTGAGTAGCTCGGTCATAGGCTTAGCGATTTTTGAAAACTCTGGGATGAATCGACGATAATACCCAGCTAATCCTAGAAAGCTGCGGATTTCCTTAACTGATGTTGGAGCCTCCCAATCCAATACATCTTGAACTTTTCCTGGATCAACTGAAATACCCTCTGCAGATATGACATGGCCTAAGAAAGGAACTTCTTTAAGCCAAAACTCACATTTGCTGAATTTTGCATACAACTTGTGCTCTCGTAGACGTTGAAGAACAATGTGAAGGTGCTTGGCGTGCTCTTCTTCATTCTTGGAGTAGATCAAGATGTCATCAATGAATACCACAATAAACTTGTCCAACTCAGGCATGAAGACCGAATTCATAAGATACATGAAGTATGCCGGGGCATTAGTCAATCCAAAAGACATGACTAGATACTCAAATAAACCATAGCGAGTGGAGAAAGCAGTCTTTGGAATGTCCTGAGGTCTGATCTTTATTTGATGATAACCGGATCGAAGATCTATCTTAGAGAATACCTTAGCTCCGGCTAACTGATCAAAGAGAATGTCAATGCGAGGCAATGGGTATTTATTCTTGATGGTAACCGCATTTAGAGGCCGGTAATCAACACATAACCTCAAACTTTGGTCTTTCTTTTTCACAAATAAAGCTGGGCATCCCCATGGTGAGGAGCTCGGACGAATGAAACCCTTATTCAGTAGGTCTTGCAATTGTACCTTCAGTTCTGCCAATTCATTTGGTGGCATCCGATATGGCCTTCTAGAGATAGGTGCGGTACCCGGTTGGAGTTCAATAACAAACTCAACGTCCCGATCAGGTGGCAGTCCAGGTAAATCCTCTGGAAAGACATCTGAATAATCGCACACTACAGGTATCTCCTCTAAGCTTTTACCCTCCACTTTATTTATGATTGTATTGTGTGCCTTGAACTTGGTCAAAAATAACACCGTAGAACCATGTGCACTTGAATTGATATGAACAGCATGTGCCTGAGTATCCAACACAACTCCATGCGCCTTCATCCAATTCATACCCAATATGATATCAATCCCTTGATGTGGGAGAATGATAAAATTGGTCGGAAAGATTCTCCCAGCCAAGTTGATTGGTACCATTCTTGCCATTTGGTTTGTGATAATTTGACCACCTGGGGATTGAATTTTATATGAAGTGTTCATGCAATCAATTTTCAATCCGAGCCTATCTGCACAAGCCTTACTAAGAAATGTATGCGAAGCACCAGAGTCGAATAGAACCCTAATTGGATGATCATTGAGGGAAAATATATCCGCCATCACGTTTTCCCCTTCTGGTACGTCCTCACAAGTGGTGTAACTCACACAACCATCCTTAATATACGACATCTTCTTTTTCTTATTTGTATTGCTAGAGCCTTTTCTCGGCTTGGGTGGAGTATAACAGATATTTTCTGAGTGATGGCCACTCTCGGCTAGGTGATGCTTGCACGGGTCAGGGTGGGAGCGAAAAACATGCTGCAATACTGGTTTCTTTTGCTCCAACTGTGAAGGAGCCACATGTTCAGGCATCCCCTGTTGTAGTTGATATTGAGTTTGGGAAAAGCTAGTGGATCCCAAGCGTAGGCATTGCACCACATTCCCAGGAGACCCAATAGGTGATTTCTTCCTCTTTTTCGCCTTTTCATGCTTCAGCATCGCATCTTCTTGGAGGATAGCTTTACTGACCAAGTCACTGTAGCTGGTAAATGTTCTCACTGCTAAACGCATGAGTAACTCAGTATTTAACCCTTTCTGGAAACAATCTTGCTTCTTTTCATCGGTATCTACATGATGTGCAGCATATTGCGCAAGATGATTGAAAATATTAGCATATTCCATCACTGATTTGTTGTCTTGTTTTAGATTTAGAAACTCCGCCACTCTCACCTTTATGAAACCTTCTGGAATATAATGTGCCCTAAAAATCTCTCTAAATTCTGACCAGGGAATCTGTCTCTCTGTTGGTTGCATAGCTGAATGACTAGCCCACCATATCTTTGCCGGGCCTCTCAGCTGTTGCGCTGCAAAGGCAGTCTTGTCCACTTCTGTGCAATTAAGAATGCCAAACTTGTCCTCCATGGTGCGAATCCAAGCATCTGCCTCAAAAGGATCTTCGGCCTTGTGGAATAGAGGTGGTTGGGTGGCAAGAAAACCGACGTAGTCAGTTTCTGCTGGTGGTGCTTGTCGGCCTCTGCCAGCATTGCTTTGCACCAGTTGCCTCAATAATTCAGTCTGCTCATTGCGGTCGGCAATAAGAGCCGCAATAGCCTGAGTCAAGGAGGGAGACGGTGGTGGCTGTGCTCCTTGACCCTCATTTCCACGGTTAGCAGTGTTGTTATTGCCCATCTGCAAAAGCACCATCCCTTGGTTAGCCATTCCGCTATCGGGACTAATCCATGCAAATAAAGAATGTGCATAATTAATATGAACACACAGCATGAATCGTTCCCTTCGAGATATGGTTCACCAAGAGAACAAAATGGTTTGCTTCAGTTGAAACCGCATCTAATCGAGTTGAACAGCAGGTTGGTAACTCGTCTAGCTGTAACGTTGCACAACTATTAACTACGAAGCGACCAACCAACTCGAGAATGCAAGATGCATGCACGTTCTATCGTTCTCACCCAAACAATTACCAATTATGGTATACGAAGTCGACTAATGGCACAATTACGTACTCTCCCTATATATACTAGTCGTTCCTACGATCAAGGATTCATAACGTGCTTACGTAGTTAGTGTTCCTGCAAACAAACCAAGACAACAAGAGATAGGTATAAATATCCATTTCTGGACCCTTCGTGCCAGCACACACGAACGGCCCCCATGTGTCCTACGCCACACGGGTAACGCATATGCAGTTTCCCACATATTCACACATACATTACCATCCACTATAGAGATGGCACCCAAACGTTCGACGCTGAATGGGCAGCGCTGCATACATTACCGAAGCAACGTATTCACTTCCCGTACAAGTCGCCTTACGGGACACCCAAGGGTACACGTGTCCCAAGGTACACGGTTATGACCAACTGCATAACGAGTCTTCGCCTCGTAACATTGCCTTACGAGATGGCCGTGATCACAATCACACGGTAAGAAATCCGCACTCCATATCAGGCGGCAGATAGCGACAGGCTCGTTTGAATTGAGCCTTATCACCTCCTCGTATGCTCAACATACGGGACCCGCGCACGTATGAAACACGTGGGCTATTCTAAGGACTATCAGAATACTCACCTTGCTTACCTCAGCGTAGGTGCGTCGTTACAGAATAGTAGTTGTGCATAAAAGTAAGGTTTAACGAGAAGTAAATGCTGGAAGTGCTGGAATAAAATAGATACTTAGATGCCACCTAACTTATAGAACATAATTAGGGCATACGAACTATCTACTCTATTCCTTAGCGCATCAAGCGTCAACTTTTCGAAAACCCGAAATTTTGCAAAACCAAGTTTACTTAACGTAGTTAAGTACACCAGTAATCACCCCCCAGTGCAATTAGCTCTGATGCCAGCTGTCACAGGACGGTCCAAATAATACCGATCAAGTGCACTATTAACCATTTAACTTAATCCTCCGCTACTGCACTTCACCAGTACACTTAGACCGCCTGCTGTAACCAGGATCGGTTGCACCGGAACTCTCGCCAAAAGACGAGCACAGATGATTACCAGCGATAAAAGCAGTTTAAAGACATTTACAAACCGAGTTTAACAGAAGCACCAACTTAAACTACAACAAGTGTTTACAAGTCAGTTTTACAATTCAAAACTCAGAGTTCAAACGCAGCGGAAAACAATTTAGAGTTGAAAACAAGCTTTAAAACAATACGATAGATAACGTCGACGACAGAAGACGAACTTCACATCTTGCCCACTGATGTGAGGCTCACCTGCCTTCACTTCACGGAGAAGACGGGACCCACTCGACCGTCCAACCTGGAGGAAGAGGCTGACCACTCCAGGACACACTAACTTCCTCGAAGACTTCCGGAATACAACCTGCTCAAAAGATATGGCAACAACAAGCCTGAGTATTCTAATACTCAGCAAGACTTACCCGACCATGGGTATACTTAGCCCATTAACTAGACATGAAAGGCTTTTTGGCTCTGGAGTTATTTTGCTGAAAAGCAGCTAGCACTGAATCCTTATTTTCAATATTTTAGCGCCAATTGAGTTGACCCCTATAACTTAGGTTTGCCTAGTACTCTAGAGCATACATGGTTGATCACATTATCTTTTCAGAGCACCACAGCCAACATTCTCAGTTCAACTCATTCCACTTCTTTACTACGATGTGACAGAGAGATCAAGGTTCTCATATCCGCGAGTCACGGCGAATCGATTCGATTTAACCTTGCAAGGTGGACCTAACCAACACGGCACGTATATGCCCCGTCGGGCTATACACACCAACCCTTCACATATGCACACCGAATAGGCGAACTGCCCTGCGACCCGGGACTGCTAGCCCCACCGATACCAACGAAGGGTCAGCCATGAGTTTGGATACTAGCTCCACTGGTGAAGACAGTATCAAGTCCGCCTACCGGGGCACATATGGTACTGAGCTTACCGGTTTCGACTACCTCCTACTCCCGGCATGCGGTTAGTACTGTTCAATCCTCGATCAATAGTGCCAACAACGGTACGGTCCTCAATCGACACAGGCGGAGGCTTACTTTCCATAACTTCCATATCCATAACCAATCCATCTCCGTCCGGTCTCCATTTTTCCTTTCTTTTTCTCAAATATTCCTTCTCCAACAACTTTTCCAAAAGCAACAAGACCTATCTCTCGCGAGTGACAGGAATCACTCGACTTTTACCGAATTTACTTAAGCATAGCAGTACTAGCGATACCTGAACTAGTAGAGACACTGGGTAGCCAAGATTATGCATCTATGGTTCCAATCAATTCCTTGAACGTAAATGCACAATACTTGAATAGAACATGGAGTAATTAAAAATAAGGGTTATGCACCGGGGCTTGCCTTGCCAGCCAGCGGAGTTAGCGACTTCTGGATCTGGCTCGACGGCTGCTTCGGCGTGCGGTTCCCCTGCTTGCGGCTCCTGGATCGGCTCAGTGATCAACTCGTAGACGGCTTCACTTGCGACGTCTACACGTAAGGAAAGATGCCATGCAAGACTTAAAATGGTGCAAAGAAAAGATACAAGTGCTCAAGATGAAATGACAACACCGAAAGAAAGATTATTTGGCAGCGTAAAAAGGTCAACTGCGGCTAGGAGCGAAACACATGCAAGAACTCAACTTGCCGGCATGACTAAATCACAAAACTTAACTAATAAGAAAAGACATTGATAACACATGCAGGAAAAAAAAATTTTATTAACAATTATTGAGAAAAGAAACATTTACTTTGCTACTAGCAACAATAAATTGAGAAAAAAAATGAATTTGCAACACACGCAAAGCTTTCACCCATGGAAAATTTTCATAATTTTCAAAGCAATAGAACAACCAGTAATAAATAAACTAGGTTAAACACAAACTAAAATTTTAGCAGGGGCAAAAGTGACATTTCCCAAGCACAAGTATTTTTCTTCTGAAGATCCTGATTTTAGAAACCTAACAAAATTTGGTTTGTGTTTTTAGGATTTTTCCTTGATTTATTATGCAATTACAAAGCTCAACCGAAATCAACAAAAGAAATAAAACTACCCCCAAATTCTCCTGACCCGCGGGCCCCACATGACAGGAAGAGAGAGGGGGCAGCTCCTCTGTTTTTGCCCCGTCCGCTCACGCCGGCGGCGCGGCGCGCCTGCACGGCACGGCGGCCATGGGGCCGGCCGGCCAGCAGGGCCGCGCGGGCGGCTCATGCGCAAGGGGGGGGGGCGTGCGCCTGCGGCCGAGCAGGGGCTCGCGCGGGGCAGCGCACAGGGGCGCGCGCTGCTAGGGCGGCGGCGCAGCGTGGGCGGCGGCATGGCGTGGGCGGCGGCGCTCCGGCCGTGATGGAGCAAGGCGGCTGCGGGGCTAGGCGGTGCGAGGTTCAGGGCAGCTGTGCGGGACCGGGGCGTGCGGCAGCGGCTTGCGGGAGCTCGCGCAGGGGGGTCCGCGGCGTGCGCGCGCGGCGGCGCACGGCGCACACGGCGGCGCGGCGGCGCACCGGCGCCAGTGGCCGCGAAAACCGAGGGGAAAAGGTCGGGGAGGAGGATTAGGGCGTGGTGGAGCTCACTGGGCACCCAAATCGGGCGGAGGTGGTCCGGAGGACGAAGATCGACGGCGAGGCGGAGCTCCGGGCGGAGGGGCAATGGCGGACGGCGGCGGGGACGCCTGATTCGGCCGGGAAACGACGAAATCGGACTCGTGGATGGATGGAGAAGGTGGAGGGCGAGGTTACTCGGCTTGGGGTGCGAGCAATCGAAGCGGAGCGGCGAGGGTGGTCGGCACGACGGCCGGCGGCGGTCGCTGCTCGCTCGAGCTCGGGCTCGGCTTGACGAGGTCGCGAGGAAGGAGAAGAGATGAGGACGATAAGGCTCCCAAGCTCGCGAGCGGATAAGGGCGATGCAGCGCGGATGGCGAGGATCGCCGGCGCGTGCGACGCGTGGAGTCGCCGGCGGTCGTCGCGGTATGGGCGCCGACACAGTGACGAATAGGGAATCAACAGTGGAGTTTCAACAAATTTTGACCCAACTTTGATCAGCCGAAACTCAATTTTTCAAATGGGAACATGAACTTTGGCCAAAATAAAAGTTGTAGAGGAATAAAAGATCTACAACTTTGCTTTTGGGCGAAAATTGATTTGAAGCTCGGATCAAGGACAAAAACAAGATCGAACGCGGCTAACTCGAAAGTTACTCTGGAAACTTGATTAGCGCTAATGACGGCGATTAACCCTGATTAGCGACTAACCTCACGATTAGCACCAAAAGATTAACACCGGGTGTTACACCCATCTTCTTCATTATCGGATGAGCTTTCATGATGATCTTCTTCATTGCTTGAGCTAGATTCTTGCTTGACCATCTTGAGGTTGCGGTGCTTGTTGGCCTTGGTTTTGAGAGCAATTGATTTGCTTGTTGTTGGCTCTTCGGTCATACCAAGGATACTCATTTCATGAGCGCGAATTTCGCCCACAAGCTCTCCCACTTCTATTGTATCAAGATTCTCCTTTTGAAGCATAGCATTGATAATGTTGTACTTGGGCTTCGGAAGGAGCATGAGAATCTTGCGGTTGATGGAGCCACTGTCAATTTTGGAAACTTCAAGAGCATTAATGTCCTTGACAATGACATTCAAGCGAGAGTACATATCATTGCAATTTTCATGAGCTAGCATTTTAAAGGAATCATACTTAGCTCTAAACAAGTGATATTTTTGCTCACGAACTTTAGTGGAGCCTTCATGAATTTCAATGAGTTCCTTCCAAATATCACTTGCTAAGTCCATGCCCTACCAATTGTAAAGATCGATGGACCAAGAGGGGGGTGAATTGGGCCTTTTTCAATTTCTAAAACAAGGTAATGCAACCTTAACCTATGCAATACTAGTAGGGCACCAATTCACCAACCGGATAACTAAGCTACCTACATAAGCTAAGAGAGATAAAAACAAAGTAAAGCCTAGCAAGGTAGAGCTAAGTTATGATCTCTAAGTCAAGCACATGAGTAAATTGCATGAAAGAAAATGCTTGAATAAAGAGAGTGGACAAGAGACGACCGGATTTTTTTCGTGGTGTCGATGTGTTGGCACACACCCCTAGTCCACGTTGTGACACTCACTAAGAGTCTTGTCACCTCCCATGTCACCGAGACTTGGGCGCTCACTAAGAGTCTCCGTTCACCATCCCGGCGTGGTGGAGCTCAAGCCACGTACAATCTTCTTCTCCGGGCTCCCACAATCCTTGGCAAGCTCCGCGAGAAACACCCCGATCACCAAGATCGCCTAGGTGATGCCAATCACCAAGAGTAACAAGCTAAGGCCTTCACTTGAGCAAGAACCGATCACCGAGAACGGATGCACACTAGCTTCTCTCTACTCAAGTCCTTAATCTTGCTTCTTGATTGATTGAAAACACAAGTATGTGAATGATGAAGCTCAATGTGGCTCTTGACTATAGTATGAGTGTATGGATGTTGCCTGGTGTCAAGAGTGGGCGAAATGACCCATTGTAGGGGTATATATAGGCAGCTCACACAAATAGAGCCGTTGGAGAAAAGCTGCCAGAAAACTGCGTAGCGCCGGTTAATCCGACGTCCCTCCAATAGTCATCATCGGTTTAACTGGTGAATGTAAACTGCCACTTCTGAAAACTAGCCGTTACCACTTGGGCAGATTAACCGACGTATCATCGGTTTAACCGGTGAGTGTAGTTGTCCACTGATCAACTGAAAAAAAAAACCAAGTCTCTGGACAACTGCACCGACGTTAACTCAAACCTATCGTCGGTTTAACCGGTGAGTACAACTTTTGAATTCCTCTGAAAACCATCTCACTGGTCAATTGCACCGACGTCTTGATTTAAACAGCGTCGGTTTAACCGGTGTATAGAACTTGAAATACCCTTGAAAAACCAACTCTGGACTAATGCACCGACGTTAATTTCAAACACGTCGGTTTAACCGGTGTATTGAATTTGTCCAGACTCTGCTGACTTCGTTTAACCGACGTATAGAGAATTGAGAGCGTCGGTTAAACCGGTGTATAGACTTTTTCTGATTTTGTTTTTTCTGATTTGAGTCTTGAATGAAATCCAAATATTCTTGAGATATAGTTTGAGAACCACTTATTTGAACTTCTAGAAACCTGAGTGACCATAGTGTGCATCCATTTTCAAATGATCATGTCCATGCTCAAGTTACTTAGCCTTAACCCCTCTTAATAGTGCGATCACTACAAAACTATAAAACCTATACTAACCTAAGTGTCCTTCTCAACCTTATGACACTTAGGACTAGAAAGATCCTTAGTCTTGACATAAAATTGAGTTGAATACCGAGATCGCCTTTTTGAATAATGAAATGAGGGGCCTCTTTTGACATATGACCAAATGAGCGATAATGATCTATTAAGCTGCACAAACTCATTAGTCACAATAATGGTTGTCATTAATCACCAAAACATACCTTGAGGGCCTAGATGCTTACACCATTTATCCTTGTCAACCATCTCACCTTTCAGCTACTCCTTGGCCATGTCATTCATTTCCTTCTCCAAATCTGCAAGTTTTTCTTCAAAAACTTTTTCCGTGCGCACTGAACAAAGCAACTTTAGTTTCCCAATTAGTTTCTTCTTTTTCTGACGCCTCCACATGTTTGCTGCAAAGTGTCGCATGCACCACCTATGCACAAGAGGGGGAAATCCATCCATGTGCTCTTTAGCGCAGTTTAGGAGGCCATGGTGCCGGTCAGAAATCATACAAACTTGCCTGGAGAGACCCAAGACATACCGCCGCACCAGCTTCATGTACCAAGACCAGCTATCGTTGTTTTCTCCTTCGGTCAAAGCAAATGCTAACGGAACTAGTTGTCTCTCTGGATCCACCGCAACTGCCATCATTAGTGTCCCCTTGTATTTACCCGTCAAGAATGTGGCATCCACAAGGATCACAGGTCGGCAATGCTAGAATGATTTAGCACACTGGGGAAAGCACCAGAACACCCTGTGTAAAATGTGCTTGTACACTTCGTTGTGAGGAAGCATCATGTTTCCCGTGTGTATGAACCATCTAATCCCTGTATTGTATAGGGACATGCCCGTCAAGACTCTGGGCATCCTTGCATATGACTCTAGCCAATCTCCCCAGCAAAGAGCTATATCATGCTGTTTTGTACACCATGCTTTCGAGTATTTCACCCGGTAAGAACACATGCCGAAAATTGACTCCATAAGAGAAAGAACTGATGTGTCGCTGTCCTTCCGAACAATACCAAGAATGCGATGTGCTAGGTAACGTGCCGAACTTGCTTCGGTCTCGAGGATGCACATGTATGAGGCTGTATTACTCTGGTGATTTTCCACTAACCTGTGCCCCTAACAATCCGTGACCATACACCCCATAGGCATCATTGCTTGCATAGCACATCGTATCGTAAGCTCTTGTCCGAATGAACCACATTAAATGGACGATGATGACGCACTGCATAATCAGCCAAGAAAAACTGCAACTCTGGAAGTGAATTGAACTTCATGCCCTTGCGAATCTCTGGACTGTCACTATCAATTACAGACTCGCTTTCAAAGATATATGAGTCACAAATGGCTCTATGGATCCTACTAAGATCCTTAGCATTTGAAACCGCCGGGACTTCAACGTGGGCTAGCTTCATCATGCGCAACTCTTCAGTGGTATAACTAAATCGTGCCTCAGCATTATTAACAGCCTGACCCATTGCCCCATCCCTACACTCCTCATCACCCCTTATTTCCTCATCACTAGGGTTGGATCCGTCGCCATCATCATTTTCCTGCTCTGCTTGGGGCGCCCTAGTATTACCCTCCGGTTTTTCTTCCCCAGTGGCTTTATCATCATTCTCATCATCACTACTATCGTATTCATTGTCCTCTGAACCTAAAGAAACATCATCATCCTCTCCAGCACCCCTGTCATCCTCCTCCTCAAAGGTACCATTGTCGAAATGATCGCAAGCGACGACCATATCATAATCCGCAACAAATTCACTAGCACAAGTGAGATTTGGGACATCTTCTACAACAGTAGACTCTTGAGTTATATTCTCAATACGAAATGAAACTTCATCTACTATCCCAACTGGTTCTTGTGATCTAGATGTACGGGTTATTTCAACAACAATCTCCGAACAAACCACATTTGCACGCGCAACTATATCCTTTTACTTCCTCCAATGCATCTCCGATTCCAATGCATCTCCGATTCCAATGCCAGCATAACATAATGTGCTCTAGCTTTACCGCAGTCAAATCTGCCCCTCAGAATTATTTCATCAATGCCACAAGAATGCTTTGAAACAACTCGGTCTACCAAATCCTTAAACGATGGAGAACTATCGAAAAGTTCTACATCCTCTATCATATTCTCAAACTCTCCATTTTCCTTAACCATACCCCCGTGAAAGAACCGAACTAATTCGTCCATGTCTAGGTATATTCAGAGATCTAAAAATATGAGACAAAGTCACTATTAATTACAGCAGCAACAAGTACTCTATAATACTATGTGCCTAAATATATCGACAGAAATGTGCTCATTAATCTTATATATGAAAAATCTAAGCTCAACAAATATTTACAACCTACATCTGATAATGCTTAAGTTGCTAAAGAAAAATCTTAGCTCAACTCATTTCATTTGTGCCCAAATCTATGCAAGCACCACAAAATTTCCAAGCTACTTAGTGCTTACTACAAGTTTTACGAGCATTCACAAGATTAAAGAGGTTGCAGTGTGCAAACAAAATGAAGAACTACTACAATGTGCATATGGAAAAATTCATGAACAAGTAGTTAATATTGGCATCACAAAGATATTATTTTTCCCTCTACTCAATCCTACAAAACCTATTAATCGGTGCATGCACGTGCTACCTCACGTCCAAATCGCGAGTAGATAAACATCTACATGTCATCCAAACATCTAATCATGACTAACCTATCAACTACAACACTTTTCCTTAAATCAAAAACCTAACCCTAATCACCATGAACCACAAATATCTACTAATATGCATGGTTAAACGGCGAAATAATTAGGGGAATACCTTCAGGGGAGGTAGGGGAACGATTCCCCCCACTTTACCCCCTTCAAAACGCCGGATTTGGAGGGGATCAGAGGGGGGGGCGACGCCGGCGGCGGCCTCTCTGGAGGCGGAGCTGTCGGGATGAAGAGAGGGAAGAAAGGGGGGTGGGGGGGAGAAGGGGCTGGTGGGGGCCCATGATATTAGCCTTGTCGCGCCAGCCCGCACGGCGCGACAAGACTTGTCGTTCCACCGCATGTGGCGCGACAGACCCGAACACGTCAGCGCCCACGTGGCGCAGGTCCAGGTCGCAGCGCCAGCGTGGCACGCCTGTCGCACCACCCGTACTGGCGCGACAGAGGCTAATTGTCGCGCCAGTACGGATGGCGCGACCAAACGGGTTATGCCGTACAAATAAAACGGTAGCCGGGTTAAAATTAAAATATTATTAAAAAAAGGTTAAAAAAATTCGTCAATAACTCTGCGGAGTGTATTTTGCTGGTGTTAGATTTGTGGATCCATTGATCGAATCAAGGTTCCAGAAGCCTTAAATTCAGAAAAGCCAAAGGGCATTCAAATACTGGCAGCAGACTGGCGCCTTCTGCAGGAGTCGAAGTGCTTCCTAGAGGGGGGGGGGGGGGGGGGATGCGTTTTCTTTTGGTCCTGTAGATGCGAGGTCTTCTGTATCAGAAATGTTCTGCACCTGCTGTGGCGAGACTATCTGTCTCGCATGAAGCAGTATCAAATTAGCGCACAAATACAGTATCTAACGGACGATTGATTTGGAGGATCAGTGCACTTTGTGCAATAAAAATGGTTTATCTATCTGATTCACTTTGTTTACAGCTGCATCATATGAATTCTCTGAAAATGCCTTCGTTGTCTCAATTGTCAAGCGTTCAACTATTGTATACTTTATGTGAAAATGAATTTCTTTAAAACTATGTTTTAAAGAAATGGAGAACCATTAATTGACCTGCTTTAAAGTCAACACGTCCTGAGATTCAATCATCAGAAAAATTCAAGCCGTGCGTGGGTCAGAAGCTTAGTTGGAAAACAAAAGTAAACCTCATCTTAAATCTCTTGGGACATAATTTTATGCCCAATTTAATTCGTTAAACACATCTAAACAGTGCATGTTGATGCTCAACATATATGCTTTTGTCTTTTATTAAGTAGTACGACCTGGAGACGCGAATGAACCTGCTGGCAAGAACGCGACAGAATAATGTTTCGAAACGAAGAAAGGGAAAGAAATAGAGAAAAAGGAGAACTCAAACGAGATCACAAAAATAAAACGAAGAGGTCAAAAGGAACGAAAATCCATTCATACTCGGAAGTTAAGCTGCAGGAGACGAGCACGATGGAGTAATCAAACATGTCCAAATATGGGGAGCCGAGGAGAGGAGGTTCACCGGTCATCTCAACCAGACAACCACTCTCATCTCCAGCTTCCACACAACCCCAGCAGCTGGCCAGCTGCTGGGGCAGCCACGCCCCCCCCCCCCCCCCCCCCCCACTTGCTTTACAAAGTGCTACATGCCTAAGACAATATAAACAGAGGATAGGCACAGCATGACAGCAGGGGATTCTACTGCATGCCAACACTCCTACTTCGCCTTAGCTTCCTTCATCATCACTGGATTTGGCACTGTGTTTAGGTCTTTCTAGTTTCTAGCTAGAGAACTACACAAACAACACGAGGTTTCCGAATTGGTCATCACCTAGCTAGTTCGTTCATTTCATCATTTGGAAATTGGAACGCGAGAGTTTCTACGCTAACCGGAACGATTTCATCAAAATATCCTAGATAGATGCTCGTTCAAAAACAGAAAATATTGGATGGTTCCAAGAGAGCTGACATAAGTAGCAAACTGAATAATAATAATAATAATAATAATAATAATAATAATAATAATAATAATAAGTACACAATTGTGCGACCCCAGTGTCCAAAAAATCATACAGCAAGCAATGGAAGAGGCCCTCCTAGCTACTAGTTGCACAATCCACAAACACCACACAACTAAGCACAAGTTTAAATTTAATCCCTATGTATTGCCTATCTCGAGCTCATGTATTATTGATCGATCCAAACCTAAACAAATGTACACCCAATGAATACTATGCTACAGCAATACTATGACAGATTGATAGTATATTAAGCTAATATAGGAGTAGCAACAATGAGACATCATGCTGGGGTATCGTCGTAGATGTAGCAACGAGTAGCATGGATTCGATCTCACTCGGGTATGCTCTGCAGCGACGGCCGCCACTGCCCCTCCTCCCTGTGCCGGAAGTTGGAGCTGGTGCTCGCCACGATCAGCAGCTCCGAGACGACATCCCGGGCCGGCACGCCGTCGCCGCTTTCCTTGCCGTCCTCGACGCGCCGCAACAGCTCCTCCAGCTGCTTCCTCGTGATCCTGATCTTCACTTCTGTGGTCGCCGCCGGAGCGCTCTCGCCCTTGCGCGCCTCCTCCTCCTCCTCCTCCTCCTTCCTGCCGACCTCCTCCTCCACCCACACGGCGCTCGTCTTGGAATAATGCGCGGCGGCGCCACCGCCGCGGCAGCTACCGCGACGAGACCTCTCGAGGCAGTTCCCCATCTCCTCTGCCTGATCGCGGGAAGCAAGGTCCGGCCGCCGGAACGCCAAATCCTCGCGCGCGCGAACTCAGCAGAGAAATTCCGTTTCGTGCGCGGTCTGGGCAAAAAGAGATTATTGGTGCTTGGAAGATGCGATGGGAATGGCAAGATCGTTTGCGAGGGCGGCCGCGGTGGCGTAGTTATAGGCGCGGCGGACGGGGAGGGAGGGAAGAAGGAATCGGACGACGACGACGACGACGACGAGACACGTGGATGGCCGCGATCGGGTCGTGGATGACGGGCCCGTGGGCGGGCCGACCACGTCGCCGCGCTGGCGTGCGTCGGGTGTTTTGGGCGGGCCGGATCGGGGCTTCGGCGTTGGCGCAAGGTGTGAAACGGGAAAAAAAAGGGGGAATCGTGTTTAATTTGCCAAGCAGGGCCCACCCTGCCGTGTAAGCTGCAAACGTGGCTCCTGTTGGGGAGGAGTGTTTTTTTTAAAAAAAATTATTTACTACTACTGCTTAGTTTTGGGGTGAGTTTTACAACAGCACAGCACAGCAGTTAAATCGATGATCACATCTTAGGCTTCCAAGACGTCAACATTTTTTTTCTTATAAAAAAATATGCTTACATACACATGGGCCCAAATGGTTTGAGAAAATGATGCTCATGAGTCATGGAAAGTAAGCCAAAATTTTGCCAGTAACAAACAAACAATCCTGGTTAACAAGCTGGCTGTTCAGGTGTCAGTTAAATTACTGAAGCTGAATGATTAAAAATTGTAGCTCAAGATAAACTAGTTTGCGAAACACGGTCTCTTTTAGTTTTTTACCGAATTTTTTGGCATCTGACTAAGCAAATAAGCAGTGCCCAAATTTTGATAAGAGAACTTACAATGATCAAACCAAACACGACCATACCCCCAAAACGAAAAGCTTAATTTCCCCGTGCAGTTTTTTTTTTCCCTTGATGCCTCTCGGTGGAGTCTTGCATCAGTTGATGCCTTCCTGGGACCTGCTTTCGGAAGACACCAGTTGCCTTTGCAGGTTAGTTCATCAGACGGTTTGTAGGTTGTAGGTTGTACAGTTGCAGCTATGATCCCCGCTTACGCCACCTGACTTTCTAATGCTGATTAGGTCTTAGACCAGCTTATGTTATTGATGGTTGGCTTAAAAGAGTACCTCAGGTAGCTAGCTAGCTAGTGCAGTACAAACATGGCTTGCAGTCTTTGAATCTCACCTGATCATACACGTAGAGAGAAGAAATGCTAGTTCAATCACTTGAATGTCAGCCTCTGCCGCACAGTTCCCTCAATATTTCTTCACTCAAGAGTTAATCTAACCAGATGGGCAAGAGCAACATCTTACCAGTGAAATCACTTGAGTGCATTATTTTTAGCATACTCTATTTTTTTCCTTACAAAATCTGCGGATTTTCGGTTGTAATACATGTCTTCCCTAGTACGAAAAACCGCTAGTAATAATCACCGTGTTCGGCTGGTGGCTGGTGCCTCCAGCCCTACAGTATTTCTCTCGCACGTTCCTCCAGCACTAGCCTCCAGCCACCAGCCAGGTAACAGTGTTTTTCTCTCACAGCACTCCAGTTCCAGTCTCCAGCTCCAGCCTGCCGAACACAGTGAATCTGTTCTAGGCTTCTAGCGGTCGAGCTGTCACCATCTGAATCCTCTGAATGTCAACCTGATCATTAGGCTGAGACCCAATCATGATGGACATATCGTAACTGAAGAATGATCAGCAGTTAGCGTACGCTCACTTAGGCTCTGGCTCTGAGTAATACAGACTGTACACCGATACGCGGTACTGAACTGAAGTCCTCAATCACCTCTTTAGTCCGAGAATAATCATGACGCACGATGTCCCAACTTTCCAATCTACACCATCCCAACCTTCCTTTTTTTTCTTTCTAATCTCCGTTTCCTTTTTCAGATTATAAAAACACAGTGCAGGTCTCAGTTCTTAAACAACGATGGGATGGTGCCAATCAATGAATGCTAAAATGGTTCAGTTCAGACTTTGAGATCTGTGTCAGTTTATTAAGATGGACGCTTAGTTGCACTTGATATATGTATCGGATAAAACGTTATGTTCCAACCGCTAAGACCTGCGATCTAGGTCTACAATTTCCGGTTGGTTGGGAATATATGCCGGGTTGGTCCGGCCACCTGATTGATTGGCTTCGGGACCGCGCGCGCCCACATCGCCCGCCAGCCCGCCACCGGACGGGAGTTGGCCGATCGCGGTCGCCGCCGGCTGGCTGGCTGGATGGCTTGCTTCCCGTGGAGGCGGAGGCAACCCAACCGAGACCATTTGACTAGCGGCGCCTTTAGTGTCTGACGTTGTGATGATTCTACCGATCGATCAGTTTGTTTCTGCTGCTGAAGTTCAGCTGCTGTTGGGAGGGAGGACCGAGGAGCTGACACTGATGTGGGAACAGAAACGGAAACTGTGAAAGCTATAGCAAGCAAGCAACCTCCGTCGTTTCTGCTGCTTAACAATGTGTGCCCATCCTCTCCACGCAGAGGCTGGGACTTTGTTTCGAGATGAAAAATGATGCTAACCTTATCTTATACAGCATTAATAAAGCAAGGTTCCTCCGTCTTCAGCTTCTATGCATGGAACTAAAAAAATTCACGAGCTTGGAATTTCCTCTGGAGGCAATGAAAGAAATCAGAGGCGCGAGTGTGGGAGAAGCGCTGCCCCTAAACTCAGGGTGCTAGCGTATGCGTGTTAACTTAACGTGCAATGCACAGGAGAGTTACAATATATAGAGCTCTAGAGATTAGATCGGCCAAACTAATTTGCAAGAGATCTGTTACAACAAGACTACAACAACTGCAACTAAGTAAAGGCCGATCATATCTCTGAGAGTCCTAACAGATTACATTATCTAACACTCCCCCTCAATCTGACCTTTCTAGGTTGAGATTGTTCTTGAAAATTTCCATCTGCCGAACTGTGAGAGGTTTTGTAAACCCATCAGCCACTTGGTCCTTTGTAGAAATATATTCAATCTCAAGTAATCTTCTTGCTACTCTTTCACGCACAAAGTGATAATCAACTTCTATATGTTTTGTCCGCGCATGAAAAACAGGATTAGCAGAAAGATACTTAGCTCCAATATTGTCACACCATAGTTTTGCTGCTTGCGGTGTCTGAATGCCCAATTCATATAACAGTGTTTGTATCCACATCACTTCTGCTGTAGTATTTGCTACTGCTTTGTACTCAGCTTTAGTACTTGATCGCGACACTGTCGTTTGTTTGCGTGCACTCCAAGACACCAAATTCGCTCCCAAGAAAATAGCAAAACCGCCTGTTGAGCGCCGATCATCCAAGCAGCCGGCCCAATCAGCATCTGAGAAGGCAGTAATGAGTAGTGATGATGACCTGCAAATCTTAAGCCCAAGCTTAGTTGTGTGCCTTAGATACCTCAGAATCCGTTTTACTGCTGCCCAATGAAGAGTAGTTGGCGCATGCAAAAATTGACAAACTTTGTTCACTGAGTAAGAAATATCGGGTCTAGTTAGTGTCAAATATTGCAATGCTCCAACGACACTTCTATAATTTGTAGCATCACTCGGACCAAGTGGAGAACCTTGATCTGCAGATAATTTTTCAGAAGTAGATAGTGGCGTATTCACCGGTTTACAATTCAACATGCCAACACGTCTCAAAACATCATTTGCATATTTCTCCTGAGTTAGCAAGATACCATTATTTACCTTGTTTACCTCTATTCCAAGGAAATAATTCAGATCACCAAGGTCCTTCAAGGCAAATTCTTTATTCAAATCTTGTAGCAGTGCTGATGTTGCATCCCGTGTAGAGCTAGCAACAATAATATCATCAACATAAATAAGTACGAACATCGTAACTGTCCCCTTGTTGTAGTAGAACAAAGACGTGTCGGCCTTTGAAGATTTGAATCCAAGCTCATGTAATTTGGTACTCAACCGTGAATACCAAGCCCTCGGTGCCTGCTTTAAGCCATACAAAGCTTTGTCTAACTTGCAAATGTAATTAGGAAGAGACTGACTCTCAAATCCTGGAGGCTGCCTCATGTAGACTTCTTCTTCTAGAAAACCATGGAGAAAAGCATTTTGCACATCTAGCTGTCGTAAACTCCACCCTCGAGAAATAGCAATTGACAAGATAATTCTAATGGTAGTTGCTTTAACGACAGGACTAAAAGTATCTTCATAATCTATTCCATACCTTTGTTTAAAACCTTTGGCGACCAACCTAGCCTTGTATCTGTCAAGACTACCATCTGATTTTCTTTTGACTTTATAAACCCATTTACAATCAATTATATTTATGCCTTTCTTTGGTGGAACTAGATGCCAAGTCTTATTCTTCATTAGCGCCAAATATTCAAAATCCATAGCTGCTTTCCAATTCCTATCATGCATGGCTTCTTCTAAATTTTGCGGTTCACCAGAAGAAGTAAGGAACCCATATTTAATAGTACCATCAGTATATACCTTTTCTTTGCGAATCCCACTTTGCAGCCTTGTTCTAGGACGTGTGCATGCTGCTGGAGCAGAAGGTCCCTCGTCTAGTGAAAACATTGATTCTGGTATAGACATTGAGGTGCCCCACGTGTCCTCCTGCATACGCTGCTCCCCCTCAATCGCAACCTCACCAGGCCTGGAGGGAGCAGATTGCTGCGAACGTAGAGCTGCTGACGACGTGGTAGGCGGGAATTGACACGGCAGGTCTGCGGCCGGCAGTCCTGGATCCCGGGGCAAAGGAATATCGTGATCAGTGTTGGAGTCACCTCCTGCTAACGGAGTCGGATCATCTTGGTGCTCCGTGTCGATGCTGTGGTGATCATCTGCGCTAGTTTCTGATGCTCCAGGACTGCTGTTTTCATCAGGATTTTCACACAAATCATCAGCATAATTAGGAGGGTTAGTCACATGGTCAGCTATATGTTCCATCCCAACAGTAGGAGAGAAAAGATGGGAGGGGAGGAGGGTTATCTCGGACTGAAGGCGAGCTCCTGCATTTGGATGAAGTGTAGAGAAAGGAAAAATTGTTTCATCAAAAATAACATCCCTAGAAACATACACATGTCCCGTAGCCACGTCAAGGCACTTGAAGCCTTTATGGAGATTACAGTACCCAAGGAAGGCACATCGTTTTGATCTGAACTCGAGTTTGTGTTTATTGTAAGGTCGCAGATTTGGCCAACAAGCACACCCAAAAACTCGAAGGGACGTGTAATCTGGTTTTTGTTTGAAGAGACGCTCCAAGGGACTTTCAAAATTAATAACTTTGCTAGGAACTCGATTGATGAGATATGTGGCAGCTAGAAAGGCTTCATCCCAGAATTTTAGTGGCATGGAAGCATGAGCAAGAAGGGCTAGGCCCACCTCTACAATATGGCGATGCTTACGCTCAGCTGAGCCATTTTGCTGATGAGTATGAGGACATGAAACTCGATGCGAGATCCCAACTCGATCAAAGAAAGAATGAAGCTTATGATATTCTCCACCCCAGTCTGTCTGCATTGCAATAATTTTTCGATCAAATAATCTCTCAACCATATTTTGAAATTCATGGAATTTTTGGAAAACTTCAGATTTGAACTTAAGGAGGTAAATCCATGTGAATTTACTGAAATCATCTATAAAACTGACATAATATTTTCTCCCCCCAACCGAGGTGAGAGCGGGACCCCACACATCAGAATAAATAAGCTCCAAAGGATGACTGGAATGATTGAGAGATTTGGAGTAAGGTAACTGATGAATTTTAGCCTTTTGACATGCATCACAGACTGACTCTTTATTTGACTCACTAGAGCAAGGTAAACTATTGCTATTAACAATCCGACTAACAATAGGAAAAGATGGATGGCCTAGGCGACTATGCCATCGATCGAAGGAGGGCTTGACAGCTCCAAAAGCTTGCTTTGTTGGGGTGCTGAAGGGAGAGGATAAAGTCCTTTGTGGCATCTTCCTCTAAGAATCGTGTTCTTCGTGGCCAGATCCTTGATCAAAAAATAATCAGGATGAAATTCAAGAAAAGCTGAATTATCTTTAGCTAGGCGATGAACAGAAACAAGATTTTTAGCAGCTGTTGGAACATGAAGGATATTGTTTAGATGTAAATTGCGAGTATGAGTTGGAACAATAGCATGACCAATATGACTAATCTCCATACCTGAACCACTTGCTGTGTTTATCTGATCATTTCCTTTGTACTTCTCGGGAATTGAGAGCTTCTCAAGATCACTAGTTACATGATCAGTAGCTCCCGAATCTGTATACCAGTTGGTGTCAACTGTGTATGTGTTGATGGCCGCAGCAACCAGGCGCTCATCCGGTACATAATTCTCATCAAAACGATGCCAACAGTCAGTAGCAAGATGTCCCTTTTTGAAGCATACCTGACAGAGAGGCCAACTGTTGTTGGAGTTGCCTCCCTGTGAACGCTGATTGGAACGTTGCTGATTGTTGGAGTTTCCACATCCTCATCCATAGCCACGACCGCGATTACCTGAGTTACCACGGCCACGACTTGAACCTTGAGCGCCACGGCCTCCTCTGTTCACGTTGTTTGCAGAGGAGCCCGATCCATCTTGAATTTCCAATCGAGTCTCAAAGCTGAGAAGTTGTGCATATGCTTCAGCTACTGAGATCGGCTCCAATCTAGTTACTAGAGCAGACACCACGGGATTGTATTCAAAGTCCAATCCGTTGAGAATGTTGGCGACAATTTCTTCTTCATCAAGCGGCTTGCCTGCAACTGCCATCTCATCGCTGAGGGACTTCATCTTCCCGAAATATTCAGCAATGGTCATGGAGCCCTTCTTGGTGGTCGTCAGCGCAAGGCGCACATTCATTGAACGAGCGCGTGTTTGTGCGGTGAACATGTTTTCCACCGCGCTCCATGCTTGTGCCGCCGTCTTCGCAGCAGCGATCTGGGAGAGGACGTCCTTCATGACGGACGTGAAGAGGAACTCGAGAACCTGTTGGTCTCGAGCAAACCACTCCTCATAGGCAGGATTTGGTACCTTGACGGTCTTGCCGTCGGGACCTTTTTCATCAACCTCAGCCTCGGGAGCGCCGGTCTTGCCGGTGATATAGCCTTCCAAGCGTTCACCACAGATCGTGGTGAGCACCTGCGCCTGCCATAGCGCGTAGTTGGCCTTGTTCAGCTTCTTTGTGATTTGGACACCGAACAGAGGATTGGCAACATTGGAGCTGGACGCCATGGAAGAAAGCTAGATGCAATCTAGGCTCTGATTACCATGAAAGAAATCAGAGGTGCGAGCGTGGGAGAAGCGCTGCCCCTAAACTCAGGGTGCTAGCGTATGCGTGTTAACTTAACGTGCAATGCACAGGAGAGTTACAATATATAGAGCTCTAGAGATTAGATCGGCCAAACTAATTTACAAGAGATCTGTTACAACAAGACTACAACAACTGCAACTAAGTAAAGGCCGATCATATCTCTGAGAGTCCTAACAGATTACATTATCTAACAGGCAACGTTCTTCACTTTATTTGGTGGAATTCCTTCTTCAATCTTCCCCCAGGTATAAAGATTAAGCACGTGCATGTTGAGCCTTTAGGCCGGGACTCTGTTCACTTCATCTTAACTGCATCCAGGTAATAGTATTTCTCTCTAACACAAAACCAGCACCAATCAGCCAGCAATATTTTTCTCTCATAAAAAATCAACACCAGTCGCCAGAAAGTCCGGGAAAAGCCCAGGGGTTGATGTGTAGTATGTCTATGTAGGAATTGTCGGGCGTTTGTGCTTTTCAGAGAGAGAATACAGGTCAAGACGGGCCTTCTAGAAGTTCTCGATGGTGGGCGCGTTTGAACTGGACGGAAGGCCCGATTGGATGGAAGGAAGGCAGCCAGCTCTCTAACTCCTTATTATAACACGATGATGCGTTCCGGCCCATCCTACCTCGATGGGCTTGTCTGGATCGTGGCCCATACACCGGAAGCTTAGGCCCTATAAGAATGCGCCCAACATTCGTTTTTTTTACGAGGAAAAATATTTTTTCATTAGCATGATTAGGTGACATTATAGTTTAGAAGCACATCATGTTCAATACAACTGGGAAGACCTCCTAACCAAACAGCCGAGCTGCATTCCCACGAATCCCTGGAATCTCTAAATCCGCCTCCTCAAGGCTCGTCGTGGAATTTGTGAGGACTGTGAGAATGCTCCATTGAGCAAGTAGATGTTTGTCCAACCCAGAAATTAACGCGCACCGAATCTGAACCCATGCTTACCAACACCCCCCCACAAAAAAAAACCATGCTTACCACAGTGGAAATTGGAAAAGTCGCATGTCACGTGCATATACTCCACGTGTTTGTGCAGTTCAGCCGCGAAATTAGCATATTTCTCCTCTTCCGCGGGAGCACGCGCGCGCCCTACGACGTCTGATCTGATCTGATCAAAGATAAAAAAACACGGCGATAAAAAAATCCCCCCCAACCCAGGTCGTTCCCGGTTCAAAAAAATCCCAACGTATCCGCGAGTCCCAAGTCAAGCAGCAGCGGTATATTCCAGGACTATGCCAAGGCCCAGCAGCGGTATCTCTCACGGGCCTCACCTGACGACTCAGAAATTTTTTTTTGACTTTTTTTTTCCGCCTCCCCCGGCCGCATTTGTGTCCGGGCTGCGAGCCTGCAACTGCATGTGGGCAGAAAACGTGGCGGCCATGTCTGGCGGCTAGCACTAGCAGCTCCGCCCCGGTTCCGGTTCCGGTTCCGGTTTCCAGGCCTTCCGCATGCATTCAGTTGCAGCTATAGCAGCGACAAGTTCATTGAATTTCTTTTTGTTAAAAGACAAGTTCATTGAATTTGGACCGTGTCGATCGGCAGCCTGTCCTGCATCCGCGAACAGATTCATCATGGAGCTAATTCAATGATGAGCTCACGTAGTTTCGCGAGAAAGCCGTGAGCGCGCGGGTCCGACACGATCAGTTGATCACACTTCCCTAATCACACCACGCGAACCAACCTTTTTATCGTGTCCTCCTACATACAGCTAGCTGCGGGCTTTGGCCCGTGACGTGATCGCCACCCACAACACTACAAATCTCCTCTTGCCGTTTAAAGCGTTCACAGGCGCCGCCCCGCCGGTTCGCGCTTCGCAGGAACGATCTTCTTCTGGCCACTCAGACCACCACGCACCTCGCACGAAAAGCAGTCCAGGTGCAACGAACGGGTTGCCGGGGTGGGTACTTGGGTACTCTACTCCGTTAGATGGCGGCTCATCACCGTTTCCCCGTTGCCTCTTCCTCTACGGCTCTATACGCATTTACTGCCGCTGGCCGCTAATTAGATCTGACACACGTGGCGGGATTATCTTGAACTAACCCTCGGCTTCCGGATAGCATCAGGATCAGCGGAGGGGGGGAGAGGCTGGGTGGCGTCAGCACCGACGCCAGCGGCCAGCGCACCACACATTCCACCGCCGCTAGATGCCCAGATCCCACCACGTGGGGCGGCTGGCCCACCCGCATTGGCTCCGCCCGCGCCGGAGGGACGTGGCGGGCGGCGAGGCCAGCGCGGCGGCGGGGCCGCCCCTGGCGCCTAATCCACCCGTGGACCCGGTCTTCGTAGACTGAACGAAATCCAGGCTGTGTTTGGTTAGGGGTGAAAAAATTTTGATGGAAATTTTTTGCAATTTTGACCACTAATTAGAGATATTAAATTAAGTCTAATTATAAAAGCATCTCCACAACCATAGATACTGTAGTAATATTGTACCTGATGAGATCTTTGACCGCATGATTTGACGATGGTGAGAGCATGATTACTATAACATTACTGTATCTAATAATGTATTAATTAGACTCATTAGATTCGACTCGCAAAGTTGCATCCATCTCTAAATTTTTTTTTACAAATAGACTACTCTTACTGTTACAACCAAACACGGCCGGCCTCTCCTCCGGATAATGCCGTGCTCCGGCGCGGTCTTCGACACGATGTCCGCACGCACTGGAGTACTGCCCGCACGCGCGCGCGCGTGGAGCCCTGGTGCACAGTACTGTAGAAAATAGAGATAGGAACGGAGCAGGAAGCTTCGCGGTAATACACTGGTGAGCTGAGAGAGAGCCTGAGACCACTGGATTTTGTACCTGTACGACGGTCGACGGCCTGTACTCCTACTACTACCTCGTATTCGCCAGTCGAACAAGCCGGCGTTGACCTAATAGCATTATCCCATCTCGAACGGAGCTTGAGTAATCTTGTGGGAGCAAGCAAGCAAACTACCTATCCCAAATACGTACTGCAACTTTTTTTTATATGCGTACATGATCGATGTCGTCATCGATGCTTTAGCTCTGTGCTCCGATTTGTTGGATGATTTTTTTTGGGAACAAAAAAAACACACGCAGCACATTACGGATAAGCGCGGCGAAATTTCTACTTACGGCCATGGATAACGTTTCGTCCGTGCACGGTGATCAAGCCGAGCCCGAGCAGTGCGCACACACACATCCCGTGCCGTGACACAGTGTGCCCAACGATGAGGACAAGAACACGACAGTACGACACCATGCCTGTGTTTAGTTTATCCAAAGTTTCTAAATTTTCCGTCATATTGAAATCACATCGAAACATTAAATATAGTAAATGACACATGCATAGAACACTAAATATGGGTAAACAAAATAACTTATTGCACAGTTTGGATGTACATTGCGAGATGAATCTTTTGAGCCTAGTTAGTCCATAGTAGGACGATATTTACCACATACAAACGAAAAGTGCTACAATATTTTTAGCTTTACTTTTCGCAATTTTTTCTCATCTAAACACAGTCCATGTACACACATTGACCAACTGCTGCTCGAAACGGAAAAAATACAAAAGGGAACCAAGACCGCCGACCCGACCCGACTTGTAACTACGTCACGGACAGGTAAACTGCTGGGGTAACGTGAATCGGTTACGCACCCGCGCGGAGCCCGTCGCGACAAACCAACACCAGCTCGGGCCGCGGGCCCCGCTGTGGCCGGTGGGTCCCGCCCCCCACCCTCGCCCGCGGCCTATAAATCCTCGCCAGGTTGCGCCCGGCGCCAAACCTTAACCAATCCCCCGTCTCCTCATCGCTCGCTCGCTCTCTGCCTGGAGGTCAGGTCTCGTGCGCGCCCGGCTTTCCTCTCCTCGCCGCCAACCAATCTGACGCCGACGCTCGCTGGTTGCCGCCGATGGCCAAGGCGCGCAGGCCGCCTTTCGCTGCCGCCGAGCGGTTCCTCGGGTTCCCCCGCGGCGGGTCACCGGGGGCCGTGGCGCCGGCGCCCGACGGCGACGACCTGCCGGACCTCGCCGAGGCCGACGTCTGGTACTCGGGGAGCCCCTGCCCCGCGGGATCCGGACCGGTGGAGGCGGAGGGTCGGACGGCGGCGACGGCGGGGGGCGTCGGCGGGCGGGCGGCGCGGCGCGGGGTGCAGGGCGGGCTGAGCCGCGCGTTCGGGGACGGGCCTGGGCGGCCGGTGGCGGCGTCGGCGCCCGTCGAGGTGCCCGCGTGGCGGAGCCGCTTCGCCGTGCCGGACCCGGAGCCGGCGCTGCTGTTCGAGATGGAGATGGACGACGACGACGGCAAGGCGGGCGCCGGCGGGTGGGTGCCGCCGCACGTGTACCTGGCGCGGCGGCAGGCGCGGGCGTCGGTGGTGGAGGGCGCCGGGCGGACGCTCAAGGGCCGGGACATGTCGCGGGTGCGCGACGCCGTCTGGAGCCGGACGGGCTTCGACGGATGACGACGACGACCACCATCAAAAGCTTGGGTTTTGATTTCCCCTTTTGCCTCCTCGACCACTCGCTCTCAGATTTCTCCTTCTCTCCTTTTTCCTGGATGAAAATTTTGTATCTCGCGCGGGTTGCTGCTTGTTTTTGGCCTCCGATCCATCGGCGATTGAGTACTAATCAATGGGAAACAACAAGAGATAGAGATGAGCAAGGGATGTGTGGTGTGTAGTGGCACCAGTATATAGCTCAACAAGTACATTCATGGGTTGAATAATCTGGTTGCTGATTGGGCGGTTGGGTACTCGCTGGCTCCAACTAAAATCAGTTGGGGCCTGATGATTCTTTCCTTTGGGCACTTCCCCTAGTTTGTTGTGGCCTCCAAAAGACAAAAAATGGCCATGTGTTGTGATCCAAAATTGGAATCTTTATATGATATTTCCCCCCTTCTGATTCTGATGACGCGCTTGAGCTGGATGAACTTCCCAAGTCCTATTTCATATTATGAAATACTACAAAATGGCTGTACAGGAAAAAGGAAAAGATAAGCAAACTGAAGAATCAAAATCATAATCGCGCTCATCTACAGTAATCGCAAACTGAAGAACAAACTTCACAATCATTTCGTGATGCGTACATGGCAATAATCGCTCTCATCTACAGTAGAAGCAGGAGGCCAGGCCCAGGGGCACCTCCAGCTCCCATGCCTTTAGCTTGACGGGACGACGTGTATTTTGTTCTCTACTGCCGCAAGCGGATCGGATCACCGTGCATTCAAGCAAAAGAAATCACCCCCCATCGTCCCATCCTATCAGATCACCCTGATGCTACGAAAGCGCGTTCGCCGCCAAAAGACGAGAGGTGGTTTGCTGAAATAGAATAGTGTTTTTATTCGCATTCGAGCATGTGCTCGAGTTATTATTAAATATTTTGAGATGATGAAGTGATAGCAGGAGAGCTGTGAGGAACATTCCTCTCTGGGAAGGTTCCGGCATGCAAGCTTCCAGGAATATGCGGCGGTTCAGAATAGGAAAAAGTACATTTTGACCCCATCAACTATTGGGTTTGTTTTCAACTTTAACCCCCAACTACAAAACCGGACATAATGCACACCCAAACTTTCAAAACCAGATCAATTTATACCCTGGGACTGATTTGGGTGGTATTGAGCTGATGTGGCGGAGGTTTTGACTGCGTTGACCATGACGTGGACAAAATTGGCCACGTGGACGCGCTACTTCCTTCTTCCCGACGCCAGCGACGACCACGACGAGGGCGCGGTGTCGCAACTTCCTCCGCCGGCCCCAGCCGGAGCTCTCCTCGGCCTCGGCAGCGGTGGCCGCGGCACACGCGCGAGTTCGGCACATCTCGGGCGGCGGCGAGCGGGGGGCTCGACCGCGCAAGGAGGGTCGCGGCCCGCACGGGTATATCTACCACCGCACACGCGTCCCTTGGCTCGGCGCCCCTCCGCCTCTCCCCTCTCCCCCGCTGCATTTCGGCCTCGGTGGCCACGGCCATGGCCTCTTCGGTGGCCGCCATGCCCCATGCGCCCGCGCAGTGGAGGTACCCCTCCCGCCCCACCCTGTCCAGGGGATTCTTCAACTCCTCATCCCGCCGCCGCAGCCCGCGTCCTCCTTCTCCTCCCCGGACGCCGGTGCCGGTGCTTCCTCCTCCGCGAGCGAGCCCACGCCCAGGTGCTGCCGCCAGATCCTCGAGCGCCCGCCCCCGCCGAGTAGCGCCAGGGAGGCCGAGCTCTTCGAGCTGGCGTCCGCCACGCACCCCGTCGCCGCGCGCGCGGCCGTGTTCCGCGAGCCGTTCCCGGCACCCTTCGACACATCCTCGTCCTCCGCCGGCGCGCCCATCGAGCTCCCGCCGTTGGGGGCCCATCATCGCTTGACGAGCCCGATCCGCTCCTGCAAGGTACCGGCGGGGCGGCCATCTCCGTCCGGAGCGGCCTCGCCCCCATCACCGCTTGACGTCCCGGTCTTCGCCTTTCTCGCCACGCGCGCACTGTGCGTGCCCCACCTGCGCCATGCATGCATTCGCGCGCGTCACGCCCGCGGCAGAGCGCGCCGCCGTCTGCCGATCCAAAAACAGGGGAGCTCTGGTGCCGACCGAATTCGCGAGGCACAGCCCATCGCCATCCGATTCCTCAAGCGGGGAGCACCCCCACCACCACCGCGACCTCCCCAGCCCATTGTCCCATCTCGCCGCGCGCCACCGCGTCCTCCCGCCGGCGAGCTGCGCCGCCCTCAGGCCACCGTCCGCCGCGCCGGTGAGCTTGCCCTTCCGCGCCTTCTCGTTTCGATTCGAGGCCATAAATGGAGTCTCCTAGGTTCCCCCGTCATGATGCTTCCGCTAACTTTTGGCGTTCTCAGCTTGGTCGCCGGGGATGCAGAGTGTCGCCGCCGTCGAGGACCCCGCGCTCGGCGAGGATGGCACGCGGGAGGCCGACCTCCGCGACCTGCTCCTCTTCCTCTACATCCAGTTCTACAAGGGGAAGGGGATGAGCACGGGGATGAGGAGTAGACGCTCGTTCCCATCCCCGGCGCACCGCTCCTCCACGACAGCGGCGCCGGGCATGCGTGCGTGCACATGGTCGCCGGATGAACTGTCGGCGGCGCGACGGCGGCAGCTGTGGCCTAGCTCCTTGCCCCCCGCGCGCATGGCCGCTTCACGCAGGGTGACTGGCTTCTCGCCCGCGCGCACCGTGGCAGCCCCGGCCCGCACGCCCGCGCCACCGCCGTCGATGCGGAGGCTCTGCTCGGCTCCCTTTCTCTCTCTCTGAGTCTCTCCCCCCCTCACTATGGCACGTGGGCCTCGGGCCCCACCTAACGGCCACCTCAGCGCCATGTGTCCAAAACTGCCGCCACGTCATCATGAAATCCCAAAAACCGGCCTGAGGGTATAAATTGACCGGTTTGTAGAGTTGAGGTACCTAAATTAGACGGTTTTGAAGTTGGGGTCAAAATTAGACTTCTCGAAGAGTTGAGGGACTAAAGGTAGACTTTTTCCTTCAGATTATCATATAGTTTCCAGTCAGTCAGTCAGTAGCTTTATGGAGTATCCACTATCCACCGTGATATATGGTGCTGGAGATAAGATCCGTTCAAAAAACAAAAAAGAGGACGGCCGAAAGCAGAGATGGAATGCTCCTGGGTACTGATTCAACGGGACAGTAGTACTTTGTATCCACAGCTGCAGCAGTACTGGATGCTCCGTTCTCCAGTCTACCTTCAACTTGGTGGCCCTTCTGAGCGAGGGAAAAAAAAAGTGGAACACTACTCCCATATATCAATGCAGCGATACAGTAGGAGTAGTAATCAGGAGCTTGGGGTGGTTTTTAATCGGGAGAAGGGGTATTTTTCAGACGCGACACGCACGACGACAACCGTAGGTCCGCCGCAGCCTATCGGGGAGGAGGCGTGGCGAGGCATGGCATCGCGCCCCACCACGCGCGGCCCCCGGAGCAAACGACAGGCCGGGAGGGGGAGCGAGCCGAGCGATCGACCGCGGGGGGGACGGACGACGGCGACGGGACACGTCTCGGCGCGGAGGTGGAGCCCCGCCGGCACACATGCCGCTCCGCTCCGCACGAGCGCAGACAAGCCGCCCCGTCGTCGTCGCCGCCCCCGTCCGTCCGCCCGGCCCGTCGTCCTCACCTGCTTTCCGGGGACAGGGACGCGTCGTCCTCCCGCCACCATCGCATCGCGCCCCCGGCCCCGCGGTGCCGGTGCGTGCACCTGCTGCGATCCAAGGGCCACAACCCCTGCCGGAACGGACCGTCGCTAGCTAGCTAGCTCGGCGGCCCGACCGGTGGCGCCGCGACGCGTGTTGTTACCGCCGCCCCCCCCCCCCCCCCCCCCCCCCCCCCCCCCCCGGGCCTCGGCGCGTTGCGGGCGGGTGCTTGGCGGCTTGCTCGATCGATCGGTCCCCAAGCGATCGACAGGGACCGCGCGCCGTGTCGTCTGTTGCGTTGCGCTCCGCAGGAACAGCCCAACAGGTGGTCCGTTTCGGTTTCCCCTCTCGTCGAGGGAACAAACGAGGCGTTTTTTTTGAACGATAGGACTCGGTCATGGATTATATGGAGCCATTTCTCTGTTCGTCAGCTCCAGCAGCCTCCAGCCCAACAGTATTTTTTTTCACATCGTTCCAGCACCAGTTTCTAAACACCAGTCAGCCAATAGTGTTTTTCTCTCACACTACTTTAACCACCAGCTCCAGCTCTAGCCCAGCGAACAGAGTGATTATTTGAACGAGGAGGTGCTAATAAAATCAAGTTAGCTTGAGCATTTCTAGCAGAACCTTGATTTATGTGCACGCTAGGTAATATAATAGGTCGTTCACTTCATGTGTAGGGTCATGTTATAATTGTGCGAGATATTATTTGTTTGTGTTCCGATTGAGATTCTTATTTGAATGATTTACCTCGGTTTCAATTAGAATTTCAATTGATTTGTCCGGATTCCGAACAAGAAAATATTGCGTGCTTTGAAAATAAGTAGTAATAGAGATAGAGATAGAAATAGATATGACCTACTCAATTCTATGATTCTAATTTCTTTTTTTTTCAAAAGAGAGAGTAAGACTCGGGTTCACACCAAACCAACACAATAACGCCACCATAGTACTACGTCCTACCAACATTTGCTGCTTGTCTCGTTTGGAAAAGGGGTGCAGCCACGAGACTTCCACGGGAGGAGTTCCCTGCCCCGCGCCCACAGCCAAATTAAAGGTGGCCTGACTGGGCTGAGAGAGACGTCCAAGTCCGGTGACCGTGCGCGGGGCAGCCGAGAGGTACAGTGGACCCTGCCCGGCACCGTTCTTCCGGGCTCGTGCATGCACCTGCAGCGACCTCCTTCGCCGCCTGTCGCCGCCGGCCGGCGGCCGCTCTCCGACGGCCGGCGGCCGCTCTCCGACGGCGCGCGCACGCATGGATTTGTCCCGGCCCCCGGCGGCCCGGACGCCGACGAATTCTCTCCTCCGGCGGACGGCCGGGCTCGTGACACCACCAACGCCGCCGTATGTGAATCGATCACGGGCGTGTTATGTTCGTGCGGTACAGTTGTTATTAATTTCTGTGCGACTACTGTGCTCGTGACATGTGCGAGCGGCTGTTTTTTTTGTTGTTGTTGTTGTTGCGTCGATGCTAAAGAAGAAGAAGATGATGATGCGGTGGTGTTGATGGTGACAGTGCGGCGCGAAAGCTTTTTCTCTCGATCGAGTAGGTGTGTTCTATGATGCTGCGTTGTGCTCGTGCAAGGCGGCGCCCGCCCATAGCTTCGCTTTACTTGGAGCTGGAAAGGTTGCTGGCGTCCGGGTCAAATAGTAAAGATAAATGTTGTGTACCTACTAGTACAACTTGCTGTATATATGTGTCAATGTGTGTGAGGTGAATGGAGAGGAAATTACTGTCACTGTCAGTAGGGACATACATAAAAGTGTGCCGCCAAACTAACGCAATTGCACCTCAGTTCCTATTTGGCGTCTAGCGAAATTGCATAAACAAGTCCCTTGTATATCTTTTCATGCTCATATATTATTTGTCGGTGTCCCGACCCAGGGGCCCGGATCCCAACTAGTAAATGCGGCGTGCTTCCTCGTCCTAGATGATGATGCAAGAGGCAACACAGTAACGCGCGGTTTATCCTGGTTCCGGCCGCGGAGCCGTACGTCCAGCAAAGGGGATGTGCGAGGGCACTGTATTATCTTGCACCCGGAGTGCTTGTAGCAGGGGATACAAGCAAGGCGAGAGAGGGAGGGAAGCCCCCAAGTCTTTGCTAGAAGTGGAGTCGGCTCAGATGAGTGCTCAGTAGTCCCTGAACGTCCTCTTGGAAAAGAGAAGCCAGAGAGAGACTAACCAGCCAGCAGCCCCGGCTAAAGGAAGCCCGCCCCCTCCTTTTATAGTCACAAGGAGGGGCGGTGTACATGAGTGGGGGCATAGAAGTCGTCGTTTTCTCCTGAATCGCGGGATACAGTGGTTGGATACTATAGGAAGTACACTGTGGGAAGGCGGCGCGCGGCGCTGTCGTCCTGGATTTCGTCCTTGGTTCTGCGAGGATCGCGCCGGTCGTCCTGCAGTGTCCCTGTAGGCGGCGTGATCGTCGCTGATGTATGGTCTCCTATATACGGCGCGGTGGCATTCGGTGGGCCCTACGGATTAGGGTTCTGCATGCACCAGCGGCAGTGGTAGCGGGGCGCGCGGCGGCCCTGGACCCCCTGGTCGGAGTGCGGGCGTGCACACTACGAGGTCCGGGGGACGCGCGGAGATCCCGGACTCCACAAGGGGGGAGGTCCGGGGCCCCTCCCGTGCGTAATGAGTGCCCCTCTCGGAAGGACACGTGACATCGCCGGACCTCTTCCCCTGCGGGGAGGTGAGTCCGGATGGTCGGTGTCGGCAGAATGGTACGGGAGCAGTGCCGGGCCTGTCTTGTCCTGTATCACTGGTCCCACGGTGTTGCTATAGCGACTGGGGCGGCGGAGCGGTGACCGAAGTCAGCGGATGGGACCCCGATCACATCCACTGTGGGAGTGGCAGTCTGACACCGCCCGTCCTTTGAGCCGTGGCGGAGTGGCTGGCCTTTAATGCCTTCGTACGGCGGTCGGTTAGGCGGCGGGTCCGTTTGTCCCTTGTGTCGAGAGATGGCCTCGAGCAAGGCAGAGATGAGTCACCCGCTCGAGGGTAGATCCGCTACCCTCGAGCGAGGCGGAGGTGTGTTGCGCGGTCGAGGGTCCCGAGGGGAGCCCTCGAGCGAGGCAGAAAATGAGTCACCCGCTCGAAGGTTGGTCCGCTACCCTCGAGCGAGGCGGAGATCGTTTTCGCGGGTTCGAGGGGGATGTAAATGGGCCGCATGCTGGGCTTCTTTGAGTCCTTTCCTTTCTTCCGGATGGGAAGCAGGCTGTGGGCCTTCGTGGGCCCAGTTGCCTTAACAGGTGTTTGTGTTTTTAAAGCGATCTTAGTACCCCGATTATGGTGCCCCTAATCGTGGTACCCGACAGTAGCCCCCGAGGCTTTGGTCGAGTCAATGGATTCGACCATAGGGTGATTCGGCGATTTCCCCTTAGACGTGATCAGTCAATGCTGCGCATCCGCCAGACGCGCCCGAGCGCCAGTCCGGCGGATGTGACAACACGCCGGTCGGGGTAGTACGCCCGCGGGGGGAGTACTTCGAGGCGCGTGCCTCTTTATTTGTTTGAAGGACAAGACGTGTCCGCGCGCTGAGGCGGGCCAGGGCGACGGTGGCGCCCACTGCTCGGCAGCTGGTGCTACCATCGCGCTGTCACGCACGTAGAGCCTTGGCCCCGACGTTCCTGGTTGCTTTACGGCGCGCCGTTCGAGGGCAGCCGGCCAGAGCCGACGCCGCCCCGCTTAGCGTCCAGGGGCTCAGCTCCGCTTTATTTCGTTTGGTCGTGTCTCGGCGCGGGAACCGAGGACATCCTTTGCTCGTGGAGCGCCACTTCGTCACGGGCGATACAAGCCTCCGCTCTTTGATAAGCTTGAAGCTTTGTGCCCGGCGCAACTATAAATAAGGGTCGTGGGGTTCCCTTTCTTCTCCAACCTCCCAGTTCTTTCTTTCAGTATCGCCCTAATTTTGTAATATTTTCTCTGCCCTTTTGTGGCCGGCCCCCGGATGGGGTGGCCTGGCTTTTTTCAGGCTTTTGGCGCTAGAAGAAAGCTTGCGAGCGGTGGAGGAAGACCGGAGTGGGCGTGCGCACCATCCCTCAGCTTCAGTGGGATCAGCAGAAGAGCATTGGGCCCATGGGGTCCTGCTCCTGCGATGTCCCCTAGCCTGAAGGGGGATGGAGACGCCTGACCGTGGCGCTGGCGCCAGGTCTGGCGGCTGTTTTTCGCATTGTCCCCCCCGGCGACAAGGTTGCTCTCGGGGAGATGGTGCGGAGGGCGCTGTCCGCCAGCTCGACTCTCCGCGTGGTCTTCGGTGGAGGAGACGCTAGAAGAAGGCTTGCGAGGAGAGCGTCCTGCTGGACCCGTGAGGTCTGGGGGCTGCTTCTCGCATCCCTAGCAGCCTCGCTGTTGCGTCAGCCAGGGGCCTGATGCCTTTCTTCGTTGCTCGCTCCTCCCCAAGATAGGGAAAATTGCCACGTAGGTGGCAACGTGTTTGTATCTTTCGACGGCTTCGCGCCGGTAACCCTTTGTAATCTTTTATTTGCATTTGAGCAATAAAGTCCCTTTCTCCTCTACGGGGAGGATTACCGAGGGTATAGGGGTGTACATAGAGTTACGACCCTCGAATATGTGTGAAGTCTCCTTCGCGGGGGGCGTGTCAGCGCACCCGCGGGTGTAGCCCCCGAGGCCTTGGAGGAGTGTTTGTGCTCGTACAAGGGCTACAAACGTTGTCCCATTGGGTAGTTTTACTGGGATGGCCGTCCAGCGTCTTTTTCAGTCGGCATCGACACTTTTTCATTTGGCCTCGGCACTCTCAGTGCTAGTACAGCGACTCGGCGTTCAGCTTAGCCGTTAGGGGAACGTACGCTAATAGCGGGGGGGTTCGGTTATACACGTGGAGCTTCATAAGTGACAGTTGTCAATTTATTCGAGGGTGCGGTTTTGAACCGTGGTGTGCGAGGAGCCCCCGAGCCCAGGCCCGTATGAAGGCGTTCAGGGGAACCCTCGACTTTGATTACGACCCTCGTCGCCCTTCCGCAGGGAGGAGGGGTGAAGCGCACCATGCTACCCATGCCCGGGCCGCGAGCTATGGCTGCTTCAGTGAGCTATTAGCGGGTTGTTCAAGCGGACGTCTGTGCCCCGTTCGATAAGGGTCGGCTCGTGGTCCATAGACACGTCACATAGAGCACTTGCAAAGGTTCGCTAGGCGGGGCTCGGACCCATTCGATAGGGTCCGAGGGCTCGATGCTCTCCCTCGATGGGATCCCCCTTCTAGGCACCCTCGACTGGCCTTGAACACTGCGTAGGATGTCTCGAACTTCGCGTTCGAGGGTAGCTTGTACGGCACATCCCTGTAGTCCCTGACTCTGGTGATCTGGGGCGCCTGTCGAACCCCCTGAAGGGCCAGGCTTCGACCCCCTGATCAGTAAGGCCTCGAAATGCGATTCCTTCGAGGGTAAAGAGACCCCTCGAGGGAATATTCCGTCGTGATTCGGAAACGACGCAGAGTCGCGAGTTATGCGCGCGGGTCTTCCGCTGGTGGTAGGCGACGTGGCCTGATCTGTGTGGTGCGGCGTGGGCGCGCCTTTTCAGGCGACAGCCTCGGGTAGATGAAGCGGCGTGGGCGGCGGCTGACGGATGGGATAGCTCAACAGTCGCGCCGTGCCCGCCGGTTACCGTGCCGCAGTTATTACTGCGTGCGCGCGTGGGAGACTCCGCTGTCGTGGGGCCCAACCGTCAGCGAGAGCAAAATCTACCGCACTCAATGCGGTAGATTTGGGCCGTGGCTGCGGTTGCGCCCGTCGTGGTGAAATAAAATGAAGAGGAATGGGTAGTTTGGGCTCACCTGGCCATTTGCCTTCATCCCTCTCCGCCTTCTCCGCCTCCTTTGCATCCTGAACCCGTAGCCAAAACCGAGAAGGAGGAGGAAGAAGGAGAAAGAGAGAGAGAACCTTAGCTGTTTCGGAGCCTTCATTCCCGCATCCCCCCTCGAATCGAAGACATGTCGGACATCCAGGAGACTTTGCCGTGGGGGAAGTCCTCCGCTACCGTGGCGGTCCTGGAGCAGCTGGTCGCCGACCGGCTGTTACCGCGGATCACCGACTCGGGGGCGCCGGCGTGGATTTCCCCGCATCCGGATGAGACCGAGCCGAAGCCCCCACAAGGCTACATCGTGAGCTTCGTGCCCCTTCACGAGCGAGGCTTCGGCGTCCCCGTCAGTAGGTTTATGAGGGCCTTGTGCGAGTACTACGGAGTGGAGCTACACAATTTCAGCCCCAACTCCATCTCGCAGGCGGCGGTCTTCGTCGCCGTCTGCGAGGGGTACCTCGGCATCGAAGCCCACTGGGACCTCTGGGTCCATCTGTTCCGAGGCGAACTTTTCATCGAGAACGCGCGGGGCCAACCGAGACGGTTCGCGCGTGCCGGGGGCCTGACGCTCCACGTCCGCCCGACCCGGAGGAATCTTTACATCATGAGCAAGATGACGACAAACAACTCCGGGTGGAGCCGAGGGTGGTTCTACCTTCGGAACTACAAGGGCGCGCTCCCGGCGTTCACTAACAAAGTTCTCCGGGAGCGTCCGCCGAAGTGGGACTGGGGGGTGTCGCCCCCATCGCAACAAACCAATCTCGAGGGCCTCACCGACGCGCTGGCGCGTCTGGTGAGGAAGGGGCTGACGGCTGCGGCCATCATTGCGAACTTCCACCGGCAGAGGGTTATCCCTCTCGTGGAAAGTGCCCTGCCGATTTTCGAGCTCACCCCCGGGAGCCAGGTTGAGGGCTCGAGGACGTCGAAAAAGCTGCTTTCCCACACCGCCGCCGCCCGGAGGGCGAAGTACGCGGTGGCGGAGTTCCCTCAAAATCCCGAGGACCTCTGGAGGATCAAGATGCGCCCCGAGCCGGGGTACATTTCTCTGGTAAGTTTTGATTTCGAAATCCGTTGTATGTTGTGTGGTCCCCTTTTCCTGACCCTATCTCGGGCGTGCTTTGCAGGGGTTGAGGTGCGGCACCTCGAAGCCCCCGGTCCCGGAACAACGCCTGATCAATCGTCTTCACGCGGAGAAGATGAAAAGGCGGAAGGACGCGACGGAGGCAAAGGCCGATAGGAAGAGGAAGAGAAAAGCGACGAAGGTGGCGGACGAGACCTCGGCGAAGGAAGCGGTCCACACCGCGCTCACGACGGCGCAGATGGAGTTTGCTGAGCTGGAGCAGACCGCCGTGAGCGTATGTCAAGAGCTCGAGGGGGAGGGTGCCGTCTCGGGCAGTTCGGTGATCAGCCGCTTGCGCGCGCTAGGCGGCCGGATTGCCGAACATGCCAAGAGCACCTTCCGTCTCGGTGTCCTGCGCGCTCTCGTCGTGGCCTCGACACACTACCTCATGGATCTCCAGAGGGTGTCGTCGGGGTACGTCGTTCCCGATGATGCGGATGCGGACGCCGCGTCGGTCATCATGGATGAAGCTGACGCAGCCGCGGAGGAGTTTGCCACCATCCTTGCCGAAAAGCTCGAAGCAGACATCCCTCCCTTCGCCGAGTTTGACGCCCCTGAGGGCCCGCAAGGGGGGATGGTAGCCTGTAGGAAAACTGGGCCTCGAAGCCCATGTAAATAGATTAGTGTTTATCATAGTCACGCTTTGTAATCGCATCCTATGAATATAAGAGATTTTATTTTCTTAATTTGAATGTGTGGCCCGTCGAGGCCTTGTGAGTTCGAGCCTATATTTCTTTACTTTATTTCCGTGTTCTTCGTATGCGACTTAGATAAACATCTGCGAGGAAGTTCGCGTTCATAAGCAACGTAGGCGTAGGGTGGTGAGGGGGGTGCCGTATCCCGGAGGCGTAGGCGGCCCCACGACTCGGCCAGCCCCGTACCGTAGTTGCTTACGTCTCGCGTCCGTTTTTTCCAAGGATACGAGAAGCTTAGGGTCGAGACGGAAATATTTCGAAAAAACATTGGCGACTTTTTGGGGACGTTCGGGGGTTCCCCCCGTAGTAGCCCCCGAGGGAGGCTCGGCTTTGCCGAGGGTAAAGCCGAGCGTACCTCAATGTTCGTGTGCACCCGAGCCCTCGAGGGTCCGGAAGGTTCCCAAAAAGCAATAAGTAAAGCGTACGTCCTTATTATTTCGGGAAATTGAAAATGCGAGTACGAACAATATACAAATAGCTTGAAATGCTAAGGGTAGAAGCGACGTAGCTGTTGTATGTTCCAAGCGTTGGTGAGGACTTCGCCGTTTTCGTTTGCCAGTTTATACGTGCCGGGTTTGAGCACCTCAGCGATTATGTACGGCCCTTCCCATGGAGGTGAGAGCTTGTGGCGGCCCCTGTTGTCCTGTCGGAGCCTCAGCACCAAGTCCCCTTCGTTGAGGTCTCGGCGCCGGACCCTCTGCGCTTGATACCTTCGCAAGGACTGCTGGTAGCGCGCAGAGTGGAGGAGTGCCACGTCTCGAGCCTCGTCCACTTGGTCCAGCGAGTCTTTGCGAGCTCGCTGGTTTTGTTGCTCTTGGTATGCCTTGAGCCTTGGCGATCCGTATTCCAAGTCAGTGAGGAGAATGGCCTCGGCGCCGTGGACGAGGAAGAACGGGGAAAAACCCGTGGCTCTGCTTGGGGTCGTCCTCAGGCTCCGAATGACCGAGGGTAGCTCCGTGAGCCACCTCCGGCCGAACTTGTTCAGCTTGTTGAAGATTCTCGGCTTCAGTCCCTGGAGGATCATGCCGTTAGCACGCTCCACTTGCCCGTTCGTCTGTGGGTGTGCCACAGCCGACCAGTCCACACGTATGTGGAAACTGTCGCAGAACGCAAAGAACTTCTTGCCTGTGAACTGGGTGCCGTTGTCGGTGATAATCGAGTTCGGGACCCCGAACCTGAAGACGATGTCGGTGAAGAACAGAACTGCTTGCTCGGATTTGATCTTGCCGATGGGTCGAGCCTCGATCCACTTGGAAAACTTGTCGACCGCCACCAGCAAGTGGGTGAAGCCCCCAGGCGCCTTATTCAGCGGACCGACGAGGTCTAGTCCCCACACGGCGAACGACCACGTGATGGGGATGGTCTGCAGAGCATGGGCCGGGAGGTGTGTATTTCGAGCATAGAACTGGCAACCCTCGCAGGTCCGCACGATGTCGGTGGCGTCAGCGACCGCGGTGGGCCAATAGAAGCCTTGCCGGAATGCGTTACCCACGAGGGTGCGCGGCGCAGCGTGATGGCCGCATATGCCGGCGTGGATGTCACGGATCAGCTCCTTGCCCTCGGGGATGGGGATGCATCGCTGCATGACGCCCGAGGGACTGCGCTTGTATAGCACGTCGTCGATTAGAACGAAGGACTTGGCCCGCCTAGCGAGGCACCGCGCCTGAGCGCGGTTCGAGGGTAGGACCCCTCGAGTCATCCAGTCAATGTACTGCACGCGCCAGTCTCGCGAAGTGGGGGCCTCGTCGACTTCCATTGCTTCGGCCTCGTCAGCGGAGGTGGTCCCGAAGTCAATGTCCATGGGCTCGACCCCGTCCGCCGGGGGGTTCCCCCCGGGGGACCCGGTGGACGAGGGACCCGGCTCCGCCGGATCTTTGAATTCGGCGGAGGGCTTGGTGATGTCGCGAGCGAAGATGTTCGGGGGGACGGTGGTCCGCCCCGACGCGATCTTGGCTAATTCGTCGGCGTCCTCGTTGTACTTGCGCGGGACGTGATTGAGCTCAAGGCCGTCGAATTTGTCTTCGAGGCGGCGCACTGCGCTGCAGTACGCCTCCATCTTCGGGTCATGACAGCTAGACTCCTTCATGACTTGATCGACGACGAGTTGAGAGTCGCCGCGTGCGTCGAGGCGTTTGACGCTGAGCTCGATGGCGATGCGGAGGCCACTGAGAAGGGCCTCGTACTCCGCCATGTTGTTGGAAGCGGGGAAATGCAAGCGTATCACGTACCGCATGTGCTCTTCGAGGGGTGAGATGAAGAGGAGGCCGGCACCGGCGTCGGTTTTCATCACTGATCCGTCGAAGTACATAGTCCAGCATTCGCCCTGGATTTGTGGTGGCGGTAGCTGAGTGTCCGTCCACTCAGCCACGAAGTCAGCCAAGATTTGGGACTTGATCGCCTTGCGGGGGGCGTAGGTGAGCGTTTCTCCCATTAGCTCCACAGACCATTTGGAAATTCTACCCTTGGCTTCCCGGTTGCGGGCTATCTCTCCCAAGGGGAAAGACGAGACCACGGTGACGGGGTGAGCCTCGAAGTAGTGGCGCAGCTTGCGCCGAGCCAAAACCACTGCGTAGAGCAGCTTTTGAATCTGCGGATAGCGTGTCTTAGTTTCAGACAACACCTCGCTGATGTAATATACCGGTCGTTGGACGGGCAGAGTATGACCCTCCTCTTGTCTTTCGACCACGATCACCGCGCTGACCACTTGGGTCGTCGCAGCTACGTACAGATAGAGGGGCTCGCCGTCCGTAGGTGGTGTGAGAATGAGGGCGCGAGTGAGCGACGCCTTCAGCCTTTCGAGGGCTTCTTGGGCTTCGGGGGTCCACATGAAGCGCTCGGTTTTCCTCAAGAGTCGATACAGGGGTAAGCCTTTCTCGCCGAGACGCGAGATGAAACGGCTAAGGGATGCTAGGCATCCCATGACCCTCTGTACCCCCTTTAGGTCTCAGATCGGTCCCATCCGAGTGATGGCCGAGACTTTGTCAGGGTTGGGTTCGATGCCCCGCTGGGAGACAATGAAGCCCAAGAGCATGCCTCGAGGCACCCCGAACACGCACTTTCGGGGTTGAGTTTCACCCCTTTGGCCCGTAGGCAACCGAACGCGATTTTGAGATTGGCAACCAGGTCGTCCGCCTTCCTGGATTTTACAACGATATCATCGACATATGCCTCTACGCTCCGCCCGAGATGGTCTCCGAAAACGTGGAGCATACACCGCTGGTATATGGCTCTGGCGTTTTTGAGGCCAAAGGGCATCGTAACGTAGCAGTACATGCCGAAGGTTGTGATAAAAGAAGTCGCGAGCTGGTCGGACTCTTTCATCTTGATTTGGTGGTAACCGGAATAGGCATCAAGAAAGGATAGGAGTTCACATCCCGCAGTAGTATCTACAATCTGATCAATTCGTGGCAAAGGAAAGGGAACGTTCGGACATGTCTTATTTAAACTAGTGTAATCTACACACATCCTCCAGTTTCCACTCTTTTTCTTCACTAATACTGGATTAGCTAGCCACTCAGGATGGAATACCTCTTTGATGAATCCGGCCGCCAGAAGTTTCTGCAACTCCTCGCCGATCGCCCGGCGCTTGAGCTCGTCGAAGCGTCGCAGGCGCTACTTCACCAGCTTGGAGTTGGGTCGGACATCAAGGGAGTGCTCGGCGACCTCCCTCGGTATGCCAGGCATGTCCGAGGGGCTCCACGCAAAGATGTCTGCGTTGGCGCGGAGGAAATCGACGAGCACCACTTCCTATTTGCCATCGAGGTTGGCGCTGATCTGCAACGCCTTGTCGTCGTAGTGGTTCGGATCGAGGGGCACCTTTTTGATACCCTCGGCGGGTTCGAAGCTCCCAGCTTGTCGGTGCATGGAGTCCAAGGCCTCGCTTGCCATTTTGTCGAGGGTGGCTGCGAGGGCCTCGTCCTCCGCTTGTGCCTCCGCGCGCTCAACGCACTCAACGTCGCACTCGTAGGCGTGCTCGAACGAAGAGCCGATGGTGATCACGCCCTTTGGACCCGGCATCTTGAGCTTGAGGTAGGTGTAGTTGGGGACGGCCATGAACTTGGCGTAAAAAGGATGACCCAGGATGGCATGGTAGGATCCTCGAAACCCCACCACCTCGAAAGTGAGTACCTCCTTGCGGAAGTTGGCTGCTGTGCCGAAGCACACAGGCAGATCGATCTGGCCGAGGGGTTGGACTCGCTTCCCCGGCGCGACGCCGTGGAATGGCGACTTGCTGGGGCGAAGCTTGTCCAGTCCGATCCCCATGAGCTCCAAGGTAGGGGCGTACATGATGTTGAGACTGCTGCCTCCGTCCATGAGCACCTTGGAGAAGCGAGTGTTGCCGATGATGGGGTCGACAACGAGCGGATATCGTCCCGGATGCGGGACGTAGTCGGGGTGGTCCTCGCGGCCAAAGGTGATGGTATCCTTCGACCAGTCGAGGTAGGATGGCGTGGCTTTGGTGACGGAAAAGACTTCGCGGCGCTCACGCTTGCGCTGCCGAGAAGTCATATTCGTCGTTGCTCCTCCAAAGATGAAGAAGGCGTTCTCCACTGGGGGGAACTCGTCATCTCCACCTTTGTCGCCAGCATCCTTCTTCTTGTCCTCGTCGCGATGCGCGACGCGGTTGTAGTATTTCTTGAGCATTTCGCACTGCTCGAGGGTATGATAGACCGGGCCCTTGTGGTAAGGGCACGGCTTCTTGAGCATGTCATCGAATTGGCCACCACCGCCTCGAGGGGGGCCTCGGGGTCCTTTGTGGTCCGGGGCGGCAGCGAAGGCCTCGTCAGAGTCCTCTGCCTACCTCGACCCGCGCTGGTTCGGTGGGACCGGCTTCTTTCCCTTCCTCCCCCGCTTCTGTTTCTTGGCGGGGGCGTTGGGCTTAGCGTTGCTGCCCTCCACGGGCGCATCATCCTTGCGCTTGCTTGATTTGTCGTCGAAGATGGCACCAACGGCCTCCTCGCCGGCGGCGTAGTTGGTGGCAGCGTCGAACAGCTCATTGGTGCTGACGGGTCGGCTTCTCGCGAGCTCATGCACCAGGTTCCTGCAAGTCGTACCCTCGAGAAAAGCGTTGATGACCTTGACGTGGGTGACGCTGGGGAGCTCGGTGCACTGCTTGGAGAAGCGTCGCATGTAGTCACGCAGGGACTCGCGGGGCTTCTGGCGACACCCTTTGAGATCCCAGGAGTTCCCAGGGCGCACGTACGTGCCCTGAAAATTGCCCACGAAGATGTGGACCAAGTCGGCCCAGTTGTGGATCTGATCCGCAGGCAGGTGCTCGAGCCACGTTCGTGTGGCGTCAGCAAGATGAAGAGGAAGGTTGCGGATGATGACCGCATCCTCCGTCGTGCCGCCTAGCTGGCACGCTAGGCGGTAGTCATTGAGCCAGACTGCGGGATCAGTCTCGCCCGAGTATTTGACGAGGGTGTTGGGTTGTCGAAAGCGCGGGGGAAAAGATAAAGTTCGAATCTCCTGGCTGAACACCCGGGTGCCCGGAGGCTCCGGTGACTCACCCCTGTCGTGCTCAGGGTCGAAGCGTCCACCCCGTCGAGGGGTGTACCTCATGCCGTCGATGACGCTGCGGGCGTCGCCGTCGCCAGCGTGCCCGCGAGTGTCACGGATTCGCTCCCTTACGGGAACTCTCCCGATACGCTCATGCACCGAGGGCGCCTTCGCACCGGGCGCTGCGGCTGCCTTGCCCTTCCCAGCTGGGGGTGTGTGCATAGAAACCTCACGGTCCTGGTGCGTAGTCCCATCACGCTGCTCCGGGGCCTTCGAGCGCATACGAGACGCAGAACTCTCGGCCTGCTGCACGGCACTTGCTCGATGAGCTCCTGTGCCTCGCGGCGCAGGTTGCGGCCCGAAGGTGTCGATGGCTCGGGCATAGCTTGGAGTAGATAAGCCGCAGCGACGAGCTTCTCGCCCGCCGTCTTCAGCTCCGGAGATTTGTCGACGTTGTGGTCGGCCAGGATGCGCTCTCGTGCAACACGTCCCGCCGCCTGGGCGTGTGCACCATGCGAGGTACGCTGCTGCTCGAGTGCAGCGTGCAGCTCATGGGTTTGTCGACGCTGCTCGTCGAGCTTGGCTTGAAGCTCATTGAGCTGTGCCAGCTGAGCTTGTCGCGCCGCCGAGCTTGACGAAGAAGGGGCTGCAAGCGGCACCACCGGTGGGTTTGCCTGCGCGTCCGCCCCGCCGTCCTCGTGGTTGCTCGGGGCGTTGTCGTTTTGCTCGTCCGCGAGGTCCGCCATGAAGCACTCTCGGGAAGGATCGAAATCCCCCTAGCTGGAGTCTTCGGAGCAGGTGAGGCAGTAAGCCGTCGCCAGCTGGAACGTGCGGAGAGTGTCGGGGTCGCGGACCCCGGAGTAGTCCTCGGCCTTCTCGGCCGTAAAGTTGTTCATGAAGAAGTTGACGTCGTCGGCGATCGAGCTCGCCGTCTCGGGGTAGGATTCGTCAGAAGATGACGCGGTGAGGCTGTGGATCGACAGAAGATGATGACCCGGCAGATCCTCATGCTCGATGAAGTTAGCGCTGGTTGATGAGGCGTGGGCGGCAGCGTTGCGCATCCCAAAGGGGAAGGGCGACGCCGAAGTCGAGCCCCCCCTGGGAGGCACTAGTGCCGCAGCTGGTGACGATGTCGGCGCAGATGACGCCGAGGTACGTGATGACGAGGCGGTGGCCCCGCTAGTCGTGATGCTGAGCAGCGACATGCCAGCCTCGACCCACGTGGGGGAGTTGTGGCGTGCCGTGCGACGCCGCTCCGCCCGCGCCTGTCGCGAACGTTGGCCCGAGCGCCTGTTGCGCCGGTATTGTGAAGTCGGGGTGACGGGGTTGCGTCCGGGCGAGAGGAGCTGCATGAGGTAACCGTTGCCGGTTGCCCTGAACTCGAGACTCCCAAACGAGATCACGCGTCCCGCTGGAAACGGATCCGAAATGCCCATGGGGTATGGGTTGGATCTGCCCGCCATCCCTGGAGATCAAATGGTAAAAAGAGAGTAAAATGTCACGCCGATCCCCTACCTGGCGCGCCAACTGTCGGTGTCCCGACCCAAGGGGCCCGGATCCCAACTAGTAAATGCGGCGTGCTTCCTCGTCGCAGATGATGATGCAAGAGGCAACACAGTAACGCGCGGTTTATCCTGGTTCCGGCCGCGGGGCCGTACGTCCAGCAAAGGGGGTGTGCGAGGGCACTGTATTATCTTGCAACCGGAGTGCTTGTAGCAGGGGATACAAGCAAGGCGAGAGAGGGAGGGAAGCCCCCAAGTCTCTGCTAGAAGTGGAGTCGGCTCAAATGAGTGCTAAGTAGTCCCTGAACGTCCTCTTGGAAAAGAGAAGCCAGAGAGAGAGAGACTAACCAGCCAGCAGCCCCGGCTAAAGGAAGCCCGCCCCCTCCTTTTATAGTCACAAGGAGGGGCGGGGTACATGAGTGGGGGCATAGAAGTCGTCGTTTTCCCCTGAATCGCGGGATACAGTGGTTGGATACTGTAGGAAGTACACTGTGGGAAGGCGGCGCGCGTCGCTGTCGTCCTGGATTTCGTCCTTGGTTCTGCGAGGATCGCGCCGGTCGTCCTGCAGTGTCCCTGTAGGCGGCGTGGTCGTCGCTGATGTATGGTCTCCTATATACGGCGCGGTGGCATTCGGTGGGCCCTACGGATTAGGGTCCTGCATGCACCAGCGGCAGTGGTAGCGGGGCGCGCGGCGGCCCTGGACCCCCTGGTCGGAGTGCGGGCGTGCACACTAGGAGGTCCGGGGGACGCGCGGAGGTCCCGGACTCCAAAGGGGGGAGGTCCGGGGCCCCGCCCGTGCGTGCTGAGTGCCCCTCTCGGAAGGACACGTGACATCGCCGGACCTCTTCCCCTGCGGGGAGGTGAGTCCGGATGGTCGGTGTCGGCAGAATGGTACGGGAGCAGTGCCGAGCCTGTCTTGTCCCGTATCACTGGTCCCACGGTGTTGCTATAGCGACTGGGGCGGCGGAGCGGTGACCGAAGTCAGCGGATGGGACCCCGGTCACATCCACTGTGGGAGTGGCAGTTGACGCCGCCCGTCCTTTGAGCCGTGGCGGAGTGGCTGGCCTTTAATGCCTTCGTAAGGCGGCAGGGCCGTTTGTCCCTTGTGTCGAAGACGGCCTCGAGCGAGGCGGAGATGAGTCACCCGCTCGAGGGTAGATCGAGGCGGAGGTGTGTTGCGCGGTCGAGGGTCCCGAGGGGAGCCCTCGAGCGAGACGGAAAATGAGTCACCCGCTCGAAGGTAGGTCCGCTACCCTCGAGCGAGGCGGAGATCGTTTTCGCGGGTTCGAGGGGATGTAAATGGGCCGCATGCTGGGCTTCTTTGAGTCCTTTCCTTTCTTCTGGATGGGAAGCAGGCCGTGGGTCTTCGTGGGCCCAGTTGCCTTAACAGGTGTTTGCATTTTTAAAGCGATCTTAGTACCCCTATTAAGGTGCCCCTAATCGTGGTACCCGACATTATTCCATATGAAACGACAAATATTGAAGCCGAAAATAAATCCTAGATTAACCGAACAAGGTCGTTTAAACTGGAATTTTCTCTCTCCAAATTCTATCCTTAGATTGCAGGCCGAGGGTGCAGTGTTTCAAGGTCTCCGTGTCATCTTAGGCCTTGTTCCGTTGCAACGGAATGGAGAGGGATTAGAGACGGTTGGGAGATATTAATCTCCAACAAGTCAAAATCCCTCTCAATCTGTTCCAATCCCTCAAGGGGATTAACCAAACAGGGTCTTAAGGGTTTTAAATTAATATTTTTTTCTTTATTACAAAATTAATTACTATATATATATATATATATATATATATATATATATATATATATATATATATATATATATATATATATGGAACATTCCAGGTTGCAACGCTAGCTAGTGTTATTATGATACGCCTCATTGTAGGCGCGGATGAAACTTGATAGCCATAGTGGAGGCACAATGATACTCATCTCCTCTAGGCTGGACTGCCACTAACGAGAGTGTCCAAATCACCTTTGTTTCTTGACTATACCCAGGAGCCCGGCCGGAATATTCACTGGTACATATCATACACATGCCTTTCCATGCATGCGCGATATGGATGTTTATTACTTGTGGCTTTGGTAGCGTCTGATATATTTTTCTAATGGGATCGGATATATATATATATATAGCCACGTTTGTTTTTTTTTGTTTATGAATCATGGATCTAGCTAGGGTTTCGTATTCTTCGCCTGGTCAAGGTGCCTGTCCTTCTTTTAGGAGTAAAAGTTGTTCCACAACTCACTTTCTTGACAATAACGCAGGGCAAATAATATTCACAGGGTCACTGGTATTATTACACATATTAGCAAGGAAAGGTATGGAGTGGATGGTGCTATATTTACTCAGCTTTATTTTTTTCGAAAAAAGTTAGCTTTATTTTCTAGCTAGTGCCTTTTGTTGCGCTCCCACTGTTCATTTTGGTTCATGAATCATGGATGACCTTATTCGGTAGGGTTTGATATTTTTCACCTAGTCAACAAGGTGCTTGTCGTTCTTTTAGCGGTAAGCTGTGTCTCTCTCTACTCTCTACTCATCACTAACTGTTTGTGCCTCAACTCTAAAAGTTGATGCTTCTTCAATCCCATGTGTAAAGGGCTGGCGATCTCACCGGATCTGCAAAGCGGGATATGTTGGTATCCATCTGGATCCTAGCTTTTGGATAGAAACAGGTCTGCTTCACTTTGCATAAGCAACATCTATCGTGCTCATGCTTTACATGCTACAGGTGGAGGTATCTTCTTCATTCTCCTTTTTCTGATAGTTTCATGACGAGAGAAATATGCTAGCTGCACATGTACAACTATATATATTCACTTTTGTTTGTTTTATTTATTTGTGAAAAAGAGTATGTATGCACATGTTATTCTTCTGTAGCCGAGTACAAAGTCAACAGGAATAACAAAAGGGGCTGCTGAAACAGAGAGCATACCAAAGGTCAATTGTTAATCTGCCATAGATCAAAAGGATTAACATGGATGACTCCAAGCTGCGTTTCTTTGAAGCTAGGACGTACTATATACTACATATGCTGGTTTAGGCACATGGTTTCCCAAGAAAAAGATCTACTTGCAAATAGAATTAACAACCTCGTCATCACAATAAAAAAGTCCACTTCTATATATCCACATGACCGCATTGTCACATGCATACATCTCTAATTACTCTGCCTTTCTTATTGGTTTGGAGGAAGTCTATCTATCATAAACAAAAGGACAAGCATACAGATCACAACCACACCGATATAAAGAGATGGGAGAATATTAGTTACAATCACTTACTTTAGTTTATGTTTTTTTTACTTACCTGTAGTGATTATTCCCTTGATTCTTATATGAAAATGACAATGAAAAAGTTTGCAATTATTACATAATAATGGAAATATTTTATCCAGTGATGTACTATATATGGCAGACCCAAACATTTCTTTCTTAAACAAATTCTCAAAGCTAGAGATAGATTTTGACCGAGACCCGAGTGAATAGTGGTAAAATGTCATTACGATGTCGACATTACAATGTTACCATTTCATCTATGAAAATGTCACTGTTTTGTGCTTGTACAGACAGCAGCCGTGTCCCTTGTTGCACTTACGGCTAGGAAGCTTCAAACTGCCTTCCCATCGTTGCATTGGTCACGTGTTCACTCAGCACCGTAGGAGCATAAACTAGTACCAGTATGATTCAAACTGGCAAAAGCAAAGTGCTTTAAGTACAATCATCTGCTTATAATAAAAGTTTATTAGCCGACATGCAAGCTCATTTAGCGTCACTCGTAACCTTTTGATTTTTTTTTTCTTGACGCATCGTAGCTATGCGTCTTAACAGGAAGAGGTCATAAATTGATCTGGTTTGATGGCCTCAATCCGCAAATCATGACCGTAAATGAAATGTTCTCTTCGGAAACGCACAGGCTGTCAGGCTCGACATGCAAGGCCCAGCCCGGCCCAGCTAACAGGGAAATATAGCACGGGATGCAAATTCGTGTTTTGGATCTCAGCCCAATCCAACTCATGGTACAAACTTTCCGCTTTATTATCCTCATCATGCAAGAAAAAACTTATTCGCAGCTTCCCCACTTTATGGATGCAGCCTTTTTTTCCCCCTTTACATTTCCAGTTTCCATCTGGAACAGCGAAATTGTGTAAAAATGCAACTCCACATAAAAGATTCTGCCTCACTACAATCAGAAAGCCAGTTTTCTTCAGAAAGGAAGAAGATGATGCTTTTGGCAACTCACAGTCACATGGATGCTTATTAGAAACACATTTACCATCACGAGTTCATGAGCATTTCATAAACAACCAGGTAAGAACTTGGAAGAGGATGCAAGTAATCAAGACATACCCACTGTCCACTGAGTCTGTGATATTGAAATAGAATCAGAGCTCAAATGATCATCATCCTTATGACTATATATTTTACCAGCACTCTTTTTCTTCCACTGAAAATAATAAATCATAAGCGAAGACTAAAGAAAGACTTTTATTGTGTTTTGTAAGATGTTCACAACTCAGTCATATCCATATCCTTAGTGGCAATACCAGATCATACACTGTCCTACTCTCTTTATGCAGTAGTCACGACTACAATTTTTTTTGCTGGAAGGTGATCATAGTGAGAGGTAAAGCACAACCAGAGGAAAAGTGTATTTCATCAACACACCAAGAGAAAAAGGTGTATAACTGCCAAATAAGGAATACCTTATGCTAAACTGTGGGCACACGTACAACTTTTCATTTATAAAGTATCTTTGTTGAAATGAAGCCAAGAATTTATTTGATATCAACTGAACAGAGAAGTAGAAGAACATAATCTAGGAAATATGAAGCAATGGTCACACTAAACATGTGGAAATAAATTTAAGTGCCTTAAAGTTGCCAGCCACAATTCTCCACTCCAGAAGTCGCAGAATCACAATTTTACCATTGCACTTGGTTGAAGAACAACACGCTGAAAATCATTCAAGAACACACTTTAGAAATGCACTAACAAATAATTGTTCATGCTAGCTAGACAGATTGCTTCACGGTGTACGCATCAGAGAAATTACCTTCATCTGTGTCCGGTTGTATGTGTATGTAACATGGATGAGCTCATCCATAGTTTGGATCACTGCAGGATATGAAAATTCCATACCGTGGGTATCCTCCAATGTCATTACTTCATCCCATGAATCACCATCGTTTGAGGAGATTGCAATTTTGAGCGTTCCTCTGGATAAGGTGTTGTAGGCAAGCAGCACTCTTCCATCCTTCATTTTAACTCCATCAATACCTTCAGGTGTCAAGTCCAGATGTGAAAAGTGAGAGCTAGCAAAACTGATAACCATGCCTTAGAACTTTCTTAAACATCAAAAGCTACTGAATCATGTACAAAACTCATTAGGCTCACCAGAATTTGGGTTTGGAAGCTCAGTCTCACGAACATAACTCCATGTCACACCTTCATCAACGGAATCGGCTATACAGACACGGCCAATTGTTTCAAATGATCGCAGCAACACTCGAATAGTCCCATTGGCAGTCTGGTAGGGAACTGGCTGAATCACCCCAAGTGGTTCACCTTCTAGACATATAGGGCCATACTTTGTCCATGTCCGACCAGCATCTTTTGTAACCTTTTTTGATAAAAGGTTGTTAGAACTATGATGCACCATGCTAGATATACTTATGTCAACTTGCATTAATTTTTCAAAAATACTTCTGCAAATGACTACCTCGAGCCATGCACCCCAAGAGTTCCAGCTTTCAACAGATGATCCACATAGTAGGCGGCCATCTTCAAGCAAGAAAGGCTGCATTGGAGATATTTTGATTGATCACTTTGTGTCTTTGTGCAAAACATATAGCATCTAAACAGAGGGGACAGTAAACTACTTGTGCTACTCTCAGTGTTAACTGCTTTTTGGATGAGGAAACTCCTGTGCTAAGATGTGAGTCAAAGAAAAAGACCACAAATTTAGACATGCCTTGTTCTTAATAGGACCAAGGATACCAGGTGGTAGCTGCTCTCTCTGTGACCAGGTTATACCACCATCCAACGATCTTTTCATGGCACCACTCCACCTGAACAAGTTATGTTCTGCATCAGATCATTACACTCCTTCAAATCAGAGATAATAAGCCAATATTCATAAACAAAGTTCTTACTTCTGGACTTCTTGACCAATCTTGTAGAAGAGAAGCAGCTCACCGGAGGGAAGCAGAAACAAAACAGGATTCCACATGGGCACCCCATCCTGTTCATCAGCTACCACTGGAGGATGCCAGCAACCATCCTACAAATGCAATATTTCTAGTAACAACTGATCTTGTAGGTACAAAGAAAAACGAAGTATATTGGATGGGCTGAACCCACACTATATCTCTGCAACCAGATTTTGACATCTGGAGCGCCTTCCCTGGATCCACCAAAATATGCTACCAAAAAATTGTCTTCCTCAATCTGGAAAGTCAAAATTAACATGTGAATATTCTGAATTCTTCTCTTTTTTTTCAAGATGCTATAGCATCTGAAGGCCATATACCTGTACAATAGTTGAAGCATGGCAACTTTTGAAAAGGGCACTTGAAGCAGGAAGTATAAATTCTTCCTTCACAATGCTCCACCTGGACGTCGCATTTGTGGTCATGATGATAATGTTTCGGGTGTTTTTCTTCCAGATTTGACCAACTTTTACGCTGCTGTCATTTGGGTTAGTGAAAAGTCCAAGGATGAATCACCAAGCCTATTAAGCATAAACAAGGAAAGTCTAGTATCTGAAGCTGTTAAAAGGCAAACTGTAACTTACTCCTCAATAAGTCCTGAATTGGCACCAATCTCATTCAATGACCTAGCAGAAGTTGAAAGGTTTACCCGGTGAGACAGAAATAAAGATGAACACAGAAAATAGCAGGATGTAGGTTATGGTGTTCCATACGAACTATAACCTCATCCAAGTGAAATCCGACAAGGCCGCGACAGGGTATCGTTAAAGACAGTTAAGCATATATGTATAACTAAAGTCCACACGAATCTGCAGAATGGGTTAAAATTACGTGCAAGAAAAACAATTACAAAGCAAAGCCAGCCTTTACAATACCGAGTACAATGTATCCACTAGCCAAAACATTCGGAGTTGCTTCAAGGAACAGAAGATGGCAAGCTGCCAGAATTTTCTTTTCTTAGAATTTCAGATAAAACCTGCAAAAGACCTCGCAGCAGAAAAAAAAGGCTATATCTGGATAGCAACTTCCCATCACACTAAAAGCATTTGATTTCTAGGAAGAGCACAGGCATTATGCGTTGCTGACACAGGATATCACACTAACTGCTGGTACCTTAATTATTATGCGAAATCATTTCGATGCTCATATATAATCACTCTCTTCTGAGCCACTCCATCTAATAAGCGCACCCATTTGGCCATTTAGGCCCACATCAGATCAGACAGACAGAACCCAACGGAAATCGGCGGGAGAGGGATCACCGGTTCACTCACCATTCACCAGAGGAGTCGGCCCTGCCGTGCCCGTGAGTGACAGCGAGGCGCTCGCTGGCGCCGAGGCCGCGCCGCTGCGGGCGCAGGCAGAGTTGACGCACACGGGCGGGCGGGCGAAGATGCAGTAGCTACGCCGTGGTGTCTCGCCTCTCGTAGCCGTGGCTGCGGGTCAGCGGCAGCCGGCAGGGGCAGTAATGACGATGGTGGGGACGCGAGAGAGTGGGAGGAGGAAGGTGGAGCGTCGGTGTCAGAGAGTAACGGTTTTTTATCAGCCAAACAGAGTGGACCTTTTTTTTAATCTACACGTTTCCACGAAAAAAAAACATGAATTGAATTTCGAATTATTCGGTTCCAAAAGAATTCTATGAACTATTAGTTTAAGATTGGCGAATGGCGAACTTGTTTTTTTTAAAGAAAAAAGAATTTCTTACCGATCAGCTGAGAGTCCGAGATAACTGCAGCCCGACAGTCTCATGGTTTAAGAATGAAACAAATGCACTAGATCAGGTGGAGCAATCCGATTTTTTTTTTGAAGAAACAGAAGGGGTAAGATGCCCCTACTGGAGCAATCCGAAATTTAAACTTGCATTTGGCATAGATCTCGTTGACTTCTTTAAATCTGTAGGCGAGCCCTCGGCTGGAGGGGTCAGAAAACTAAATTACTTCTGGGGATCACAATATCTTTGAGCAAAACAAAAACTCCTATGAAGAAAATGTACTCACATGTTTCTTGTCGCGATAGCTGAAGACAAGCCTGCTGAAATGCCACTCTTCCTCGCATTATTCACCATATTCACTGTAACAATAATGCCACTCTTCCAGATACTCTTATTACTATGCGCCCTGGAGCGGGAGGGACGGCAGCGCTCGGCTGTTCCCCGGGCGACACGCGTCCTTGGAGAGGACGGCCGACGCGGCTCCTAGATTCGCCGTTCGCTCGTTTCGCGTAAGCCGCGCGGCGCTCTCTGCGTGTGGGCCTTGCTACTGCCGCACCGCCTCCCGCTGTGTGTGGGACCTGCCGGCCTCTCCTCTCCCTGTCTCCACGGGACACCGCCCGTCCATTGATCAAATCATTCTTCTTCTCTCCCGTGCTCACCTCGACTGCTCTCTTCTCTCAGCATCTCCCTTCCAGGCTGCCGCCGCCCCCTGCAGCGCAGCCCCTGCAGGACACCGCCGCCCCTTGGTGCCAGGACACCTTCAGGCCGCCGCCCCCTGCGAGCAGCCTGCAGGGAATCGCCGGCCCCTAAAGGCCGCTGGACGCCGCCCCCTGCAGGTTGCTTGTCGCCGTCCCCAACAGGAGCTCTGCCGTGGGACATACTGTCCATTTTTTCTCCAAATTAAACATCAGGGATCACCAAACCATATAGTCCAATGGTCACAATTCACAACTCTAATTCATTGCATTGATAAATACATGGATTATCCATATTACAAAGATCTCCATTACAAATAGTCTACTTGAGTGCAAACCCCACATCCAACAGCAACACAATCAGCAGCGACATCGGTCCTCGAATCCTTGCCGGGGTTCCTGCATCGGGCGGGCGGAGGCTCCTGCAGCGTGCCTGCAGCAGGCGGATGGCAGCGCTCCTGCAAGGGCAGCGGCCTGCAGCCTGCAGGAGGCGGGGCCGAGTGGCCTGCAGGGGAGCACGAGATGCAGAGGCGTGTCGAGAGATAGAAGAGCACGGGATGGCGGGTAGCAGCTAGCTGCAGCGGGATGGCAGCGGCGGCGGCGGCGCTCCGGTAGCAGTAGGCGGGCGGTGGGCAGTGTACCTGCGGCGGTCGGGCGGCGCGGCTCCTGCGGCGGCCGAGCGGCACACTCCTGCGGCGCCCCGGTGAGCGGGCGCAGCTCCTCTGGCGGCCGCGTCGGGCTCGCTGCAGCCGGCGGTGGGGCCAAGACAGGCGCAAGACAGAGGAGAGGAGGGCCGATAGAGAGGGCTGAACACGGGGAGAATGGGATCGATCTAGGGTGCAAATGGATAACCCCGCATCTTCAACCCTCTTTAGTTCAAAATTTTGTACTTAATTTTTAGAGAATTAATATAAAATTTTAAACTATAGAGGGTTGGAGAGGTACCTAATGGTTACAAAAAATCGTGCCTCATGTCGGGTTGTCGGGCCTCGGGCTTTTTGTACATATATCTTCAAGAGGAAGGGCCTCGGGCTTTTTGTACATATATCTTCAAGAGGAAGGACCTCGCGGGTGAGGCCATTGGGACTCGCCGGCGCCTGGAGGGGAGGTCGGAGATGGGTCGTCAATACATTAACTATTTTGCTCCATAATTTCAACCGGGCACGGCGTAGCGCGCGGTTGACCTAGTTGTTCATAGGTTGCCACACTTTCTTGCCACAAGTGTGTTATGCCAGTTTTTGTGTCCGTCACAAACTCACAACTATAGCAAAAACTCGCGACCCCCAATGAACAAAAAGTTTGGTATACCAAATGCCTCGCAGCTAACCAAAACCAGCCATAGCGGGTTAATCTTTCCATTTCAAACATATATTTAGCAATTTTTTACAGTATAATTTGTGCCTCGAAAATATTCTGTTTTTCTCGAACACGCAGGAGAGCTGCGTATCAATATATTAAGAAGAAAGCTCGAAAATATTCTGTTAAAATGTAGTTGAAAACGCTTCTTTAGCAACAAGCCTAACTGAGAAGCGAAATAAAAGATAGTCTAGCCCGTATGATGTAATGGTCAGACAAAGTTGCTGGACAAGTTTTTAAGTTCCTCGAGGTTGCAATCCATAATCATCCCGTGGTTGCAGACTCAATTCACTGTGGCACCGGGCTTAACAACAACATGCTGCAAGGCATTCAAGAATACTCTTTAGAAAATACAGTAATCGACGGAACCCGCTATTGTTGTGATGTCTGCTGTTTCCTTATGCATGCATACCTTAATCTGTGTCCGGTTGTATGTGTATGTCACATGTATAAGACCATCCATGGTTTGAATCACTGCAGGATATGAGAACTCCATACCACTGGTATCCTCCAATGTCATCATTTCGTTCCAAGAATCACCATCATTCAAGGAGACCGCAAGTTTGAGCGTTCCTCTGGAGAAGGTGTTGTAGGCAAGCACCACTCTTCCATCCTTCATCTTTACTCCATCAATACCTTCAGGTTTCAAGTCCGGAGGTGTAAATATAGAGGGAGCAAATATTCTTCAGAAATTCATACGTATGTCTTAAAGGATCAGGGAACTTACCAGAATTTGGGTTCGGAAGCTGAGTCCCTCGCACAAAACTCCATGTCACACCACCATCAAAGGAATCAGCCATACAGATGCGGCCTATTGTCTGAAATGATCGCAGTAGAACTCGAATAACCCCTTTTGCAGTACGGTAGGGAACTGGCTGGATCACCCCAAGTGGTTGCCCATCCAAATATATAGGGCCATACTTTCTCCATGTCCGCCCAGCATCTTGTGTAACCTTTGTTCACAAAGAGTTGTCGGAAATCAGAGCCATTATACAAGAAACACTGCTGTTAACTTCTATATCATTTCGCAATTAAAGAACAGGGAAACATGTATGGGTACCTCAAGCCATGCACCCCAAGAGTTCCAGCTTTCAACTGATGATCCACATAGTAGGCGGCCATCTTCAAGCAAGAAAGGCTGCATTTGATATTTAATTAATTTTGCAGAAAAATAGCATCAAAAGTGTTATGCTATCATGTTACGGAAAGCAAAAGACCACAAATTTAGCCATGCCTTGTTCTTAATTGGACCAAGGATACCAGGTGGTAGCTGCTCTCTTGGTAACCAGGTTATGCCGCCATCCAACGATCTTTTCATGGCACCACTCCACCTGAATGAGTTATGTTAGCATCAGATTGTCAAAATTTGTATCTATTTCTTTGGGTCAGCCAACTCTGCGAGATAAGAGGCCAAACGTCATAAACAAATGTCATACTTCTGGACTTCTTGACCAATCTTGTAGAAGAGAAGTAGCTCACGAGAGGGAAGCTGAAACAAAACAGGATTCCACATAGGCACCCCAAATTGCTCATCAGCCACTACCGGAGGATGCCAGTGACCACCCTAAAAATGTACAATTTTTAGCAAAAAAGATCTTCTAGGTAAGAAACAACAAACATAAAAAAAAAACTGAGTATGCTGGACAAATTAAACCCACACTATATCTCTGCAACCAAATTTTGACATCAGGAGCACCTTCCATGGATCCACCAAAATATGCCACCAAAAAATTGCTTTCATCAATCTGACGAGGCAAAATACATATGTGAGTGATTCTCGTATCGTCTTTAAAATGCTATTACAACCAGAGGCCATGTACCTGTACAATAGTGGAAGCATGACAGCTATTGAAAGGGGCATTCCTAGCAGGAAATGTGAATTCTTCCTTCAAAATGCTCCATCCAGACGTCACATTTGCAGCAATGTTGGTAATGTTCTGGGTGATCTCTGCAAACCTCTGTTCATTATCCACCTTTCTGTAATTCAGGTTACCCACAGGCACAACACAATGGTTTAAATCTGAAGCCTTAACCAACATGAAAGCAGAAAATAGATGGCACAGAGCTGCCTCAGGTTGTTGAAAGTTGAAATGCAAATCAGAACTTACTCCTGAACACGTCTTGAATTCGAGCGGATCTCATGCAACAACCTAGAAGCCGATATGGTGAAGTCGAAAGTTTTCTTGCCAAGGTGGATCTTATGCGGTGAATCAAAATTGAAGAAAGCATAGAAGAGCAGTATGCAGGATATAACATTCCATAGTAGTTGTAGCTTGTTGGTACCATAGATGGTAAGCATTGCTTTATACACGTACATTCCTACAAAGTTACATTGGGTTAATGTTAGACAGCTGTATATCAAAGTGTAGTATATAAACTATCCAATTGCTCTCTTTTTTTAAAAAAAAAAGACGGAGTTTTACTCCAAGGCAGGAAGTTTAGAAGTAATTCTTTTTTTAGGCATTCCATTATAACCACACTAAAGGAGCGAAATTCATTTTCATGCCTATGTAATCGCTCATCTGAACCAATCCATAATCCATATAAAGAATTCCTTATTACCGACAGAGGAATAGGATGAAAAGTATTTTTCCTTAATACATTAAAACAAGGTGGGTGAAAACTATTTAAAAGATCTGTATCAGTAGGAGGGGCGAAATATATAATAATACCCAATAAAGTAGTACTAGGTGCTGGCCCGTACGTTGCTGCAAGCAAAATAATATTCTTAATATACGCTATTGTATATGTAATATAGATTTATCCTACATGATTACAGAATCGAAATAACTCATTACAAGCTGTCTCGCAAACAAATTCTAATCTAATATCTCATCATGCTATAATTTGTTCAAGGACTGGCATTCTAGCTCAGCCTAGGCATTCGGTTAAACCGAACCGAACTGAACCGATCAGTTGTTCGGTTTTCTAAGAACTTCGGTTATCTGAAAATTGGAACCGATCGGTTCCTTGCAAAACTCGGAACAGAGAAAATTCAGTCTCGGTTAGTTCGGTTTGGTTCCGATTATAACCGAACTAACCAATTAAATTACATAACCAACAACAGCAGATCTAGAAGAAACTTTCAGCAGCATTTCTTAGAACACCGCTCATGGAGGAAACGCCGGTCGAGGAGGGCTCGTCGGGGAAAAGCCGCCGCTCGGGGAGGCTCACCTCTCGGGGAAGGGCTGCTGGTCAGAGAGGAGCCACCGTTTGAGGAGGCTCGCCACTCGAGGAGAGGCTGCCGATTGGGGAAGGACCGCCGGTCGGGGAGGGGCCACCGGTCAGGGACGACGGGAAAGGCTTGCGCCAGCCGCGGATAAGATTCGAGGGTGTGGGGGAGGTGAGAGCTGAGGGCGAGGGGGAGGCCGAAAGGAGTGATTTGGAATAATTTGGAATGAAAGGAATAATTTGCATGACAAACAAATCAAGGACCACAGTGTGAAAATTAACTAAATGACGGTGAAACGGTCTAATTCATTATTCCAGAGACATGTCCAGATGAGGCAGTAATCATGTGGACAATAGTACATAACTTGAAGAGTAGAACCTACCTAAGTAGCATGACAAACAAATAATTGTGAAATTTAACCAAATAAGTGAAGATGAAACAGTCCAATTCGTCATTCCAGAGAGGTAGAGACATGTCCTAATGATGCAAGGGCTGGCAACATGAAAATTGGTTTACCAAGAATTACAGAACTTTCCAAAGCTTTATTCTAGAGGTGTACGTTCAAATCAAAGGTGAAATGTGCAATAATAACAGCTAATCACCTGAAGCATCTATGATACCAATAGTATGCACACTCAACTGGGGACTTCCAGCACGTAGTCACCCCAAAGAATAAAACATCTAGGATATTGTTCTAACAATTTTCAATTGTACCATTATCTTGCTGGATTTTTTTAAAAAAAATATCTTGCAGAGTACAGCCATGTCTCGCACATCCATTAATCTGACAATTCATATTGGAACCTAGAGGCACTGATTTTTTTTTCAATAAACAAGGCTGTCCAACCACCTTATTTTCCAGAGTTGCTAACAAAATATTTCAGGTCTTATCATCCATGGATGCGTAATGCTAAGGAGGCAAGATTATCTGCACTGCTGTCAAAGCAATGTTCTTAATAGGAGTATATGTGCTTTTCCAGGCACAACAATATTATTTCATTGTTCTGTTCTGAAAGCAGCAGATCTCTGAAGCAGTCTGTATTTACATAGCTGCCCTAAGCAGACAATGACCAGATTTTCTTTATACTTAAATTAGTATGTGTTACACTGGTTCGACCAATAGTTCCGTGAATAAGTTACACATGAATCAATCTCAAATAATCGAGCGGCAGTTTAGCATAACAAAGGCATAACAAAACAGTAAATGACCTCTTGTGGATATCAGGGGGGAAAACTAATGCATGTCACCTGGAGAGTGGCTGATGTTGCAATGTTCGCCTATTTGAATCTACTGCACCATTCTTGTTAATGTACAAGATTATGCTACACTCCTACAAAGCAAAAATTTCCTCTGCAGTGACCCTGCCTCAACCCATTGCATACTTGAGTGAATCACCAGCACCCTGGAAGAACAGGCAGGACAGAGCAAAATCTGCAATGAAAACCCCAACCAGAGAAACGACCACTGCAGATGTTGTAGACTCGCCAACACCCTTGGCTCCGCCATGGGTTGTGACACCCCAGGCACAGCTCACCACCGCGATAATGGCTCCAAACACTTGAGATTTCAGCAAGGAGCTGATCAAGTCCCAAGGCCGCAGCGCCCTGCGAGCCGACTCCAAAATAATGCTGACGCTGACGCCAAAGACAGAGTCGGCCAGGAATGCCGAGGAGGCGAGGCCAAGCGCGAAGCTGATCAGTGTCAGGACCGGGAGCGCAAGCACGCAGGCGAGGACGCGGGGTACCACGAGGTAGTCGACGGGGTTGGCGCCGAGGACGCGGAGGGTGTCGGTCTGCTCGGACACCTGCATGGTGCCGAGCTCGGCGGCGAATGCGGAGCCGACGCGGCCGGCGGCGACGACGGCCGTGACGACCGGCGAGAGCTCGCGCGCGAGCGCGAGGGCGAGGACGCCGCCGACGGATCGGTGGAGGCCGAGGCGCGTGAACTCGCGCACGAACTGGATGGTGAAGGCCATGCCGACGAAAGCGGCGGTGAGGAGCGCGACCCCCACGCTCCCTGGACCCACGCGACGGAGCTGCGCCAGGAGGTTGCGGCGGTGGACGCGGCCCGTGAGGACGCGGTGGAAGACCTGCCCCGCGAGGAGCAGCGCTGAGAGGCCCCGCCAGATGGCGCGCGGCGGGGTCCAATGTGCGAACGCGGAAGGCGGGGCCGCGGGCTCAGGCGAGGGGGGCGGAGGGAACGGCGGGGGAGGGGAATTGTTGCTGCTGCTGGAGGTGGCGGGCATGAGGGAGAGGCGCGGAACGGGCAGGCGGCGGCGACACGGGTGCAGGCGGAGGACGAAGGATTTGGGGCTGGGTAGGTGGAGGAGCGGGCGCGTCGTGGCGGAGGTGGGACGGAGGAGGAGCGCAGCGGCGGACGACATGGCGGCGGTCGTCGGAGATCGGCTCGGCGGTGAGTCTGAGTGGGGGTGGTGGGTGGAGAAAGAGATGGGGAATGGCGTGGCGTGGTGGTCGGACGTAGGAGGCGGCTCGCGACTGTGGGTGGGACAACGTGGACACTGTTATTAGTAGTAGAGATAAATGTATATCGACGGAATTGAAAATATTCCGTTTCAAATTACGTTGGTATATGACGTTTAATTTTTTTATAAATTTAACCGCAATTCTTTATCTAAAATTTTCTTTTCGAAAAAGTAATTGTAGATATTTTACCTAATTCGTTGAATCCCCGAATTTTGAAAGAACGAGTTTAGGTCACGTCTAATTTTTACAATTTAAGTCATAAGATCTATCCCATTGCATGTTTACGCACCAATTAAGAGTACTAAAAATAAATTTATTACAAAACTATTTTCATAAGTCGTAATTTAATCACGAGATGAATCTATTAAATCCAATTAGTTTATAATTTGATCAATAATTGCTAACCATCTACTGATTGTGTATTAATTATACTTAATATATTCGTCTAGAGCTCTAATTAATTTTATATTAAATTAACATATGAATATTTGGATTTATATTCAAATATATAATGTGACAGCAATTTAAAAAATCAAATGAGATCTTGGCAATAGTATTGATTAACTTGCGAAAATCGATGAACATGTGCTACGGGGTAGAACCACGCAGCTAACCGAACCGATAAAATCTGGCAGCGCTAGAAGCTGGAACAGTGCGCAGTACTGGCTCCGATACGGCAAGGAACCGAGCAAAAACCCCCCAAAATGCCCAACCCAGTGCAGAAATAAATGGGGCGGATAAGAGGAGCACCTGCGGACAAGAGCAATCTCCGCCGGCGGCGTCCGGCTGCGGTGAGCCTGAGCCCGCGGTGGCGCTGTGGGCTCGTACTGCCGGCGCGGCCTGGCTGCCGCTAACAGTGGGAATTGAGTCAAGGTGAGGCGGTGGTCATCCTGAGCGCAGAGAGCCGGAGAGAAGTGGTGGCGGCGCCGCGGCGGCCAGGTCTTTGCAGAGAGAAAGAGAGAGAGAGTATTTATTTAGCTGATGACGGAAAGAGCATGTGTGTTGGGCTGTTGGCCTGTGGAGCAATATTTAACACTCCCTCTTTTTCCAAAGATAATATTTAACACTCCTGTAGGCGATATCATGAAAACTATTTAAAGACCATGTTTACGCGTTCTTGGAAATCTCAAGAAAAAACACAGATGCAGAAGAGGTAGCAGAATAGAAACATGTATTCTTTTCTGATAGAGAAATTTACAATTCGCAAAGAAAACAATAGCTGTCAATTTCATATATCAGAAATGAAGTCTCAGTTGGGCTTGAAAGTTTATGTGCCCCGCCCGTGTGCCACTACTTATTCTACTTGTGTGTTTTGTTCCTCTAGAAATTTTCAGAACTCTTATGCCAGTTTTAGTGGGAGTTCATCGACACAGTTATCAAGACTGAAAATTTGAAAATTATACTAGTGGAGTGTCGTGGTGATGATACTCCTCTCACATTTTATGACACTCATCTCTTCTCATATTATTGGTTCATGTTAATAAATTTAATATCCATGACACTCTCGTTGAGATTGACCTTAAAATAGTTTCACGAACTATGCTAGAGGAGAGGAGGTATGCACTTGATATCTCCTCGTTTTCGTGTGCTTCAAACCATCTCAATTTTCTACTGCCGATCATAGGTTTCTTCATTTGGAGTCAAATTTACTGTTTCTTCTGATTGAGTGCAGATTCGATACAGGGAGAGCGAGCAGTGCTTAGTAGTGCATGCCTACTTTACCCCCTCTCGTTATCCGCATCTTATAAGAAGTTATATGCAATAATGTATCCAGGAGACCAGGATTACGTGTTGGGCTTGTTCGGTTAATCCCCTCTACGAAGGGACCCAACCTTTCCAAACCGAACAAGCCTTTAGAGGGGAATGACACGGTCAGTGGGTGATCAGTCGAGCATTGCACCCACGTTGTCACAAAAGAAAACTATATATGTGTATGTTGCAAGTCGCTTTGATACTCGTACAGCCAAAAAAACAGAACCTTATCTTTTGAACAGCGGGATCATTAAGGAAAAAACATTAGCAAGGATCACACGGAAGAAAAATATATGTGTATGTTGCAAATCGCTTTCATACTCACAGGAAAAAAAACAGAACCATATCTTTTGAACAGCAGGATCATTGGAAAAAACATTAGCATCATAGCATGGATCACACGGCAGAGAAAACTGTGTGTATGTTGCAAGTCGCTTTGATAGTCGTACAGGGAAAAAAACAGAACCTCATCTTTTGAACAGCAGGATCATTAGAAAAAACATTAGCATGGATCACACGGAAAGCGAGGTGACCGAAGCCACTACACTTATCCAACGTTTATTGTAGCCAGTTTTTCAAGATCTGAATTGGTACAAAGATCTCTCATGGGCGACACTAAGCACTTGTACCATAAATTCCTAAGAGTAGTGCATCCCAGGAAAGAGAACAACTACATCGACAGGGTTGGAATGCTTATTGATGGTTCGATGGCTGGTCGAATGATATGCTCAGAGAGCGGCGATGCACTCGATCTCAATCCTGGCGTTTAGAGGCAGCGCTGCCACTTGATAGGTTGAGCGAGCAGGTGCAGGAGCTGGGAAGTCTGCGGCAAGAACGCAAATATCTTTAGAATCTTCAGAAAAGATAAAAGATTAAGAATATGCAACATCCGGAACTCTGATGCTACTATTTGGTAATTTGAGTTCAGGCACTCTCACGACTCCACGATTAAAGAACGGAATGGCACTAGAAAAAGTAACGGTAAATCAAAACATACATTTGCCATAGATCTCGTTCACTTTCTTGAAATCCTGCAGATCAGCCAACCTGCAGGTACAAAAACAGAATCACTCCTGAAGATCACAATATTTTGAGCAAAACGGAAGTTCCATGTAAAGAATGTGTACTTACATGATTGTTGTCTTCACCACTGAAGCATAGCTAGCGCCACTTGCTTTTAATATTTCACCCATGTTCTTCATAATCTGTGTCAGAACTCAGAAGAGAGCGCGTTACCGCAGATAGATACACTAGATGACTATTTCTGAATGCAAATTTACAAAGGCAGTTTATGGGCTTGCAGAATGAAATACAGGATATTCCATTTCTGCATTTATCATATACAGATTCAGTATCAAAGTTTTAGAAGATTACACAGAGCTTCATATAGTGTGAGTGAAAGATGATAATTCTTTCCACAGAGAAGTCTGAAATGAATAGTAACGCTCCTTTTTATGCCAGATCAATATATGCTTTGAAAAACTCAGAAAATAAGTGGCAAACAGTATGTAGTAATTCATATTTGGCACTCTGCTCCATCCAGATTTTACAACACTAAAAAGTCAAGATTTTTACCTGCTCAGTTTGGTCCTCAACGTTTTCAGAGACAAACTTCCCGGTCTGAAAACAGAAAGGTATTCCACATTAGTTGTGCCTGTACCTACAACTAGGAAAGTGGCCAGTACAAACGACTTAGAAAACCCAACAAAATGATAGTAGAACAAGAGTCCAAAAGCAAACCTCAGGATTCAGGCCAAGAACTCCAGAAACAAACACAAGATTGTTTGCATTGATGGCCTGGGAATAAGGGCCAAGCGCAGCCGGTGCCTTCTCTGTCTGAACAGCCTCCTTTAAAGCTAAACAGAAATTTTGGAAAAAAAAATTGTCACTATAGCATGTGAAATGTCCAATTTTTTTTCAAAAATGACAGGTGAGTGACTTTTTTGCTTGCTTAACTGCATTTATTTGACTGAGTAAAGATATTTCAGGTGAATTTCCTCTATGCCACTGTGAAATTTCATGGTTCTCGATGACACATAAGGGATTACAAATATTTTCAGTGGCACAATGAAAACTTCATTGCATTTAGTGACGGTAATTTTTCTGACATAGAGCCATGTATATCCCAAGTTCCTGACCAATACGAAGCCAATAAACATATTTTTGTGGTTTGTTCTCAGCGCTCAGCAATCCTCTAAACCTCTTGATAACAGAAAGCACACCTCTCTGTTTTTCCTTTCCTGTTAGAAAATAAAATTATTTATCTATGCCTATTGGCTACTGCTGCTGTCAGACGCACTGACCATCCAGCCGAATCAGCAACCTATAGCATTTTTGTTGGCAAATGATGACTAAGATTGCACTTCGGTTTTATCCTTTTTTTTATACCGAGAGAAAATGCTAACCAGCATTTAACATCGCGTGTTTGTGTGCTTATGTTGCTGTTTACAGCCATCGATTAGCAGCCTCTGCAGTCAAACTGCGGCAGCATTTCGACCAAATTCGCATTACAAATCATATATTTCCCTACGCGAAGAGGAAACCAAAAAAACCACGAGCAGTCCGCGCGTCTATAGGCGACATTAACACCAAACCTGCGAGCCTCCGAGGAGGACTCCGGTATAGGGGAGAGAGGGACGGCGGGGGCAAGCCGGAAGCGTACCGGTCGCGGAGGTCGAGAGGGACGCGGCGACGGGGCCGAAGCGGCGGCCGCGCGCCCCGGCGAAGGAGAGCGAGGAGGCGGCGGCGCCGAGCCTGGCGGGGACGGGCGCCGCGGCCGGGGAGGCGGCGGCGAACCTGGAGACGGCGGCGGCGCTCCACGCCATGGCTAGAAGCCTAGAACCCTACTACTACCACCAACCGCGAGCGAGCACGGGGCGAGGCGAGAGTCTGGGTGCTGGGCTGCTGGCAGATTCTGTCGCGAGATGGATGGATGGCCCGATGATCACGAGGACGACTGGACGAGCCCCCCGAGCCGGGCCTTCTAATCCGCGAGCGCTCGCTAGAAGGGCTGCTAGCGAGCGATCTCGGACAGCACGCAAGTTTCTTTTTATGGAACCTTTACTCCTCCACAGTTATGTAGTTTTGGAGATTTATAACTTATGTACATAATTTTTAAATATATTTTTTTCAAACAAACTTTGAAAAGGAATATTTTTCAGCACAACTTTTGTGATATAAAATAAAGCTTTTACACATAACTTCTTCCCACCAACTCCTCAGAGAATATTTTTAGTATAACATCTCATGATATGTACAAATCTACAAGTATAACTTTTTTGAGAATACTTGTCCCGATTCCCGAAAGACTTCTCACATAACTTTTGCACATAAGTTCACTATACAACTTGTTGAGCAATTTTTTATTTCAATTTTAGTAAAACATTTATCAAATAAAAAACTTCTTAAGAGATAACATAATAGAAGGTAAAAAATTGAAAAAAGGAAAATAACACTTGTTTTAATAGAACTTGAAGGAACACACTAGAAAGGGAAAGAAAATAAGTTTCAAAACAAAGAAAGGGAAAAAGAATGCATCTAATATATGTGCCAATCGCCGCATCATATTAGTGATGATATATGTATGCTCACATGCACACGGAATTAAGTTAGCCTCATTCTCCTGTACATGTATGAGTACAGGCATGCAGAGCGGCAGGCTCGCGTCGCTGTCTGGTCACTCGCCACGAGCCCGTCTGCTGATGGATTGGCGCCCCCCGAGCCCGTCTGCTGCTGCTACTACTAGTTTTTTTTTTTTGAGTAGTAGTGTGCCGAGCTCGCAGGATTCGCTTGTTTGTTTGCGGGCGGAGAGGAATCCCCCGCTTCCGAGTTCCGAGTTGCGCTTACACTGAACTCACCAGCCTACCCATTCCACCTTCTATTTCAAACTCCACATTGCAAACAAACAGTACATGCTACAGTGCAGAACAGTGAAAAAGAACGTCCACGTCAGCCTCCCACCGCCCGTTGGTGAGTTCAGTCTTACGGAACGAGCAGTTCCAAATGGGCCTGAGCTGCCGCTAAAATCGTTTCGTCGATCGGGCCGGGAGATAAAAACAACACCGGTTCAAATGCGACTCCATCCAAAAAGGAAAATGTTACCGCGCGCGGAGTCACGCATGCGCCGGAGCGCGCGACCCCCCGCGCAGCCCACCAGCGCCCAACTATGGCCTGCATTCACTTCTACTTTGGACTTTACTTTGAACTTATTTGAATGGTTTTACAAGCACATATATATATATATATATAGCTGTTGAGCTTGCGGCTTGCTGACGGAGCCTGCCGCGCACGCTAGTCCAGGGGTCCACACCCCCGGGCTTCTCTCGCCCCTCTCCGCTCCCCCCTTGCATGTTTTTATTTGAATGATGCTTTTCGTAAAAATTATTTTATCTCCTCTATATTACCTCTGTTTTAAGAATCGGTTACACTGTTGTATTCTAAACGATGAGACAACAAAATTAGACCTCACTTGCATATATTTTGACGATATTGTAAATTAGTAGTAACTTATATAAAGATCTACTCTCTTTCTGTAGCAACTTATGCGTGTTTCGGCTTACTATAGTAGCAATTTATATTTATATCAGCATATTGTAGTAACAACTTATTAGGTGCATATAATAATTTTTTTGTCTCGTGTCAACTTATATGTATGAGTATTTTATTTATACTATCTTATATCTTATATGTGTGGCAACTCACGTATATAATCAATTTTATTTTGTGGCAACTTAAATGTGTAACAACTTTTATTTTTGTTGTATATAAACTTATGTGTACGACAACTTACTCCTATGTTACAACTTATGTAAAATGATATCTTGTGTCTGTAACAACTTATGTATATGACAAATTCTATTTTTTGAGTAATAGATTATGCTTTGGTGGGAACTTTATTAAACTTATAAAAAAATTTATATGTGTGACAACTTATATATATATATATTGTAGCAACTTCTTCAATAATACCAAACTCAAATTTATATATAAGTTGCTACTAGTGCAAAACGTGTTCAAAATATATGCAAGTGAAATCTAGTTTTGTCCGTCTCATCATGTAGATCACAATGGTGCAATTAGTATTCAAAATGGAGATCATACGAAGGAGATAAAATGTTTATTTGAAGAAGTTTCATGTTAAAGCCCTGTTTAGTTCTCCCCATAAACCCAGTAAACGCAAAAAAAAACGTCACATCGAATTTTTCGACACATGCATGGAGTACTAAATGAAGTCTATTTACAAAACTTTTTGCATGGATGGGCTGTAAATCGCGAGACGAATCTAATGAGTCTACTTAATCCATGATTTGCAACAATGATGCTACAGTAACCATCCGCTAATTATGGATTAATCATGGATTAATTAGCATCATTAGATTCGTCTCGCGATTTACAACCCATCTATGCAAAAAAATTTATAAATAGATTTCATTTAGTACTTCAAATTAGCAAAATTCCGTCGAAAATTTTTTTGCGTTCTATCTAACCACAGCCTAACAAAAAAAACTGGAGGTGAACCCTCATTGTACTGTAGTTGGAAAGTGACATTCGATAGTGGGAGAGGAGACGTGCGTTGAATCCGAAGGGGGAGGGGTCGCGGTCGGCGGGTTATCTGCGTCCATCCAAAAAAGTTCTCTTGAGCAATGGAATTGCGGCAATCGTCGCGTGCACAAGTATAGATGGAATGTCAGAATTCAATTCAAACACTGCACGATTCAGCCAAAAGGACAAATTTTGAAATCTAAGAAAACACCAAGCATTCGCATCCAAGGAACCTTCGAACATTCAGAAAGGAATAGCCTAGTCAGTACTCCAGTAGACAGTAGCTGTAGTGCCATCATTCCAAGCCTAATGCAGGCGCACGACGACGCAGGAGATGTCGTCCTTGCTGCCCCGGCGCACGGCCTCGTCGTCGAGCCGCCGGAACTCGGCCACGTGGCGGTCCTCCCTGCCGTGCGGCATCCGGCCCTCCACCAGGTGGAACCCGTACGTCACCTTGCGCCGCCCCGACGACGCCCTGGCCCGGCTCTGGCCTCTCCCCGTTCCGCGCACCGCCTGTGCCTGCGCCGCCCGGTCGCCGCCGCTCTCCTCCTCTCCGCGCATGACAGGTTTACATTCCGTAATATTGTCTTACAAAATAACCGTGATCTTTGGGACACGTCTACCCTTGAATGTCCCGTAAGGCGAGTGTACGGAAAGTGAATATGTTGTTATGACGTATGCAGCGCTGCCCATTCAGCGTCGAACGTCTATGTGCCATCTCTATAGTAGATGGTAATGTATGTGTGAATATGTGGGAAACTACATATGCGTTACCCGTGTGGCGTAGGACACATGGGGGCCGTTCGTGTGTGCTGGCACGAAGGGTCCAGAAATGGATAATTATATCTCTCTTGTTGTCTTGGTTTGTTTGCAGGAAACTAACCACATTAAGCGCGTTATAAAATTCTTGATCGTAGGAACGACTAGTCTATATTTAGGGAGAGTACGTAATTGTGCCACCGATTGTTCTCGTATACCATATTTTGGTACTTGTGTGGGTGAGAAACGCTAGAACGTGAATGCATCTTGCATCTTGCATAACCAAGTTTGTTGATTGTTTTGTTACTTTCGGTAGCCCTCATAAAAATTTATTTTGATCGCCATGTTTTACTATCCGTTCTTCAAAAATTTATTTATGTTGCGTTGCCCAGTTTAAATCTGTTTCTTTTGAAAAATTGTGATCCTGGAGTACAGTAGTTTAATCGGGATTTACCCGATAGCCTGTCAGGTTACACCGTTTTAAGTACACAATAACTTGATTAAGTATTAAGATGATGATTAGTGCATTTAAGCCGGTTTAATTTGGACGGTGCTGCTACAGCTGGTATCAAAGCTCTGACGACCTGGCAACACGAGAACAAAACTCACAGAGCGTATTGGAATTGCATTGCCTCATTTATGCAAAGATCTGATCTGATCTGATCTGATCTTACCTCGGGTTGCTACAGGGACGCCATATATAGGTCGCCCGTCGCCGATCAGCTTGATCGAGCTCGCCGAGTTCAGAGTTATTCTTCACGGTCGCCGGTGGTGCTGGAACATGTGCTGCGCTGGTTTACCTCGCCGTCTCTCCTGTTTATTTATACAGAGGTACGGTGCGGCCGCTGGAGCTGTGAGTGTCGTGGGGCGGCGCCGGGCGACACGTACGCGCTCCGTCGCCGTCGTGGAGGCGTCTCGACGGAGCACCTGGCGGCCACCCTCGTGAAAGTGGCTTGGGGCTTGATTGGTTCTCTGCTGCCGGCAGCCTGGCTCGCGCTAGCCATCCAGACCTGTGCTGGACAGGCTCGCGAAGTTGTTTGGTTCACGTTTCTCAGAGCTAGGCCAAAGCAATTGATTGGTTATATGCTTAACTAGTTTGACTAGTCATTTTTGTTTGTCTGATGCTGGCCCCACGCTTGCTCCTGCGTCACAGTAGCTAGGCTCACCGTGTGCGACCGATTTCCACGTTCCTCGGGAGCCAGACTCGTGGGAATCTTTTGCACCGCCGGAGCCAGCCTCGCTATGCAGATATCCAAACATGCTTAAACTGCATCCCGTGAGCCTGGCGAGAGGTTGATGCAGGTAACCAATCAGACCCTTGGGGCTGTGCGGTCGCTTGCTGTCCACACGCTCACGGGCATGGGTTGCGAGCTGCGACATTGCCGGGGAAAAAAGAGAGGGAGAAAGAGTTTCAGAGACGGAGTTGGAGTTGGCGGCAATACGGGTCAGGTCGGATTTTTTTGGGCGGCTCAGGTTGGATTTGTCGGGTCGGGCGGCCCACGATTAGGATGTAGCTAAACTCTAGTCAAGATTTAGAAACTTTTGCATATGTATAAGTGCTGATATGTGCTAAAGTTTGGCACTCAACTTTAAGCTCCTCCAAACAGATCCTAATGGTAAAAAAAATAGTCATTACAGTTACACGAGAAAGAGGACAAGTTCCAACGGGACCAGCAAGGACAAAACTAAATAAGCTGACGCAGTTGTATCTTCACACTAATACTGTAATTTCATACCAAATTGTCGGTGATAGGAACATAGAAAACTGGTAAGCATGTTGCTTTACAGGTGAGATTATCCCTCCTACACGATTCAGAGAACAAGCATAGTAAACAGCAGAGCCTTCACGGCACTAAACACTCGAAATCTCCAGCAGTCCAGTCCAGTCCAGCTTCATGCTTAAGACTCGCGCTACTCAGCTGGGCCGAAGAACCACATGCTGCAAAACGTGCAAATTGTTGATTGAGGCTCGTAACAAGGAGGGCAACAACTGACCAAAAGCACTTGCTCATCAGGGAAGTTTTGCTACCTTGATCTGTGTCCGGTTGTATGTGTAGGTGACGTGTATGAGCTCGTCTATGGTCTGGATCACTGCAGGATACGAGAACTCCACGCCTTCCGTGTTCTCCAGCGTCAACACCTCGCCCCATGAGATGCCATCGTCCGAGGAGACTGCAACTTTGAGGATGCCTCTGGAGATAGTGTTATAGGCGAGCACAACTCTCCCATCCTTCATCTTGATTCCATCGATTCCTACGATAGTGGAGTTTATCAGATGAGCAAGGAAAGATATCATATATTTTTCCCCAAATATATGAATGCAGATTGCAGAGCATTTGAACGTTCCTAATACTACTACTGAAGGGTACATATGCAAAGTGCATGCAAAGTTACTTCAACATACCAGAATTGGGGTTTGGAAGCTCAGTCTTGCGTGCATAACCCCATGTTAATCCTCCATCACTGGAATCAGCAATGCATACCCGACCAATGGTTTGATAAGACCTCAGCAGCATACGGATAGTCCCATTGGTGGTCTGGTAGGGGACAGGTTGAATCACTCCAAGCTTCTCACCTTCAACATATATAGGACCATATTTCCTCCACGTCCGGCCAGCATCTTCTGTGACCTACGTTGTTCAGACAAGTTGTTAGAACCACAGTACATAATCTAAAGAATGTTTATTTCCATTCATTCTGTATATTATCTGTTAAAAATATAGACCAATTGCATACCTCAAGCCATGCACCCCAAGAGTTCCAGCTTTCAACAGATGACCCACATAGTAAGCGCCCGTCATCAAGCAAAAAGGGCTGTGTTAAAGAGTAAATTTGCTCAATAACTTTTGGGAAGCACGAATTCTTAAGTTGACAAAAGGTAAAGTATTACTGTTTGAGAACGGTTTTCTTGCCAGATATGTGATATCTAGTCTTTCACAACTTGAGAACTAGCTCTGGTTATGCAGCTCTCAATTCATGCAAGCTTCTGCCTAATCCCAAAGTCTGTTCAATGTTATGTATGATGAACAAGTGAGGGCAAGTTTATACATACCTTGTTCTTAATAGGGCCAAGAATACCAGGTGGTAGCTGCCCTCTCTCTGACCAAGACATGCCACCATTGAGCGATCTTTTCATGGCACCACTCCAACTGAACAAATTATGCCCAGAATTAGATCATAACATGTATTGTCATAATTTTGTTTCATTTTCTGTTCCTCAATTAATTTTTGGTTCGTTTTCAACATTGTATTGGAAGATTTGAGGGAACAAAACAGAGTTCTTACTTCTGGGGGTGTTCACCAATCTTGTAGAAGAGAAGCAACTCACGAGAGGGAAGCTGAAATAAAACGGGATTCCACATTGCCGTCGCATTTTCTTCATCAGCTACTACTGGAGGATGCCAGTAGCCATCCTAGAGACAAACGAAGTGTTCTAGCAAGTATTAAGACCCAAGGACCACTTTATCTCTAAGGAAAAGAGAATGTTCATTCCTACAGTAGTGAACCTACACTGTATCTCTGTGTCCAGATTTTGACATCGGGAGCACCCTCTATGGCTCCACCAAAATATGAGATCAAAAAATTGTCTTTCTCAATCTACAATCACAAAACCACATGTAATCAATTCCAGTTATCTTTCCCGAAATATCCTTCAAAAAGAAGATATACCTCTACAATTGTGGAAGCATGGCAGTTATTGAAAGGGCGGCCAACTGCTGGAAATGTGAACTCCTCCTTCATAATGCTCCAACCGGAAGTTGCATTTGTCGAAGTGGTGTTCATGTTATATGTGCCATGTTCGATCTGTTTCCCTGGCTTGCTATTACTCAGGTTAGTGGGATGCTCTGAGGACAAATTCTGGTTCCTATTTCAAGATAGCAACTATTAATCTGAAATGTAATACTTGAATCCTTATTAAGCCTATAAAGGGGTGCATGTTCAGTCTTACTCATGAGTTGATGTAGTTTCATCTGATGAGCCTGAGGATGGTACGATAGAGCTGAGGTACTTGCTGAAAGAAGTCCTGAACCGTGAATCGGAAGCTACAAGGACCACGAAGAACAGCATCACACAGGCTGTTATCTTCCATTTGTGTTGCTTGCTCAAACTGCAGATGGTGGGTATTGGCATCTTCAAGGAATATCACAAACCATTAACACATAACATTATTCGGATAGCATTTGCAGAGAACTGATATGCACAAAATATAGCCCACCTCATGTAAATGAATGTAGACTGCTTAATGGAAATTGCAAGCAACAAAGCTTCTAAACAACTTTCATTTGATCTGAGGAACTATGATTTGTACTATGAAAACATGCCACGGCACTCTGACTTGGCTCTTATGTCACGCGACCATATGTTCATATCTTGTACTAAAATAACAAAAGGACATGCAAAATTGCGTATGCATCTTGATCTTTGTTTTTTTTTTTTCGAAAGGACGGAGTTTGCCATAAGCTTTATCAGAAGAAGAACACGGAAACAGAAGGACGTCTCAAAGCCCCCCAAAACGAAACACAACCAAAACGAACTGCGTCTGCATCCTATGCGCACCAACTAGGCACTACATGCTTATTTTGCTCTGCCAAACACAAAACTCATAGTCATAGGTAGCAAAGCATGCCGGTGAGATTACTTTCTTGCTCGCTTAATCGCCCTATCGAGGCACTCCAATTAACTCCTAATCGTACTGAACGCTGCGCATCCACCCTTCCGTGCTACTAATTAAAAGCTCCTTCCTACCCAGCGAAACAAGTGTTGACAAAGCCACGAGAAGAATCGGAAACCAGATGGCAAACGCTACCTTGCTCGAGCGCAAGCAAGAATTGAGGTTATTCTAACTTCGATTTGGGAGTCACGGTGGGGTGGCAAACGCGGGCCTTGGTTGAGCGGTAGCAAGAACCGGAAGAGGACGACGAACTCACCAGTCACCACTCACCAGCGAAGCGCCGAGACCTGGACCGGCGCCTGCGCCCGTGCAAGGGCTGATCGGAACACCGTGGGAGGAGAGCTCAAGGGAGCTATTGACCCCGACTGCATCTGGCTCAGTCCGCTGCCGGGGCGGCGGCGGCCGGATGCTAGCTCATCACGGCGTGCTCTCGTCTTTTTTTTTTTCCACAATCCAAGACTCCCAGTCCCAGATCAGCTGCAGCCTATCGCCTTTGACGCGTCTTTTTTATTTTTTTTATTTTTCGAAAATATTTTTTACAAAAATATATTTTCAATTTTACAATTTACAGTTTTATACCCCTACCGCCCTCCAGGGGGCGGCAGGGGCCTGCCGCCCGGCAGAAGGGCGGCAGAGACTTATTTGTAAATAAAAAAAATTATTTGTGCGGACGCCCTTGGCGGGAGCCTGCCGCCCTTCTGCCGGGCGGCAGGCTCCCCCGCAAAATTGCTGTGGCCATTAGATGTGTTTTAGATATGGATACAAATAAAAACCATTACTAAAGAACATGAATATGAAAAGTATAAGCTAGCAATTCACACACATACGCAAATGAGAACGAAATAGGTGATGTATGAGAACGAAATAAGTATAATATGATGACATGTCCATAACAAAAATATTGAAACAGCTAGAAGCACATCCTAACCACCCCGGCCACCCCGGCCATGTCGACCTCTTTTATGCTGAGCGTGGACGTGGTCTGTAGAGTAGGTGTGTCGCTCTGGAGGCCCTACGTCTCTACCTGGACGTCCGGTGGGCACAGGTGTCTGGAAGATAGTATCGGCCTGCGGGTTAGGTGTAGAAAATAACCGACTCCAATCTTCGAAGTTCGCCTCAAAAGTATCCTGTGTGGGCCCTATACAATAGCAATTAAGATATCTTAATCATCGTCTTATAAGTCATATATTCTGTCGTGGTCGGCAAACCACAGCCGGGTGGCGGAAGGCACCCGCCCTAGCCCAGAGGGTGTGTACTCAGGGGTTAGCTAGTCTTAGATCAATCTTCCTCAAGAACTCGATGAACACAGCAAGATTTAGAGTGGTTCGGGCCGCCGGAGCGTAATACCCTACGTCCACTGTGTGTTGTATTGCCTTCCCACGAGAGTGAGAAGGTGCGAGAGTTTCAGCCTGTCTGGATTGTGGAGATTGTCCTGTGCACAGCGGGCACCTCCCTTTTATATCTCAAGGGGGCGCGTACACGGCTGTTGGATCCCCGACAGGTGGGTCCAACGATGCGATATAAAATAACGGGGTGTTCATACATTATGGCGTTGCAGGCAATGGAGATCTCTCTCTTGGATTCCCTCGCCTGCTCCCGGAGCCCTTCGTCCATCATGTCCTAGCGTCTCGTCAGGTCAGGCCCGTCGTAGCTAGTGGCACCGCCCGTCACATAGCTTAAGCGGGTGGCGTAGCTTGCGGCGTAGGCGGCATGATGGAAAAGTGCCGTGCTGTCGTATCCATTTAATGCAGCAGTCGGGCTCTGCGCGGGCGCGGCTCAGGCGGCTCCACTGTGCTTCTTGGTAGTACGCGGCGCGCAGCGGGGCCTGGCAAAAGGCTGTCTTGTGTACCGCGGCGGCAGAGCACGCCTTGTCCATCGCATTAAATGCGGTAGGTGAGCGAGTCTTCCTGCGGAAGGCTTGCACACGATCCCACGTCTCCGGGACACGTGGCGGCTCCGGACCCCTACATTGTGTGGGCGTCCGGACGGGCGCAGGAGGTCCCGGACCCCTATGGGGGTCCGGGCCCCGGCGGTCGGCACGGAGCTTCCCTTCTTTAGGGATACATGGCGTCTCCGGACCCCTCCCCAGGCAGGGAGCGGGTCCGGGGCCGTTGGCCTAGTGAGGGGAGAGCCTGACCGGTGGGGCCTGGCTACTCCGCCGTTCCCGCGCAGCTATGGACAACTACGCGGGTCCTGCCTTGCTGCAGTAAGAGTGGGTATCCCTGTTACAGGGTACCGACAGTGGCCCCCGGGCCCACCTTGGGGAAGGTACGAACCCATAGGTGGGGCCACTTCTGCGATTTGGCTCTGTATGGCTTGAAGTTCCTTTCTGCAGGGGTCTCGACCGGCCTTGACCACCCGTCGGGTTGGATGCTGCCTCATCACGTCGCAACGGATTACTGACTAAGGGCCCCACGATAAGTGGTTCACCTAGTCACACGCGCGACGCTCGGCATTGTTGCGGCCGGAGTAAACGGATCATTTACCACCGGCGCAGCTCCCGAAAAGCTCGGCCACGCCTACGATTAATGCGCGCACGTCAGCTCGGCTTCCGCCTTGCTTCACGCGCGCAGGCGACGGTTCGGATCCCGCCTTTTCGCACCCTCGTTGATTACCCACCCTCCCTGACAGGTGGGCCTGGGCCCCCACGTCATGGACTGGGCGGCTAACTCCAGGTGCGGGCGTCGCTTGAGTTCCGGCGACGGTTCCGGGGCGTGCTGGTTGAGTCAGGCTTTATAGCGGGGCATACCGCATTCCACGGTTGCTTTCCCGCATTCGTCTTCTTCCTCCAGCCTTTGCGCCCCTTTGCCTCCGAGCCTTCCTCGCTCTTCTCTCCCCCCTACACAAGCTCCTTCCTCACCCACCAAGAGATGGCGTCCCTTGTTCATCCCCGTCGCTTCCAGACCGAGGGAGAACTGAACACAGTGCGCCGCCTGCTTGGGTGGAGCGCTCAGGAGACCGGCTGGGGCGTGCGAGCAGGCTCGGTTCCCCTTGGCAACCTCCGCGCCGGGGAGTTCGTGCTATTCACCTCGCACATCTCCGCCGGCGTGGGACTGCCGATTTCTTCATTCTTGCTGCTGCTGCTGGAAGACTTCGGCCTCCAACTTCAGCATCTGACACCGCACTCCCTCCTCCTGACGTCCATCTTCGTGCACCTATGCGAGATGTTCGTAGGAGTTCGGCCCTGCGTCATCCTCTTCCGCTACTTCTTCATTCTGGTGAGGTCCGGAAGGAGCAGGGACGAAGTGGGAGGGTACTACTTCCAGATAAGGAGCGACCTGCCGACTCCTTACATTCCGGGCCTTGCTGGCGGAAGGTGGGAGGAGTGGCGCAGGGATTGGGTGATCGCCACCACCGAAGCCAACGAGCACCTTGCCCTGCCGATCGCGGGGCCCGCTACCGACAAAGCATCTTGGAGGGCCAAGCCGTCACTGCAGCCGGAGTTCGACTCCGTGCTGGACAAGATCAGGTCGCTGGCGGAGAGCGGCCTCACCTCATGGCACGTGCTCGGCGACTTCGTGAAGCGGCGGATCGCCCCCCTGAAGCAGCGGCCACGACCGGTGTGGAGCTTCACCGGCCTCAACGATTGCAGCAGGACCCACCGCGGGGAGGGAAGCGACCTGACCCAGGAGGCCTTGGAGGTCCTGGTGCGGAACGTGACGGGAGACACCTTCATCCCGGAGAACCTGATCCTCCCGCAGGGCATAGTCCCCCTCTGCGAGGACTCCGCGAGGGTGGCAGTGCTGGCAACCCTGCCGACTCTGGACGACGGGGGACTGGCCCCACGCCAGACCGGAGGCGACGCGAACCGCGGGCTCCGGATCCCTGGCACGTCCGGGGATCAGGCTACGCTGGGCGCTGCGGGGTCCGGCGTCACTACGAAGGGGAAACAGGCCGCGGCTAGCAGCGTGGCCGCGGCCGGCTCTAGCCGGGCTCAGAGCAGCTCCGGTGCGTCGTCGGGGGACGCAGGCCGGCGGAGGCTACTCCGGGGCGACGGGACCCTGGTCTCGGAGCCCGCCGCGAAGCGCCAGAGGTCTTCTGAGGGCGCAGGCCAAGGTAGCTCCCGGGCTGCCGGCCCCCACGGGCCCTCTGGCGCAACTGGACCACCACCATCGCCGCCGAGGAATTCATCGCGCCGGCAGCAAGAGCAGCAGCAGGAGGAGCAGCCGCAAGAGCAGCGGCAGCAGGCACGCGGACGGCAGCAGCAACAACAGGTGCGACCCCGGGTTGCGCCCATGCCGCAGCCGCAGGAACAGCAGCAACGGGTGCAGGCCCGGGTTGCGCCTGCATCGCAGCTGCACGGGCAACAACAGCAATAGCAACAGCAACAGCAGCAGCCACAAGAGAAGAGGCCCGGGCTCCGGGGACGCTGGGTACCCGGTACTGCTGGGTTAGTGTCATCCTGCTCTCCTTGCCTGCGCCAGTGTTCTGTTTGTTTTTTGTTGATGGCTTTTCTGCTTTGCTACCAGGGCTTCCCGCCCCAGCAGCGGGGGCGCCGGAGACAAGTGCCGCAGCGGAAGCCCCTACCTCCAGCTCCGGTCCTGTTGCAGAGGAGGAGTTGGAGGTGGTGTTTGGCAGACGGCTCCTGCAGCTCCAATCCCCGGAGGAGGATGCGACTCCGCTTCCTCAGGTGCTGTTGCGAGTTCGGCGGTCGATCGAGGAGGCAACCTCCTCCGCCGAGGCGGCCTTCCGGCGGGAGTGGTCTGCACTGGAGAGCGAGCGCCAGCGCCTCTCCGACTGGCACACCCGCCTGGAAGCGCACACGAAAGCAGAAGCCTCCCGCGCTGCGGAAGCTCGGTCGAAGCTCAAGTCGGACCAAGAGGCCTACCGAGCCAGCCTTAAGAAGGTGTTTGACCGAGAGCTCGCAGTGTCGACCCGGGAGAAATCCTTGGCGCAGCGGGAACAGGACTTCACCCTGGAGGTTGTTGGCTTCGCTGCTCAGCGGTCCGACCTCGAGGCTCAACTCGCAGTTCAACAGTCCGAGCTGGAGACTCGCAGGGAGGACCTCGAGTTCCGGAGGCAGGAGCTCGACGTCTTCTCTTCGACTCTACAGGGATGGCGCGAGCAACTGCAGGAGAGAGCCAGCCAGCTGGCTGCCGACGAGGCGGATCTGGAGGAGGGCCGGAAGTCCCTCGCTAAGCGGGAGGCCCACGCCACCGGCATAGAGAAGGAGCTCGGGCGCCAGCGAGACTCGCTCAAGAAGCAGAAGGCATCGGTGGAGCAGAGGGAGGCCAAGCTCGAGGAGAGGTCCCGCGAGCTCGAGGAGAGGTCCCGTGAGGTGGAGGTGGCCAAAGCGACCCTGGACACCCGGGTGCAGGAGGCTGTCCGGAGGCGGTCCAGAAGCACCAGGAAGACCAGCGCGCTGGAGCTCAGCGGATCGCTGACTGGGCGGCCGAAGCGAGCCTCGCACTGGTGCCATTTGGAATGAGCCCGATCCAGGTGGCGGAGCCGCCAGCTTCGATAGCTGACGCCCTCCCAGTATTGAGCTCTGCTTCGGATAGGCTCCAGCGCCTGGGGCCGGTCCTTACTGGACAGCTTGAAACCGAGGGCCGCGAGCTGATCCGGATGGTGGCGGAGCACATCCTGACCTGTCTCCGGAGCCACGACCCGGCCATCTCGCTGGCGCCCGTGGTCGATGGCCCTGTAGCAGAGACGGAGGCCGCCGCTCGGGACAGCGTGCGGGAGGTCGTTGACTTCGTCGCCGCCTACTTCAAGCGAGAGCCTGCGGACCCTTAGGCTGGGGATTGTATCTTTTTTCCCTTTGCACTATGTAACAAACATTGTATTAGTTGAAAGTTTTTGAAATAGAAGAAACTTCAACTTAGCTGTTTGTCGATTGTTGATTTGCGGTATGCGGCACCCCGGCGCCCTGGCCCCCTGGCGGATAGGTTCAGTTGTTTGGACCTGTCTGCCACGTGAGCCGTAGAAGATACTCCGGACCTCCTTGGGCATAGGTGTCACATAGTTTGTAAGACGAGCAAGCGTCTTGTTCCCTGCGTAGCATACAGAACTACAGAGAGAAGAGTCAAATTTGCTTATATGGTAGCAAAGAAACTGCAACTTAGCTATTTGGCGCATGCAGAATCCATTCATGGTGTCTGGGACAAGGTGGATGCTCGGGCCCCCTGGGAGATAGACTCAGTTGTTTTGAGTCTGTCTACCATTGAAACCGGACCTTGGTCTGCATGAAGGCTTTGAAGCAGATGCCAGGACCCCCTGGTAGGTAGGCTCAATGGTTTGAGGCTTGCTACCACCCTAGAGGCGGCTTATCCTGTGTACCACTTCAAATTCACAGCTTAGTAGCAGGCCCGCGGGACTCATCCCTGACCAGTGCCAGGCTGGCGCAGGGTCCGGGGCTCAAGATGCGCAGGTCCAGGTCGGTCAGTGCTTGTTACAGAGTGGTGGAGTGCGTAGGCTTAGGGTCGGAACCAGGCTAAAGCGCTACGCAGGGCTCCGGACCATTCCAGGAAACAGCACGATCTTTCCGGACCTGGCTTCACTATCCCAGACCCTTCGCAGCAGTGGGTGAGGTCACTTTGCTGTGCTCGATCCTTTGAGATATAGTGCTGGACATGCCGTGTTGGACTTAGGAAGCCAGCTCTTGAGTTGGGGCGAGGTCCGGGCCCCTAATTACCCGGCTCCAGGTACTAGAGCACTCGTTACAGGGTGGTGGAGAGTGCAGGCTTTTGGGTACGGAACCAGCTAAGCGGCTACACTGGGCTCCAAACCGCCCCAGGAAACAAGTACCCGCTCCCCAGAGTAGGTCTCTAGGGGTCCGGACCCCTCTCCAGCAGCAAGAGGGTCCGGACCTGTACGGTAGTCCAGCAGCTCAATGCGGATCTTAGTTGCAGCAACAAGAGTGGAGGTCCCGCGGGGGTTAGAAAAAGGCGAAAATTCCGAGAATCGAAATACGTAATTTAGCTTTGACACAAAGATAGAACTAGGAGAAATTCTTTCCTTTGCAATCTCGATGTACATGGCTTGCACGATGGATGTCAGAGGCCGGGTTTATGAGGTCGGACCTCTACCGCTCTGAGCCGCGCGTTAGCCGACGGTGCGATGGATGCCAGAGGTCGGGTTTACGAGGGTGGCCCTCGACCGCTCTGGGCCGCACGCTGACTCTATCTTATTACAAAGGAAAAGTTATTTCCCTGCTCTGCCTAGGTGTAAAACTTACGCAGATGCTCTATGTTCCACGGGTTGGGTAGCGGCACTCCGTCTTCTGTGGCGAGGCGAACGCATCCGGGCCGGCATACCTCCGTAACCTTGAAAGGCCCCTCCCAGCTGGGGGAGAGTTTGTGGAGCCCCGCTCGGTTCAGGATCCGCCTGAGGACGAGGTCGCCAGCCCGGAGCTCCCTACTGTGCACGAACCGTTGATGATAGCGCCGGAGCGCTTGGTTGTAACGTGCATTTCGGATTGCTGCTCGCCACCTTCGCTCGTCAACGAAGTCCACGTCATCGCACCGCAGCTGCTCCTGCATGGATTCGTCAAAGGCCTGGACCCGTGGGGAGCCTAGGTGAATCTCTGGGGGAAGGCATGCTTCGGCCCCGTAGACCAGGAAGAACGGAGTCTCCCCGGTAGCTCGGCTGGGTGTGGTCCGGTTGCCCCATAGTACACTCGGAAGCTCGTCAACCCATTTGGCTCCATGCTTTCTCTCGGGCGGGGGATTGGTACCCCAGCCCCTTCTCCCCGGCCGCGGCCCCACTGTCAGGGGCCTTCTCCTTGCCGGCCCGCTGGCGAGGAGGGGGTGAGCCATCCTTAGAGGACTGCTCACGCCGCCCACTGACCCGTTTCGCGAGCTTTTGGATCTCGCGGCAGTCAGCAGCGCTGTGGCGAGCGGTGGGATGCACTGGGCATGAACCTCCGCTTCCACCTTGCGGGCGAGGGCGTTTGCCGTGTGTATTCTGGCCCCCAGCCGCTGCAGCCGCAGCCGGCGCCGCTGCTGGCGCTGCTGCTGCAACGACTGGTCCGCCGGAATGCGGCTCCCCGCGACCCCGGTTCTTCTTCTTCTTCTTGCCACCGCCCTGAGCGGTAGCACTGGAGCCACCAGCTTTGGTGTCTCCATCTTGGGGGGCTGAGTGCCATGCACGGCCCTCAGTGGCCCTGGCACACTTGTCTGCCAGGGAGAAAAGCGTAGTGACGCTTTCCACCTCATGCGTCGCCAGCTTCTCGAGCATCTTCTCATCACGCACCCCCTGGCGGAAAGCAGTAATAATAGATGCATCTGAGATACGAGGAATGGTACCTCGTACCTTGGTGAAGCGCGAGATGAAAGCCCGAAGCGTTTCCCCGGGTTTTTGCCGCACGGCGTGAAGGTGTGCCTCCACACCATGCTGCTGGTAGGCGCTGGCGAAGTTCGCTGTGAACCTCGCACAGAGCTCTTCCCAGGACTGGATCGTCCCGGGTGTGAGATTCATGAGCCAGGTTTGGGCTGGCCCAGACAAGGCTACATGAAAGTAGCTTGCCATGACGGCGCCGTTGCCGCCAGCTGCTGTGATGGCGGTAACGTACACCTGCAGGAATTCCGACGGGTTAGTAGTACCGTCGTACTTTTCCGGCAGGTGGGGGCGGAACTTGGGTGGCCACGCCACGGCGCGGAGGTGCTCCGCAAGCGCAGCACAGCCCACCCCGGCCACCGGTGCGCCCGACTGAATCCGGGCGTTCACCAGAGGCCTGGGTGCCGCCGCGTCCAGATCAGCATTGAGGTTGCGTCCCTCAAAGTTGAGACGGCGCTCTTGCGCCCTCTCGACAGCGATGCGGGCATCCTCCCCCGCGCGCCGGCGGTTGAGCTCCGCCCGCAAGTCTTCTGTTCGTGCACCCCTCATGGTAGGGGAGGGCACAGATGCCGATGCACCGCCCTGACGCTGGTGGTAAGGTACCACCGCGTTGCCAGGCGGAGGTCGTTGCCCAGTCTTTGCAGAACTGGGGGAGGCCTGAGCCAGATGGAGGAGACGATCGACGTCATCCCGCCACTGCCTCAGGGCGTCTGGCGAGGCTGCCTCAGCCGGGGGGTTGCGAAGCAATTCCCTAGCCGCTGCCAGCGCTCCGCCGCTCGCAGCCTGTGAAGGGACCCTTGACGGGCGCCCTGACTCTTGCCGGCGGGCGGCGCGCGCCACCGCCAACGGTGCCTGCTCCACAGGCACAGTTGCCCCTGGAGCAGGAACGCGAGAGGCATGTGGCGTGGAGGACGCCACCCCCTCCGTCATCTCCACGTCGTCTACGCGAACCATGGGGACGAAGAAGATGATGGAATGCGACCAGCCTTCCCCTACCTGGCGCGCCAAATGTCGTGGTCGGCAAACCACAGCCGGGTGGCGGAAGGCACCCGCCCTAGCCCAGAGGGTGTGTACTCAGGGGTTAGCTAGTCTTAGATCAATCTTCCTCAAGAACTCGATGAACACAGCAAGATTTAGAGTGGTTCGGGCCGCCGGAGCGTAATACCCTACGTCCACTGTGTGTTGTATTGCCTTCCCACGAGAGTGAGAAGGTGCGAGAGTTTCAGCCTGTCTGGATTGTGGAGATTGTCCTGTGCACAGCGGGCACCTCCCTTTTATATCTCAAGGGGGCGCGTACACGGCTGTTGGATCCCCGACAGGTGGGTCCAACGATGCGATATAAAATAACGGGGTGTTCATACATTATGGCGTTGCAGGCAATGGAGATCTCTCTCTTGGATTCCCTCGCCTGCTCCCGGAGCCCTTCGTCCATCATGTCCTAGCGTCTCGTCAGGTCAGGCCCGTCGTAGCTAGTGGCACCGCCCGTCACATAGCTTAAGCGGGTGGCGTAGCTTGCGGCGTAGGCGGCATGATGGAAAAGTGCCGTGCTGTCGTATCCATTTAATGCAGCAGTCGGGCTCTGCGCGGGCGCGGCTCAGGCGGCTCCACTGTGCTTCTTGGTAGTACGCGGCGCGCAGCGGGGCCTGGCAAAAGGCTGTCTTGTGTACCGCGGCGGCAGAGCACGCCTTGTCCATCGCATTAAATGCGGTAGGTGGGCGAGTCTTCCTGCGGAAGGCTTGCGCACGATCCCACGTCTCCGGGACACGTGGCGGCTCCGGACCCCTACATTGTGTGGGCGTCCGGACGGGCGCAGGAGGTCCCGGACCCCTATGGGGGTCCGGGCCCCGGCGGTCGGCACGGAGCTTCCCTTCTTTAGGGATACGTGGCGTCTCCGGACCCCTCCCCAGGCAGGGAGCGGGTCCGGGGCCGTTGGCCTAGTGAGGGGAGAGCCTGACCGGTGGGACCTGGCTACTCCGCCGTTCCCGCGCAGCTATGGACAACTACGCGGGTCCTGCCTTGCTGCAGTAAGAGTGGGTATCCCTGTTACAGGGTACCGACATATTCGGATACATATTCATCATAAGTACCTATTGGTGGTGGATACGATGAATGACCCATATCAGGAAGCTGGTGGTGCGATCCTGTAAACCGTTCAAATTATTTAAAATATTCATATAAATAAGAATAACATAATAAATTCGGGCTACGGATTAAGTATTTACCTTGCGTTCCTTCTGCTGTTGCCGTAGGGTAATACGAAGAAGGTCCCGCATCATATAACTGTTGTGATCCTATATGTCAATACAAAAGGAATTAGACTTCATACCACAATTAATTGAAATTAAGATATCGACTATATGTTTCCCGAAAGGTCGTGGTGGTGCCTGTGTTGGTTGAAATGACATCCCTGCAGCTGGTGCCATGGTACTAAATTGAGTCCCTCCGTGAGGTTGATAAGGTGGGTGTGCATCACCTGTATGGACTGAGAATTAATTGTTGGCCTCAATGTAGGAAGTTAGTAAGTATCCTCACGTACCTGGATAATGCTGCTGAGACCAATAAGGTGCTTGAGAAGACTGCTACTGTGTGGGACCACAAGGAAACGAGATCGAGGCTTGAGACGAACCGTACGAGTCATCGTACGATGTCCGGCTACCAAAGGCTTCAAGCATGGAATGGGCTCTTTGTGAAACTCGGGTCCAGGCCGACTCTTGCTCATTCCTATCCATCATAGATCCCGCTCGAATCCTCATCAAATTCGCCCTGGCATCTACGTCCATCAACCTACACATTTCAAACTGCAAGCAAAAAAAGAAAGACATTAACACTGTAATCCAAAGTATTTGAAAAGCGATGATAACTTTGACTCACCGCCCCAGCTAATGCCTCATCCCTATGTCGTGCGTAGCCATCCTGTGCTGTCGCAACATGCGGCTGTGGTTGCATGTCAGCATATATCAAGCGGCAACGAGTCTGAGGCTGTTACCAGCTCAGGTACGCCATGTACGAAGCCTCCGTGTGTGCAGGGGTCGCAAGCGCCACGTTCTCCTCTGCCTGGTCCCAGCCATCGACCCAAGGCTTCACCCTTGTCACCCACATGTTGGAGAAGAGTTGCCCAGTCCTCGACAAACTAAATTTTGAAAACAATTTAGTCAAATATGATTAGTTAAGTATACAATGCATAGTCACTGAAGTAGTATATGAATTGTTAACTGTGGTCATGGCGTTCGACCCGATCCAATGCTGACGGCACAGGATACAACTGCCTTTGACCGAACTGTCTCCTGACTCTGTCCGGGCAGTGAGCCTCAATGTAAACGTCGTACACCAATGCTGTAGTTGTCATGCAAAAGGCCAGGTCCTGAAAGCAAACCGAAGATATCCCGATCGGTGCACGAGTGTTTATAGCCAACTCGGAGTAGGGCTCCCACACGACGTCTTCAGGTGTCAACCGATCAAACTCAGCCACAAAATCAGGATAGGCCTGACGAGACTGTATGTGGGCCCATCTCTTCTGCACAAAATTAATAATAATATGTACAAATAAGAAATACAAAGAGGATAAAACAAAGCAACAGAATTGCCAACAGAATAGTACGAGTAGCAGTCATTTCCGTACCTGACGAGCGTACCAGAGAGTCCCCATGGTGGGCCTATCGTCCTCGGTGTCACCGTACATATCCAGCTCATATGGTGATTGGTCGACAAGCGGGCGACCAATTGCTATCCTCTCGTACGACCAAAGCTGTAGCAGAATCGGACATCCTGTAAGAATTGCATTGTGCTTATTTTGCACCGATGCCTTGCAGAGGCCACGGTACGTGACTGCAAGTACCGCTGAACCCCAACTGTATTGAGGCATTTCTTCCACAGCTGCCTCTGCGATCTCCTGTGCGTAAGGCACAAACACCCTATCCACATAGGCCCCGTGTGAGTTGTTGAACATTATGTATCCAAACAACCACAACAGGTATGCCTCAAGGGATCGAGTGACGCTATCATCATCAGCATCATGTGCCAAATTGTTGGGCTGCATAGATAAGATGAACATTTATGAGTACGAGATCAATTATAAAATAAAACCATAACTGCACTAGTCAAAAGCATAACTCTAACATTAATCGTAACAAAACAAAGTATGTACCTGAAACTGCAGGATCCATGCCTTGGCAGGCCCTGTTGCTTTTGGGTGCTCTTCTACATCAATCGCGATGTCAATATTTACAAAACGCTCTTCTAGATCGCCCAACCACGTAGGCGGGACGACGTGAGGCCCTACGGCATCCCCACTGATAGGAAGACTCAGCAGCATCGCAATGTCCTGATGGGTCGGTGTCATCTCCCCACAAGGGAGGTGGAAGGTGTTTGTCTCAGGCCTCCATCTATCAACCAGAGCCGTCAGTAGGGACCTGTCCAGCTTTACTGAACCACTCTCAGCAAGACAACATATAGTAAGAAGACCAGCCTCACTCAACCTGAAAAATAGAACGATCAAAGGTAAGTACATTATGTACGAAACGTATACGAAACAAACATATTCTTAGAAACATAATCCGACGACATATCACCTGGGCACCCATCGTGGGTCAACAGGAACAAACTCCGCTGGTGGACGTGGACGCAGCACGTTGAGTTTCACGCGCTGAACCACTGCAAGGAAGGACCGGTGCGACGAGTCTATGACTCCGTCAAGTAGAGCTGGCGTATCTTCGGCCATACCTAACACAAAAAATATAAGTTTTCTGCATTTTCTATAATTTTCCTGCATTTTCTACAAATTTTCTGCATTTTTCTACAATTTATCTTAAAGTTTCATAAACTTTTCTAACATTTTCTTGCATTTCCTACAGTTTTTTACAATATATTTTAATAAATATATTTTTCTAATATTTTCTAAATTTTTCTGCATTTTCTACAATTTATCTTACATTTTCATAAACTTTTCTAACATTTTTTTGCATTTTCTACAATTTCTGACTATTTCTCAAAATTTTTTCTCGTATTAAACAACTAATCAATACCACAAAATTGGTTGGTAAACCTAATTGGTTTTTCTTAAAACTAATCTTAATTCTACCTAAATTATATTAAAAACATTACTTAAATCACTAAAATACCATTAATGCTGCATACGCTAATTATAGAATTAAACATACAAATAATTTAGATCGAGAAAGTTGAGAAATATTTATTACCTGCGATTACGATCCAAAATCTGGCAGGGTTTCGCCGTTACAACTCCCTCCCTCACCCCTCCTCTCTCCCTCCCGCTCTTTGGATGTCGTGGGAAGCAAATGAGGGGGGAGGAGGAGAGAGAAGCATTTATACAGTGGTGGGGAGCCTGCCGCCCCCCTGCCGGGCGGCAGGCTCCCACCAAAGGCGTCCGCGCAAATAATTTTTTTATTTACAAATAAATCCCTGCCACCCTCCTGCCGGGCGGCCGCCCCCTAGAGGGCGGTAGGGATACAAAACTGTAAATTGTAAAATTAAAAATATATTTCTATAAAAAATATTTTCGAAAAATATAAAAATAAAAAAGACGCCGCCTTTGACTTTCCCCAGCCGGACACGACCGACGAGATGGAGGCTGGGCCCTCGCAGGCCTCCGGCCCGATATTGTGTAGTGCTTTGTAACTTGAAAGGCCCATCGAAGCCTCGCTTCTCCTCTCCGGCCCAGGAATACATCACGTGCAGGTAGGTTCCCGGCGCCGCACGTTTTCCTCCCTCGCGATCGACGGTTACGGTCACCGCGTGGCTGGCCACCCACCGGCCACCCACCGGCCACCGGCCGCGTACCCGAGCCGCTGGTCGGCGGGCCCCGCTGTGCCGGGGCGCTGACCGGGCCCACCGCGCGGCCATATCACCTCACCTCACTCGCACGCAGTCACGCGCACCGCGGCGCAGCGGCATCCCTCCCAAAACCGCCCCACCACACCACGCCGCTGCAGTTGGGTCACTGCCACGTGGGCCCCACGCGTGCAGGCCCCACACGCAGTGACTCAACTGCACGGCGGCCAACTGCAGCGGAGCCTCGTCCCACACCACGAGCCCTCCGTTTCGTACGGGCCCCCAAAAATCTCAACCCGTCTCTCTCTCTCTCTCCTCCCTTCTCTCTCCTAACCGAAGAGAAGAGGGGGGGCGAAGAAAACCTCGCGGCGCGCGAGGGATCGCGGGAGGCGGAGGACCCGCGGTCGGTGGAGGTGGCTCGCGCCGGCGCCGTGCGAGGTGAGCGCTCCGCTTCCCCACGACCCGGCTCGCTCGCTCGCTCGCTCGGAATTGGGGTCGGGATCCGGTGCCGGGGGTGGGGCCTTAGATGCGGCGGCGGGCTCGATCCGGGCGGCGCTGGGTCGGACGGAACCCTGGATCAGACGCCGTGGCTCGTCTGTTGCGTAGGCGCAGACGTGGTGAATTGTTGGGATTGGGTCTCATTGTTGCGCTTGGTTGATCTGTGTGAGAAGCGGGAGTGAGGATCTGGGTGAGGAATCGGGTCGGAATTTTCCGATTTGCCACTTGAGGTCATCCAATTCCACTCACTGGAATCTCTGGTACTCTGTGCAGTTAATTTTTCACTGGTTACTGTTTTTGGGAATATGCTGGGGGCTAGGCCGTAGGCATTGTCGTGTGTAGGCGTGGGAACGGTATTAATGTGGTCGGTATTACTGTTTTTGTTCACATAATGAACGTTAAGCTTATCGAATACAAGCTGGAACTCACCATAAACCAACCTATTGCTGTATTGCAGGGTGTTTTTTAACAGATTATCCTAAATGCCTTTTGTGAACATCTCCTAATGTTTTATTGCCAATTACTTCGACATATAGAAGTGGAAGTGTGGAAATGTACTTTGGCTTGTGGAATTGAGTGAGTTTTTCTTTAAAAAATTTTGTACCTGAACCCTTTGATTTTTTTAGAATTTTGTTGCGACCAGTGAAAAGTAGTAAAAGGCTTGTTGGTTTGTTCTCTGATATTTACTGCCTAATTTTGACTGGAGACGCCTTTTAAATATCATTGTTGCATTTGTATAATTCTGATTGTAGAACTGACAGGGCTTTAGATTTGGAATCACTATCCTGTAGTATCTTTCATGAAACATAGTGCTAAGTTCAAGTCACGACTGTTTCTCTGTTTGTGGTTTGCCGAACACATGTTGACACACCTGGCTTAGTTTATTTGACCTTCACTGTAGTATTTCTGGTGCTGCACTTGTGGCGCAATGTAGTCTTAACCTGCTGTTCTAACAGTCAGCATGCCTGCCTGGTTGCCCTGTAAAATGACTTATGAAGTTCTGAAGCGTTATTATGATCTAAATGGTGGGAGTATATAAGCTTGATAAAATACGGTTTAGAAGACTTCAGATTCACTTGATCATATCAGAAGCATCCCTCTCCCCTTGTCCCCCCCCCCCCCCCCCCCCGGTACCCTGCAGAGAAAGAACACCAGTACAAATAATTGCCTTTGCCTTTCCTTTCACTTCATAAGTAATCCCATGTATTTTTATTTTTGGTTAACATACTCTGTAGTTTTTGTTAAGGTCTGTTTTTTCTTCAAGCATAATGCAAACCTGGGTACTTTTAAGCTAAGGGATTGGGTATGTCTCCACAAATTGCCTGCAAGAGGAAATCAGCATCATTTCAAAATAACTTGAATCATATTTAATAAATTTTGAAATATGAAGATGCTCGTAGGTATTTGACATTAGTTCCTATGAATTAATCCGGCGCACAGGACGCCTACAAGGTTATAAGTTTGCTGTTTCAGTTATGTTAGTTTGTATCTATTGTTCTCATGCTATTTTAGGGTGCATTGAGCTATTCAGATGTATAATCGATCAAGTTATATTATATTCTCATGCTATTCAAATATATTCTTTGCTTAACATTCAGATGGAGTACATATCCCCTGAGAGAAATCTGGAGGGGACTTGTGGAGATCCTGGGCCATTATTTGAAGACCAAGATAGTAGCCTGTTGGACCACTTGGATTATCAGGGAGGAGGAATTCCACAGCATGAGTCTCCAACACTGAATGATGGACTTTTAGTTGATCCAGCTGATGCAATTCCATATTTATCCACAGACTCTCTGCCCTTCATGAATGATCAAATCACATGCAATGTTATGAAATCTGCTTCAACTAGTCCAGAATCGTCGCTGAAGCAGCTTCAAGAACCTCTTAATGTAGAGTCTGATATACAGAATAATGCATCTGACCAAAATATTCACAATAGCAACTCTGTAGAACAGGCCACTTCTGTGGACTGTGATGTACATCAGAACACAGAAGTGATTGGTGCAGTGCTGCCTCCAGAGCTTCCTGAAACCAATGGCACTGATACATCAAACTTTCAACCAGAAGCTGCATATTCGGATGTGTATCATGGTGACTCTTTGTTAACTGAAAATAGTACTAAGGATTGCCAGCTTAACAATAGCAGTGCTGATGATGACGAAATTCCAAACTCTCCTGTGCTTCAGTTGGAAAATGAGGACATGGAAAAGTTACATGAGACTTCTCACAATGAAAAGAGTGGGTCAGAGGATGATCAAATGAATGGTAGGAAATCTAGCCCCATTGATGGTAGGGACAAAGAGAACTTTAACACTTCAGCTGAACAACCTCCCTCTTGGGTACGTATAGAGCAGGAAAATCCTGGTACTAGAAATGGCAGTTCGACTCCAGATAATCGTTTTGATTCGCCTCCTGACAGGTTTGCTAGACTGGAAAGGGACACACCGTCCCCTGATGGGAGGGTGTCCCCTGATAGGTTCACAAGACTAGAAAGGGATACACCGTCTTCAGATGGAAGGGTATCTCCTCCAGTCAGAAGTCCAAATGCCCATCATTCTGAGAAGATGGAGTCAAAGCGCCATGCCAAAGATGTTGCTGATTTAGCTCATGCTGAAAGCCCACCAGAAAGACATCGGTCCCGATCTTCTGAAAAGCATGATCCCAACCGCAAAAGAGTTTCTTCAAGGGAGTTGTCTCCGCACGGACAGAAAAGACGGAGAGAGTCGCGACATGGTGATCGGTCACCACGGCGAAGATCTGCATCTCCCCGAAGAAGATCTACGCCCCCTAGAAGATCTATATCCCCTCGAAGAAGATCTATATCCCCTCGAAGGTCCTCACACAAGAGGGACTCACCAAAGAGGGGAGGCTCGCCTAGAAGGAGGCACTCACCTAGGAGGAGGGAATCACCGAGGAAGAGAGACTCACCAAGGAGGAGGGAATCACCGAGGAAGAGAGACTCACCAAGGAGGAGGGATTCACCAAAGAGGAGAAGGGACTCCCCAAGGAGGAGGGATAAGTCAAGATCAAGGTCACCTTCAAGAAAACATGATAGACATAGAAGGGGACATGATAGATCTCGGTCAAGGTCTCCCCACTCAAGGGATCACCACAGACGATCTCCAAGGTGATTCCTTGCCATGAGTAACTTACAGACTACTGAAATTATTAACTACTTTAAATGATTGCACCAGGTTCATGTTTGTAATTAGATGCTGTCTGGCCATGCGTCCTTGATAGAATTTTTGTTTTGCTTGTACTTATATTGTATTTACTTTGTGTTCACCTATTATGTTTTCTGCCTTCTAGTTTATTTTCTTCTGTTTGTTTCGATGTTGTAGAAGGCATTCACCAAGGCGCAGATCACCCTCATCAAGCCATCGGCATCGTTCACCAAGAAGACATTGGTCACCACCTGCCAACAGGAAGACTGGACTGGGTAAGCCTGGAAAGAATCTGTTCATTGCAGGATTTAGCTATGCCATCACCGAGCGAGATTTGGAGAAGAAATTTTGCAAATTTGGACGTGTAACAAGTGCACGTGTTGTCCGTGATAAACGGTACTTACTTCCATATCCTGTCAGCTTTCCTTTGGTACTGTTTTCAACAACCTTTCGTGCAAATCTTCTGGTTTCAGCACTTCTAATATTATTGTTTCATAGGGTAGTGTTATCATTGGATGAGACACCTTTTTCTGTGCAACTCAAGCTCATATTTTGTTTATGATTTTTTTCTAGATTGCACCTTACTGAAAGAGTAATGGATAGCTCAAACATGAGAATTAGCTAGGCTACCCTGTGATTTGTGAAGCTTTTGCAAATTTGAATAGAATCCTTTTGGGTGATTTATGAAGCTGTGGCGCAAATAAAGTATTAAATAGTGTAGTCATTTAAACGATTCTTCTAGTTTGGTTTCTATATTTCAACCCGCTAGAATAAGAAGTTCCACATCGGTATACAAGTCTGTTATTTCTAAGCTCCTTGTAGTTTTGCATGTTGACTGATCTTGATGGGAGTTTTTTTTTTCTTGGCTACATGTGTAACTTAAAACACAATAGTGGTTTCTGCTTTTGTGAAATGATACAAAAAGAAAACTGTACTTTTACATTAGAGCAAATTGCAACTGAGCAGTCTTGTTCTGCTGGCAATACCCTTGAATGACTATGCATTTCCTTTGATGATTCACTGTACTTACAGCTCAGTATGCAAGAGTGTAATTGTAAAATTTATTCTGCCAAATCTACTAAAAACTTTAAGCAGTTCAGTCATTGGAGTTCAGCCAAATCTATTTGCTCGGATGAGTGCTTTGGTACTTTTGTGCATTGATGGATTTACTGGTTTTCAGAACCGATTATTTTGCATTTGTACTCTGATATGCCACTTGGTTAGAGTGAAGTTACTCAATACTGTTTTTGTTCCTTATAGAACTGGAGATTCCAGGGGCTTTGGATTCTTATCCTTGGAGAAGGATGAGGATGCTGATGCAGCAATTCGTGCTTGTGACGAGACTGAGTGGAATGGTAGGATCATTCTTGTGGAGAAGTCGAAGGCACCTACATGGTGAATCATCCACCTTGGAGCTCGTACACCACCTTGGAGCTCCATGTACCATTGTTCAAGAGGGACCTCATTGCTCACTTTGCACAGATTTTACTGCTCAGAAAACGTAACCTATTATCGGTATGACATACTCGGTTCATGTCGCAAGATCACCTGAACCTGGCTTTTGATGCTGTACTAGGAGTAAGAGTAATAATGCACTTCCTTGCTGACAGTTATAAAAGAATAAGATGTAACGTCACGCCTTAGCTTGTTTCAGGGTCCTGATGCTGATAAGAGGGACTTAGTGGGTACTACCGTTTAGTGTCTGCAACCTCTACACCTGAAATGCAATACTGTGCCTGTTGGTGAGCTATCAGTACCCTTCTTCGACTTCGTCTTGGACTTGGGTTCGCTGACGACACAAGTCAATACCAGGAGATTCAAGCTTGTGAGGCTGTTACTAGTCAAGGATTAAGTTAGTAGTTTAATAATCGATATATATAGGCTTCATATGTTTGCATCCTCTGAGTGAGGGGTTTAACAAGTGCCCTATAGTTTGTGTTTTGAATTCCAGATGGTTGGTGTTAAATATGGTCAGCGCGTTTAGACTCATCATGCCTTTTTCTGCTGACATGGTTTTTCTGCCTGTACACTTGAACCCAGATATATCTGTCTGCCCCCGCGAATCGAATTTGACCTTGGATACCAGTTTTCATTTGTTTGGGTGGCTGTGTCGTGTGTGTATATGTACGTTCAATATTTTTATGCTCACTCTTTGTTACCTGTTTGGCTCGTTGGCGCAATTATGGCGGTTGATCCTGAGATATTTTCAGTTCTTCTCGACGTTGACAACTCGATCTTGAAGGACCAAATCCTTTTGCAATGCATGGTCACATGCGGCGGAATTGTTTTTTTTTCCAAGACAATGTGTAGTGTATGCCCCTCCGGGACCCCCTGTCGTGGTGCAGTTGACTAGTATTATTGTAGGCAAAGGAGGCTGGCGGTTTGCTTGTAGTGGGAGCAGAGGCCAATTGCAAGGAAGCAGGTTTGGAAAAGGAAGAGAAGGGGCGGTTGCTCACCTTATTCTTCTAATCTTGTCCGGCCAACGAAGGGTTGGTGTTGGCGGTTGCTCGCTTCATCAGGGTCAGCTATTTGGTGGTTGCTAGGGTTTCGAAGAGGAGATGGCCTTTGGGCGGCAGACCGGCAGGGGAGGTGGTATTGGCCTATTGGCGAGTTGTGGCCACGAGTGAGGATCTACTAGTCAGTAGAGTACTGGGGCCCCCTCGTGTTTTTTCAGTTGACAATCTTGCATCACTCGATCAAGATGGATTTGCATTAACCGTTATATGGTGAAGACACACGCGAAGGACTTCTGGGCGAGTATGCATCGAACTGGAAGGCATGAAGACATCATCATCTCATCAGTCCAGTTTCACGCGCCACCGATTTGCGCCACAAAGCAGAGCTTGACGCGTCGCACGTTGCTCGCCAGTGGAGTGGACAACTGCCCCCCTTCTTATCTGAACTGAATGCGAGAGCTGGCTGGGCGAATGAAACCATGAACTCCAGCTACTCCACATAAAATAGACTTAATAGTAAGTAGTAGCATTCTGAAAAATGGTTTTCTCCTTCGTTGCTCTGATGTGTCCTTCCGGTACTACTATCGAACATCCTACTCTGTCCGAAAGACGGTGCCTTTTGCAGATAGAAATGAATCGCTAGTACACAATGTTAACTGAAGCTAGAATGCACACAATATCAACTGAATCCAGAGCAAACTCTTCAGCAGGACCACGATAACAATCGTTCAAAAAAAAATTAAATCGTTCGAAAAAGGACCATGATAACATTTTAATACAACACCGATATGGTACAAGGGTGGACATGGAATCAGATTCAGTAACCATTTATGCCACCGCTCAATCCACATGCATTGATGGGAGCGCCCAGTCGTGCATAAATAAATACTAAATAAATTCCGCCGGTCGAGTTCGTTGGGTTTAATTTTTGGGTTGCCGGTCGGCGAGATATCATCCTCACTGTCAAATCTTGGCGCCCGCCGCGGCAAGGATGGCGCGACCGGTGAGTAAAAAAACAACGAGCGTCCAAATCGCGGCGCCAGACCGGCCCCTAATCCCACTCCCACCCACCTCAACAAACTTTGTTTTTACAGGGCACTTTTGTCTCTTCTCCCACTAGGCCCCTAGGAACAATCATGGTGCCACACTTGGACAGGGCCATCCTACCAACTTCACTTCTGTTTAGGGCACCCGTAATAGTACAGAGAGCATGTTCTCGTAACATCAGCCATGTAGCATAGTATACTAGCCTCACAGCACATTTTTTTAACTTAAAAGGCAGAAGCGCTGCCGGATCGTATTTGAAGAAAAAAGCGGGTTCTTGCAATAGTTTGATTACATAAGTAACTAGAAAACTCAAACTCTTACAAACGAGATCCTCCCAACACATTTACTGTACCATTTGTTGCTAAATTTTGATGGCGCGCCTATTAGAACTTTTTAATCTCATTCTTTCCGTTTCTCCCCCATCTTCCCTGAGCACTCCACGGCAAGATGGGCCCGCTCACGTGGAAGTCTTCCTCGAATGGTAACATGGAGCCCTTGTTTTTTTTTGAAAAGAGAAATTTTATTGATCTTAGACAATTATATCAAGATGATACAATTATATAAAATCCATCCCGGTCTCTGCATAACTAAGATGCACACAGTCTATGAAAAAAAAACAAAAAAAGAACATCATGACCTAAAGATCATGCCGCAGCAAACTACCACAAGCGACTTCACCTTCATCCGCTTCGCAAACCAAAGCAGCTCTTGGACTATGAAGTAGGCTCCCGAGACAACGCCTCCAACGAGGAAATGGCACGCGCACGTGCCGACATTGCAGTGACCCAACCAATTAAGGCCAGATCAAAGGTTTTCACCTGAGGGAGTAATTCATCTTAATCCAAACAATGCCTTCAACAAGGTCACTGCCAGGTTCAACCAATTAAGGTCAGACCTAAGAATTTCTTCTCGGAACAGGTGAATTAGTAACAAGTACCACCACGACAAAGTCACATCGTGTTGCTTCCTCCTTCTTACCAGGCCAATGCTTCCATATAGACCAGACCTGACCCACTTTAAACGGCCACTAACTCCAAATCCGGCAGACCATCTGAATTCGTAACCTAAGATACCATGCTGCAAAGTAGCCACTGGGTACCCGTGCATAATCCACCAGAACAAAGTGCAGATGAAATCCGTCTTCGAGTAAAAGAATTCGCGAATGAAGCCATGACTCATGTCTCTTGGTCTATATGAAAACAAAGGCGAAATTGAAGATATCATCACCAGAAGTAGTTGCAAAGTCCGGAGCCCCGAAGGAGTCACCACTGGAGGCCAAGCCGACGTCAAATATGCATCCGGGAGCCCCAAAGCCACCCATTGCGAACCACACGGAACTGCCAAAGCGGCTGGGCGCTGGGAAGAACGAGACCTCCATGCTGCATCGGAAACGCCGGTGAGATCACCCAAGAGGTCACCTCCAACTCCGTGAAGCCAGCACCACCACGCCTCAATGCCTTCCGTGCAAGCCCCCCACCGAGGGCACCGTCCCGTGCCCCGGGGCTGCTGGATCCGGATGCGAACCCAGCGCTGCCCGGGCCACCGCACCGACGGCAGCCGGCCGTGGCTGCAACGAAGACCCGCTCCGATGGGATCCCACGAAGACGGGGCCGCAGAGCCGGCGGTGCCAGATTCGGATCCAGCCGCGCCGCAGACCTGCTGGAGTCGCACGCCCGCCGCCGCCGTGATCGGTCGCGCGCGGGCGGCCCAGCGACGCAGCGGCGCCGCCTTGCCCGCCGCGGGTGCCAAACGAGGGACCTCTGACTCCGTGGCCACCGGATACGGCAGACCCACCTAAAGCCGGCAGCCATCGCGGGCCACTCGCGAGACCTCCCAGATCCTCGCGAGCCACTCCCATACGCGAGGAAAGGACCCTGCCGCCGCCGTCCTAGGAGGGACACGGACTTCCGGACCCCTGCTCAGGCAGTGGCGAGGTGTGGACGAGGTTGAGGAGGGGTGGCGGCGGTGTTGGCCTGGGTGCCGCCCGTGGAGCCCTTGTAGAGAGCTAACCTAACCCCATTGCGGGTAGCTTAGCCAAAAAAGAAAACAAAGAAAAAGAAAAAAAAGAAAAAAAGAAAGGCAAAGGTTGGAAGGTAATTGTCATGACTAGACGAA